>NC_088784.1:28624152-29251443 GCF_958450345.1 Calliphora vicina
ATAATGCTTAGATGAGCTATCAAGGTTGAGTCTTAGACGAATCTACTCTTTCATCAGAGAATCTGGTTGGTTTAGCCTGGAAACGATGGACGTATAATTAATACCCAGACGTTTACACCTTGGGTATCACAATGGGATCAGTTTTTAATGGACCCAAGTGAGCTGCTCGAAGAGTCGCTACCCACGGAAGCTAACCTAACCTATCTCTGTGGAAGGCATACTTATCCCTACGGTTCAAAATTTAATAGTTCTAGGAGTAGTCTTCAGAAGTCTCCCTTTTAATTTCAACCAATACGTTAGAAATATAGTATATAACGGACTAACAGCTCTCGCTGCACCTCTTAAGATTTACAAATAACTTGAATATTTTTTATAATTAAGCATAAAACTTACCCCTTGTGTAGCTGCAACTTCTTCAAAGTCACTTTCATCATCATCTTCTTCCGCTACTCTAGTCTTTAGTACACTCACACCATGCTCAACATCGGCCTCATGGTCCGAATCGCTGTCAAATATTTTTCGCTTTGAAGCTTTACCACTTCTACTTCTAATCACAATTAAACTTTCATTTTGCTGTGATGCTGCAATAATCGGTGAATCCTTTGCGGATGCACTAACATTATTTGGCATGCTCACCGATGCGGATAACTTTGAGGTATTGGCCAAAGATTTAGGTACTTTGCCTTTGCCCTTGGTATTCTTCATATACATATCAAAAATACTAGGAGATTTTTCATATTTTTGCTTGTCAGTGGGTAAACGTGCAGAAGGAGATTTTAACAATTGGCCAGCGTTTTGTGTGCTAAATAAGGGCTTTTGTGGAGAGTTTAGAGAGTTAGTGGGATTTAAAGAGGATTGACACTTTTGTATGTTTATTTTAGAGGATAATGTTGAGGCTAAAGAAGATTTTTTACGCACTATGGGTTTTCTAATGAGCGGTCGTGTGTGTTCGTCGGCAAAAAGATCAGGAGATTCCCTTATTATAGTTGAGGCGGTAATATTTTCCTTGAAACTTTCTCGTCTAAAAGCAGACAGATTAGTTTTGATTAGTTCCTGTTCTTCTGGAAAAGGTTCCATAAATGCTTCCATATCTAAATCTAATTCTTGGCGCAATGCAACTGATGGCGGCCTTGGCAGTTTTGAGGTTAAGAACGGTTTTTCAGGTTTTATTATATTACTATGACTGAAATCTAAATCCGGTGTGGAATTTAAGGAGGGTGGTGTTAGTTTGTCTTCATTATTATTACCTAACTTATCATTGATTAAATTAGGTAAATCAGGTGTTTTATTTGGATCCTGCAGTGATAATCTAGAGTCTTTTTTGCTAGCGTTTGATTGATTTTGAGAAAATTTCAATTCAGCTTCAACAGCGGCCATTATTAGATCATCTTCATCGGGTATATTCAGATCTTCAAAATTTGTTGTGGATGACAACTTTGCCTCTGTCTGTAGTTTGCGCTTTTCGTATTCATTTCTTTTAGCATTGAAGGTAATTTGCAATTCATCCAAGTCATCTTGAGCTGATTGATGGTCCATTTCTTTAAAGGAATTTTTAGTTGAAGATAATTTCGCTTCATTTTGCTGTTTCAGGCGCTTTTCATAAGCTTGTCTATTTGTTTTATATATGGTTTCCAATTCATCTAATTCATCCGTTACCGTTTCATTTAAAGAATGTACCATTAATTTGTCTGCTAACATTTCTAAAGCATTTTGTATTTGTTTGGAATTGGCACTAGTATTTGGCATATCATTTTTATCTTCAGTTGTTTCTTGCTCTTCTTTAGTCTCCTCCAGTTTACTTAACAAGGAAGTCTTTCTAACGTTTTCCCCTCTCTTGGGAGGCCTGCTTAGAGGTCCTTGTAGAGGCGTAGATTTGAATGCTATATCTTTTTTATTAAACTCTTGCCATTGGCTGCTATATTTCGACTCCGTTATGGAGTAATCATCAAAGTTGTTCATTGAGTTTTCATGTTCTGGCTCTGCAATAGTTTCATAGACCATGGACTCCTGTACATCGTTTGGTGTTTTAGTTCTCGTTAAGTCCTTATAGTATCTAGTTTCTTTAAGACGCTGCTGAATCCAGTCATAATTATCATGCCGCTTGCCATCACCCAGGCCCTCTAAAATACTGTCTAAATTCTTTTGAAATTTATCCATATCCTCTGGATCTTCTTCCTCAGACTCCGTGTCGCTGTCTAAACATTTCTGCTTAAACTTCTCGGCTTCCAAATCTTTCAGAAATTCTTCCACTTTGTCCAAACCCCCAAAGAGATCTAAAATTATGGTATTGATTTCTCTTATAGATTTTTCTTCCTCGCTAAAGCAGGAATTGTCATCATTATCATATAAAGCCTTTAAAACCTGCATTTGTTCAAGATTTTCTTTGATATATTCAGGTTTCCGCGTAAGGAATAGAGTTTTCATTTCCCTGGACAATTCTTTCGATTTCAAATGATAACCCAAATCATTAATTTCAGCTCTTTTTAAAACCTCCGGTGTGGTACAAGTCATATTAAGAAATTTCTCCAAATTACGCCGACGTTCGGGGTCTATTTGTTCGATAAAGGGTTTATTAGCATTCACAACATCTGTATGATCTTTATCCATGTCTTCATCACATAAATCTATAGTGGATTCATTTAAGTCTTTAACAGAAGCCTGACTACCATTTAATGTTTGACTTGAATTCTCCGTAGTTTTGTTTGCTCCATTAGGTTGTTTAAAGAAATCTTTAATAGAACCCTGACTGTTGTTTAACTTGGTATGAGAGTTTGTAGGAGCTTTTTGCGTCTGTGTTGCCATAGGCGTTTGTAAATCTTTAAACAGATTTTTCATTTTATCCAATTTATTGACAATTCTTTGTTGCGTTTGTACACCCGGCTTAAGCTGTGACATGTTCTCTTCATTTTCAAAAAATTCCATATCTTCTTTATCAAGTTCTTTGGGTTTCTTTTGGAAAAACTTACGCAAATCCTGAGCACCCTTCTCGGGAGTCTTAAGTTTACTGTTCTTTAGCTTTTTCATCTTGGGACTGGACAGTTCTTCATCATCTGAGGGCGGTTTTACATAAGTTTGTATACATTTGGGTTTAAATTCCGTGGGCACTAAGCGTGGCGCATGTTTATACAAAGACTGCTGTACTACAGTTGAACGTAAAAGCTTTTTATTGATTTGATCCTTATTGGCCAATACCTCACGCATCAATTGCTGTTCTCTGCCTTCCGTAACCATCATTATAACATGACCATTTTTCTTACGTCCCGTACGACCAATACGCTGCACAAACCTGGTGGGATTGGAAGTGCTTATATCGAAGCATACTATTAATTCTACTTCACCCACATCAATGCCTTCTTCGCCTATTGAGGTGGCAATTAGTATGTTACTTTTACCCGAACGAAAATCATTCATTATTTGTATTTGTTGTTTCTGGGTTAAGGCTCTAAGCGCGCCGCTACTGCCGCCTTGTCCTGTAAAGAAATTGATCAAATGTAAAACTGCAAATATATTTATGTTTTATTACTTGCCCACAAAACATCTTGGCTTTAGAAGAGGTACATGTTGTAGTAACATGCGATAGATCAACATAACCGATTCGCGATATTCACAAAAAACTATGGCGCGAGAATCTTCATTATTCTGAAAATAAAAAGAAGTTGAACGAATTTAAATATTTTGAGTTTTTATATAAAAAATCGATTTTTGGACAGAAATATGAGGGATCACAAATCGAGTTCCTTTTCTTGATTAAACGCTTATTTGCTAAGTTATTAGCAAATTTTTACTTCCTTTGTTTAAAATTCAAAATTGAAAAATAGAAGGCTTTTCACCAAAAAAAAAAATTTAAAAAACAGAAATTTTTTTTTTAAATTTAAAATAACAATTCGAAAAATGTTTTTATCCAAAAAATGAAAAAACTGAAAAAAAATTTTTGTTCACCTAAAAATATTTAAATTTTTTATTTTGAAATATAATTTTTTATTTTGAAGTATAATTAGGTGAAGGGTATATAAGATTCGGCACAGCCGAATATAGCTCTCTTACTTGTTTTAATATAAAATAAGCACTATTTTAATAATAGCTCCATCTAAATATCAAATTTTAGTTATAATTCAAACTTAACCGTTCTAAGTGTTAAAGAAATATTGTCTTTTAAATTTGCTCCTGTAACATCAGAATTTAGATATTTTTAATTTTTATATAAAAAATCGATTTTTGGTCAAAAATATGAGTGATCACAGATCGAGGTCCTTTTCTTGATTAAACGCTTATTGGCCAAGTTATTAGCGAATTTAGATATTTTGAGTTTTTATATAAAAAATCGATTTTTGGTCAGCAATATGAGTGATCACAGATCGAGCTCCTTTTCTGGATTAAACGCTAATTGGCCAAGTTATTAGCGAATTTAGATAATTTGAGTTTTTATATAAAAAATCTATTTTTGTTAAGAAATATAAGTGATCACAGATTGAGCTCCTTTTCTTGATTAAACGCTTATTGGCCAAGTTATTAGCGAATTTAGATATTTTGAGTTTTTATATAAAAAATCGATTTTTATTAAGAAATATGAGTGATCACAGATCGAGCTCTTTTTCTTGATTAAACGCTTATTAGCCAAGTTATTAGCGAATTTAGATTTTTGAGTTTTTATATTAAAAATTCGATTTTTGGTCAGAAATATGAGTGATCACAGATCGAGCTCCTTTCAGTCAAAACTTAAATTGGATTACTATGATCATTTAAACAAAAAATTAGCCAAATCGGTGTAGCCTTTTTCCGATTTTAGATAAATCGAAAAAAAGTGGGCGTGGTGGGCGAAAAAACCTAAGTTGTGCTATGACCAAAATTAAAAAAAAAATTGTCTAAATCAGTCCGGCCGTTCTCTACTGATGCAATTACTAGGGACAAATGTTGCCCGATTTTCGCCATACTTTTCAGTATAATTTCAAAGTACATAGAATTAGTTTGTTATTTATGACTGTTCAAACAGTATTCCGGGGGGACATTTGTATGGTAGCTAGGCGAAATCATTTACAGCCAGATATCTCTTTTGGTTTGGGCCCTATCGTGTTTTGGAATTCCATAGCTTTTTATCATCTTATTAGGACCCAGAATATATATACTTTTGTGGGTCTATGATGAATATTTCGATGTGTTAGAAATCTTTTTGGATATGTATTAGAATATAGTTTTAATAGATTGGAAATATTAACAATGTAACATCAAAAAGTCATTTTCGTGAAAATCAAAGATAGTTTTGAATATAGTCCCTCGATATATATAATCTATCTGTTACAGTAAATCTATCCCAAAACAATACTCACCTCAAAATGTCTCAACAAACACTCTCGAGTCTTCTCAAATTTTGGATGACCGAAATCTAAATCCTTTGGTATCTCTGCAATTTTACCATTTGTCATAGGGGCGGCCGAAAACTCAAATGGATTGGGACCCATTTGTTTTTTAACTCTCTCCACCAGCTCACTTAGACGACGATCCATTTGCAAAACAAATTTACCTTTGCCCTCTTCATCTTCTTCGAAATTATTTAGAAATACCCTTAAGCCATGACGTTCCAACAACTCTAGAGCATGATATAAACTAATGCATATGGCAAAATTACTGGCAATGGCGGAATGTTGCGGATGACGACCCGCATGGAAGGAACGATCACGAAAACGTTTTTGTTCATATAAAAGGAAATTACGATTAATATTTGTTAAAGAGCCCGATAAAACCTCAGCTTCGGTTAACTGCCTCAAATAAGGATCCACAATAAGTAAAAGTTGTTCGCGAATTTCTTTGATTTTGTCACCCATTGTAACCACAATGGTATCCATGGTTCTTTTGTGTATATAGGGCAATACATCGATAGAAGTATCCCAGCGTACTTCTAAATGTGATATAAAAAGATTACGACAGACATCCGCCACATCATCCAAAGTGCGGCCGGGAGTGGCAGACAAGGCTAAAACGCGGAAATATTTTGTATTTCTAGCTATGGCCTGGGTAACTTCTGTGTAGGCATATTTGCCTTTGGCCTTATGGGCTTCATCGATTACAATGAGTTTTACTAAATCAAAAGGAAAATCCGTGTTATTTACTTGCTCGCCATCTTGGTAAGAAGCTTCGTCTATACTCTCCCCTGCTTGAGGGCGGCCACCAAATATATCCGACTGCACCACTTGAGGTGTGGCAAAGAATACCCTTTTGGTTTTCCACATTTCAGTACGCTTCGCCCTAGGCAATTTTCCTGTCAATTCAACTGTGTCTCTATTGGGAAATGGCATGATTTTTTGACAAGCCTCAATTTGTTGATTCACCAAAGGCCTAGTGGGCGCCATAAATATAATTTTTCCTCGAGGATACCATCTATAGATGTTGTACATGACCACAGCAGCTATAAACGTTTTACCTAAACCTGTGGGCAATACCACCAAGGTATTGTGATACAAAGCTTTCTGCACTATACTCATTTGATAGGAACGACTTGGCAAATTGTTGGGATATATCCAGGACTCGCCCATGGTATTGTCAAATCCCACATGCTGTTCACCATCACGCAGCCGTGAGGTGTCTGGCGAATCTAAAGGATTGTCCAACAGACTCTGTAGGGCCGAGTCATCTAAATTGAGATCTTCCCAAGCCTCATCATCTTCTATAGTGTTTGCTGTTTTAGACATGGCACTCAAAACATTCTTATTTGAAAACAAAACAACAATTTAATATTTGTAAACAAAAAATAGCACAATTTGGCACGATAACAAAAAAACAATTTTATCGAACAGCTGATGGTCGGACGATCGTTCGGCAATAAACTATCTTAAAGGCGATGAAATTTTTAACGGCGTTGCTGTTTTTACTCAGAGTTGTATTTTAAATATGATTTGAAATTGGTTATTAATTATTTATTTCAAATGTTTATTTATATAGCTATAGAATATTTATTCGATTTATTTTTATTAAATAGTAGTCTGCTTTGTTATATTATTGTGTTTAATTATCGGGACACTTAATTAAAAAAGTAAGACCCCTTTTACAATGCAGAAATTGTAAGGCAGACTGACGAAGTTTGTTGGCGAGGGGTTGAAGAGGTAGAGTGTGTTTTATACAGGTTTAGGTTAGTTCAAAAGAGAATGAGAAAAAGGTCTGCCTTTCAATTTCTGCATTGTAAAAGGGGACTAATTTGAAATCAAGAAATCAACTTTACATAAAATACCTTAAATGAAAAAAAATGTTGATACCGAGGGCACCTGGTCCATTCAATAAACGCCTATTTTTTATGTAAAATTCAACTTTAGGGCAAAGTGTGTAAACATCTTACAACACTACTGGGGTTGTGTAAAACAACTTATTTTGTTATATTTGATGAAAACTGTATGATGGCGTTTGATCAAACAAAAAATATACATGTGACATGTTTGTGTGTAGCCTGTTGTTTGAATCACACAAAACAGTAAGTGGCAACACAGGTCAGACGATGTTGCGGCTGACATCAGCAAACCTATTTTTTTATACCCTACAACACCATAGTGGGGAGGGTATAATGCGTTTGTGCAGATGTTTGTAACGCCCAAAAATATTAGTCTAACACCCACAAAAATATTAGTCTATACCGATCGACTTAGAATCACTTTCTGAGTCGATTAATTGATGTCCGTCCGTCTGGCTGGCTGGCTGTCCATGTAAACCTTGTGCGCAGAGTACTTCGATAAAATTTGGTATATATACAAAATTCATGTTACGATCGGTAAATAATTAGTCATAGCTCTCATGTAGACCCGCTTCCGAAAATCACTTTAACGTGCATAAATCGCTTAAAAATGTTGGTATACACAAAAAATTCAACATAGTTAACTTTAATATAGACATAATCACACGACCTAATTTCACGGTAATCGCTCCATAATTGGTCATAGCTTCCATATAAGGCCCATTTCCGAAAATCACTTAAAAATATAAATTATTGAAAGAAAAATGTTTTTGCTCTTTTACTTAGTGTAGGGTATTATAACGGTCAAGCCCGACCATACTTTCTTACTTGTTTTATATGAAGTTTTTACGAGCTAAATTTGGGTGGTCATGAGCCAATTGGTCCCCATAAGAAATGCACGGTGTGTGTGTGTACTCATGTTGATGTCAGCCGGAGAGTTCCCGGAGTATAAAGTTGAACTCTGTTATGATAAAGTGTACAGATCTGGCAGCACTTTATTTTTACAAAGTAAACACACACACACACAAAAACACACTGAACATACGAAAAGAAATCTACACGAAGAAAAAAAAACGTAAAACAAATGAATACCCCCAAACATTTAGTTCGTTGGAAAAATGTCTAAGCGTAACATGTGTGACGGACAACGACAGCAGCAACAACAACGACGACGGTTCATTTTTTAAAAACGTTCTTTTATTATTTGATATTCCAACCTCTACTTTGAGTGTTTGTGTTTTTTTTCTCTTCTACTACTTTTATATTTGTAATCAAAGAAAAAATTGTGTGTGTCAGTGTTTTTGGATGGGAAAATCTATTTTGTTGTTGTTTTGTTTGAGAAACTAACGCGCGGTGTTTTGAAACAAACAAAAACAACACATTTTCGTTTTGTAAAATCAAAATACATAAGTGAAAGAAGAAGCATCCTAAACAAATAGAATGTAAAGAAGCAACAACAAAGCGGCGTTGAAAAATAGAAGTGAGTTTGACACAAAACAAAAAAAAATGATAAACAAATTATATTTGTAATGAAAAATGTGTAAAAGAAATTGGCGCGTTATACAAAACAAATTGTAAATATGTATGTAATTTACATACCCATGTATTTTATTAAACAAAAAAATCATAACAAAGTTTAATTCGCTTCTAGTGTGTATAAGTTTTAAAAGATTTCCGCTACAGCTTTCGCTGTGAAAAGATTATACAAAAAAGTGATTGTAAAAAGTGTGTGCTAGTGTCAAAAATAAGGCTAGAAAAAAGAAAATTGTTTCCTTAATAAAAATATCTACTAGCTAATCTGTTTTAAAAATTCCTAATTGCAATAAATTCTATGCTGCTCAAAGTGCAACAATAGTATTTTGCATTCCGAAAATAATGTAAGTTTTTGCTATTTTTTTCTTTTTATTTATTTGTGTTAAATATTTCTTTGAAAATTTATTGTTAATGTCACAGAAACAACAACAATATCCACATAAATCCTAAATAAAACTTTTTTTTTCTTAAATCGATGTTCAATTTAATGTCTGTTGTTCTCTTATTATAAGCAACAGGGTTGCCAAATTTTGTACATTGCTGTTGTTGTATTGTACAATGTGTGGAATTGTTGAAATATAAACAGTTGGGAATGTTTTGTTAGACCCTATTCACATTAGGCAATTAGTTGTGCAAGTCTTCTGCGCAATTTTTGTGTTTGTGGATGTCAGAGATAAGGTCGGGTTTGTACACGACAAGTTGGTTTTTTTTTCCATTCATGTTTTTGTAAATGAAAAACAGACTTGTGCAACTAAATTGCCTAGTGTAAAAGGAGTCTTACTATGATTTTGTGTTTTTGATATCAAGTGAATATGTTAAGTTATGAATTAGGATTGAAGAGAAAATAGCTTTAAGACAGAATTAGTCTATACTTTCCGTTGCTGTTGCGATCTGTTTCTTTCTGTTTTTTACTTATGGCAGTTAGTTGGCAGTAACAGAACGTAGATACTAATTCTGTCTTTATTTGTACGATATGTGTCACGCCCACTAATCCAATCCCGACCATTTTCAGCCAAATTATGTAAAACTAGCTGACCCGGTGCGCTTCGCCACTCCAATTAGAAGAAATAAATAGTACTATTAAGTCTTCCTTTGTGAATCTAATTGTAAATGTATAATTTCATATTTCTGGGTCCATTATTATAGAAAACGCACCTTTTGTGAATTCAAATTCATTCCGAATTTTAAATTTTTAGGTTTATTATTATAAAATATTCAAAAAGTACCATTAATTATCACTTTTGAATTCGCGTTCACTAAACCATAACCCGTCATGTTTCAATTTTAAATTTGTATAGCATTTAAAATATCAACTAATTTTATTTCTATAACACTTAATAAATTATCACAAAACCGAAATAGAAATATGAAACCGCCTAATTTCATATTTCTATGTCCATTATTACAGAAAATACAAAAAGTACCATTTGAATAGGTATATAAAAAGTATTATAAAGCCCCCAGTTGTGGTTTCCCATTCACTCGGTACCATATAAGCTTAATTTCATGATTTTAGGTTCATTGGTGAAGAAATTACAAAAAGTACCATTCGATTAAAGAAAAAGTACCAAAAAGTCTACCCCTAAAATTCACACTCACTTAGGACCATATATGCTTAATTTCATGTTTCTAAGTCCATTGTCATATAAAATTCAAAAAGTACCATTAGATGAATAAAAAAGTACTATAGTTCAGTTCTCACATTTTGGTACCTAAATATTGTACCCTATGCCTAGCACTAACTTCACTCAGATACAAATCAGCTTACTTTAATGTCGATAAGTGAAATAATTTAAAATATTAAAAAAGTACCATTAGGAGAAAAGTACCAATTTCCCTTTTCTTCCTCGACACCCCTCAAGTTCGAACTTTAAAAATATTCCATTTTGCCAAAATTGTTTATGCTACAGACATGTATCAAAATATTAAAATCTGTGTTAATGTGCCCAAGAAAAAATATGTTTTAAAAAAAGTACCAAACTGTTTACCCGGATTAGACCCAATATACACCTTGGCACTCGAGTTCCAAATAACACTCTGTCAGTTAATTTTTGTATGAATCCAGGAGCCAATGTTAAAACAATTATCAAAATTGGCTTAATAATTTCAAATAAAATTTATTTTCCCGATTTTATGCCCTTTTTGGTACCTTTTTCATCTCCATTGCGGTGGTAAAATTTTATACAAATAAAAATCTGCATTGTGGTGGGAGTTCATAATAAAATATTCGTATGTCTATATCAAATTATAGAAAAACATATTTTATGAAAAAGTACCAAAAATAAATACAATTTTTATCCCTTAATGGTTCGAATTTCCAAAAAGTACCAAACTTATATTTTTTTATTTTTTGATAATTAAAGAATACGGTTTAAAATTTGTTTCTATGTTTATTGGTTTAAAAAATACATAGGGTGCCAAAAAAGTACCAAAATACAGTTTTTACCCGTTTTCTCCCCTAAAATGTTCGAATTTCCAAAAAGTACGAAACACCTGTTAGCTTATTTTTTAAATGGAGTAACATGAAATTTTAAGTTTTTTTGGTATCTTTATAAGTTTTGAAGACATAAGGTTACCGTATTTAACCGTTTTTACCCCCTAAACGTTCGAATTTAAAAAAATCCCTTCTTATCGGATCGTTTTGGGGAGGTTAAAATTTCATGATTCTAACATCAGTCGTTTGGGCTATGCGATGATGAATCAGTAAGTCAGTGAGTCAGTAACGTTACTCTTTTATATAAATAGATAAGTAAGAGAGCTATAAATTTTGGAAAGTCTGTCCTGAAATGTCGGAAAATTGGAAAAATCGAGTTTTTGCATGAAATTTTGAAATTATTATTCCTTAATGGCTTTCCAAATCAAACAATAGAAAGTTCTTAGTGTAAATCATGAAAAATTGCGGAAAATGCGAAATGTTGTATTATTAATCTAAAGTTTGTCAGAAGGCTTAAAATTTGGGCGAGGCGAAGTTCGCCCGGTCCGCTAGTAAAAGATAAAAAGCTTATTTTCTGAAAAAGCGTTCTGAAAATCGAAACCAATTGTAGTCGGTCGGCGCAAGGGTTGGTCTATAAGGCAGGTGAGGCAAAACATCCCAACCACTTCTTTCTAAATAGTTTATAACACGTATTATAACATGCAGCATTGCGTTGTCATGATGGAATATTAAGATTTCATTTCTGTCCGCATATTCTGGAAGTTTTTTACAGGTGATGGTCTGGCCAGATTTCAGCAGCTCATAATAGATAGGACCCTTTTGGTCCCACCAAATATAGAGCATTACCCTAGAAACATGAATATTTGGTATTGGTGTCGTATTGGCTGGTTGGCGGCACAAGTATTTTAAACCCTGCAGGCAGGTCGAAATAGGAGTAGGCGACAAAAAAATTTAATGCCAGTAGCAGTACCTCTCGCGACAGATATGGTAATGTTGGTTGACTTTTTCTTGCATGTCTTATTGCCAAATTATAGGCGCACATTTCTATGACTTAATATAATTAAAGTTTTGATGATTTTGTAAAGCACTGACATATTTGGTATTAAATGCTCCATATTTTCCAAATTGATTTCGGATTTGAGTTATCTACACCAAAATAAAAAAATCTCTATCTTAATGATATACTAGGATTTTGATATCAGTTAGAGTTGTGAAGTGTAGTATTTTTAATGATTACATAATAGTCAAATTTTTGTTAGGGAATTTTAAAAAATCCCGAAAATATTTGAGTTTAAAAAAAAAATCCGGGACCCATTTGTGATTTACGGCCTACAATCTACACTAGATAATTTTTTTGTATTACCTTTTTACAAATATTAATAAATCTATTAATTATTAAAGTCTTATCTATCAGTTTTACCCAATTCCCTTATTAAAATACAATTTTATATCCCAATAACTACAACAACAAACATTTACAACTTGTTGCCTATAAGTAATAACTGGGTAATTTTCACAAATTTTGTGTAATTTCTCAACAATCGCTACTGATTTCAATATTCTAACTATTGGGCAACTCTACACACAGATTCTCGTTGTCTTAATGTGTTATTTACCTCTCCTCTCCTCTTTAATCTTAATTTATGAATTTATTTATGTTTTAATTTCTTTTCTAAATAATACTTAATTAAGTATTTATTCACGTGTTAAAAATATCTAAATTTAACTAATTATGTTTTTATTCACGTGATGCTTAATAAAAATCCATTTATTTACAAGAATTTTGTTTAATAATGAATTAAATGTTATTTTGTTTGTCACATAGACATTTTATAATTTAGAAATTTTAACATTTTGTTATGCTGTTCTTGGGTGATGTTTCAGTTAAATTGATAAATTTTTTTGTTTTGATTTTGCTAATTTATTTTGTAGACTTGAAAACAAACAAAAAAACACTATAAATTTAGATAGAGAGAAATGTGTAAAAGAGTATTTACAGTAGTTGCTCTTTATAATGTTTTGTATATACTATATCCGTCTCTTTCTTTCATGTAAGGAAAATAAAAGCATACAAATTTTTGTCATGTTTGTTTTCTTTTTTAGCTCTCTTTCTTTGTTGTTGTTTTGTTCTCTTTCATTTTTAGCAGATCATTGAATTTTGTGTGTTTTTTTATTATTATACATTTTGTTGTTATGTTGTTGGTGTTGTTTGTGTAAATGTATGGGAGCGTGTGTTTTTGTTATTGTGCTTGCAATTTTCTTTAAGTACAATAATAAATCATGTTAAAATTTAGCTGCAACAGAAATTTTAATGTTTATTAAATATTTTATTAATAATATTGTTGCCGTTTGTGATTTATTTACATTTTATCAAGCTTGTTTTCATGTCTTCGAAGATTATTATATGTAAAGTTTTGTCGTCATGTTGTTATTTTTAAGGAAATACTTGTTTAATTTTTGTTTTTCTTTCTTTATTAATATAATACAATTTTAGTGTTAATTGCTTTATTTTCGTTGGCTTGTTGTTAATTGCAATTTAATGATTACTTTGTTATTGTTTTTTTTTTATTTATAATTTATAAATAATTATTACTTACATTGAACTCTTTCTCCAATTGGAATTTGATTATAAGTTCCTTTGGTTACATAGTTTGTTATTACTGTAAAAATTTGGAAGCCAGTAGGAAAATTTTAAAGAAAATTAACTGATTTTCAATGACAAAACTCTTTGAAATCTTATATACTGACAAATGATTTGGGTCCTTCGGATTAACATATAAATAAAAGTCCTGTATTATATCTCCCCAACGTACCTAGGTATTTTTAATTTTTTTCAAAACTTATAACGAAGATTATTCAGCAATGCTCCCTCCCATTTTTTTGTCTTCAAATATTTTTCCATCAACCAAAATATGTATAGATGAAACAGTTCTCAACCTCCTTTCTTTTTTGGCAAAATTTCCTATTGGCCTTTTGTTGCAACTGTTCTTTTTCAATTCATACTAATTACATTAGAATGACGTAAATACCAACAACTATAGTATTTTAATTTTTTTTTATACATATTTCATTGGTCTAATGAAATAATTTCTATTTTATTTGCTGTTTTCTCTCGTGTTTTAATTATAGTCGTTTTTTAAGCGAATAAAAATAATTTTTTACGATTTAAATTTTGTTGCACGTGCGGGTAATTAATGAAAGTGTTGCTATTTTTAAGGAAATCTATGAATTAACAAGTCGTATTTTATAAAAATAGTAGTAAAACAATTACTAGCAAAAAAATAAAATTGTGGCAAGATATTGCACGAATTTTGTGGCACGAAGGGTATTTTGGGTAAATATAAACTCATACAAACTATAAATAAAAGGGGTCTTTAAATTTAGCAAAGTACAGGCAAACATTTTGATTAAATGTAATTATTTTTTTAGTATAAAACAAGAGGAAGAATTTATAGAATTGTAAAGATTTAATTTAGATTTAAAATCATACTACACTGATTGGATTTTGACAACTAAACTTTAATTTAAGTAAAACGTTTTAAATCAGATCAATTAAATTTGATTAATTGCACCTTAATTTAATTATTTCTATGTAAGTTTACAGTAATTACAAAGCTGTATGTGGTACATAAATCAACTCAAAATGAACAATTTGAAATGGTAAAGGATCATCTTCCGGCCCCTCAAATTAGGACTTCTACATGTCCGTGTGCGATTCTGTAACGAACGAAACTGAATCACGAATAAATGAATCCATTCTTCGAATATTCATCCACGATATTCTTGGACATGGAGTAATCAAAGTACAATGTCTCCATCAAGACTGTGTAATGCAACTAGGATACTGAGTCCTCATCGTTGAACGAATCCAAGCTCTTCACAATGTTCATGTTAATTTAACAAAGTTCATCAAAGACATTAGATCCCAAGAATAAATTTATTTCCTCCTTAAGGGCTTGCCTTGTATCCGAAGCCCCAATAGAAGCTTGGTTATCACAGACAAGACATCAGCAACCAGATATCATCGAAGTCATCGCATGTCATGATGAAGTAAGTCCTATGTTAAGATATAGCAACAGTTTGCTGGCAATCCGCGATTGATTACTTTCCCTGTAATCCAACAAAGAATGTTGGACTGTGGTCCTATGAACAAAACTACTTATTATAACTACTTATGTATATACGGTTCAACGACTACTGCAGAAGTTATTATGATGAGGATGATAAGGAGTCTGTTTATCACCTATTCTGTCAATGTTCGTCTTGGCCATTATGAGAGAGCTTATATTTGGTGCCTTTACATCTAATGGTTGGACGAGCTGTCAAGGATGGATCTTAGTTACATTACTCATTATTATTTATCACTGGATTGTGTTCAAATTTACCTACAACATTGATATTTCCCATCAGTTTTGGCCACTGTTTTAGAAACGTCTTAAGGAACTGGCAATCCCTGTAATATTCGACAACTCTTTAGACTTACTTCAATATTTAAGTTAGCAGGAGAGCCCATCAGGTGGGAGACAGCGTCTTTTGGAAGTACACAGTCATACAAGCTTAATCGCCTTTATATTCCCCGTTATGTTCCTGTGCACGAGGACCCAAATGATCCCAAAAATTAATGGCATTCAAGGACTAGTTTCTTTTTCTCACAAGAATAACGATGACTACAATCTCTCAACGGTGGAACAACTCTCAGAATTCACGGCATAAAATTCTGAAAAATACTGCAGTGATCTTGATCTATAGGGCATACTCCATAATCTACATGATCGTGCTCTTTGAATCCATCTATGTAACAGTTATCGACCAAAAGTACAATTTTGTTAAACAATATATTTTTCCATGAGTTCCAGCCGCTATCTTCAAAACGCCTTAAACAACTGGCAATCCCTCTTCTATTTGCCAAAAATCAATAATCTAAGGCACAATCTAAGTTTACTGTGAAGCCAAATCAGGCGGAACTTGTCGTCTTGTGTTTAAATATTCTCATGGACTATGGAAGAACAGTTTTTGTTCTCACGAGGCTAACGAATATTCCAAACTCGCAATGGATATTCCAACCGAGTCACTGAACAAGAACTTCTGTCTGAAAAATACTGCAGTGACCTTGGTCTCTGGGTTATACTCCATAATCTACTTGATCGTGCACTTTGAATCGATCTATGTAACAGTTATAGACCCTCTTCCTTCCAGGAGGAGCATTTCTCCAAAGTATTAGAGTCATGACGTTCGTGCATCACAACATGGAAGGTGTAAATTCAAACAGCTCTACTCCACTGTGGAGTCGATTGTAGTATCTGACGTTGCGACAATATCAGCTCAGATGGGATATTGAAACGAAAAATTTACTAACATTTCATCAATAATCTGAGTTGCTGTTGTTGTAACAGCTAATTTTATTGGTCCAGGCCAAGGACTAATAGCCATTAGGCCTGATGCTTCATCTCGACTTTAGTTGTTCTGCAAATACTTTGTTTTTTGCGCCAGGATCTTCTTTTGCGGAACTAATAATGTTGCTATGAATGTCATTCTACGCTGCCATGTACCAGCTGTGATCCCATGGATCAAACATAAACATATCTGAAACATAAACATAAAACATTCGGCTTCGCTGAGTGGCGCCCATTCGAAATGTTAAATTTTCCATGAAATCAGGCTGAAGTTGACCGATGTTGGCTTTGGGGACCACTGTGGTTTTTGGCATATTTGCATAGCCCTGCGACTTAAGAAAACCCCATAAGAAAAAGTCTAACGAGATCAAATTGAATGATTTCCTTTGCCAGTTCATATCACATCCACGTGAGATGATAATGAACTCAAATCGCTCGTGCAGATTGTCCAATGCGGCTTGAGCTGTGTGGCACGTAGCGCCGTCCTGTTGAAACCACATGTCACCCTATTCAGGCAATAAGAAGTTGGCATCATTAACCTAAAGCGATCTTCGTTGACGGTGATATCCAATGTCGTTTTCAAAGAAATATGGACCGATGATCCATATGAGCCTAAAATCTCCAGTTACTTTGTATCTCATGTGGATTGATATCGTCCAAAATTCGGCAATTAGTTTGTTGACGTATCCATTCATCCAGAATTGGACCTCGGAAAGCATTGGACGCTCTTGGATCTCATGTGGATTGGTATTGCCCCAAATTCGACAATTTGTTTGTTTGTATCCATTGATCCACAATTGGGCCTTACAGTAAAATGGGCGAATCGCTCGGAACGTTGCCAGAACAGAACTCTTTGATAAAACTATTTTATCATTAGCACGTGTTGTTGAACGCTACATACGCCAATGGTGATTTGGCAAAACAAACTGAATAAATTAAATCCAATTCGACAGATATAGCTTCAACAATATGGCCGCTATCAACTGTCAAAGTTCGGAAGCCCCTATTGGAAGACCCTTTATGTAAATCTCTTCGTACATATGAAGGGCTTTTCTGACACGTCTCTGGTGACCAACAAAATTTAAGCGTGATTCCCAGTTGAAATTAGGGCTCTCTCCCTCTAATGATTGATCTTCCTATCCTTCTTCTAGATGGTAATGAGGTTATATAAACAGATACTGTTTGGTGTTTCTTAGGTTAAGATACCTGCAATTTTAAATATTTCAGAATATCACATTGACTTGGTAACTTCGGAAGAAATGTTAATAAATAATTGCCGATTGACGGTTGCTGATGTAATTGGAGCTAACCAGATGAGTATCCAGAGCATCCTTTGTAATACAGCAAATAGATATAAGTACAACTTATGCCCCACATTTCATCTAATTAAAAAATATTAGAACCGAAATATACCCTGAAAACAATAAAAATGTTTGATCGCGAATGCCCAACAATTCTACATTATTTGGAATATTTGTTTCATAAATGTTTATTCATTGTAATTATATGCCACTAAGACGCCTCCGAATGCAATCTTCCATGAAGCATGACATGTCAATTGGACATGCTTGTGCAAAAGTAAGGAAAGAAAACTTTGCATATTATACAAAATTCATCTGATGGTAATAAATTATTTATTATAATTGGCTCATTGAATGGCATTTCCCCAGAAGATATACATATAATTCAGTTAGTCAGTCAGTTAATGTTGCGCCAAGTTCTTCGACATGTGTTAAATACTTTTGTATGGATTGTATGTACCAGTTTTAAACATTTTAGAATTAAAAAATACTCCTGTGTTAAGTTTCAATAACCCTAAAGTCAAATAGCATTTGTTAAACAACATTTATAACATTTCATTCATATCAACTACAGACATTTATTACAAATATGTATAAGCACAAGTAAGTATTCATTCCTCTAAAGCTACATAAATTATTTATGTATATCTCTAGCTCTTTCCTTCAATGCTGCTGTTTCATTCTCTAACCCAGCATAATCGTTGGTCGTTGGCTGTCTTGGCTTAATCTGTTATCAATTAAATGATGTCCAAGAAATCTAATGACTCATAGTTGAAATATTCTAAATTCCAAGGAACTTTTAACGATCAACAAATATTCCACACTAAAGAGTCCACGGATGTTTGTTGTGTCTCCGATGGATATAAAAACGACAATTTTAAACAAAATTGTTGTATAAAACTCTTATATTTTCTAGTTGTATGTGTTGCGTTTTGTTTTGTAAATGACGCGGTGCGAAAAGTTCAATAATAAATATATACAAAAAATTAAAAACAAAAAAAAAAAAAAACATCCACATTTATTATCCAGTCGAGGTGGTGTACTTCAACTCATACCCGTTCCATATGCATCTCAAACTAAAAATACCAAACAAAGCATACACTCGGTCGGTCGTTCGTTAGCTCGCTGGCTGGCTGACTGGCTCGTTCATTCAGTCAGTCAGTCAGTCACTCACTCTCTATACACACTTCAGACACATTCAGGCTGAATGGCAAAGCAGATACATACAACAAAAACAACATTAAGAAATAATAAATGAACTGAACTTACATACGTACGAATATTGCGTACACTGAACAAAAGTATTCAATTCGTATCACCGATGTCAAATTTTGGGAGATAATCAAAAAATAGTATCTGCTGAGACGGGTAATGTCTTTCTAATGAAAATATCGGCCGAACTTCGTAAGAAGTTCAGGTTGCCTCGATAGACTAGACAAGTGTGCTGTATTATGAAACTGAGGGTTGCGGGTTCGATTCCCGATTCCCTCTGGATGTATCTGCAGACAAGAAAAACGCTTCGCAGTTTGTGTTTCTTTTTAAAAAAAAACCTGAGAGCTCTGATCAGCAATACCTCTATGAGACAGTTCACATCATGATATTTTAATCTGCCAGGATATCTCTGTTCTGTTCTCCTGTTTATGGGGGTAGACACTTGAAAGTGTGGCACTTTTTGTTCTTCCTCTTCATCCAATCATCCTATGTGCAATCAGTAAGTATACCTATAAGAATCGAACTGAGTGCCTAGGTTGCTGCAAAACTCTCCACATGGATATCATCTCTAGATTGAATTTTTAAATAATGAGATGGCTGATGTCTTTCTTAAGAAAATATCTGCCGAACTTCTGAGACAGTTCACATCATGATATTCTGCCAGGATATCTGTTTATCGGGGTGGTCACTTAGAAATTGTTGCAGTTATTTTTTCCTCTTGATCCAATCATCCTATGTCCTATCAGAGCCTTTCCTTTCCTAGTCCCTACTGAGAGCCTTTCCTTTGCCAAAGAGGCCCAGAGAATTCTGGATATTGTTACCATCGAGGTAACAATATCCAGAATTCTAGTGGTGTCAAATCTGGATAAGGGAATGTATACAATTCATTTCAACTTCACGTTCGAACTGAAAGCCTAGGTTGCTGCAAAACTCTCCACATGGATATCATACTCGAAGCAGACTAAGAGATACCCGAAGATCAAGATAATCAAAGAAAACATCCAGGAACAGTGTCCGTTTTCTTCATTGAACCATCAATATAGATTGGGATGGCATAATCCCTAAGGACAGAGTCTACGTTCAAGTCTACAATTCTCAAATTCCAGGACCAGTGTCCCTTTTCTTCTTTGAACCAACAGAATAGGTTGTTCTCCAAAGCTTATGGTGAATGTTTTTCATCGATTTCAACGTGCGGGAGATGGTTTTTTCGGTTCACAGAAGACAAAGGTCGTCCAGGCCAGCCAAAGAAGTTTGAAGACCCAGAATTGGAGGCATAACCCCATGAAGATTGTTGTTAAACTCATCAAGAGCTTGCAAAATCATTGGGAGCTACTCAAGCAGCAATTTCAAAACGTTTACGAGCAGTAGGATTCATCCAAAAGCAGGGAAATTGGATACCATACGAATTGAAGCGAGAGACCATGAAATACGATTTTGCATGTCCGAAATGAAGATGGAACGTTTTAAAAGAAACTCATTTTTGCACCGAATCATTATTTGCGATGGAAAATGGATCCATTACGATAACCCGAAGCGTAATAGATCGTATGTGAAGCCGGGCCAACCAGTCGTATCGACACCAATGTCAAATATCAAAAAAATATCAAACGTGCCCCGCCCGACTACTATTTATTAGATCGATGCCTAACGCTCTCTCTGGGATACGCTTCACTTTGGAACAGTGTATCCGATATTCGCTTGATTCGTTCTTGATGAGCAGTTCTTTTGACTCGGAATCCATCTATTGCCAGAAAGATGGGATAACAATGGCCAATACTTTGAATAAATTTAACATGCACAAATGTTTCAAAATAAAAGCTAAAAATTGGGAAAAAAAATCCTCATTTTTAAGTCATACACCCAATTGCTCGGTTAAGTGTTTCGATTTATGTTGAGAGATGAAGAAAATTGTACTTATTTCACATCATATTCCCCGATCTTTTATTGGTCTTTAAATGTTTACCTAAAGACGAGAGATTTTCTTAAACACAATCAGCCATTATACGAAAATTATAGCAATCCAATTGAAACTAACCAAGTTATATCCGAAACTCATAGGAAGCCAATTGAAACTTTGCAACAATTCCTTGTTATTTGTGGATATTTCGATAAGGTTTTTTCTTTAAGTGTATCTACTTAATTTGAACGAAATGTCTACGATAACTTTGAACTGTGTCTGCTGTTATTGTTGTTGTAGTCATGCTGCTGCCGTCATTGTTGGCAGGGCATGCAGAATGGAAAACATACAGATGCCAGGAATGGAAGATGCAGTAACTTAGCTGCAATCAATCCTTCAAAAAATTTTAGCCACTAACTTGCCGGGAGTTGCGGGTTCGATCCAGACTCTCGGCTATTTCACCACAACCGACCGTTTACGGTTTCGATTCAGACTTCTCGTCTGATGGATATAGTAACGATTTCGGAATATTATGTTGAAATATAAATGAAAACGTTGCTTGTGGAATAATATTATACATGATCTTATAATCCTATAAACCTAGTAAACAGGGAACAGTTATCTAATTATCTATAGTTACTTCTTAATTTTCCCATAAACTACAAAACTATTTAAACTCCTTTGGAAAAGTTTTATTTTGGCAAGATTTCAATAATGTTCGATATTATAATTTCTCCATCCCTGTTATACCTACAAGAGAACTCTGATATACAGAGAGCGACAAATAAAAAATAAAAACCTGTTTTACATTTAGGAAAAAAAAACGTACAACCACACATCACAATCACCTCACCTCAGCCAACACACACAGCTCATTTTCAACACACTACAATTCGAGTACAATACAGAACGAAAAAATTTAAAAAATAAATAATCAAAAATTATAAAGCCCGTAATAATCGTACGTGTAGCAAAGAGCAACTAAAATCGGAAAACAAATAAAAGTTGTAGCATTTAATTCCAAAACAAACTACATACAGAAATGATTGTACAATCTAATATGACAACTATAAAATATTAAACGCAAATAGTTGGCCATTGTAGATCAATTTCTTTTATTGTTGAACGAGTTAGGCTTTATAAAGTTAATATACGAAATGAAATGTTAAGAATCTCACAAAATTATAAACATGTACAAATTTTTAATAAAGTTGAATGACACCTTAACTCTAATTTAGATTGTTAAATAAATAGTGGGTGGATTTTTTTGTTAAATACTTTTAATTAGACGATATTAATCCATGTGAGAATGTTATCTTGATAAATTCCTTAATTGGAGTGATATTTTGGTTACTTCACTTTCTCTCGTTAGATGAAATTTCGAAGTAGAGGTTTCTACACTTGCACAGAGAAAACAGATTCGTGATAGCAACCGAATTTGTTGCCAATGGAAAGATTCTACCTTAGTGACTGAATTTTAGAGTTATGGCTACCAAATTTTAAAAGGGGTAACAAAAGTTTGGTTGCTTTAACCGAAATTCTTCTTTGTCAACTGACTTTCTGTTGATAAAACCGAAAAATGCTATGTGTGCAACCGAATCATTCGATTGGCAACAAATTCGGTTGCTATCACGAATCTGTTTTCTCTGTGTGCACAATACCATTTTATTCAAACTATTGACCATTGTTAGCTATGACTTTTTCCCATCTTTCTGGCAAACATATAAATTCCGAGCCTAAACAACTGCTCATCTTTTGAGGCCAAGAACGAATCTAGCAAATTTCGGATGCTCTGTTCCGAAGTGAAGCGTATCCCAGAGATAGCGTTCTGCATCAATCGAAACAAATAGTAGTCGAAAGGGGCATGGTCTGGACTATAAGGTGGGTGAGGCATAATTTCCCAACCACTTTATTCCAAAAAATTGTTTAACAGGTCTTGCAACATGTGGCCGATCGTTGCCATGATGAAATATTACGGTTTCATGTCTAGCGGCATATTCTGGGCGTTTTTCGGCCAATGTTCGCTTCAATCGAGTCAGTTGCGCTCGATACAGGTTCCTTGTGATGGTCTGCTCAGATTTCAGCAGCTGATAATATATTGGACCCTTTTGTTTCCACCAAATACCGAGAATTACCTTAGCGCAATGGATATTTGGCTTTGGTGTCGATTCGGCTGGTTGCAAAATATGGATTCCGAGCCAAAAGAACTGCTCGTCTTTTGAGTCCCAAAACGAATCAAGTCAATATCGTATACTCTGTTCCAAAGTTAAGCGCATCCCAGAGAGAGCGTTCTGAATCGATCTAAAGAAATAGTAGTCGAACTGGCCACGGTCTGGACTATAAAGCGGTTGAGGCAAAACTTCCCAATCACTTTATTCTTAATACTATTTAACAGGTAACGCAACATGTGGCCCAGCGTTGTCATGATGGAATATTATGGTTTCATGTCTGGCCGCATATTCTGGGGCAATTCTCGCTTCAAACGCATCAGTTGCGTTCGGTACAGGTTCCCTTGTAATGGTTTGGTCAGATTATAGCAGTTCATAATAGATAGGACCCTTTTGTTCCCGCCAAATACAGAGAATTACCTCAGCGCCATGGATAATTGACTTTGGTATCGATTCGTCTGGTTGGATAAGACCTATTCCCATTTTTCTTGCACAATATGGATTCCGAGCCTAAAGAACTGCTCATCTTTTGATGCCAAGAACGAATCCAGCCAATATCGTATACTTTGTTCCAAAGTTTAGCGTATCACAGAGAGAGCTTTCTGAACAGTTATTCTAACATGTTGTCATGATGGAATATTGTTGCGGTTTCATGTCTGGCCGCATATTCTGGGCATTTTTCGAATCAGCTGCGTTCGATACAGGTTCCCTGTGATGGTTTGGTTGGATTTCAGCAGCTCTTAATAGATATGACCCACCAAATACAGAGCATTACATTAGCACCATGGATATTTGGCTTTGGTGTCGATTCGGATGGTTGGGCGCTTACGCTTCGGGTTATCGTAATTGATACATTTTTCATCGCAAATAATGATTCGGTTAAACAATTCGTTTCTTTTATAGCGTTCAAGCATCATTTCGGACATGCAAAATCGTCTTTCAAGGTCTCTCGGCTTCAATTCGTATGATACCCAATTTCCCTTATTTAAGATGAATCCTACTGCTCGCAAACGTTTTGAAATTGCTGATTGAATGGCTCCCAATTATTTTGCAAGCTCTTGATGAGTTTGACAACAATCTTCATGGAGTAATGACTCCCATTATTGGATCCATTTTTCATCGAAAGTAATGATTCGGTTAAACAATTCGTTTCTTTTATAGCGTTCAAGCATCATTACGGACATGCAAAATCGTCTTTCAAGGTCGGCTTCAATTCGTATGATACCCAATTTCCCTGCTTTTGGATGAATCCTTCTACTCTCAAACGTTTTGAAATTGCTGCTGGAGTTGTTCTCAATAATTTTGCAAGCTCTTGTTGAGCTTTACAACAATCTTCATGGAGTTATGCCTCCAATTATATGTCTTAAAACTTTCTTGGTTGGCCGGGACGATCGTTGCCTTCCTTGTCTTTCATAACTTCTGAACCGAACAAACCATCTCTCGCACATTTAAACCAATGAAACACATTCACTATAGGCTTTGGTGATCAATTGGTGTGATTCAGCGGCATTATTTTATCAAATTAAATGGTGTAGTCTGTTTAATTTCTTTATTTTACTTATGTTTGTTTATGAAGTCATTAAATTTACTTTTGTAATCTGGAGTTTTCTTCTCTTATTTCTAACACAAATAACTACTTCAGCAAGCAGTGGTAACACCAAATACTTGTTAAAATCATTACGTTGTTCTGGGACAGTCATTAGAACTGCTGGGATATTTTTTTTGCTAATATATCATTAGAGTTAGATGTTTTTTGCAACTGAGTTAGGTTTCCAACTGGATGATTCCTGTTTAGTTATTACCTTAGAGTTTAGAGTTCTATTTCGCAAATAACTTCAGCAATTTAGAGCTTAAAAACAATAAAGTCTTAGTAAAATAAAGCTAGATGAACGTCAGTACAATATTCGCTTACACGATTACCTGATTCAGTAAGAAAAGGATCATTAAAGGCTGTAGCATGACTCTTCTTATTGCTGATAAAAGCTTATTCCAGCAAATGTTGTGCCAAAGAATATGAATTCTTTGTGGATAGTAAGTAAACCTAATATCGATCTTTCATTGCAAGCTACAATACGGAGCTAAGCTGAGCGAAAGATATCATTAATTGAGGTGTCATATCTCAATGCACTGCTAACAATAGCCCATCCTGACATCACACATTTTCAATAGTTTCAGTTTATATTTCGAGTGTACAGGCCTTAACACACGTTTTTCCTTAAAACTTTTACCCAAGTATTATTTGATTTTTATTTTAATCAGGTTACCTTTTTATTCAGCCCAATTATGAATAAAAAATTCAGCGGGAGTTTGTTCCCCGGGAGTTTTTTCCCATTTAATTTGAATAGGAAAAATTAAAAAAACTCCCGGGGAATTTTTATTCATAATTGGGCTGATTATGTTTAATGCCAATGATGTTCATTTGTTATGACGAGTAAAAAGTGCTTACTAAAATGATTAAATATTTTCAAACAAAACCCAACTCGGACCTACAAAAAGTTGGCCCAATAATCAAAGGTCTGCCGTCAAACTGTTTCCAATGTTATTAAACATTATCGGGAGAACTTACCCGTTGATAGAAAAATTGGTTCAGGTAGAAGGAATGGTCAACATGATGTTTCTAAAGCCAATAAATAGAAAGCCTTTTGAAAAGAGCTCCCAACACATCCGGTAGGAAAGCAGTCCGGTTAACTCAGTACTCGGACTATTTGGTAAGAAAAGTTAAAGCCAATGAAGGTTTAAAAGCATACAAGGCTCAAAAAGTTTCTGACAGGAACTCTGCTAAAGATTTAGAGGCCAAAGACAGACGGAAATTGAAGTCAAATTTTATACAAAAAAATATGCCTGCTGCATAATTGATGACGAAACGTATGTTCTGAAAAATTTTCGCAGCTTCCAGGTCAATATTTTTATGTTGCTGATGCTCGAGGGATTGTTGTAGAAAAGTTTAGGACCCAAAAACAGAAAATTTTCGAAAAAGTTCTTGGTATGGCAATGCAGTTGCGGCAAAAGAAGCCAAACATTTGTTACAAATGGCTCTATAAATACTGAAGACTTCTTAAGGGTGTGAAGTTAAATACACCCCACATTTATGTTAAATACGTTCCAAACACTGTTAAACTAGTTTTTAAATCGGTAAAAATAAATTTTTTAAATAAATATTATATATTTTATGGAAAGAAATCAATAAAAAACATAAACAAATTTAATTTGAAAAAATTAATTATATAATTTTTTGGTGAAAAAAATTGGTTTTTCAACAAAAATTCATGGAAAATGTGGAATTTTCAAGTGAATTTTTCCCCAATTTAGAGAAGCCATGAATCGGATCAGCGCCTGAGTGGAAGTAGCCTGGGACTAGTAGATTGCAAAACTATATTGTATATGTCTGGAACCAGCCCTGTATTCGAGATAGAATTTTTTGAAAAAATTGGTTTTTCACCAAAAATTTATGAAATATATGCAAATTTCAAGTGAATTTTTTGGAAATTTAGAGAAGACATGAATCGGGTCACCGCCAGAGTGGTAGTAGCCTGGGACTAGTAGATTCCAAAACTATATCATATATGTCTGGAACCAGCCCTGTATTCGAGATAGATTTTTTTAAAAAAATTGGTTTTTCTCCAAAAATTTATGAAATATATGGAAATTTCAAGTGAATTTTTAAGAAATTTTGAAGATCACAAAAAAGTTGTCCAAAAGTGTGGTATACTTTAAACGGAGAAGGACTACCTGTTCAAACAATGTGAAATAAAGCTCTATAAAAACCTTAATGGAAGGTTTTCCGGGAAAGCTTCATAAATTCATCACTATTGATTAGAACTATAAATAAATAATTTCAATCATTGAAAAAAAAATCAAAACTGTATGTTAAGATTCTTTCGATCTCACTCCTTAGATATAACCCGTTCAGAATTATTCTGATGCACAACAAAGTTTACAATAATATTTCCACAGATTTATTCTTCATTTGCATTCATACGTTCCTAATGACACAAACTATTTCCGGTCATCTAAATGCCTCAGGCTACACATTTATGTACAATAAACTCTTTTGTGCTCTCTTCAAACAAAGATTAATAATTTAAGTATACATTAACCTGATCGATAATTATGTGGATGAACATTTGAGCGCATGATCATTACACTACACTATACTCTACTCTACAACATTGCATTCCTTTAAGATCCACACGGGTTAAATTGTACGAGAATTATGTATATTGTACACTACTTTTTACAGTAGAATACGAGTACAAGTATCTAACCGATGTACATACATACAACAACAACAGCAACAACAACAACAAAAGTGGTTAAACTTCTTTTTTAGTTGTTGTTATATCTGTATCTGAATGTATGTATTTCA
This sequence comes from Calliphora vicina, assembly GCF_958450345.1. Taxonomy (NCBI): domain Eukaryota; kingdom Metazoa; phylum Arthropoda; class Insecta; order Diptera; family Calliphoridae; genus Calliphora; species Calliphora vicina. The sequence continues at coordinate 28,651,670 of NC_088784.1, forward strand.
AATACAATTACTCACTGTTATTTCTTAACCATGACATGAATACTTCTACTCTACTCTACCATCTATCTACATACCGAATTTATTTTGTATTTAGTTTGTTGTTGTTTCTGTTGTATTAACCAGCAACAAAATCAACTCATGACAGTTGAACTACCTAAAAGAAGACAACAATTTATACAATTTGAACCAAAAAAAACTTAAAAATAAATATGTACAATAAAATTTGGTGAAAAAAAAAGAAAGAAACTAAGACAGCAAACAGTTAAACAAGAATTAAACAGATACAGAATAGATTTAGTAAAATATTTCAATACCAGAAAAGAAATGTCAACAAACTAATTTGTAAAACGAAAAAAAAACGAATGAACAAAAAAAAGACAACAACAATAACAACAAAGAAATTCTTGAAATGTTTAAAGGTTTTATTGACAGCCAAGGAAGCTGAAAACAGCGTAAGGAATGGAAATTAATAGAGTAGAAAGAAACAATTGTCAGGAAGAGAGGCTTAAAGAAGAGTATAAAACGGCAGTAGAGATGTTGCTGTAAAGACAAGTGCTTATAAAAAATACATAGCTGTGATAAAACTGCACTTTGAACTTGTGTATAAGTAAGACAAATGAAGACGCAACGAATAAATGTCAAATACAATGAAATATAATGACAACCACCTAGAGGCAATATAACCTTCTTTATTAAATCTCAGACTGAGACTCGTTCGTTTTTTTTTGCAGTTATTTGCCCAAGTATCAGTTTTTTAGGCTTGTTATAAAGAAATTATTAATTTTTGTTAAAATGTTTGTCTATATTTCGATTCAGTTTTAAGTTACTATAGGTATCACTTAAAAATGCGGGATTTACAATGGATGGCGTATCTCTTGAACACGGTTTTTAGTTTTAATAACTTATGTCATTTTGAAGGGTACATATCTGTCACTTATTCCCACTTTGTTATTGAACATTATAGTTTAAACAACAAGGTTTTTTTTTTTGCTTCCAAAATGTCGGATTTTGTGCCAACAATGCGTCATATGCGGGAAGTTTTGCTTTAATTCTTACTAACCAAAGCTTATGGTGAATGTGTTCTATCGGTTTCAACGTGCAATAGAAAGTTTATGCGGTTAAGAAGTGGTGATTCTGACACGAAAGACAAAAATCGACCAGGCCAGCCAAAAAAAATTTAAAACCAAGAATTGGAAGCAGTACTCCATGAAGATTGTCGTCAAACTCAACAAGAGCTTGCAAAATCATTGAGAGCTACTCTATGAGCAATTTCAAAACGTTTGCAAGCAGCAGAATTCATTCCAAAAGCAGGGAAATTGGGTACCATACGAGAGATATTGAAACACGATTTTGCATTTCTGAAATGATACTGAAAAATGGATCCATTACGATAACCCGAAGAGTAAGAGAACGTATGCGAAGCCCGACCAACCAGCCGAATCAACACCAAACCCAAATATCCATGGCGCTAAGGTGGGACCAAAAGTTTGGGACCTGTACCGAAAGCATCATATTTATTATACCCTACACCACCATAGTGGGGAGGGTATTATGCGTTTGTGCAGATGTTTGTAACGCCCAAAAATATTAGTCTAACACCTCACTTTCTGAGTCGATTAAACGATGTCCGTCCGTCCGTCTGGTTGGCTGGCTGTCCATATAAACCTTGTGAGCAAAGTACAGGTCGCAATATTAACGATATTTCGATCAAATTTGGTACATATTATTTTTTCGGTCCAAGGACCAAGCCAATTGAAACTGGCTGAAATCGGTCCATTATTTCACCTAGTCCCCATACAATTGTCCTTCCGAAATTGGACTCTATTGGTCATAAATGTTTAATTTATATATGTATCTCCACAAATTCCGCTCCAAATAAGTGTTATATATACAAAATTCATGTCACCAAATTTTGTTACGATCGGTCCATAATTAGTCATAGCTCTCATATAGTCCCGCTTACGAAAATCACTTTAACGTGCATAAATCGCTTAAAAATGTTATTATACTCACAAAATTGAACATAGTAAACTTTCATATAGACATAAATTACACAACCAAATTTCATGGCGATTGGTTCATAATTAGTCATAGCTCCCATATAAGGCCCATTTCCGAAAATCACTCAAAAATATAAATTATTGAAATTTTAAAAGAAAAATGTTTTTGCTCTTTTACTTAGTGTACTTAGTGTAGTGTGCTTTGACCGAAAAACACTGAGACATGAAACCGTAATATTCCCTTCCGAATAATATTTGTTTCCATCGATTCAGAACACTCTCTCTGTGATGCGCTTCACTTCAGTACAAAATATTCGAAACTGGCTTGATTAGTTCTTGCCCTCAGAAGATGAGCTAAAAATTTGAAAAAATTCCGTATTTTTCAGGCATATACCCAATAGTTATCATTAAATTTTTGGGATTATTAAAATTGTTTAGGTAGAAAGCAGACGCCACGTGCCTGTTATAAGTTGATTCAGGATATATGGTTGAATGAGCTTACTTGTTCTATTGCAAGGACTAGACTCAGTGCGAATTGGGTATCTTTTGCTAGAACATTGAACATAACTAAGGAATTTGGAGGTGATTATTCCCGTAGATGCGAGGTACATCTTGGACTTCCTTATCAGAATTTTGTGGAAGTTGTTACAATGAGGGTGATCTGCACGATCAATCGTTTTTCAATGATCTTAGGGCTCTATCAATGATCTGCGTGGATCGTGTAAAAGCGTTCATTGGTTGGTTCTTTATTTAGATTCACAAGAGAATCAGTTTTGGATATTTTCAAATTGTTGGTGTGCGCTAAATTTGTTGTGCATTGACTTAGGATTGAATGAATAAGACTCGTATGGCCTAGACTGGAATCAGTGCGAACAAAGTATTTTTTCCAGGAGTCCACAACTCAATGACTTTGTGCAGTCTTTCCAAAAATGTGTTTTCTAGAAGTTAATACAATGAGTATGAGGAGAATATTATAAATCAATTTCTATGAGAATAAGTAGATATTTTTGTAAAGTTTTATGGTTTGGAAAAGATACATCTGATTGGAAAAGATACACGCTTTCTTCAGTTTTTATATGGCCCGCGGAAATATTGCATCATTGACATTCCATTACAAGAATTATCAAATATATTTTTGGTAACTTTTACCTTTCCTTTCCTATCACTTTGATCTTATGAATCATACCTTCATTCCATTTTTATATTTTTCATAATATCATGGATCCATTCATTTCTGGAAGGAATGGAAACCTAGATCTCACTGATCATTGATACTGGGAATTGTTCAAATTAGTTTAAACGATATCAATAAGATATCCAACACGGATATCTACCACCACAATGCGAGCTTTCATAGACCGACTTAAATAAGGAACTTTACTGAGAACTCGATTTACCAAAGAAGCCTTCAAGGAATAGGGAAAAGAAACCAATGCTCACACAGATCGACAATAGAATTTTGTTAACCACTTTAATGCATCAAATTGATAGATCTTCTTTCTTGATTTCCACTCATAAACATTTAGGTCAGAATTGAATGGTTAACTGTATTTCAGCACCTAAATATGCGTGTGATCACCATTGATACGGTCAGATTAACTCGTTAGATGATAGATAGATTTGAAGGGGTGTGTACTCTAAGAAGTACACTTCCACTCGGAGGGACATATAATCCATTGTGATACAATTTAGAAATATAACTAGGTGTGAACTAGATGTGAAGAGAAGAAATGAAATTGGAGAGAAAAAGAATTACACATAATATGTTCCTCAATATCCTCGTACAACCTACAAAAGTTCTGTGTACCCATATCCCATTTACCAATGAAGGCTCCAATTGAGCAGTGCCCGGTTATCATTCCTAAATACCATATCCAACTAACTTTGGCCAAATAGACACACTGCAATTCGTCCTACTACACCAGAGTCCCGGATTCTTTTGAAGATCAACTCGTTACTTGTAATGTTTAATAAAGTATAGGTTTCGGGTTTTTTAACTTCTGTTATATGTGCGTCAAGTTCTCAAATCTGAAGAAAGGGTTTTTTGAAAATATTTTATGTAATCGCAAACTTTGAATGTCTCTATTCCCTTATTTAGGTTCGACGGAAACGGTCTTAGGATCCTTACCCGACCATAGATCTGTGGACAAGCGATCCATGTAGATGTTCAATTTGCTGAAGACCCCAGATACCTTCGGGATCCAAATCTTCAATAATTCAGCAAAATCGGTCCACAAATGGCTATGAGGAAAAAACCAGCACAACCTCGATTTTTGACCGATTTGTGACCTATATCTGGATTACTAAGTCATTAATATAGACAATATGGATATCTAATGATAGATATTTCAAAGACCTTTGCAACGACGTATATAAGACCATAGTAAGTTGGACCTACAATGGGTCAAAATCGGAAAAATATTTTTTTAACCCGAATTTATTTTCACCAAAAAAAAATTTATAAAAACAAAATTTTTTTTTTTTATTTTAAAAAAATATTTAAAAATTTAAAAAAATTAAAATTTAAAAAACTTTTAAAATAACAATTCCCAAAAATAAAAAAACAACTTTGGATAAAAAATAAATTTTGTTTACCTAAAAATATTTAAAATTTGTATTTTAAAGTAAAATTTGGTGAAGGGTATATAAGATTAGGCACAGCCGAATATAGCTCTCTTAGTTGTTTTAACATCAAATATATTCCAGAATAATGATATTACAGTATTAATAAAACAAATTACTGGTACAAATCGCTTTCAAGAATCTATTACCGTCCTCTCGCTTTACTTCAATGTTAAAAATATCCCTACTCTCTTACGTCTGCTAAAGAATAATCACTATTTAGAAACATTGTTGGTGCTCTCTTTAACTCCAACAGGTGGTTTATCTCTTCTTAAACAGGATCTGCTTAAAAGAGATTTTATTAATTTAACCCTCTCACAACAAAAACTCAAACTGTAAATACCATCCTAATTAATTATATAAAAAAACCCACAAAAACGACAGACACGCCACACAAAATAAAACAATAAGAAAATTATTTGAAACGAAAAATGAAAAAATAAACGCAATAAATATTCCATTACCCAATGTGACGCACAATTTGGGTCATTTACCTGAACTGATGTCCCACATGTTGTTGTCGTTAAAACAATATCATGCTAGTTGTTGTTCACATAAAAACAATACAAGACAGAATGAAAAAAAACACACAATTTTATTAAGTCACTTGCCCGCTCATACAAACGTTTACTCACTTACAGCACACACTCAGTTTAAGTACTTGTATCTACAAAATGAATTGAAAAAAAAACTATAGTTTTCAGTTATAAAAATTTTGGTTGTTTGTAAATAATTTTTAATAAACTAATTAATTAAAGACACTTATGGAAGTTAATTGTGTTATCAGTTCCATGTTAATAAAACAAGATTAATTAAAAGAATAGAAAATATTCTCCTATGATTATTAAGAACACATTACGTGTTTGATCAATTTCAAGTACTCAAAACGGCTTTTCTGTACTTTCATGTACATACGTGTGTTTGAAACTACATTTACTTCCGGTAAGTTTTATTAGAGCAAAAGAAAATATTAAAAAACAGAGCAAACTTTAAAGGTGGCCAACTTTAAAAGATAAAACTGAAACTAGAGTTTTGAAACAAGTTCTCGAATATAATGATGGGATTAGGCCATCATTATATTCGGATTTGATTAGCAAAACAGGGAAAGCAAAACTGAATAATTGGCTAATATTCATCAACATTTTGAAAACAAGTTTTTTATTGGTTTATTACACTAGAAATAATGGAATGGACACTAAACTACTAATTACTTCGCTAGTTCCTGGTGGCTTCATATAAATGGAACCTGTGACCCAAACATTTCACGAATATTTGGGGAGGATACTCAGCAACGTTACAGTTCCAGAACGGTAGGAACCGATTCTACTTCTAAAGCTGGGTTTCCGCATACACCGTTCTTTTCACCAATGTATGGAATTTCGATTTCGGTGCCGATTACGGTGTATGCGGAAACGTAGCTTTACGCACCCAACTGAAACGAAAACAATTCAGAAACGAGACGGTGACGATCACCAACGATTTTCATTTTCAGTTTTCGTTATCGGCGCCGATTACGGTGTATGCGGAAACCCAGCTTAAATAGAATTTCATTATTTTTGACAAAATCTATTATTTTTTCCTCTTCCAATAAAGAAAATTTATTTTTTTATTCATTTTGATTTTCTTTAAATTTGAAATAAAAAAATAATTAAAATAATTTCGTTCCGGCCCCAAATGATAGGTTTTTCGTTACTAATCGGTGCCGTTTCGTTCCCAATTTTCGTTGCCGATTTCTGAAACGAACTTTTTTTCGGTGCAAATGTATAGAATTTAGTTTTCGGTGCCGATTACGGTGTATGCGGAAACGTAGCTTTACACTTTACATGAAAGGAACTCGGCTCTTTTTAACATAGCGTTGCCATAGGAGCAATTCGATACTCTTGGATAAATCTTAGCGAAATTGTAGAGTGTTGTGTAAAGTAACGTCTAAAGACTTCTATCAAAAGATTGGATTACTAGATCAAACCTCTTACATTAGTAATCCTGCAGAATGTCCAAAGAAAATCTTCAATCAAATCTAGCTATTGTGGAAAATCTGATTTCGAGACCTGTACAGCTGAAAATCTATGCAAGAAACACTATATCTATAGATTGTATAAAATTATGAATTTCTTGATATTTTTACCACTAAATGCTCATCCAATATCATTATATCATGTCACGTGGGATTTTCTATTTGTATTCTTAGTACAACTAACGAGTTTAGACAATCTTCACGAAATTCGTGCATCAAACTTTGCTGCAATTCAACTCTTAACTCCAGCCTTTTCCAGTGGAAAAGATGGATGGCATTATTGTCAAAAGATGCATGAAATTTAACGATACCCTCTTGTCTTGATAATCAACATCGAATATCTTAATTAATCATTTAATTCCAGTTTTATAATGGAATCTCTAGACTAGATCAAGTCTACATTATGTATTCAGAAATAGTCGAATATAGGGAGAGCATTTAGGTAAGAGAAACACCATCTTACTCGGATTAAGGCTTTGTTTGGTTGTAAACTGGCTTCATTTAAGATAACTAAAGCCAAAAAACTTCATTTAGGCAACAGAGAATTGAGTGCTGTAACCAAACTAATTATACACAAGAATATTGAGTACAATATCCATCCCGTTGAGATCATCTAATATAACTTTCAATAGTTAGCTCATTTAATATAAACCAGGGCGCCAAGAGTTATTAATCTAATCTCTTGTAGGGTGGATAATTGCAAATTGTATCCCAATTTCAACAGATCATTGAAATGGAGTCTAAAAATGCTGAATTTTCCAGTTCTCCGTTAAACTTTTCATTCACTACTATTCTATAGTAGGATGATACGTCTCTCTCTATATGCGGCGTTTGTCTGCCGACCCTAAAAGTGTTCAATTTGAGTCCTCTATTCTCTGCATTCAGAAGATGGTGCTTGTTGTAACAGTCGACATTAATTGTATTTCAATACGAAGGTTCTGCAATGTCATGGGCTAGAAATTGAACAGCTGCTTTCGTTATTCCATAAATTAACTCAACAAAGTAAAAGGGGGTTGTATGAACAGTTGAAAATTGGTGGAGAGGTCAGAAGGACCACAGGCTAGTAGTTAATAAGCCTGTTGCTTCATCTGGTCCTCAGTTGTGCAAGTACTAGTCCTGCCTCTGGGACAGTTTTATATTGCAATATTGTGGCAGAACTAATCTTCTTTTGTTTGATGATGTCTGGTATGGATGGAGGTCAACCTCCAAGCTCATGCGATATCCTGCGAGCGAAAAATTTATGGCTTCTCTATGAATGTCGCCCAAAGCTACCATGTACGATTATATTTGTTCATCTCGTGAAGCCTCCAACTAAATGATGTTGTAGTTGAGAAAACTCTTCCCATGTGATCCTAGGAGGAACTGCTTAGTCCACATGATATTGTGTTCCATATTCCTCGTATAGACGGTTGTAACATTGGTGTCGAGAGTTTTGTATCTGAATTGAAAATCATTGCTTGAATGTGACAGTTTGAGAGTGAGAGTTTTGTTGACGAGAATTTTGTTTACGACAGTTTTGTTGACGAGAGTCGGTGAATTGACAATCTTTGGTTGAGTGAGATTCGGAACGGGACTGCGGGATACAGGTTGTGGAGGTTCTTAAGGCTGCATTATAACAGTTTTTTTTATTATATCTCCAGAGGCTACCATCCAACGAAGGTGACTACACTGGAGCAGTGTAATCACCAACTGGCAGGTTTTATCCATGTTCCATGTATATGAGATGAGGCGAAGGGTCTATTTAAGAACCATTGCAATGTGCGTGATTGCAAAATCTTGAGATGAGACTGTAAAAGGGGCTCTCCAAAGGTAACACACAAAATGTTCTAGTGATTCACAGCTGGAATTTGGAATACATCGACTACGATGACTTCAGTAATGATTCTTGAAGGTAATGTGCCGTGAATAAATTGTGAATTTCGCAGAAATAACCAGTTATCAAAGCTCAAATGACATCAATGCTAACTTTTGTACTACCGAGAGATATTACGAAAGATAGCGCATTTAATATAGGAGAGGCCTGTCTGGAAGTATCCAAACTAGCTTGGTATAACCAAAAACGAGTTATGTCGAATTTCCCATTACAATTTCTTAGCAAGTAGTATTTTGCAAGCAGCTCTGAACTTTAGTACTTCAGTCTGAAACATACTAGTTTCGTTAGATGCAATAGGGCATCTAAGTCCCAACTTGGCATCAACAGGATCTGTAAGAAAAGCTCAATTTCATTCCCGTTTGATTTACTGTGTAAATAATTTCATTTGGGAGTTGCATATTTCCCTCAAGTTGGATGGTCTACTATAATAGCAGTATCTGTATGAATTGAATGCGGTATGCTGATATGGAATCCTTTTATCCCAATGCATGTTCATCGTTGGAATTGATCAATGCCGACTGTTCCTATATCGGCAACAAGTGCCGTTCATTTTAAAATGTTTGGGAATAAACCTTATTTCGAGCTGAATATCTTATGACAGATGTCGTAACTCTTATTGGATATTGAATTTCTGTCATAGTTTTTCGTTCAGTCAGGGATCTGTAGGTGGTTGCCTATAAGTACGACTCTCTTGCGGTGTATTCCAACTCTCGAATTGATGGGCCTAGAGTTAAAAAAATATTAGATTTAATTTAGGATAGTTGTTTCTCTTACAAAGCATCATATGACTCACATCATATTTAGTTTTACATGACTTCTTCGAAAAGATCTCTGAAAGAACTACTGTTTCAATCAATATACTTAACGTTATATTCACTTAAAGAATGGATCTTCATTTCGAAATGTAGATGGTGTCCTGAAAATATTTGTATGGAAACTATAGCGGTTCCGTGCTGCATTTAAACAGTTAAGAATAATTTGTCACTCAGCATGATTACGGACCAATAAATTGTTTTGTATCAGATTAAAGAGTTTTCATTCCAAAAACCCCATACTATCTGTTTAACAGACTATCAGCTGAGCTTGTAACTCTATCGGTTTCTGCATATGCTAACTTAACTCTAAACACTAACTTAACTTTAAACACTTTATTATCTAATTCCTTTTATAATCATAATTTTTCCACTAGAAACTAAACATTTTAAAATTTCCACTTATAACACACATGACACGTGTTATATAGCCGAAAAAAATCTTTCATTGCTTTCCCAAAAATAAACAAAATTCATACAAACATATCTTTCATTAATAACGAGATAAATGAGTTTAACACTTCTTAAATTGCATTAAGTTTTGGGTTTTTTTTTTGGTTTAAGAAGAAAAACTAACGCTAGACATCATTGTCAGTTCAAATGTAAACAAACTAATGAAATCCAATGAAAATGTCAAATAACAATGGAAAACTACAATTATAAAAGGAAGAAGAAAAACACTGAAACACAACAACTACTACAACAGTAAAAGTAAGAAAAAAAAGAAAAGTCAAGCAATGTGTGGAATATTCCACTTACACAAACCTCTAGCAATGGCTGTATGTCCACCAACCACCACCACCACTTTAGCGAGAATTCATCATCATGTACAAAAACAAATAATGAACAAAAACCCAACAACAACACGGACTGACGCCAAGGATGCCAAACAACAAAATGTAACGACAACAGCATGTGACACTCTGGATTAAAGTGTTGTAAACATACACAACAAAGTACTAAGAGAGAGAGAGAGAGGAAGAATAGCATATAAAGCAGGGATGGAAAATAAAAATACTGCCATACACAAGATTTTCTATAGAAAATTCAGCCATACACAAGATTTTCTATAGAAAATACTGATATACACACTGTTATACTGAAGATTATCACAATACACAATATTTTTTATAGGAAATATTGTTATAAACAAGATTTTCTATAGAAAATACTATTATAGTGAAGATTTTATATAGAAAATACTGTTATACTGACGATTTTATAAAGAAAATATTGTTATGCAGAAAATTGTCTATATAAAATACCATTATATACAAGATTTTCTATGAAAACACTGTTATTTTCTTTAGAAAATATTGTTATATTGAAGATTTTCTGTAGAAAATACTGTTATACTGAAGATTTTTTATAGAAAATACCGATATACACACGATTTTCTATGAAAATACGGTTGGCTTCTTTAGAAAATACTGTTATATTGGAGATTTTCTATAGAAAATGCTGTTATACTGAAGATTTTCTATATAACATACTGTTATACAGAAGATTTTCTGTAGAAAAGATCGACATACACACGATTTTCTACGAAAATACGGTTATTTTCTTTAGAAAATACTTTTATATTGAAGATTTTCTATAGAAAATACTGTTATACTGAAGATTTTCTATAGAAAAGACCGATATGCACCCGATTTTCTATGAAAATACTGTTATTTTCTTTAGAAAATATTGTTATACTGAAGATTTTCTATATAAAATACTGTTATACTGAAGATTTTTTATAGAAAATTTCGATATACACACGATTTTCTATGAAAATACGGTTAGTTTCTTTAGAAAATACTGTTATATTGAAGATTTTCTATAGAAAATACTGTTATACTGAAGATTTTTTATAGAAAATTTCGATATACACACGATTTTCTATGAAAATACGGTTAGTTTCTTTAGAAAATACTGTTATAGTGAAGATTTTCTATATAAAATACTGTTATACTGAAGATTTTTTATAGAAAATTTCGATATACACACGATTTTCTATGAAAATACGGTTAGTTTCTTTAGAAAATACTGTTATATTGAAGATTTTCTATAGAAAATACTGTTATACTGAAGATTTTCTATATAAAATACTGTTATACTGAAGATTTCCTATAGAAAAGACGCACGATTTTCTACGAAAATACCGTTATTTTCTTTAGAAAATAATGTTATATTGAAGATTTTCTAACTAAAATACTGTTATACTGAAGATTTTCTATAGAAAAGACCGATATACACACGATTTTCTATGAACATACAGTTATTTTCTTTAGAAAATACTGTTATACTGAAGATTTTCTATGAAAATACTGTTATTTTCTTTAGAAAATAATGTTATACTGAAGATTTTCCATATAAAGTACTGTTATACTGAAGATTTTCTATAGAAAAGATCGATATACACACGATTTTCTACGAAAATACGGTTATTTTCTTTAGAAAATCTGTTATATTGAAGATTTTCTATTGAAAATATTGTTATACTGAAGATTTCCTATAGAAAAGACCGATATACACACGATTTTCTATGAAAATACAGTTATTTTCTTTAGAAAATACTGTTATACTGAAGTTTTCTATAGAAAATACCGATATACACACGATTTTCTATGAAAATACGGTTAGTTTCTTTAGAAAATACTGTTATATTGAAGATTTTCTATATAAAATACTGTTATACTGAAGATTTTCTATAGAAAAGACCGATATACACACGATTTTCTATGAACATACTGTTATTTTCTTTAGAAAATACTGTTATACTGAAGATTTTCTATGAAAATACTGTTAGTTTCTTTAGAAAATACTGTTATATTGAAGATTTTCTATAGAAAATACTGTTATACTGAAGATTTTCGGTTATTTTCTTTAGAAAATACTGTTATACTGAAGTTTTCTATAGAAAATACCGATATACACACGATTTTCTATGAAAATACGGTTAGTTTCTTTAGAAAATACTGTTATATTGAAGATTTTCTATATAAAATACTGTTATACTGAAGATTTTCTATAGAAAAGATCGATATACACACGATTTTCTACGAAAATACGGTTATTTTCTTTAGAAAATATTGTTATACTGAAGATTTTCCATAGAAAAGACCGATATACATACGATTTTCTATGAAAATACGGTTAGTTTCTTTAGAAAATACTGTTATATTGAAGATTTTCTATAGAAAATACTGTTATACTGAAGATTTTCTATATAAAATACTGTTATACTGAAGATTTTCTATAGAAAAGACCGATATACACACGATTTTCTATGAAAATACAGTTATTTTCTTTAGAAAATACTGTTATATTGAAGATTTTCTATAGAAAATACTCTTATACTGATGATTTTATATAGAAAATACCGATATACACAAGATTTTCTATGAAAATATGGTTAATTTCTTTAGAAAATACTGTTATACTGAAGTTTTTTTTATATAAAATAATAAAATAAATATTCACAAGATTTTCTATAAAAATATGGTTATTTTCTTTAGAAAATACTGTTATACTGAAGATTTTCTGTAGAAAGTACTGTTATACTGATGATTATCACAATAAACAAGATTTTCTATAGAAAATACAGCTATACACAAGGAATATAGACAGGATTTTCTATAGAACATACTGTTATACTGAAGATTTTCTTTATAAAATACTGGAACACTGAAGATTTTTTTCTATAGAAAATAGTTAGCTATAGCAGAAAAGCATTCTGAGTTTATAGGAATTTGTAGTTAGTTTTTATAAGGAGTGAGATCGAAAAAATCTTATCATACATAAATGTTAATAAAAAAGTAACGACTAAACTTACAGTTTTTGATTTTTTCTTTATTTGATTGAAACAGTTTACAAAAGCTATTATTTTTATAGTACAAATCACTACTATTGAGGAATTTTTGGCGGAAACTCTTCCATTAAGGTTTTTACTTTGTTCGAACAGGTAGTTCATCTCCGTTTAAAATCTACCACACTTTTGGACACCTTTTTTGTGCTCTTCAATTCTCTTTTAACAAGAGTCCAATATCTCACCAGTGGCCTTAGCTATAGGCGGTTTGGAGGATTATTTGCCTCTCGTGGTACAAATACCACAATGACAGGATGCCAAATCAGTCCAAAAATAAGTGGACACATTAAGAAGTCTTATGAATGGAAGCATCCACTTTTGTAAACATTCCTTGATATAAATTTCGGTTTTTTTTGAGCCCTTTGTAACATATGTTTGGCTTATTGCTTGCCATAGCAAGAACTTTTTGGGAAATTGTTCTGCTTTTGGATCCTAAACTTTTCTACAACATTCCCTCGAGCATCAGCAACATAAAAATATTGACCCGGAAGCTAAGAAAAATTTTCCAGAGCAGGTATGTTTATTTTTTTATAAAATTTGACTTCAATTTCCGTGGTCTGTCTTTAGCCTCTAAATTTTTAGCAGAGTTCCTGTCAGGTACTCTTTGAGTCTTGTATGTTTTTAAACCAGCATTGGCTTCAACTTTTCGTACCAAATAGTCCGAGTACTGAGTTAACCGGGCTGCTTTCTTACAGGATGTGTTGGGAGCTCTTTTGAAAATGATTTTTATTTGTTGGCTATAGAAACATCATGTGGAACATTCCTTTTACCTGAACCAGGTTTTCTATCAACGGACAAGTTCTCCCTATACTGTTTAATAACATTGGAATCAGTTTGACGGCAGACCTTTGATTGTTTGACCAACAATTTGTAGGACCAAGTTGGGTTTTGTTGAAAATATTTAATAATTTTGGTAGGCACTTTTAACAACAAATGAACAAAATTGACTTAATCAAAATAACTGACATACTTTTGAAAGGTAACTTGTTCAAAAAAAATCAAATAATACTTGAGTGAAAAGTTTTAAGGAAAAACGTGTGTTAAGGTTTTTTCGATCTCAGTCCTTAATAGATAGGAACCTTTTGGTACCACCAAATACAGAGCATTACCTAAGCGCCATGGATATTTGGTTTTGGTGTCGATCTCTTACGCTTCGGGTTAACGTAATGTATCTATCTTTCATCGCAAGTAACGATTAGGTGCTAAAATTAATTTCTTTTATAGCGTTCAAGCAGGTCTTTCAAGGTCTCTCAACTTCAATTCGTATAATACCCAATTTCGGATGAATCCTGCTGCTTTCAAACATTTATTACTGATTGAGTAGCTGCCAATGATTCTGCAAACTCTTGTTGAGTTTTACAACAATCTTCATGGAGTAATGCTTTCAATTCTTGGTCATCAAACATTGTTGGCTGGCCTGGGCGATCATATCACTTTTCCCATCCCTGCTATAAAGAATAGGAAATATTATGAGAGCAAAAGAGAGTTTTGCCTGGTGGATAAATTGAAGTTAATCATTTCATATGATTATAACTGTTTTGGGAAAAACACAACAATAAAAACGGCAAAGACAACGAGAAAATAATACTCGTACACACACACAAAACATTCAATACGAATGTTGAATGGCTGGCTGTACATGCAGCTGTTTGCAACATATGTTGCATGCAACTTGCATTGTAAAACAAATATATTAAAAAAAGCAATCTCACCACTACTCTAGCAAACACAAATGTCTTCTTTTAACTTGCCACCGCGAAAGTCCCGATTTTGTGTATCTTCAAGTATCCCAGTTGTTGTGCTGCGTTAACATGCAGCATGTTGCATAAACCACTGCAGAGTATTCCTGTCCCATTCCAGGTGTTTTATGCCTCATCATTATTAGGCGTTCAGCATTTGCAGTAAGTTGAAAAATTGCAATGTTGCAACAGCATCGTTGATGCTTGGCTCCTCTCTAGCTGTTAGGTTTTTATTTATTTTTTGTTTTTTTGTTTGTGGAGTACAAGTGAATGTTTATAAGAAGTTGTTGTTGTTGTTATTGCTGCCATTTACTTGAAATTTTATTTTATTTTTCCATTCGTTCGTACAATCGTGTGTGTGTGTTTGTGTGTGGTGTCTGCATTGCTGCTCTGCTCCTTTATTTTTGTAGTTTTGTTTTGCTACTTTTCCGTTTTGTGCTACCATGGAGTTGTTGTTTTCTTTACTCTTTAGTTTAGGTTTTATTTTGTTTGTTTCGCCTGCTCTATTCCTTTCTGAGTGCAGTCTCTTGTCTGTCTCTTGGTATACAAGTGAGTGTGTGTATTTAGCTACTTCTGCCTAGTGTTTTGTGGTTTTTCCATTGTTGTAGTTGTGCTGCGTCTGTTCAATTGCATCCATATCTGACGCCGTTTTATGTTACAGTTTTCCAGCCAGATTTATTTCTTTTCATAAACTTTTTGTTTTGATTTTAATGTTGATGGTGTTGAAGTATTTTGTAGGATTTTGTTAAACATTTTGTGATTTTAGGAGAAGCTGTAAATACGGTGTCTATATACTAAGCGACAGTGTCTCTATACTAAGCGACAGTGTCTTCATTTCCCCCCGAAATGGTTGACCTGGATCCGTAACTGATTTCGTCCTCACCAGAGCGAATATTGTCTTATACCAGCTGTAAGATTCGCTGCATATTCTCACTGCCAATAATGGGGAACGATTAAATGGATTCTCCATATATCTCTGCATAATATTCTCTTTCACAGATGTTTATAGGAGGTCGATATATTCTAACTGCCGAATTAATGGTGTCTCTAATAATATCATTGAAAGTTATACACATAAATTACTCCTTATGATCTTCTTTACATCAAAAATCTACAGCATTTAACAACCTCAGACTGCTGAATTGATGATGTCTCTACTAATATGATTGTAACTCAATCAGTGATCAAATGAATTCTGAAAATATCTGTTCTCGTACATGCATCGGTAAATAGGAGAAGCTGGCTCCAAGTATGACTTTCTTGCGATTTCTTCCTATTCATTATTATTCAAATTGATTCTCCACTCACCAGCGTATGATATTCTCGTACAGATAACGATTTTTTCTCGCATGAAGTTGATACTTGTTAGGTCTAGAGACGAGACTAGAGACGGGACTAGAGACGAGACTAGAGACGAGACTAGAGACGAGACTAGAGACTAGAGACGAGACTAGAGACTAGAGACGAGACTAGAGACGAGACTAGAGACGAGACTAGAGACGAGACTAGAGACGAGACTAGAGACGAGACTAGAGACGAGACTAGAGACGAGACTAGAGACGAGACTAGAGACGAGACTAGAGACGAGACTAGAGACGAGACTAGAGACGAGACTAGAGACGAGACTAGAGACGAGACTAGAGGCGAGACTAGAGACGAGACTAGAGACGAGACTAGAGACGAGACTAGAGACGAGACTAGAGGCGAGACTAGAGACGAGACTAGAGACGAGACGAGACTAGAGACGAGACTAGAGACGAGACTAGAGACGAGACTAGAGACGAGACGAGACTAGAGACGAGACTAGAGGCGTGACTAGTGACGAGACTAGAGACGAGACTAGAGACGAGACTAGAGACGAGACTAGAGGCGAGACTAGAGGCGAGACTAGAGACGAGACTAGAGACGAGACTAGAGACGAGACTAGAGACGAGACTAGAGGCGAGACTAGAGACGAGACTAGAGACGAGACTAGAGACGAGACTAGAGACGAGACTAGAGACGAGACTAGAGACGGGACTAGAGACGAGACTAGAGACGAGACTAGAGACGAGACTAGAGACTAGAGACGAGACTAGAGACTAGAGACGAGACTAGAGACGAGACTAGAGGCGAGACTAGAGACGAGACTAGAGACGAGACTAGAGACGAGACTAGAGACGAGACTAGAGACGAGACTAGAGACGAGACTAGAGACGAGACTAGAGACGAGACTAGAGACGAGACTAGAGACGAGACTAGAGGCGAGACTAGAGACGAGACTAGAGACGAGACTAGAGACGAGACTAGAGGCGAGACTAGAGACGAGACTAGAGACGAGACGAGACTAGAGACGAGACTAGAGACGAGACGAGACTAGAGACGAGACTAGAGACGAGACTAGAGACGAGACTAGAGACGAGACTAGAGACGAGACTAGAGACGAGACGAGACTAGAGACGAGACTAGAGGCGTGACTAGTGACGAGACTAGAGACGAGACTAGAGACGAGACTAGAGACGAGACTAGAGGCGAGACTAGAGGCGAGACTAGAGACGAGACTAGAGACGAGACTAGAGACGAGACTAGAGACGAGACTAGAGACGAGACTAGAGGCGAGACTAGAGGCGAGACTAGAGACGAGACTAGAGACGAGACTAGAGACGAGACTAGAGACGAGACTAGAGACGAGACTAGAGACGAGACTAGAGACGAGACTAGAGACGAGACTAGAGACGAGACGAGACTAGAGACGAGACGAGACGAGACTAGAGACGAGACTAGAGGCGAGACTAGAGACGAGACTAGAGACGAGACTAGGGACGAGACTAGAGACGAGGCTAGAGACGAGACTAGAGACGAGACTAGAGACGAGACTAGAGACGAGACTAGAGACGAGGCAAGAGACGAGGCAAGAGACGAGACTAGAGACGAGACTAGAGACGAGACTAGAGACGAGACTAGAGACGAGACTAGAGACGAGACTAGAGACGAGACTAGAGACGAGACTAGAGACGAGACTAGAGACGAGACTAGAGACGAGACTAGAGACGAGACTAGAGACGAGACTAGATACGAGACTAGAGACGAGACTAGAGACGAGACTAGAGACGAGACTAGAGACGAGACTAGAGACGAGACTAGAGACGAGACTAGAGACGAGACTAGAGACGAGACTAGACACGAGACTAGAGACGAGACTAGAGGCGAGACTAGAGACGAGACTAGAGACGAGACTAGAGACGAGACTAGAGACGAGACTAGAGACGAGACTAGAGACGAGACTAGAGACGAGACTAGAGACGAGACTAGAGACGAGACTAGAGACGAGACTAGAGACGAGACTAGAGACGAGACTAGAGACGAGACGAGACTAGAGACGAGACGAGACTAGAGACGAGACGAGACTAGAGACGAGACTAGAGGCGAGACTAGAGACGAGACTAGGGACGAGACTAGAGACGAGGCTAGAGACGAGACTAGAGACGAGACTAGAGACGAGACTAGAGACGAGACTAGAGACGAGGCAAGAGACGAGGCAAGAGACGAGACTAGAGACGAGACTAGAGACGAGACTAGAGACGAGACTAAAGACGAGACTAGAGACGAGACTAGAGACGAGACTAGAGACGAGACTAGAGACGAGACTAGAGACGAGACTAGAGACGAGACTAGAGACGAGACTAGAGACGAGACTAGAGGCGAGACTAGAGACGAGACTAGAGACGAGACTAGAGACGAGACTAGAGGCGAGACTAGAGACGAGACGAGACTAGAGACGAGACTAGAGACGAGACGAGACTAGAGACGAGACTAGAGACGAGAATAGAGACGGGACTAGAGACGAGACGAGACTAGAGACGAGACTAGAGGCGTGACTAGTGACGAGACTAGAGACGAGACTAGAGACGAGACTAGAGGCGAGACTAGAGGCGAGACTAGAGACGAGACTAGAGACGAGACTAGAGACGAGACTAGAGACGAGACTAGAGACGAGACTAGAGGCGAGACTAGAGACGAGACTAGAGACGAGACTAGAGACGAGACTAGAGACGAGACTAGAGACGAGACTAGAGACGAGACTAGAGACGAGACTAG
The DNA here is from genome assembly GCF_958450345.1 of Calliphora vicina. NCBI lineage: Eukaryota > Metazoa > Arthropoda > Insecta > Diptera > Calliphoridae > Calliphora > Calliphora vicina. The sequence continues at coordinate 28,670,660 of NC_088784.1, forward strand.
AGACGAGACTAGAGACGAGACTAGAGACGAGACTAGAGACGAGACGAGACTAGAGACGAGACGAGACTAGAGACGAGACGAGACTAGAGACGAGACTAGAGGCGAGACTAGAGACGAGACTAGAGACGAGACTAGGGACGAGACTAGAGACGAGGCTAGAGACGAGACTAGAGACGAGACTAGAGACGAGACTAGAGACGAGACTAGAGACGAGGCAAGAGACGATGCAAGAGACGAGACTAGAGACGAGACTAGAGACGAGACTAGAGACGAGACTAGAGACAAGACTAGAGACGAGACTAGAGACGAGACTAGAGACGAGACTAGAGACGAGACTAGAGACGAGACTAGAGACGAGACTAGAGACGAGACTAGAGACGAGACTAGATACGAGACTAGAGACGAGACTAGAGACGAGACTAGAGACGAGACTAGAGACGAGACTAGAGACGAGACTAGAGACGAGACTAGAGACGAGACTAGACACGAGACTAGAGACGAGACTAGAGGCGAGACTAGAGACGAGACTAGAGACGAGACTAGAGACGAGACTAGAGACGAGACTAGAGACGAGACGAGACTAGAGACGAGACTAGAGACGAGACTAGAGGCGAGACTAGAGACGAGACTAGAGACGAGACTAGGGACGAGACTAGAGACGAGGCTAGAGACGAGACTAGAGACGAGACTAGGGACGAGACTAGAGACAAGACTAGAGACGAGATTCGAGACGAGACTAGAGACGAGATAAGACTCTAGAATCTGATTCCTATACAACGATCTTTGTTTCTTCTATTTTCTTTGATATTTTTGTTGGTATCCTTTGTCAAGGATCATTTTTTTAGATTGTTGACTTTCACAGAAAACAAAATTAAATTTACTTGTCGTTTACCCAAAAACCCCATTAAATGGAATCATTTGAATCCAACCAATTTCATATTGTCATAGTTCTGCAAATAAGATTAATCTTAGATTAAACTAACATATTTTACAATTTCCTTCCGGAATTATAAACAATATTAAACTATCATCTCACCCCTTTCTAAAACTCTAAACATTTTTACATTCTATCTTGTCTACAACAGGCAATAATCAAAAAATGTCTCACGAAATAAATCACCAACTCGTTACGTCTAATAATAAATATCTCATTGATTTCAATAATATAAACCCGTTCCTGAACAACATCTCTTGTCTATAAGTGGACCAAAAGTATCGAAACACCTGGTAGACCAGAGAAGCTGTGAACAAATGTTATTATGATTATTTTTATCATATTTCTTATTATTTCAATCTGTCATACAAATAAACCCTTTGTTTTAAAGCAAAACAAATTAGAAGAAAAATAAAACGTCACTCTATATTTTGTTTTTGTTCTTCATATTTATTGCTGAACAATAACCACAACACAATCTTAAACAAGTTTGATATAAATCAGAAACGATAACAGGCAAACCAATTTAATCCAATTCCATTCAACACAAACGTTGCCCCAGCATTTGTGAGCTGCTCAAAAATCATAATACCACTACTGCTGCCGCTGCTGCTGTCTATTCGTTCAGATACATGCCTATTATTTCACAAAACATGCTAATTAATATTGTGTGCGGTTACGAGTATAAATATTTTATTCAGTTTGTTTTTGTTGTTGTTGTTATTCAAAAATAGTTTTCTTCATAATAATGTTGAGCTTTGTAAGAGATGTGATAAATTTGTTTTAATTAGGGGTATTAGGAACTAGGTTTAATAAGTGAAAAACTGAAAGCACTTGAATATTAGAAATAAAAATTCTCTAGTAGCACTGTTAAATACAACCTTGGATGATTCTAAAGACTAGAGAGGAAATTGGACGAGAGACGAGGATAAGATACGAGACTAGAGACGAGTGTAGAGACTAGACTAAAGCCATAAATAGAAAAGAGACTAGAGACGAGACTAGAGATGAGACTAGAGACGAGACTAGAGACGTGACTAGAGACGAGACTAAAGACGAGACTAGAGACAAGACTAGAGACGAGACTAGAGAAGAGACTAAAGACGAACAAGAGACGAGACTAGAGACGAAACTAGATTAGAGGCAAAAATGGAGATGAGACAAGACTAGAGGCGAGACTAGAGACGTGACTAGAGACGAGATTAGAAATGAGACTAGCGACGAGACTAGAGACGAGACTAGAGACGAGACTAGAGACGAGACTAGAGACGAGACTAGAGACGAGACTAGAGACGAGACTAGAGATGAGACTAGATACGAGACTAGAGACTAGACTAGAGTCGAGACTAGAGACGAGACTAGAGACGAAACTATAGACGAGACTAGAGACGAGACTATAGACGAGACTATAGACGAGACTAGAGAAGAGACTAGAGAAGAGACTAGTGACGCGACTAGAGACGATACTAGAGATGAGACTGGAGACGAGACTAGACTAGAAACGAGACTAGAGACTATACTAGAGACGAGACTAGAGACGAGACTAGAGACGAGACTACAGACAAGACTACATACGTCTGTACAGACGATACTAAAGATGAGACTATATACCGAACTAGAGACGAGACTAAAAACGAGACTAGAGACGAGACTAGAGACGAGACTAGAGACGGGACTAGAGACGAGACTAGAGACGAGACTAGAGACGAGACTAGAGACTAGAGACGAGACTAGAGACTAGAGACGAGACTAGAGACGAGACTAGAGACGAGACTAGAGACGAGACTAGAGACGAGACTAGAGACGAGACTAGAGACGAGACTAGAGACGAGACTAGAGACGAGACTAGAGACGAGACTAGAGACGAGGCAAGAGACGAGACTAGAGACGAGACTAGAAATGAGACTAGAGACGAGACTAGAGACGAGACTAGAGACAATACTAGAGACGAGACTAGAGACAATACTAGAGACAATACTAGAGACGAGACTAGAGACAATACTAGAGACGAGACTAGAGACAATACTAGAGACAATACTAGAGACAATACTAGAGACAATACTAGAGACAATACTAGATAGGAGTCGCGACGAGAGAGGAGACGAGAAGGAAGAGAAACGAGACTAGATACGAGACTAGAGACGATACTAGAGACGAGACTAGAGACGAGACTAGAGACGATACTAGAGACTATACTAGATACTGCACTACAGACTATACGAGACTAGAGATGAGACTAGAGTCAAGACTTGAGACGAGACAAGACTTGAGACAAGAAACAATACTAGATACAAATTATAGAAGATTCAAGAGACTAGACCTTAGTCTGGACTTTAGTTTATTTTCGCTATAACAGTAACCATTCTAATTGACAAATAATAATAATACTCTGATCACCCTTAATGTTAACAACACCCAAACCTTATACTCATAGTATTTGTATAGTAAACGTCTATTGCATTTTTAATTTAAAATAGTAGCGCGTGGGAAAATATCTATATTTCTATATATTTTTTTTTTTCTTTTAATTTTTGCTAATAACTAAGACACAAAGAAAAATAATTGCCAACTTTTATATACATATTTTATTTTAATTTTTTGTTTTTTCTTTTTGCTAGATTTCATTAGAGGGTTTTGTGATTGTTACAATACTTTACTCAATTAAATTTTTTTACTTAATATACACCTTTTGTTTTCTTTAATCAATGAACGACGAACGAACTATTATTTTTAAAATAAATTTATGTTGTGTTGAAAAACAGAAAAAAAAAAAAAAAATATAAATGAAAACGGGTTTGGAATTGAATTGAAATCAAATTAAAAATGTATATAAATTAACATGCAATGGATGATGACGCTTTATATATAGATTTTGGCAAATTCTTTAAAACTGTAGCAAAAATTTGGTTTAGAAGTCTATTATAACAGAAACTTCAGCTTATTTTAAAATTTCTTACAAACTAATTTTTGATAGAATTTTGTTTATCTTTATGCCAAATAGGAATTTATAAAAATTGTTTATTTTATTATACCCTTCACCTTCGTGAGAAGGGTATATATAAGTTTGTCATTCCGTTTGTAATTTCTACATTTTTCATTTCCGACCGTATAAAGTATATATATTCTGGATCCTTATAGATAGCGGAGTCGATTAAGCCATGTCCGTCTGTCTGTCTGTCTGTCTGTCCGTCTGTCTGTCTGTCTGTCTGTCTGTCTGTCTGTCTGTTGAAATCAGTTTTCTGAAGACCCCAGATATCTTCGGGATCCAAATCTTCAATAATTCTGTCAGACATGCTTTCGAGAATTTTGCTATTTAAAATCAGCAAAATCGGTCCACAAATGGCTGAGATATGAGGAAAAAACCAAGACAACCTCGATTTTTGACCTATTTTTTGCCTATATCTGGATTACTAAGACATTAATATAGACAATATGGATATGAATATGATAGATATTTCAAAGACATTTGCAACGACGTATATAAGACCATAGTAAGTTGGACCTACAATGGGTCAAAATCGGGAAAAAAATTTTAACCCGAATTTTTTTTTTTTTTAAAAAATTAAAAAAAAAAAAAAAAAATTTTAAAATTTAAAAAAAAAATTTTAAAATTTAAAAAAAAAAATTTTTAAATTTAAAAAAAAAAAATTTTAAATTTAAAAAAAAAAATTTTAAATAATCGAAAAATTTTTTTTCCAAAAAATTAAAAAAACAACTGGAAAAAAAAATTAAATTTTGTTTACCTAAAAATATTTAAAATTTTGAAGTATAATTTGGTGAAGGGTATACAAGATTCGGCACAGCCGAATATAGCACTCTTACTTGTTTTTTATTAAAATCTGTCATAGTACTGCTTATAGGGTGAATCAACTAAGACTTTTACTTTATGCATGTGTTTTTTTCTAGTAGGAATTTATAATTTATATGAATGAAATGAGTGTTAAAATCGCAAGTTTTATATTTTCATAATTTGTATTACAATACTTTCACTTTTTTGTTTGTTTGTTTTTAGTTTTCGTGTTTTATTTTTTAATTAATTATGTGTATAAGTTTTTTATATTAAATTATTTGTAATATTTTTTAAAGCTCAAAACAACGACAGAGTAAATAACTAAACTAATTAATATAAATAATGGCAGATTCAGATTTGAATGTAAAAAAAATTTAAATTAAATAATAATTTAAAACCATAAACGAATATTATTAAGTACTTTTTCATTAGCTGGTAATCGCTACTACTTATTGGATCAGAAGTTAATGACATAATGTTTTAGTATGTCAAACAAATGCTTCACTTTTCTATATTGCTTTAAAGGAATTGTTAGAAATTAATATAAAGAATTCTCTGAAAAGTAGAAGTTTTAAAAATATTTTTTTCTGTATCGACTAGACTATAGATACGCGACTGCAGAGACGAGACTATAGAGATGAGGCCAAGGGACGAGACTATAGATACGAGAATATAGATGAGACTATAGAGACGAGACCATGGTGACGAGACCATAGAGACGAAAACATAGAGACGAGACTATTGGAGGAGACTATACGACTAGACTCTAGAGACCTTATAGAGACTTGACCATAAAGACGACCAGCAATAGAGACAATAATATAGAGACGAGACTATGAAGACTTGACTATAGCGACGATACCAGAGAGATGAAACTATAGAGAATATATAGAGAATATAGAATATACAGACAAGACTGTAGATACGAGACCATAGCGACGAAACTATAAAGACTTGACTATAGCGACGATACCATAGCGAAGATATTATAGCGACGAGACTACAGATACGAGACCAGAAGGTCGAGACTATATGACGATACTATAGAAACGAGCGATGAGACCATAGAGTCTATAGAAACGTGACTTTATGACGAGACTGTAAAGACGAGACTATATGTCGATATTATAGAAACGAGACTATGGATATGAGACTATTGATATGAGGCTATAGAGACAAGACAATGGAGTCGAGACCATAGAGATAAATCCATAGGGACGGTACTAGACTCTAGACAAGACTTTAAACTAGACTTTAGACTAGACTTTAGACTAGACTTTAGACTAGACTTTAGACTAGACTTTAGACTAGACTTTAGACTAGACTTTAGACTAGACTTTAGACTAGACTTTAGACTAGACTTTAGACTAGACTTTAGACTAGACTTTAGACTAGACTTTAGACTAGATTTTGGACTAGACTTTAGACTAGATTTTGGACAAGAGTTTAGACTAGACTTTAGACTAGACTTTAGACTAGACTTTAGACTAGACTTTAGACTAGACTTTAGACTAGAATTTAGACTAGACTTTAGACTAGACTTTAGACTAGACTTTAGACTAGACTTTAGACTAGACTTTAGACTAGACTTTAGACGAGACTTTAGGCTAGACTTTAGACGAGACTTTAGACTAGACTTTAGACTAGACTTTAGACGAGACTTTAGACTAGACTTTAGACTAGACTTTAGACTAGACTTTAGACTAGACTTTAGGCTAGACTTTAGACGAGACTTTAGACTAGACTTTAGACTAGACTTTAGACTAGACTTTAGACTAGACTTTAGACTAGACTTTAGACTAGACTTTAGACTAGACTTTAGACTAGACTTTAGACTAGACTTTAGACGAGACTTTAGGCTAGACTTTAGACGAGACTTTAGACTAGACTTTAGACTAGACTTTAGACTATACTTTAGACGCGACTTTAGACTAGACTTTAGACTAGACTTTAGACTAGACTTTAGACTAGACTTTAGACTAGACTTTAGACTAGACTTTAGACTAGACTTTAGACGAGACTTTAGACTAGACTTTAGACTAGACTTTAGACTAGACTTTAGACGAGACTTTAGACTAGACTTTAGACTAGACTTTAGACTAGACTTTAGACTAGACTTTAGACTAGACTTTAGACTAGACTTTAGACTAGACTTTAGACTAGACTTTAGACTAGACTTTAGACTAGACGTTAGACTAGACTTTAGACTAGACGTTAGACTAGACTTTAGACTAGACTTTAGACGAGACTTTAGACTAGACTTTAGACTAGACTTTAGACTATACTTTAGACTATACTTTAGACGAGACTTTAGACTAGACTTTAGACTAGACTTTAAACTAGACTTTAGAAGAGACTTTAGACTAGACTTTAGACTATACTTTAGACGAGACTTTAGACTAGACTTTAGACTAGACTTTAGACTAGACTTTAGACTAGACTTTAGACTAGACTTTAGACCAGACTTTAAACTAGACTTTAGACGAGACTTTAGACTAGACTTTAGACGAGACTTTAGACTAGACTTTAGACTAGACTTTAGACGAGACTTTAGACTAGGCTTTAGACTAGACGTTAGACTAGACTTTAGACTATAATTTAGACTAGACTTTAGACTAGACTTCAGACTAGACTTTAGACTAGACTTTAGACTAGACTTTAGACTTTAGACTAGACTTTAGACTAGACTTTAGACTAGACTTTAGACTAGACTTTAGACTAGACGTTAGACTTGACTTTAGACTAGACTTTAGACTTTAGACGAGACTTTAGACTAGACTTTAGACTAGACTTTAGACTAGACTTTAGACTAAACTTTAGACTAGACTTTAGACTAGATTTTGGACTGGACTTTAGAGTAGACTTTAGACTAGACTTTAGACTAGATTTTGGACTGGACTTTAGAGTAGACTTTAGACTAGACTTTAGACTAGACAAGACTTTAGACTAGACAAGACTTTAGACCAGACTTTAGACTAGACTTTTGACTAGACTTTAGACTAGACTTTAGACTAGACTTTAGACTAGAGTTTAGACTAGACTTTAGACTAGACTTTAGACTAGAGTTTAGACTAGACTTTAGACTAGACTTTAGACTAGACTTTAGACTAGACTTTAGACTGACTTTAGACTAGACTTTAGACTAGACTTTAGACTAGACTTTAGACTAGACTTTAGACTTCTAGGCTAGACTTTAGACTAGACTTTAGACTAGACTTTAGACTAGACTTTAGACTAGACTTTAGACTAGACTTTAGACTAGACTTTAGACTAGACTTTAGACTAGACTTTAGACTAGACTTTAGACTAGACTTTAGACTAGACTTTAGACTAGACTTTAGACTAGATTTTCGACTAGACTTTAGACGAGACTTTAGTCCAGGTTATAGACTAGATATTTATCCAGGCTATAGACTAGACCTTAGTCAAGGCTATAGGGTAGACTTTAGTCGCGGCTATAGACTAGACTTTAGTCAAGGCTACAGAATAGGCTTTAGTCCAAGATATAGACTAGACTTTAGTCTAGGCTATAGACTAGAGTTAGTCTAGGCTATAGGCTAGAGTAAGTCTAGGCTATAGGCTAGAGTAAGTCTAGGCTATAGGCTAGAGTAAGTCTAGACTATAGGCTAGAGTTAGTCTAGGCTATAGGCTAGAGTTAGTCTAGGCTATAGACTAGTGTTAGTCTAGGCTATAGACTAGAGTTAGTCTAGGCTATAGACTAGAGTTAGTCTAGGCTATAGACTAGAGTTAGTCTAGGCTATAGACTAGAGTTAGTCTAGGCTATAGACTAGAGTTAGTCTAGGCTATAGACTAGAGTTAGTCTAGGCTATAGACTAGAGTTAGTCTAGGCTATAGACTAGAGTTAGTCTAGGCTATAGACTAGAGTTAGTCTAGGCTATAGACTAGAGTTAGTCTAGGCTATAGACTAGAGTTAGTCTAGGCTATAGACTAGAGTTAGTCTAGGCTATAGACTAGAGTTAGTCTAGGCTATAGACTAGAGTTAGTCTAGGCTATAGACTAGAGTTAGTCTAGGCTATAGACTAGAGTTAGTCTAGGCTATAGACTAGAGTTAGTCTAGGCTAAAGACTAGAGTTAGTCTAGGCTATAGACTAGAGTTAGTCTAGGCTATAGACTAGAGTTAGACTAGAGTTAGTCTAGGCTATAGACTAGAGTTAGTCTAGGCTATAGACTAGAGTTAGTCTAGGCTATAGACTAGAGTTAGTCTAGGCTATAGACTAGAGTTAGTCTAGGCTATAGACTAGAGTTAGTCTAGGCTATAGACTAGAGTTAGTCCAGGCTATAGACTAGAGTTAGTCCAGGCTATAGACAAAACTTTAGTACAGGCTATAGACAGGATTTTAGTACAGACAATATACTGGAGTTTTGACCAGACTATAAACATGAGTTTAGTCCAGGCTATAGCCTAGACATTAACCTTAACTTTAAAATACTATTTAGCCTAGATTATATACTAGTTTAAATCTGTACAACTATTTCTTTTAAATCATTGGCCTTCTACAAAATATATTTTTTATAAATTTAATATATATTTTTTCTTCTTCTGATGAATCACTAAGTTTATTCTCGTTTATTCTAACCAAACTTAAACATATATGTACAAATACTACTCGAACAAACAGCAACTGTCTATACTATACTTATATATATCTGAGAGCTGGCAAGTATAGTAGCAAAAAAAAAAAAAAATCATTTCATTATTTCTTAAATGTTTGTTTGCTGGATGGATGTATGGATCGATGTACCAATGGATGAATGTGCTGGGTTCGTTGGATGGTTGGTTGGTTGGTTGGCTGTCTAGTTGGTTGGTTGGTTTTAGTATGGTTTGCTTTGGTTCGCTAGGTTTTTACTGTTTGGCTGACTGTGTGTCAACATTGTTTAATCAATCATTCTTTGGTCACATGTACCTCGAATACATAGTACGTTCTCTCTATACCAAACGAGTACTACAGATTATACGTTCTATACTAAAAATTTTAAAAAGAATATTGTTGCTGCTGATGCACCTTGGAAACATTAATCATTTTGCAATATGCTGTTATTCAATGTGTCCTCTCTCTTTATTTTACGTTAAGTTTTTAACATTTTGTCGTTTCAATTGATTTTTAATTTTTCTAATTTAATATTTATTTGTTTCCTGGGCAAAAATATTCTTTTGATTTTAATGGCTGTGTTTTTAGGGTTAATATTTTTCAAAAATGAAAAATGTGTGGAAAATTTTTGGTGTTTCAACCCCCTTAAATGTATTTTTTTAAAGCAAGAAATAATCTATAATCTTGATTTGTTTTTAAAACTTTAATCGATTAAATGAATAAATCAGCTTGTAGTTTTCGTTCTAGTTTTCTCAAACATTTATCTGTCAATAATGTCTTGACATTTATGTCATGCGATTCAAAGCAACAGTTTATTATAATAAAATTTGAATTTTCTATTAAAGTTAATCGAATTTGTTTAATAAACATCTCTGTATAGAATTCTAAATTTAAAATGTATGTCATTAATAGCCTGAGAACGAAATCAATTTTTTTGATTTTATTTTTGCAAATGTAGACAGAAAGATTTATCTGTCTTGCGGCTGTTTTCGTTACATATTTGACGCTTGTAACTTAACTTTATTATTAAATTGAAATCAATTAAGATACAATTTTCTTTGAAATTAAATTATTTAATGCAATTTATTGTTATTGTGATTCAATATTTCTGATTTATTTGCATACATTTTTGAAATATTTCTTGGCAATAGGGATTTAAAGGAGTTTATTCATTTTTGAATGAAAAAAATTATGTCTCAAGAAAATTGTCAACTATTAGAAGGCCAATTAATCGAATTATCTTTTAGTAACTGACCTTTATTAAACAATGAATCATATTTCTTTGTTGAGTTTAATATTTGATTCAATTAAGTTTGTGAGGAATTTTAGTTGCTGGTCCTTCGAAACCTAAGATTTGCTACGTATTAAATGTTTTTGATTGCAAACATTTAATTCCTTTAACAAACTGTTGCAATTTCATTTAGTTTATCATCTGTTCATATTTAATTTTTTTTATGTTCAGCTTTATATCGCAATATATATATTTTTTTTGTTTGTATTCAAAAACTCATGCATACTTTGTTTTAAACACAAAAGAACCTTGTAAAATTGATAATTTCAATGCCAAGTCAAAATAAAAAATACTCTTATGTATAGAGTATATAAAAAAATTTATATAAATATTTAAATATATGTATACAAAATTCCAAAAAAGAGAATACTTAAAAAATAATTAGCTTATCAGGGGAATAGTATGGCGAATATTTATATTTGTATATAAAAATTTAATTTAAATTGAAAGAAATCATACACTAAGAATTGAAATGTTATATGACCAAATTAAAGAAATTGAAATTAATGCAAAATATATATTCTAGTAGAAGCTAACATGTTTGAATTTAACCTTACCCTACTTTTTTCAACCTCAGAATATACAAAATTTTATTATACTCTTCTCCATGAGTGGTAAGGGTATTACTCCATGAAGATTGTTGTCAAACTCAATAAGCCATTTCAATCAGCCATTTCAAAACGTTTGCGAGCAGCAGGATTCATACAAAAGCAGGAAAATTGGATACCATACGAATTGAAGTCGAGAGAACTTGAAAGACAATTTTGCATGAAAACGATAACCAAAAGCGTAAGAAATCGTACCAGCCGTATCCATACCAAAGTCAAATATCCATGGCGCTAATTCTCTGTATTTTGTAGGGCCAAAAGGGTACTATCTATTATGAGCTGCTGAAACGCAACTGATTCTTTTGAAGTGAACATTGGCTGAAAAACGCCCAGACATGAAACCGTAATATTCCATCATGAAAACGCTCGGCCACATGTTGCAATACCTGTTAAAAACTATTTAGACATAAGTGGTTGGGAAGTTTTGCCTCACCCGTTTTATAGTTCAGACCTTGCCCCGTCCGACTACTATTTGTTTCGATCGAAGCAGAATGCTCTCTCTGGGATACGCTTCATATTGGAACAGAGTATCCGATATTGGCTTGATTCGTTCTTGTCCTCAAGTGATGAGCAGTTGTTTTGGCTCGGAATCCATATGTTGCCAGAAAGTTGGGAAAAGGTCTCAGCATTTTTAAGCCAATAATATTCGGCACATCCGTAAAAAAGACAGTTATACACAAAATTTTCTATAGCAAATACTGTTATACTCAATATTTTCTATAAAAAAGCTGTTATGCAATATTATCAATATTTTCTATAGAGAAAACTGTTATACATAATATTTTCTAAAGGAAAATATTTTCTATGGAAAAAACTGTTATACACAATATTTTTTATAGAAAAAACTGTTATACTCAATATTTTCTATAGAAAATACTGTTATACTCAATATTTTTTAATAAAAAACTGTTATACGCAATATTTTCTATAGATAAAAAATTTATACATAATATTTTCTAAAGAAAAACATGATCTACACCATATTTTGTTATATGCAATATTTTCTAGAGAAAATTCAGTTATACTCAATATTTTTTTATAAAAAACTATTATACACAATATTTTCTAAAGAGAAAACAGTTATACACAATATTTTGTAAAGAAATAAACTGTTGTACACAATATTTTAATTAAAGACTGTTATACAAAATATTTTCTATAGAAAAAACTATTCTACACAATATTTTTTAAAGAAAAAACTATTCTACACAATATTTTAATAAAAAAAACTGTTATACGCAATATTTTCTATAGAGAAAACAGTTATACATAGTACTTTCTAAAGAACTGTTATATTCAATATTTTCTATAAAAAGGCGGTTATGTGCAATATTTTCTAAAGAAAAAAACTGTTATATTCAATATTTTCTATAGAAAATGCTGTTATATTCAATATTTTTTATTAAAAACGGTTATACATTATATGTTCTATAGATAAAACAGTTATACATAATATTTTCTAAAGAAAAAACTGTTATACACAATATTTTTTATAGAAAAAAAACTGTTATACACAATATTTTCTATAGAGAAAATAGTTATACATAAATTTTCTAAAGAAAAAACTGTTATATTCAATATTTTCTATAGAAAATACTGTTATACTCATTATTTTTTATAAAAAACTGTTATACACAATATTTTCTATAAAGAAAACAGTTACACATAATATTTTCTAATAGAAAAATACTGTTATACACAATATTTTCTAGAGAAAAACTTTTATACACAATATTTTCTATAGAAAATTCTGTTATACTCAATATTTTTTATAAAAAATCTGTTATACAGAATATTATCCATAGAGAAAACAGTTATACACAATATTTTTTTAAAGAAAAAACTGTTCTACACAATATTTTAATAAAAACAAGTAAGAGAGCTATATTCGGCTGTGCCGAATCTTATATACCCTTCACCAAATTATACTTAAAAATATATATTTTTATTTAAACAAAATCAAAATTTCTTTTTTAATGTTTTAAAATTTTTTTTTCCAAATAGATTTTTAATTTTTTTTTAAAAAAGTTTTTTCAAAATTTTTTAAATTTCTTTAATTAATTTTTTTGGAAAAAGAATTTATGACAAAAAAAAAATTTTTGATGAAAAAAAATTCGGGTTAAAAAATATATTTTTCCGATTTTGACCCATTGTATGTCCAACTTACTATGGTCTTATATACGTCGTTGCAAAGGTCATTGAAATATCTATCATTAGATATCCATATTGTCTATATTAATGACTTAGTAATCCAGATATAGGTCAAAAATCGAGGTTGTCCTAGTTTTTTCCTGATATCTCAGCCATTTGTGGACCGATTTCCTCGATTTTAAATAGCGACCGAGCCGGAAGAATTTCGGAGATATTGATGTATGAATCGTGTATGTAAGTTATTTGGGGGCTTCGGAAAGTTGATTTCAACACACAGACGGACAGACGGACATGGCTATATCGATTCCGCTATCTATAACGATCCAGAATATATATACTTTATGGGGTCGCAAATGAAAAATGTGGAAATTACAAACGGAATGACAAACTTATATATACCCTTGCCGCTCATGGTGAAGGGTATAAAAATTGTTATACACAATCATTTCTATGGAGAATTCTGTTATACACTTAATTTTATCTGACAAATACCGTAGTTTTTTTGGAATCCAACCACAAAATATTCATTGTTTCTATTCAAAATGATTAATCTTCTTTGGAACATGTATTTAGATAACTTTCCTCATCTTAAAAAGCATAATTCTCGTAATCACTTCCGTCACCAAAGAACACTGTTCCTAATAGTAATATGGCAACGTTATAGGGTCAAATCCCGTTACTGGAAATGTAAACAACACAAAGCAGAGTGGCCAACTATTTTAAAGCGAAAACGTGTGGCCAACATGGAAAATGATTGAAAATGCATTATTATTAAAATTTGTTGTCATCATATTTTTAATGGTTGGTTAATTACAGCTAATACAGCAAAGAAATCTAGTATTATAGTCCTACATTCTATATTTGTTGCAAATTTAACCATAAATAAGGACTCATCTTAAAGAAAAACTTTGTGCTATTTAAACATGAAACAGTTTTTTTTTTAATTCCTTCATTTAAATACAAATATTTATATCAGCTTAAACATTTTAACTAAAAAATAAAATCCGATTAAAGGCTTGCTAGCTATTTTATTAGATAATTATGTCTTGAAATTTTATTATGCTTAAACTTAATATTTACAGGTCGTTGCACTTTAACCAAAAAATAAATAAAAAACAAACTTACACATTGTAAGTTGTCTGATTGCACAATCAACGAAACTATTGTACAAAATGAACGCCAACTACACTGCACAAAAAGCTTTAACAAACATTCCAGCAGGAATGACAGCCATGAGTTTGGAGAGCAGGCCACAATTATCTTTATTCTAAAGTGTGGAGGAATAGGAATTATAGTTGGCAACTTAACTCTTTGAATATTTGCTGAAGTGAGGCAGCAACAATAACATGAACTTTAGAAATTTTCAACAGATATTTACAAACACTTGTACGAAAAGAATGTGAATGCGAATGCATTTGTAGGACAGTGGGGGAAAATATATTAGGAAAAATTTATTCAATACAAAATTTTACAACACAGGACTAGCATTCCAATTAGTAGTTAGTACCAATAATAACATCCCTGTTTTTCTTTTAATGAGTTACTGGAGAAAAAGAAAATAAATTTCCAAAAAATAAAATCCGAAAATATTGTGCTGAAATCTCCTCTACTGTAATCCAAATGACTGCAAAAATTTGCAGTCATTTTTTTATTATAGTCCACTCCTCTTCAACTACATATATCTGTTGGTTTTTATACCATCATCCTCATCATCCATAAGCCAGCAAGTAGCAGCAAGTGTGTAGCATAATTTTAGATCAGAAATCTAACGAACTGTCTGACAAAGTGGTTTTAAGTCGAACTTAAGTAGAACCACAAGTTGCTGTTGATTTCTCAGCTTGTAAAGGCGCAAAATACAAATAGAAGTCATAGAATTCATAAGCTGCCTAGAGATCTAAGTAATAAAATAGTTTTGTTTGGCAAGAAGAGGTCATCTAGCTGTTCATATATGCTAAATTAATTGTTTAGAATTTTAGCATATTAAAATTAATTAGTTGGTGTTTTAGTGTTGGTTATATTTGCTATCAATTTATTAAGATAATTTATAATAGAAATTGTTAAAAAGACATTTGTTGGTTTAACATAAGTTATGGAACAAATTGGGTTAATTCAAAATTAAATGTTTAATATTATTAAACACTTCTTAATTAGATGTATTTGTTTACAAAAAGTTAATAGCAACTCTGTGTTTGCTTGCATGTATTTTGTGCAAATAAAAGTCTCAAATAAACTTAACTTAACTTGTGCAAATAGTTGGTAACTCAAGCATCACTCAGAGACGGAAATGTTTAATGTGTGGGAAACTGTCACAAGAAGTGGTTTGTCAATACAAAATAATAAAAACCAAGTACGAGTGCTATATTCGGCTGTTCCGAATCTTATATACCCTTCACCAAATTATACTTCAAAATACAAATTTTAAATATTTTTAGTTAAACAAAATTTATTTTTTTTTTCATTTTTTGGAATTTTTTTTTTCGAATTGTTATTTTAAATTTTGTTAAATTTTAAAATGTTTTTTTAGATTTTCCAAAAATTTTTTTGGTTTTTAAATTTTTTTTGTTAAAAAAAATTCGGGTTAAAAAATATTTTTCCGATTTTGACCCATTGTAGGTATAACTTACTATGGTCTTATATGGTCGTTGCAAAGGTCTTTGAACTATCTATCATTAGATATCCATATTGTCTATATTAATGACTTAGTAATCCAGATTTAGGTCAAAAATCGAGGTTGTCCTGTTTTTTTCCTCATATCTCAGGCATTTATGGACCGATTTTGCTGATTTTAAATAGGAAACTTCTCGAAAGCATGTCTGACAGAATTATTGAAGATTTGGATCCCGAAGATATCTGGTGTCTTCAGAAAATTGATTTCAACAGACAGACGGACAGACACCACACAGACGGACATGGCTTAATCGACTCCGATATCTATTAGGATCCAGAATATATATATTTTACAGGGTCGGAAAATTATATTGTGGAAATTACAAACGGAATGACAAACTTATATACATATACCCTTCTCACGAAGGTGACGGATATAAAAATACAATGGAAACTTGTGGACATATTAAGGCACTTGATCTTTATCGAAATACGGTCGATATCGAATACTGCAATTTGGCCTCTGGTATTATGTTTATAGTTAATGTGTTGTTATAAAGAAAATCATTTTCGTGCCCAGATACCGGCATCATTCATTGCAGATAGTTTCTTTCATTTATAATTAAATTTTATTATTATTAATCCGGGTAAAATTCTGATTCTTTATTTTTTTCTTTTCTTCTTTTATTTCAGATTTTGTGCTCATTATATTTAAAACAATGTAAGTATTTTAATTCAAATTGATGCTTCCATAATTTTAGCAAGGGAAATTTGATCAAAGTGTGATAAGATCGCGCTAACACAGGGCAACAAAATCGAAAAATTTTATAGACTTTTTAAACCACTATACAATTTAGATGTATTGTGGTTCCAGTAGTACAAATATAGTCCTAATTTTAAATTCAATGGAGAGTTTTTTTTTTTAAAAAAATTTTAAGTAAAATTAAAAATTTTGTTAGACCACTTAATTAATGATTACTCGAAAACGGTTAGTCCGATATTATTAACGTAAACTTAAAAAAAATACATTTCCATAACCTTTAATCCGTTTATATATTGCGTTTCAATCGACTCAGTAGTTTTGGAGTTTTAATAACAAATTAAAGCAAGAAATATATTTTTTACGAGAAAATAGCAACTTTGTTTGTTTTAAAAAAATCAGGAAAAATTTAAAGCGTCAAAAATTGTTAAGATTTATTATTTTATCGCAAAGCCACATATAATAGTACCAAAATGAAATATCGATCATAAGAATCGAAGGATTCTTTTCGAATTTATTCACAATTAAGTAAATTCGCTCATTTTAAAATTATGAAAAATAGAAAACGTCAAAAATTCTTCAGATTTATTACTTTATCACAAAGCCACATGCAATAGGAACAAAATGAGATATCGGTCATTAAAATTGATGGATTCTTTTCGAATTTATTCAAAATTAAGTGAATTCGCTCATTTTCACAAAATTTTAGTATTTGGTTTAATATACATAAAATTGAGTAGTGAATGTTCTTCTTTTGAATGATTGAATTTTGAAAACATTTTCCCTATGCTATGTACAAAATTTCACAAATATAATGCGTTTCAATCGGCTCAGTAGTTTCGGAGTTATAATTAGAAATTGAGGTAAAAAATATATTTTTTTACGTGAAAATAGCAAATTATTTTGTTTTAAAAAATTTAGGAAAAATTAAAACGTCAAAAATTTTTCAGATTTATAAATTTATCGCAAAGCCACATGTATTAGGAACAAAATGAGATATTGATCATAAGAATCGATGGATTCTTTTGGAATTTATTCACAATTAAGTGAATTCGCTCATTTTCACAGAATTTCAGTTTTTTGTTTGAAATACATAAAATTTAGTAGTTAATGTTCTTCTTTCGATTGATTGAATTTTGAAAACATTTTCCCCATGATGTGTACAAATTTTCAAATATATATTACGTTTCAATCGGTTCAGTAGTTTCGGAGTTTTAATAACAAATTGAAGCAAAAAATATATTTTTTACGTGAAAATAGCAAATGTTTTTGTTTTAAAAAAATCATGAAAAATCGAAAACCACAAAAATTTTTCAGATTTATTACTTTATCACAAAGTCACATGTAATAAGAACAAAATGAGATATCGATCATTTAAATTGATTGATTCTTTTCGAATTTATTCAAAATTAAGTGAATTCGCTCATTTCCACAAAATTTTTGTTTTTTGTTTGAAATACATAAAATTGAGTAGTTAATGTTCTTCTTTCGATTGATTGCATTTTGATAACATTTTCCCCATGCCATGTACAAATTTTCTTATATATATTGCCTTTCAATCGGTTCAGTAGTTTCGGAGTTTTAATAACAAATTAAAGCAAAAATATACTTTTTACGAGAAAATAGCAAACTTTTTTGTTTTAAAAAATTTGGGAAAAATTGAAAACGTCAAAAATTTTTCAGATTTATAAATTTATCGCAAAGCCACATGTATTAGGAACAAAATGAGATATCGATCATTAAAATTGATTGATTCTTTTCGAATTTATTCACAATTACGTGAATTCGCTCATTTTCACAAAATGTTTCTGTTTTGTTTGATACACATGAAATTGAGCAGTTAATGTTCTTCTTTCGATTGATTTAATTTTGAAAACATTTTCCTCATGCGATGTAAAAATTTTCTTATATATATTGCCTTTCAATCGGCTCAGTCGTTTCGGAGTTTTAATAACAAATTAAAGCAAAAAATATATTTTTTACGAGAAAAAAGCAAATTTTTTTGTTTTAAAAAAATTGGGAAAAATTGAAAACGTCAAAAATTGTTAAGATTTATTACTTTCTCGCAAAGCCACATATAATAGCAACAAAATGAGATATTGATCATAAAATTCGATTGATTCTTTTCGAATTTATTCACAATTACGTGAATTCGCCCATTTTCACAAAATTTTTCTGTTTTGTTTGATACACATGAAATTGAGCAGTTAATGTTCTTCTTTCGATTGATTGAGTTTTGAAAACCTTTTCCTCATGTGATGTACAAATTTTCTTATATATATTGCCTTTCAATCGGCTCAGTAGTTTCGAAATTATAATAACAAATTGAAGCAAAAAAATATAATTTTTACGAGAAAATAGCTAATTTTTTTGTTTTAAAAAAATCAGGAAAAATCGAAAATGGCAGAAATTGCTCAGATTTATTGCTTTATCGCAAAGCCACATATAATAGCAACAAAATGAGATATCGATCATTAAAATTGATGGATTCTTTTCGAATTTATTCAAAATTAAGTGAATTCGCTCATTTTCACAAAATTTTAGTTTTTTGTTTGATTTACATAAAATTTAGTAGTTAATGTTCTTCTTTCGATTAATTGAATTTTGAAAACATTTTCCTCATGCGATGTACAAATTTTCAAATATATATTACGTTTCAATCGGTTCAGTAGTTTCGGAGTTTTAATAATAAATTAAAGCAAAAAATATATTTTTTACGAAAAAATAGCAAATTTTTTTGTTTTAAAAAATTTAGGAAAAATTGAAAACGACAAAAATTGTTCAGATTTATTACTTTATCACAAAGCCACATGTAATAGGAACAAAATGAGATATCGGTCATTAAAATTGATCGATTCTTTTCGAATTTATTCAAAATTAAGTGAATTCGCTCATTTTCACAAAATTTTAGTATTTGGTTTAATATACATAAAATTGAGTAGTGAATGTTCTTCTTTTGAATGATTGAATTTTGAAAACATTTTCCCTATGCTATGTACAAAATTTCACAAATATATTGCGTTTCAATCGGCTCAGTAGTTTCGGAGTTATAATTAGAAATTGAGGTAAAAAATATATTTTTTACGTGAAAATAGCAATTTTTTTGTTTTAAAAAATTTAGCAAAAATTAAAACGTCAAAAATTTTTAAGATTTATAAATTTATCTCAAAGCCACATGTATTAGGAACAAAATGAGATATCGATCATTAAAATTGATTGATTTTTTTTCGAATTTATTCTAAATTAAGTGAATTCGCTCATTTTCACAAAATTTTAGTTTTTGATTTGATATACAATAAAATTGAGTAGTTTATGTCTTCTTTCGATTGATTGAACTTTGATTTGAGAACTTTTTCCTCATGCTATGTACAAATTTTCACATATATGTATATTGCGTTGCAATCGGCTCAGTAGTTTCGGAGTTATAATAACAAATTGAAGCAAAAAATATATATTTTTACGTGAAAATAGCAATTTTTTTGTTTTAAAAAATTTAGGAAAAATTAAAACGTCAAAAATTGTTAAGATTTATTACTTTATCTCAAAGCCACATGTAAAAGGATCAAAATGAGATATCGATCATAAAAAATCGATTGATTCTTTTCGAATTTATTCAAAATTAAGTAAATTCGCTCATTTTCACAGAATTTCAGGTTTTTGTTTGAAATACATAAAATTTAGCAGTTAATGTTCTTCTTTCGATTGATTTAATTTTGAAACCCTTTTCCCCATGCTACGTACAAATTTTCAAATATATATTGTGATTTAATCGGCTCAGTAGTTTCGGAGTTATAGTAACAAATTGAAGCAAAAAATATATTTTTATACCTTACACCACCATAGTGGGGAGGGAATTATGCGTTTGTGCAGATGTTTGTAACGCCCAAAAATATTAGTCTAACACCCACCTTAAAGTATACCGATCGACTTAGAATCACTTTCTGAGTCGATTAAAAGATGTCCGTCCGTCCGTCTGATTGGCTGGCTGTCCATGTAAACCTTGTGCGGAGAGTACAGGTCGCAATTTTGAAGATATTTCGATCAAATTTGGTACATATTATTTTTTCGTCCCAAGGCTGAAATCGGTCCATTATTTCACCTAGCCCCCATACAAATGTCCTTCCAAAATTGGACTTTATCGGTCATAAATGTTTAATTTATAAATGTATCTCCACAAATTGTGCTCCAAATAAGTTTTATATATACAAAATTCATGTCACCAAATTTTGTTACGATCGGTCCATAATTAGTCATAGCTCCCATATAGATCCGCTTCCGAAAATCACTTTAACGTGCTTAAATCACTTAAAAATGTTGCTATATACACAAAATTCAACATAGTTAACTTTCATCTATATATATAAAAGTGAATGTGTGTCTGTATGTATGTATGTTTATTATTTTTAGTTTGGGATCTATAGACGGCTAAACGGCTGAACCGATTTGCTTGAAATTTTTACAGTATATTTATGTATGTCTGGAAGGAGCTATAGGCTACTTTTTGTTTTGAAATTTTAAGTGGGCGTGGTACCTCCCATACAAAGTTAATTTTTAAAATCAAATATTTAGGAAACTATAATAGCTATAGTCCTCAAATTTTGCATGAGCAATTCCACTGTTTGTTTAAATATTTGCGGCAAAATAATCATCATATGGGAGGCACCTCCCATATGATGATTATTTAAAAAATCTTATATATGGGATACAATAAGAGATAGAATCCATACATTTTGTACGGATATTCTACCATCAATTTTAATATTTAGGACAAGAATGGGCGGACTGAAATAGTGGGCGTGGCACTTCCCAAACAATCTAAATACTAAAATTCATATCTATCTGTACAATTGTAGTATGTAAAGCGTTCAAATTTTGTATGAACTACTTATTTAGGCCAAAAATGGGCAAAATAGCAATAGCGGGCGTGGCACCTCCCATAGATGTGATGAAAAATTATATATAGGGACAGCTATAGCAGCTATCAATATTAATATTTAGTACAGAAATGCGCGGACTACCAAAAATATTAAGCAAATGTTAAAATTTGTATGTATACATTTGAAACCCTTATATATATATAAAAGTCAATGTGTGTTTGTTTGTTTGTATGATTGTTTGCGTATTTGTAATGACACTCGACTTACAGTAAGGCAATTAATGAACAATCTAATCGGAGCGACCTTTATAACTGGGAATTATAACTTCGGAAATGCCATTTGATTTTATTCGATTGCAGTTTCCTATTTGCTTAGTATTTGCAATGATAATTGATAAAGCTCAACGTCAGTGTTTGCAAGTTTGCGGACTAAATCTAGAAAATCCATGTTTTTCACATGAACAGAAACTAATTTTAGATAGACTAAATATATTGTAAATCTTTACGGTACGGGTAGCGAAGCACACCGGGTTTTAGCTAGTATAGACATAAATCACACTACCTAATTTCATGGTGATCGTTCCATAATTGGTCATAGCCCCCATATAAGGCCCACTTCCGAAAATCACTCAAAAATATAAATTATTGAAATTTTAAAAAAAAATGTTTTTGCTCTTTTACTTAGTGTAGGTATTATATAGTCAAGCTTGACCGACCATACTTTCTTACTTGTTTTTACGTGAAAGCAGCAAATTTTTTTTTAAATATCGAGTAATATGTCAATATTTTAATGTGTAATGAATTTGTACAATATTTGTATAAATTTACGTATTTTTGAGAATTTCTAAATTTATCGGTTTAAGTTTTATTTAACTCTTAAGCCTTAAGTAAAAGAAAAATGTTTACCAAATCACTTCATTCATAAAAAAACGCTCTTCCTAATAGTTACATGGCAACATTCAAATCCCGTTACTTGAAATGTAAACAAAACAAAGCAGTGTGGTCAACTATTAAAACTAAGACAAGTGAGCAAAATGGAAGAAAGCTTAAAAATGCTTAAATAATTAAATCAAACTTAAGCAAAATAGTATTGGTCTTAATAAAGAGTAACAATAATAGTTTTTCTAATAATAATTGATATCTTGATTTTAGAAAATAATATAAAATCACTTTTACTTTAAATATTTTACCAATTTTTTTTTAGAAAATTAATAAATTCTTTTGTTAATTTTATAAATATAAATGGAATTTGTACCCATAGACAAATTTTATTTATATTTATTTTATATATTCTGCTATTAGAGAAAAGTATTATATGTAGAATGATGTTAAATTAATTCTTCTATTTAATTATCACTACATATTATTGTATTAATAAAGATTTATTTTCTATTATACAATAATAAACAGCAATAAATCATAAATTGCGTGCTTTACTTAAATTTCTTAAACTTCTTATCTTGAAATTATAATTTATAATAGAAGATTTACATAAAACTTGTATGTTTGGTTATTCTTTAGCGATACAATTAAGTAATACGGCTATTTAAAAACATAATTAAAACAAAATATCATCAAATTAGAAATAAAGTTTCAAAAAAATACATATTTGCCAAGTCATATATTTTTATCTCTGAGTAAATTATAACATTTTAAACAAAATCACCACTTTTCCTTATAAAGGGGGGTTTTTAAAGCCCAATAGAACTTGAAATTGTAAAAAATAACACGAAAAAGTCAATTTTAATCAAAAAGATTTTTTTATTCTAAACATCAATTAACATTTCGAGCATTGGTAGCGGTATGTCTCGAATAACTCCAATGTTGGCCTTTAAGGCGTCAATTCTTGCTGGTTTATCAACATAAACCAGTGACTTCACGGTGTCAAATCGCACGACATTGGAGGGCAATGGACAGGTTTATTTCTCGAAATCAAAATTAAAATTTGTTCTACATTTTTCTGTTTATTCCTTTTTTTATATGAAAACTTTTCGGTTTTGGAGGGGGACATTTCCTATTTCACCCCCTCTGGATCCGCGCCTGGTTAAACCAAAATTAAGTCTCAATGCTGAACACATTTTTGCCATAAAACAATCGTCTATATCTATATTCTAAAATCTATTGTTCAAACGTCAATCTATTCATAATAATTTGCCCGAGTATACTGATCATAAGTGTCAAAAAGTGAGCGCAGTTTGACAATTCGTTTTACAGTTAACCCTTTCGTAAATTCTATCCGGCTTAAAAAAACACTCTTTACTTGAAGAAAGAAAATCACGTGACCCCATTAATGAATAAAAAAAAACAAATTTGGCGTGTGTGCAAATTTTCCCCCAAAAACAAATATAAACAATGACTGTGGAAGATAATTTGTTTTAAAACGTGTGGTCTGGTCTATTGACAATTTATATCAGATGTGTTTTACTGATAACACCAATTTTTGAGAGACCATAAATTAATATAAAGACACTGATACAATTCTGAGGTATTAAATTTTACTCCACTATTTGTAGGGAGTAGTTGTGAATTGAGGTTTATCTAAACTACGAGTTTATCAAAGATTAACTCAGCCCAAGAGCTCGATCTTATTAATTATTAAACTTTGTTTAATACTTCGTTTAGTTAAACTTAATTACAACGAACTAAAAATTTCAGTTTTGACAGAAATTATTTTAATATTGAAATTTTTGGTAACGTTTTCGATCATTAGGATTCATCCGAAAGCAGGCAAATTGGGTACCATACGAATTGAAGCCGAGAGACCTTGAAAAATGATTTTGCATGTCCGAAATGATGCTTGAAAGCTATAAAAGAAAATAAATTTTGCACTGTATCATTACTTGCGATAAAAAATGGATCCATTACGAGATATCCCGAAGCGTAAGAGATCGTATGTGAAGCTCGGCCAACCAGACGAATAGACACCAAAGTAAAATATTCATGGCGTTAATGCTCTGTACTTGGTGTGAGTCAAAAGTTCCTGTCTATTATGAGCATTGGCCGAAAAACGCCCAGAATATGAGTCCAGACATGAAACCGTAATATTCCATCATGATAACGCTCGGCCACATATTGCAATACTTGTTAAAAAGTATTTAGAATGAAGAGGTTGGGAAGTTTTGCCTCACCCGCTTTATAGTTTAGACCGTGCCCCGTTCGACTACTATTTTTTTCGATCGATGCAGAAGGCTCTCTCTCTTGGATACGCTTCACTTTGGAGGTAGTTCAGCTGAATTAGGGATAATGGCTTCTTAACGGCAGCCAACGCTCGGTGGGGCAGAATCAAAATTTTTAGGAAATAAATCTGGCATTACTAAACGGCTGTTCCGATCGGGATAATACTTGACAAATATTCAACAAATGCTCCAGGGGCGGCGCTATGGAGGCCAAATTAGGGTACCTTCGACATGTAAAATTTTTGTTTCAAATCCGATTTAAAAGATTTTTATATTTTTGGAAAGCGTGTGCCGTGTCATAGCCATTTCAAAATAGAAAATTTTGCCATACCTTGTTCAGATTTTTTTAATATAAGGAGTGAGATCGAAAAATTCTTAACATACATATATGTTTATAAAAAAGAAACCACTAAACTTACAGCTTTAATTTTTTTTTTATTTGATTGAAATTATTATTACAATTTACAAAAAAAATTATTTTTATAGTTTTAATCACTAGTGATGAAATTTTGAACCTTTTTCGGAAACCCTTCCATTAACGTTTTTATAGTGCTTTCTGTCACTTTGCTCGAACATGTAGTCCATCTCCGTTTAAAATCTACCACACTTTTGGACACCTTTTTTGTACTCTTCAATTCTCTTTTAACAAGAGCCCAATATCTCTCCACTGGCCTTAGCTCCGGGCAGTTTGGAGGATTTGCCTCTCTTGGTACAAATACCACATTATTGTTCTTGTACCACTCAAGGGCTTGTTTGCCATAGTGACAGGATGCCAAGTCAGGCCAAAAATAAGTGGACACATTATGAAGTCTTATGAATGGAAGCAGCCTTTTTTGTAAACATTCCTTGATGTAAATTTCGGTATTTATAGAGCCCGTTGTAACAAATGAGTGGCTTCTTTTGCCGCAACTGCATATTGCTTGCCATACCAAGAACTTTCTGGGAAATTTTGTCTGCTTTTGGGTCCTAAACTTTTCTTCAACATTCCCTCGAGCATCAGCAACATAAAATTTTTGACCTGGAAGTTGCGAAAAATCTGCCAGAACATACGTTTCGTCATCCATTATGCAGCAAGAATATTTTTTTATAAAACTTGACTTCAATTTCCGTGCTCTGTTTTTGGCCTCTAAATTTTTAGTAGCGTTCCTGTCAGGAACTTTTTGAGCCTTGTATGTTTTTAAACCTGCATTAGCTTTAACTTTTCGTACCAAATAGTCCGAGCACTGAGCTAACCGGGCTGCTTTCCTACCGGATGTGTTGGGAGCTCTTTTGAAAATGCGTTCTATTTTTTTGGCTTTAGAAACATCATGTGGACCATTCCTTCTACCTGAACCAGGTTTTCTATCAACTGACAAGTTCTCCCGGTACTGTTTAATAACATTGGAAACAGTTTGACGGCAGACCTTTGTATGCTTGGCCAACTTTTTGTAAGACCAAGTTGGGTTTTGTTGAAAATATTTAATAATTTCAGTACGCACTTTTTTCTGGTCACTCATTTTAATCAGATTAACAAAAAAATTAATATAATTGACATTACACATAATAACTGACATGTTTTTCAAAGGTAACTTGATCAAAAAAAAAATTCAAATAATACTTGGGTTAAAAAATGTAATGAAAAACGTGTGTTAAGAATTTTTCGATCTCACTCCTTATAAGGCGTATTCGAACGAACTCGTTTTTTTTGTTAGTTAGACAACTAAATTACCAAAAATATACAAAAGATTTCAGAGAAATCTCAATTATGGATCCAAAAATAAATGATTTTAAATTTAACAAGTAAGAGAGCTATATTCGGCTGTGCCGTATCTTATATACCCTTCACCAAATTATACTTCAAAACAAAAATTTTTAATACAAATTTTTTTTTTAATTTTTAAAAAAAATTTCGAATTTTTTTTTGAAATTTAAATTTTTTTGAAATATTTTTTTTTAAATTTAAAATTTCTTTTTTTGTTTTTTAATTTTTTTTTATATATTATATAAGTCGCACAGTGGTATGAGAATAAAAAAGGAGGGAAATAAATCTGTAACTTCTAAACCCTTACGCTGATTTGAATGAAATTTCACATGCACAAAGAGGAAGTGTAGTCGAGTTTTAAGTTTTGAATTTGGACCTCATGAGCCCACCAGGAGCAGGACCAGTGGTTCCCAAAGTAGGACACCTCGGGTATGTTCAATTTTTAAAAAAAATTACACATATAGAATTTCCTCGTCGAGCACTACATAAAACCTCCTCGTAGCTATCAATTATCTCTTATAGCTTAGGAAATATTCGCATTTGAAAATTTAATTTTCAACATTTTTACCCACCCTACTCCAGTTTTTTGGTGACCGCGGTTCCAAATATTCCCCGATTTTATCCATTTTTCTTTTATAGGATTAACAATAGATTTATATGTATATCAAATAAAGAAAGAAGTGTTTAAAAATCATGGCTGAGTCAAAAGATATATTCATTTGAATTTAAAAAAAATAAAAAAGGCGATTTTTCGCAATTTTTTTTTGGGAAAAAAGTACTTTTATTCTTTTTAAGTTATCTAACAGGATGTATAATGAATTTGTACTTTTTGAAAAGCTAACTTTACACCAAATATTTTAAATGAAAAAAACATTTATAATTTTTGATACCGACGGGATCAGGTGCATTCAAAAAATGCATATTTTTTATATAAAATTCAACTTTAGGGCAAAAATTCTCAAATCGCATATTCGATATCAAAATATAGTAACCTATTTTAGATGGCCCAATAAGTTCTTAATTATTTTGTAAAGGGTTCCGATAACCCCGCCCCTGGAATGGATATTATAGCCAAAAAACGAAAAAATCCCATTTTTGTGATTTTTCAAGATTTTTTTTAGGAATTGCGGGATACTTGATAACAAATTTCAAAATTTGTTTTCATTTTTGCATTTTAAATAGAAAAATCTACATAACTGTGAAATTTCATTAAAAAATATTCATAAATAAAAATTGTATTTCAATTTGAAAAATTTGTATCTATGCAAAATTCAATAAAAAGCATTTTTTGTCATATTTTTCAAAAAAGTATTCCATGAATTTTTTAATTGTCAAAAGTTATATACATTTTTGAAAAGTAGACAAAATCCTCTATCCATTGATATATAACATGTCTACCTTATGTTTTTTACGTGTCAAATAAATTAGGGAAAACTAAACAACTCGCTGGGAATTTACCTAAAAAAATATCATATTACTATGATCTTATGTCTTACGTCGTTGCAAAGGTTTTTGAAATATCTATCATTAGATATCCATATTATCTATATTAATGACTTAGTAATCCAGATGGGTCAAAAATAGGTCAAGAAGTCCTGGTATATCTCAGCCATTTGTGGACCGAGCCGGAAGAATTCCGGAGATATAGATGTATGAATCGTGTATATAAGTTATACACGGCGAAAAGAAGGTGATTAACTCTTTTTTTATTAAAAAGGAAAAAATTTTCTTTAAGAACATATAACAATTTTATGTTTTTCTGTAGGTATTTTTACGGAGAATATTTTGTTATAAAAACATGTCCTATTTTTCGAATATGTCGCCTCTACACCCTTCGGAATTTGACCTATTTTTTTTATCGAAATTTCAACTTTGGGCCCCAAGTTCTAAAATCCCAAAGCTGGGATCAGAAAACCGAAAGCAGCTTTGGAAAACTTGATGTGTTCCCTATTTATATCCAAAGTAGTTTCTCAGCCCCGAAGGAAATAAGGAACTTATGGGCAAAATTTTCTCCAATTTTTAAGAATTGCGTGATTCCCTTTGACCTTTTGATAAGTTTTTTTTTACACTTTGTTGCAAATTTAACAAATTATAATAGAAAACTTTAATATTCTTTAAAACACTTGTCACTCTAGTGTCAATTTTAACACCCACTGTTATCAATATTAGCCATAACCAGCAACTAAATCATAAAATCATTCACAATTTATTGAAAATGAAATTAAAATTTCTTACAAAACCAACAAATAAATAAATTAAAGTCATTGATTGGCTGTTAGATTATAATTGGGTTCATTTACGATAAGATAAAAAATACTAAATAAATATTGAACTAAATTATGTTTGAGTTGCTTTTCTTGCTCTCTAATACTCTTTTGATTTCGAAATAATCAAACAAAATTACCCACATAATACACACTTAAAAATGTATAAACAATATTTTTTTTTTTGTAAAATAATTGTTTATGTTTAAAAATAAATTCTAAAAATAGCTTTAACAAACGAGTTTCTAATTTTTTGTAGTTTTTTTTTAGTTACATTTTGTAGGCCAAATCAGTGTTGATAGTTGTGGCACAATTTTGACATTTTTGGCACTATTACATTTTGCCAGGTACTGTTGATACTATTTTGGCACTTTTTGTACTTTTCAATGAAAAGGTGCCATATTTTTGAAGGACGGAGTTTTAAAGTGCCATATTTTTGAATCTAATTGAGATATTGATTTGAATTTTTTTTTGTAATACCAAAAATTAACCTTCTAAACCAAAAAAATAGTTCAGAATAAATTTGGATGAAATTGTTCTTAATATTTGCAATCCTATTAAAATTTTGATACAAATTTTAGTTTTAGAAACTCAATAAATATGGAATATGTAATAAAATCTTTATTTATTAACAAAACTCCATGAAATTTTCAACGCTTTTTAAGTTTTCCATTCTAAATAACAAAGTTTAAAAAATCTTGTTAAAAGGTCAAAGGGAAATCCGCAATTCCTGAAAATTGGAGCGAAAATCCCAAAAATGGTATTTTTTAAAATTTTGCTCATAGCGACCACATTTCCTACGGGACTGGGAAAATACTTTGGGGATAAATAGGGAACACATCAAGGTTTCCAAAGCTGCTTTCCATTTTCTCATCCCAGCTTTGGGATTTTAGAACATGTGGCTCAATGTAAACATTTTGATAAAAAAAATAGGACAAATTAAGTTAATTAAGCTTTTTGCCCAAAAACCAGCAAAAATCTACTATTTTTTGAATGGTATTTTTTACAATTCTGCCCATAGGCTCCAAATTTCCTTCGGGGCTGGAAAAATACTTTGGGGATAAACAGGAAACACATCAAGGTTTCCAAAGCTGCTTTCCATTTTCTGATCCCAGCTTTGAGATTATAGAACATGTGGCCCAAATTTGAAATTTTGATAAAAAAAATAGGTCAAATTCCGAAGGGCGTTGGGGCCACATATTCGAAAAATTTTACATGTTTTTTATACCAAAATGTTCTACGTAAGGATACCTTACAGAAAAACTTAAAATTGTTATATGTTCTTAAAGAAAGTTTTTGTTTTAATAAAAAAAGAGTTAAGTCACCTTTTCGCCCCAAAACCAGCAAAAATCTAATATCTTTTGAATGGTATTTCTTACAATTTTGCCTATAGTGACCACATTTCCTACGGGACTGGGAAAATACTTTGGGGGTAAATAGGGAACACATCAAGGTTTCCAAAGCTGTTTTAAGTTTTCTGATTTCAGCTTTGAGTATTTTAGAACAGGTGGCCTGAAGTTGAAATTTTGATAAAAAATATGTCAAATTCCGAAGGGCGTAGGGGTCACATATTCGAAAAATATGACATGTTTTTATACCAAAATGTTCTACGTAAGGATACCTTACAGAAAAACATAAAATTGTTATATGTTCTTAAAGAAAGTTTTATTTTTAATAAAAAAAGAGTTAAGTCACATTTTCTTCCTAAAAACAGCAAAAATCTA
Organism: Calliphora vicina; assembly: GCF_958450345.1. Lineage (NCBI taxonomy): Eukaryota > Metazoa > Arthropoda > Insecta > Diptera > Calliphoridae > Calliphora > Calliphora vicina. Next base: position 28,701,192 of record NC_088784.1, read on the forward strand.
CTATTTTTTGAATGGTAATTTTTACAATTTTGCTCATAGCGACCACATTTCCTACGGGACTGGGAAAATACTTTGGGGATAAATAGGGAACACATCAAGGTTTCCAAAGCTGCTTTCCATTTTCTGATCCCAATTTTGGGATTTTAGAACATGTGGCCCAAAGTTTAAATTTTGATAAAAAAAATAGGTCAAATTCCGAAAGGCGTAGGGGCGACATATTCCAAAAATAGGACATCATTTTTATACCATAATATTCTCCGTAAAGATAACTAATAGAAAAACTTAAAATTTGTATACATATGTTCTTAAAGAAAGTTTTCTTTTTAATAAAAAAGAGTTAAGTCATCTTTTCGCCCAAAAACCAATTTTTTACAATTTTGCCCATAGGCTCCACATTTCCTACGGGTCTGAGAAAATATTTTGGGGATAAAAAGGAAATACATCAAGGTTTCCAAAGCTGCTTTCCATTTTCTGATCCCAGCTTTGGGATTTTAGAATATGTGGCCCAAAGTTGAAATTTTTATAAAAAAAAAGTCAAATTCCAAAGGGCATAGGGGCGACATATGTTCTTTATACCAAAATGTTCTACGTAAGGATACCTTACAGAAAAACATAAAATTGTTATATGTTCTTAAAGAAAGTTTTTTTTTAATAAAAAAGCTCGAAAAACAGCAAAAATCTACTATTTTTTGAATTTTTATATTGAAAATCGTTTATTTTTGGATCCATAATCGATATTGCTCAGAACTCTTTTGTATATTATTGGTAATTTAGTTGTCTAACTAACAAAAAACAATCGAGCCTATTCGTTCCAAAAGTAGGCCCTATAATTTTAATAAAGCGGACCAAGGTATGGCAAAATGTTTCATGTCGAAGTTACTCTACTTTGAGGCACCATTGCGCCAACCCTGGAATATTTGGCCCTACAAATGCTCCAATGCCGTATAGAAATACCAGATTTATTTTAAAATAAGTGGATCCGTAGATTAAGCCGAATTTAATCTCCAATTGAGGAGCCGCAGAACAAAAGGTACTTTTTTGAAAATTTAAAAATTTTGGGAAATTCATATTTTCTAGAAGATTTCAACTCAAGTATTATAAAAATACCAAAAATTCAATTTGTAAAAAATTTTAAAAAGTACCTTTTGTTCTGCGGCTCCACAATTTTCAAGACAAAAATCCGCCATTACAGTTTGGAAAATCTGCAAGATATTGCTGAAAAATAAATTAGAATCAAACCTCCAGCCTGAGGGCATCATAATTACATTATGCCATTTGCAAATAAGTTTAAATCTAATAAAGCAGTATAAAAGTATTTCAAGTCTTCTACTTTTTAACAAATTGTATAAAAAAATTTCATGAACAATTTATCCAAATTCTGTTTATTTTGTGAAAAGTACAATTTATACATCAATTTGGCACTAAATTTATAAATAATCACATCCCATCACTGGTCCAATTGTTTCCTAGTAACATTGTAAGAGTAAAAATATAGTAATTCACATAGTAACAGTATTTTTAATTAAGAGTAACCACTATTCACTCTTTAATATTTCAGTTACACAATAAATCTCATCTCTTTTATTTGTTACACTCTTTTTCTTATTAATTAAACCGGTTTCCAGGATGTTTTTGTTGGTTTTTCTATTATTGTTTTGTTTACTTTTACTTTCGCTGTTTTTTCTCCTTTTATAACAACTACAACAACCTGCTGTGGTTGTTGTTGTTTGAGCAGGTGTTTGTTGGTTTTTAATTGTTGAATTTCTTGTGTTTCTTTCATTTGTTGTAATTTATTGTGTTTAATATAATTTTCATGGTTATTTTGATTTCAAAATCGAAATATATAAATAAAATAGGATATTTTTTATTATATAAACTAGTTTTTATAATTCCCTATTTTTAAAGAGCAATTTATATTATATTAAAATAAATATTAATATTTAAAGCTGTTAAGCTTACTATCACTTTTCACCACTATTATTAGCAACATGCTGACATTTCATGGGAGAATGTATAAGAAAGTAAGGAGATGTCATCAGGTAAATAGAGGCATTCATGAAATTTCAAAACAATTAAAACTCTTTAAAGCTGTAGCTATAATAAATATTTGTTATGACATTTTCGCCCCAAAAACATTAATTATAAAATTGTCTAGGTTTCTGGTAACAAATGATTCCTGTTTATGGCAAAATAAACCCCAACTAAATATATGACCAGGATAAAATATTGTGTAAATTTGTATCATGTGTGTGTCACATGAGAACTCATTAAGTACACTTGTACGGCTTCAAATTGAATGTTCATTAAAATATCATTCGTTGTTTTATGCCACCATTTCCGAATTGAATAAAACCAAACAAAAAAAAAAAACAAGTAAGAGAGCTATATTTGGCTGTGCCGAATCTTATATACCCTTCACCAAATTATACTTCAAAATACAAATCTATATATATAAAAATGAAATGGTCCATGTATGTAATGTCATCACGTGAGAACGGCTGGAGCGATTTGGCTGATTTTTTCTTTATTCGATTATAAATTTTCAGGAGATGGTTTGTAAAAAATTTAAAACTTCCGGGTAAAACTCGGATTTTTTTTTGTGAATCCAGTCAACTGTAATAAAAAAGCTCCCTAAAGTATGCAGTACAAATTTAGATATTTTATTTGCAAATAAATAAGAACAGGCTGGTGTGCGTGGGTTGGAGAAACTTGAAGAACTAACATTAGTAAATGCTAGTTTTAAATATTTGTAGGTAAACAAACATTTTTTTCCAGTTTTTTTTTAATTTTTTGTAAAAATTTTTTTTTAAATTTAATATTTTTTTTTAATTAATTTTTTTTTTCTAATTTTTAAAAAAAATTCCTATTTTTTCAATTTTTTTTTGTGAAAAAAAAATTCGGGTTAAATTTTTTTTTCCGATTTTGACCCATTGTAGGTCCAATTTACATTGGTCTTATATACGTCGTTGCAAAGGTCTTTGAAATATCTATCATTAGATATCCATGTTGTCTATATTAATGACTTAGTAATCCAGATATACATAGGTCAAAAATAGGTCAAAAATCGGGGTTGTCCTGGTTTTTACCTCATATCTCAGCCATTTGTGGACCGATTTTGCTGATTTTAAGTAGCAAACTTCTCGAAAGCATGTCTGACAGATTATTGAAGATTTGGATCCCGAAGATATCTGGGGTCTTCAGAAAATTGATTTCAACAGACAGACAGACAGACGACGGACATGGCTTAATCGACTCTGCTATCTACAAGAATCCAGAATATATTTACTTTATAGGATCGAAAAATTATATTGTGGAAATTACAAACGGAATGACAAACTTATATATACCCTCCTCACAAAGGTGAAGGGTATATAAAAGATAGTTAAATGAATGTAATGTGAAATTATAAAGAAAAAATATCTACTGAAGCTTTTTTCTACTTTTATAAATTTTTGAATATTTAATAGATTTCAATAACTTCAATTATTGAATAAAAAATATATTTAGAGGTAACGGTATTGCGATTATATCGGTAGCCAACCTTTAGTAATACAATCAGGTCTGTCACAGAATATTTACGAATGTGAAGCATATTCCAATCCTTAACATTTTGGCACAAAGTATACAGAGATGTCAAATTTGACGTTTCAAAAATTCAAAATCAGATGATAGGGCAGTTCTCTTAAAAAGGGATAGCAAATATTTTGTACTACAATATCAGTGATGTGTTAAAGCAAAACGCTATACACAACGCGAATATGTTAGACAAAGTAATGTAATCCAAAAAAAGAAATAAACAAAACAAAACGATGAAAAGGGCAGTTTATAAAGAAAGAGACAAATAGAAAACGAGATTATTTTCTGTCTCGTGACGCCTCTGTATACTTTGTGATTTTGGTTTAGCTTCATCAGCTTTCATAAGAACACGTATTTTTGAGATAGTTGTGATTTCAGTTAAGTATGAAGTAATATATACGTCAAATGGCGCCCACTGCTCTTTTCATGAAATTTTCCATGATTTTTTTTACAGAGATGTGGCTCGGATTTGAGCTCAGGGATTGTTTCTGGTTTATTCGCATAAACCCAAGAATAATTTCACACGACGTTAAATGGCATGGTTTTGATGGTCAGTTGACATCAGAATTTCTTGAGATAATTTTGTCTGGGAATCGATGCTGCAATAAATCGATTGTTGCATTCGCGGTGTGGCAGATGGCGCCGTCTTGTGAAATTACATGTCGTATAGATCCATGTCGACTAGTTGACACTACACGTTCGGCCTCATCTTCCTAAAAATAAGGCCCAATCACGCCGCCTGACCAAAATCCGCAACCAGACCGTTGCTCGTTGAGGGTGCATTTGTTTCTCATGGATTGCATGATGATTTTCTGAGCCCCAAATTCGAAAATTTTGTGTATTCACGAAGCCATTCAGATGGAAATGCGCTTCATCGGACAATATGACTTTTTTTCGAAAAATTGGCATTGACTTCTCTGTGCTCCATTACCCATTGAACGAATTTACTTTCGTTTTTCATGGTCTGCTGGTTTGAGCTGCTGACTAAGCTGAATTTTGTACGCATTTTCATAAAATTCGCTGCGTAGTGCTTCGTGAAATTTGAAGTTGTTGAGAACGATGCCGAATTGATGTTTTCGGGTTTTCGGTGATACTCTCGTTTATAGAAGAGAAGATGCCGACCGGTAGGTTGACACACATGAGTCTTTCTTTAAATTTGTTGACCATTTATGAATGAGGAAAACGGCTTTCACTATTCGACTTTTTTCAGTTAGTCGACTTTTTAGATTTCTACTTTTCGATTCTTTTTTAGGAAAAAGTAAAGCAGCTTGAAAACATGAGGCGTTCACACTTAAAGCTAAACTTCTCCTTTGTCATTATGTTAAGTATCAGAACGAAGCATTGAAAGACAAAATGAAACAAGTTGGAAGCAGTTGCGAATTCAGGCAAATTCGAACAAATTCATTAATTTTTAATAAGCAGTGTTTAACATTCTGTGAGAGAAATGTTATGAATGTAAAACTTCATATACATATTGAGTTGTATAACTTCGCCTTGGACTACTATTTTTACATTGAATTCATAGTTTTAATTCTCTGTCTGGAGACAAGTGTGTAGTAGTAGTATGTGCTTAAAAATGTATGTGTGTGTCAAAGGATATGCTTTTAAAACTTTTGTATGAGTGCATGATTTTGTTCTCCTGTTTATTTTCCATACACTCCAACATTACAACAATAAAGTCCAAACAACAACAACAACTGTTAGTTATAAATAATCATGTGCTAGGGTTTCACATAAAAAGGGTTCTTTTCAGGAATGGAAAATTCAATGCTACTTAAAATACCCCTAAACATAAGTTTTTCAGTCTGTTTGCAATGTCCACAATTATCATTTCCGACTCTCTTTTTCATTATATAATGCTGCATTTTCCATATTTCCGTCTGTCTGATGAAATACAATTTTTGGTGTCCGCCACTGGTAATCAGACATATGATCTCCGACTTCAAAAACCTCCAACCGATAAAAGTCAAAGTGTGTGGTTTCGCTATCCACACATAATTACCTCGACCAAGAGCCAAGGCCAAAAACCATTATGTCACGAACACATCAAACATATGGGTTTTAAATCGTGCTCTCGGAAGTGACCCCACCAATGATCCAGTCTGAACAAGTCCTGGGGTTCACTGGATCCCCGCAGAACGAGATAAAGACTCTGGTCAGCTGCGAGTTTAAATAAGTTAATTCTTTCCAGAATAGGGTTCCCTGCAAACCCTGAGAATCATCTGTAGATATACATATATGAAAAATATATTTTTGAGATGAAGAAGAAACTTGTTCGGGAGAGAAAAAGTTCAAACAACAAAACCATGAGCATTTGTACGGATACGCCCTGACATAAAAGATTTTGAAAATAAATAGTAGGTCATGGCACCAAAAAAGTTGAGAATCACAAGCTGGAAAAACTTCTCTGGCGTAATATTAATTTCAAAGTACATATTCCTCGACTTAAACTTTGTCAATCGCCTGTGATTTCTTTTTACAAATCTAGAGATTTGATCAAATTTTTTCAAAAATACCTCTAAATATTATTTCGAATCTAAAAACATTGTTATTTTGGCACAATTTAAAATTCTGTACATTTAAAAATGTTTGATTTTCCAGGCCTGCTTTATTTACCAAAACACACACTCACACATAAATAAACGAGTACTCTCCACTGTGTGCATATGGGTGTGTTCTTCTACACAGCAGTTCTGGATGACTGTCCTGAACTAGTGATTTTACCTGTCTTTCAGGGTGACAACTAGTGACATAAATAACTACGAGAATAGGCCAACAACCGATTGCTTATGAACAAACCTTCCTCCGAATACTCTCCAATAGATTACTTCTGGTGACCACGCTCCGGATTACTTAGAGATACTTAAGCGACAATTGTCCTCACGCTAAATTACCTGGGATGTATAAAGAAATCAATTGTCTTCTTTTTGCATTACAAAGAGCACATACCTGTCAAGTGACCAAAGATATATAAATTGGAATCAGCCAAGTAATCAGACATAAGGGATACATTGACTACTTGTAAAATTGCTGGGTAATTAAAGGGAAAAATATACTATATATATTCAGCAACAACAAATGACAATAACACCCAACATTTAAAAAGCTTTTCAATTAATTAAAATTTCATTGTTTGATTTAAAAATCATAATTTTTAATGAAGGAAACGAACGCACAACACAAACCGGAAAACCTTAAAATGCTAGATATTTGAAAACAAATTGAATATTATGGAAATCATTTTCCAGCACAGGGTGACAATGCACAGGGTTCTTTAGATTTAAACACAAAATCGATTTCCTTGTTTCCTTCATTGTCATACCAAAATAACAGCACTTGCACAATTTACTTTGATTGAAACATGTTTAAATAAGCCTGCCTTTATTTCTTGATCAGTTAGCTTAAAGATCTTGCAATATCAGTTTTAGTACATCTCAAAATTATATGGTAGAACAAACGAGTTTGGAAGTGAGACCCTGCCGTAATAAACTAACCCCACTATGATCTTAACACTGGATAGAGGCAATGCGTCTATCACTACTTTTTTGGTGACTTGCAAAGAACCCACAATTGGCAAACTTCGTACATTGACTGCATGGTTCAATGCACATGCTCCTTGCTAGGGTGCTAGTGTTTTCTAATGCCTGCCATCCGTAGCTGGTCAATTCAGTCCGATATATGGTACAACCAATATGTCACGGGCACTACCACTCCAATACATTGCCTAAGCACTGACCCAATTGCATTTTACTATTAATTAATAGTTCTCTTGAGTCAGCACTGAAATTTGCCACAAGACCAAACATCAGTCATTTAACCAATCTTCTACGTAACCAATGATCCAGTCAAGACAAAGTCCTGGTGCTCACTGAAAGACTCTGGTCAGATGCGAGTTCAAATAAATAAACTCTTTCCAAAAATGGATTTCGTGAATCCCGGAACTCCGGTTTCGATTCACACACTAGCGTGGAAAGTTCACGAAGATCTTCACCAAACATGCCCAAGGGAAAACCAGTAGAAGGTAGATGTGTCTAAGATTACGAAATGCAACAGCACTTAGGAAGACACATTTGTCGGCCCGAAGTTTGCCACTACCACAAACATTAGACAACGATCTTCTACCCGCTTTGGGTTCATGGGTCACGTGCTCGCCGCAGTGATCTCACTATTGATCCAGTCAGGACAAAGTCCAGGAGCTCACTGGATCCCCACTGATGCAGATAAAGACCCTGGTCAGCTGAGAGTTTAAATTAAGAAGCTGTTTCCAGATCTTTGGTCCGTTCACCCATGAGCACAACATCAAGGTGTGGAAAGATCACCAAGATGAAAACGAGTTTAGCAAACCAGTGGTAGACAGATGTGTCCAGGTTTTACGTGAGTACCAGCCGCGTAGGCCTAAACTCACGGTGCTTTTAACACCGGGCAGAAACAATGCGTCCACTTCGCCCCCATGCACGACAAATTGTCATACATAAGTACCAATTCGAAGTCATGTATTTGGACATGAACCTCCCCCCCTTGGTGAGAAGCGGAGCACTATCTACAACTCCTTTCGTTCTATGGGTCACGACAGCCGGTTGCAATGCAACTCCACACAGAGCTTGCGCTCTACCCACGATTTGGGTCCAAATCACAGCCACCACGAATCTGCCCGAAGGTCCGCTCCAACTGCCAGGCCGGAAACAAAGTTCCAGGGGATCCTAAAAAAAAGCCCCAAAACCAGTTGAACTCCAAATTGTTTGGTACTGGTCACTCTCAGCTAAACACACCAAATATACAGCAACATAAAGAAACAAATAACAACACGAGACTCCATACACTGAACAGCCACTCTAGCGAGCTACGCCTTGAAACACATGGTGCGACACTGGCAAAGGACCACACGAACAAACGGTTACGACAATAGACAGTGTCCTCTAACTGGTAACTCATACTATTACAGGTAGCATCAACAACATCAGGGAGCGAAAACGGTGCACTGCTGGGAGGGGCAGATAATGTTGTATCAGCCCCTAACATACCTGGCCAAGCGATGTGCACTACCGGTGCTAAGGCACATTGGCAGTTGAGCAACACCACTAATAGTCACATCAGGAGTCCCCTCGGCTGACGTACAGTCATCCAACTATTCAATACGCCCTTGCGTATTCACCTAACCTGCAAAGCGTCCGACTGTCCTCTAATGATCTACTACAATCCCATCTCCTCTCGGAATGATATAGATGCAAACTCCTTACATCACTCTATAGAGTGAACACCTCGTGAGTACATGTAACCAGTACTCCGTCCCTTGTCCACAGACACAGTCCAGAGATTTCGACAGACCCCTTTTATGCAGAAATGCATTCAAAAGCTCAAGCCAAATTCAAAGTTCGGGCGTTCCCTAGCAAAATTAATGTACCGTATAAACTCTTGATAGACCAGGCGCGGATACGGAGGGAAATCCCCCCCCCCTAAAACCGAAAAGTTTTCATATAAAAAAAGGAATACAAAGAAAAATGTAGAACAAATTTTAATTTACACAACCCCCCCCCCCCTCAAATGGTTGACCTGGATCCGCGCCTGTGATAGCCCCAACCGTTTTTGCTGTTCGTCCAGCGTTAACGCCATCTTTAAACAAGATGATCGTCCAGCAGGTGCTTCGTCCGTCCTGAGTACAATCCTACCACGTCAGAAGCAGAAATCCAGTCATGACCAAGAAACCAGTGTAAGACAGTTGAGACCGAGAGTGTTGAATGGATGTAATCCAAGCTGTCGATACATGTTAAATGCTTAAGTCGGCTTAAAAGTAACCGCCGTTTTTAAAATAAGTTTTAGTAATCTTATTTATTTTTCGGAGTTTCACTTTGTTGTTCATTTTATTTTTTATAATTTGAGTAATTTTTCTTTAACTAATTTAATGATTTTAAGCCGCCAACATATTTAAAGTCAGCGGCAGCCGCCGGTAAAATTTTGGTCGGCGCTGTTTCTTTACAAAGTAGTGCCCCAAAATTCCAGTTATTTGGCACTCTGCTATTGAAGTACAACGGAGATTAAAGATTCTTTTTAATCGGGAATTATTCTTATATTCTCTGTAGCATTCGTGAGACATTTATTTCCTTTTGGAATCACGATATTTTAGAACTCTATTGGTATTTTTGGTTTTCCCAATATTGCAAAGGTACATAATTATAGTAAAACTTCCAATTTTCTTGTTTCGCTATTGAGCTGACTGGGTAATTTCCCTCTTAAAATTTTATTTAATTATTTAATTAAAAGAATCACTAAAATAAATATATAAACAACACCCATCCCCCTCTTTAAAATCACAATTTGTTTATACATTCATTTCTTATCTATGATTTATTATAATCTGTTCATAATGGTTTAGAATTTTGTGTATAATAAATAAATTCTACTCTGATAACGGCTTGCCACTTCTCAGCGCCAGCTAATTGTGCAATAATTTTATAATTTAATAAATTAAGAATAAAAAAAAAACATCATCAAATTGTTATCAAGCTTTGAAGTTAAAATTATTTAAACAGCATAGCAAAGTAATATGATTTGGCAGTTTTTAATTGAGATTTAAAACGAAATCTCCAATTAAAAACTGCGGAGAATTTCAAACATAAAATATTTGGATACAAATAATTGAATAATGAATAAAAATAATGAATATTTTATATTCGTATGGTGACAATGTATAAATTGCTTGGGTCCAATATTGTGAGGAGGGTGAATAAATTGATTTATGGTGTCAAAATGACAACTTAAAGAACTGTCATTAGTAGTAGAAAGAGTCAACAAACAGCAAGCTCAAGTTTATTAACAAATAGTTTAAGTGTCACATGGAAGAATTTATATAACTAAAATCCTTCCTTTAAAAGTTGAAAAAACGTAATTTCTTTCTCTTCAAAGCAACCATAAATAATATAAAAACTGACCAATTTTTGATTTTAAAACTTTTTTTATTTAAATGTTTTTTATATAAAAATCAATTTTAATTTCCAAAAAATATTTAAAAATTATAAAAAAAAAATTCGCTGTTGCCTCCTGTGAGGATTGAACTCACGACCCCTGGTTTACAAGACCAGTGCTCTGCCACTGAGCTAAAGAGGCTTATATTAGCTGCAGCACTAATGTTAAACAATAACTCTACGCTGTTATTGAAAAATTCTAAAGAAATTTCTACTGTTAATAACAGTTCATTAAACCCCCTAACATAAACTTTATAACAACATTAAAGAAAACTCTTATAAATTGCAAGAGAGTAACACTCTCAATTAAAAGAGAAAGTTTAATTTTTTGCACATTTTTATGCTCTTAATATAGTAAAAAACTCTTAATATTTTTTTTGCATGTTTTATTTTAGTTCTAAAATTAGAATTTTTGCTTAACAGCTATAAGATTTAATGTACTTAATTTTTGTTTTGTTGTTAGACTGCTTTGCTCAGCGTTTTTTGAACTTTTGTTTATTTACATTTAATTTTGCATTGTTTTTTTTTTGGTTTGTGGTTTAGTTAAACTTAAGATTTACATAGAAACAACAATGAATAAAAAGTATTGTGTAAATTTTTCGTCATCAATTTGAAATCTTATTTTTCAATTCTTTATTTTTAGGCAAGCTGTTATTCCATACAGTCTGCTAAAAAACTCTTTTTTCAATTTTATAATTAATTAAATTTTTATTGGGTGAATGACTTCAAAATGCTGGATTTTTTAAAATTTTTAGGTTTTATTTTGAGACCTTTGTACAATATAAATTTATTTAAAGTATTGGCCATTGCACAGTGGTTTATGAACTTTTTTTTGTTGAAATAATTCGGTATCTTGGGAACTATTGGAGATATTGTTACGAAATTTCACATGGTTTGAGCTAAGGTGTTTTTGAGATGATTTACGTTTGTTCAGCTTCGTAGCGCTAATGGGGCCCGTACGTAGCCCCTCAAAAATGGTCACCTAGGGTCTCAAATTTTTTTAAAAAAATCGCCAAAAATTCATTTATGATCCGAATGAGCTGAAATTTTGAATATAAATAGTCCATGAGAAGATCTACAAAAAATACGCTAACAAATGTAGGTTATCTCTATTAGTTGAAGAGATATTATTTATTTTTTTAAATTTTGCTCGATCTTTATGGTTTTTTAGATATGGCGGGCCTACGGAGGGCCGAAATTTACTTTTAAAACATCAGCTATATTGGCGATAAAATTCTAAATAAATTTGTAAAAAGTTGGAATTTGTAAAAAGGGCCGTATTTTTTACGTTTTGTCCCAAAAATGCCCATATATTTATTTTTTCTTTTGTAGAAAAAAATTTCATCGGGATCCGGAAAGATAACTTAATGCAAAAGCGTGTAATGAACAAATGTGGCTCACTTAAGCGGACATATCACCCCCCCTTCCTATCCAAACTTGGCCAACTTTAAAAAAATTTCGGTTAAAAATTCTAAAAAGGCAAAGCACAGATCCACGAAAAAGCTCCATATTTATATAAACCCATATGTTTCTTAAATACCTACTAAGTTTTTTTACTATCACACTGTAAAAAACGTCACAGTAGGCACTTTTCTAAAAAAAATCAGTTTTTGGAACACATTTTCCCCGTTTTAGGAATTTCGGTATTTGAAAATAAAAAATTCTAACACATTTTCCCCGTTTTAGGAATTTCGGTATTTGAAAATAAAAAAATTCTAATGCCATTGATTTAAGGACATTTGAGTCTATATTGGTTCCAAATTTTGTTATGATATCTTTAACTACTAAAATTTTACATTTAGTCAAATTTTATATTTATATTCGTGGAAAATCACCATATGAATTTTTTCTTAGTTTTTAAGGTAAATGAAGTCTAAAAATTTTATAAAATTATTTAATTTTACTAAAATATCAATCTAAAGGTCGTAAGGTTTTCAACAATATCAAACACTTATATAAAAAGCCTTTATTTACTCCTCAGAAGTTCCACAAACCTTGCCCCCTTTGAAAAATTTGTACGAAAACACCCCAGCACAAACCATGTGAAATTTCGTAATAATATATCCGATAGTTCCCAAGATACCGAATTATTTCCAAAAAAAAGTTTCTAAACCACTGTGCATTGTTAGATGTGACCTTTTCCAATCTTTCTGGCAACATATGGATTCCGCGCCAAAAGAACTGCTAAGACAAATAAAACATACACGATATAATTGTGAGGAGAAGACTTATAAATGCTAACTTGAAAAATCTGTCCCTTTTTCCTTACACTTGTTATTTATGCACTAAAGTCCCTCCCACAATTGGCAACACTAACGTCAACAGTGTTTCTTTGCCCACTGTTTATATTCTGTATTTATTGTTATTGTCATATTGCCAATTTGTTGTTGTTTTCAAACCAAATCTACTTTGTGGTGTAAAATGTATTGGTTGTTTTTGTTATTTTTCTTCTTCTTCTTTCATTTATTACACAGCTGTGTATGATGTTTTTATTACAGGAATGTAAGTGTGTGTGTTTTTTATGTGTTTACATTTGTTTTGTTTTGGTTTATTAATTTGTAGTGTTGTATTTCGTAATTTAGTGGAGATGCCAGATATGGTTTATTATTTTAATTAATATAACCTCAAATGGAAGGAAAATCCTCGATTAGGGATTAAAATAATTGACACACGTAAAAATAAATAAACTGCTAACTGCTTTAAATTCAAAATTCTTCAAAAGAAATGCTTAAATTAACTTTTTGACGTTTTGAATCTGTATACAGTGGCAAATCATCTTGAATATAATGACGCTACCAAAAATATACTTTGAAAATCAGTCACCGATTCCCACAATTTATTGACGAATTCGTGATTTGTGTGGCGCATGTATGGAGTGAGACCAATTCACAACTGATCCTACCGACTCCATTACATCCCAAAAAATTTCATCGTTTTGAACGGTTTACGTTGGCGACATCATCGGACCTTTTTTTCTCCAAAAAAAGGTGACGAATGCGCTTCGTCAAGAAAACATTTTCAAATGTTAATGCCATGTATTAATCTTTCGAATAAAAATATTTTTTAGATTAAAATTTACTTTTTTGTGCTATTTTTTGCAAGTTCTGTCGGGCTTAAAAAAACACCCGATAAATGATCTTATTTGAAATTAATGTTCGGTGTCTTTAGCGTTTTCCAGAGTATGAAGAGAAAGCGCATCACTGTGCATGTCAGGCTCAGAGCGAGAGAGCTCACTTTTGTCTGACTATGATCTAAATCCATGTACAAGGCGAATTTTGTAGTGAGACGCTTTCAAACTACATATACAAAATTTGAGAAAAAAACATCTCCGAGATTTTGTCAACTTTTTGCATTTGCCTTGGCCAAGCCATACGACCTATTTGTCTACAAACAAATCCATATTATATGTACGTTTTAGGATAGAATTTGTTATGTAAGGAGTCTGAAATACAGCTGATTTAATGATGTGGGTGAAGTTAGCTACGAAAGTTAGCTCCGTTTTTTAACATTTCTATGTTAATGTATAAACTAACATAGCTCCTACTCAAAGACTGTTAAGTTAACAGAGCTGCTTTATATTACACTCAGTAAACATTTTATCAATAAAAACAAAAAAAAGGGGTTTACCGATCATTCAGCTTTAATATATAATAACATTTTTTTTGGATAAAAAAAAAATAAATATTTATTATGAACAATCGTTGATATTTTTGCTTGTACAGTATTATCTCCTTTTGAAATCCGAAAAAATTGGCCAAAAATGGAAAGGTGCTCCTTATCTACTTAATGGGGTCGAAAGCCATGTAGTCATAGATTTCAGAACTGTATTGCTTATATTCAGAATCAGTATAGCATTTTTGCAGCAGCATTTTCAAAATTATGAAATTGTGAATTTTGTCATATAAGGATTTTTTGAAATCCGAAAAATTGGCCAAAAATGGAAAGGTGCTCCTTATCTACTTAATGGGGTCGAAAGCCATGTATTCATAGATTTCAGAACTGTATTGCTTATATTCAGAATCAGTATAGCATTTTTGCAGGAGCATTTTCAAAATTATGAAATTGTGAATTTTGTCATATAAGGATTTTTTGAAATCCGAAAAATTGGCCAAAAATGGAAAGGTGCTCCTTATCTACTTAATGGGGTCGAAAGCCATGTATTCATAGATTTCAGAACTGTATTGCTTATATTCAGAATCAGTATAGCATTTTTGCAGGAGCATTTTCAAAATTATGAAATTGTGAATTTTGTCATATAAGGATTTTTTGAAATCCGAAAAATTGGCCAAAAATGGAAAGGTGCTCCTTATCTACTTAATGGGGTCGAAAGCCATGTATTCATAGATTTCAGAACTGTATTGCTTATATTCAGAATCAGTATAGCATTTTTGCAGCAGCATTTTTAAAATTATGAAATTGTGAATTTTGTCATATAAGGATTTTTTGAAATCCGAAAAATTGGCCAAAAATGGAAAGGTGCTCCTTATCTACTTAATGGGGTCGAGAGCCATGTATTCATAGATTTCAGAACTGTATTGCTTATATTCAGAATCAGTATAGCATTTTTGCAGCAGCATTTTTAAAATTATGAAATTGTGAATTTTGTCATATAAGGATTTTTTGAAATCCGAAAAATTGGCCAAAAATGGAAAGGTGCTCCTTATCTACTTAATGCGGTCGAAAGCCATGTATTCATAGATTTCAGAACTGTATTGCTTATATTCAGAATCAGTATAGCATTTTTGCAGCAGCATTTTCAAAATTATGAAATTGTGAATTTTGTCATATAAGGATTTTTTGAAATCCGAAAAATTGGCCAAAAATGGAAAGGTGCTCCTTATCTACTTAATGGGGTCGAAAGCCATGTATTCATAGATTTCAGAACTGTATTGCCTATATTCAGAATCAGTATAGCATTTTTGCAGGAGCATTTTCAAAATTATGAAATTGTGAATTTTGTCATATAAGGATTTTTTGAAATCCGAAAAATTGGCCAAAAATGGAAAGGTGCTCCTTATCTACTTAATGGGGTCGAAAGCCATGTATTCATAGATTTCAGAACTGTATTGCTTATATTCAGAATCAGTATAGCATTTTTGCAGCAGCATTTTCAAAATTATGAAATTGTGAATTTTGTCATATAAGGATTTTTTGAAATCCGAAAAATTGGCCAAAAATGGAAAGGTGCTCCTTATCTACTTAATGGGGTCGAAAGCCATGTATTCATAGATTTCAGAACTGTATTGCCTATATTCAGAATCAGTATAGCATTTTTGCAGGAGCATTTTCAAAATTATGAAATTGTGAATTTTGTCATATAAGGATTTTTTGAAATCCGAAAAATTTTCCAAAAATGGAAAGGTGCTCCTTATCTACTTAATGGGGTCGAAAGCCATGTATTCATAGATTTCAGAACTGTATTGCTTATATTCAGAATCAGTATAGCATTTTTGCAGCAGCATTTTCAAAATTATGAAATTGTGAATTTTGTCATATAAGGATTTTTTGAAATCCGAAAAATTGGCCAAAAATGGAAAGGTGCTCCTTATCTACTTAATGGGGTCGAAAGCCATGTATTCATAGATTTCAGAACTGTATTGCTTATATTCAGAATCAGTATAGCATTTTTGCAGCAGCATTTTCAAAATTATGAAATTGTGAATTTTGTCATATAAGGATTTTTTGAAATCCGAAAAATTTTCCAAAAATGGAAAGGTGCTCCTTATCTACTTAATGGGGTCGAAAGCCATGTATTCATAGATTTCAGAACTGTATTGCTTATATTCAGAATCAGTATAGCATTTTTGCAGCAGCATTTTCAAAATTATGAAATTGTGAATTTTGTCATATAAGGATTTTTTGAAATCCGAAAAATTGGCCAAAAATGGAAAGGTGCTCCTTATCTACTTAATGGGGTCGAAAGCCATGTATTCATAGATTTCAGAACTGTATTGCCTATATTCTGAATCAGTATAGCATTTTTGCAGGAGCATTTTCAAAATTATGAAATTGTGAATTTTGTCATATAAGGATTTTTTGAAATCCAAAAAATTGGCCAAAAATGGAAAGGTGCTCCTTATCTACTTAATGGGGTCGAAAGCCATGTATTCATAGATTTCAGAACTGTATTGCCTATATTCAGAATCAGTATAGCATTTTTGCAGGAGCATTTTCAAAATTATGAAATTGTGAATTTTGTCATATAAGGATTTTTTGAAATCCGAAAAATTGGCCAAAAATGGAAAGGTGCTCCTTATCTACTTAATGGGGTCGAAAGCCATGTATTCATAGATTTCAGAACTGTATTGCCTATATTCAGAATCAGTATAGCATTTTTGCAGCAGCATTTTCAAAATTATGAAATTGTGAATTTTGTCATATAAGGATTTTTTGAAATCCGAAAAATTGGCCAAAAATGGAAAGGTGCTCCTTATCTACTTAATGGGGTCGAAAGCCATGTATTCATAGATTTCAGAACTGTATTGCCTATATTCAGAATCAGTATAGCATTTTTGCAGCAGCATTTTTAAAATTATGAAATTGTGAATTTTGTCATATAAGGATTTTTTGAAATCCGAAAAATTGGCCAAAAATGGAAAGGTGCTCCTTATCTACTTAATGGGGTCGAAAGCCATGTATTCATAGATTTCAGAACTGTATTGCTTATATTCAGAATCAGTATAGCATTTTTGCAGCAGCATTTTCAAAATTATGAAATTGTGAATTTTGTCATATAAGGATTTTTTGAAATCCGAAAAATTGGCCAAAAATGGAAAGGTGCTCCTTATCTACTTAATGGGGTCGAAAGCCATGTATTCATAGATTTCAGAACTGTATTGCCTATATTCAGAATCAGTATAGCATTTTTGCAGGAGCATTTTCAAAATTATGAAATTGTGAATTTTGTCATATAAGGATTTTTTGAAATCCGAAAAATTGGCCAAAAATGGAAAGGTGCTCCTTATCTACTTAATGGGGTCGAAAGCCATGTATTCATAGATTTCAGAACTGTATTGCTTATATTCAGAATCAGTATAGCATTTTTGCAGCAGCATTTTCAAAATTATGAAATTGTGAATTTTGTCATATAAGGATTTTTTGAAATCCGAAAAATTGGCCAAAAATGGAAAGGTGCTCCTTATCTACTTAATGGGGTCGAAAGCCATGTATTCATAGATTTCAGAACTGTATTGCCTATATTCAGAATCAGTATAGCATTTTTGCAGCAGCATTTTCAAAATTATGAAATTGTGAATTTTGTCATATAAGGATTTTTTGAAATCCGAAAAATTGGCCAAAAATGGAAAGGTGCTCCTTATCTACTTAATGGGGTCGAAAGCCATGTATTCATAGATTTCAGAACTGTATTGCTTATATTCAGAATCAGTATAGCATTTTTGCAGCAGCATTTTTAAAATTATGAAATTGTGAATTTTGTCATATAAGGATTTTTTGAAATCCGAAAAATTGGCCAAAAATGGAAAGGTGCTCCTTATCTACTTAATGGGGTCGAAAGCCATGTATTCATAGATTTCAGAACTGTATTGCTTATATTCAGAATCAGTATAGCATTTTTGCAGGAGCATTTTCAAAATTATGAAATTGTGAATTTTGTCATATAAGGATTTTTTGAAATCCGAAAAATTGGCCAAAAATGGAAAGGTGCTCCTTATCTACTTAATGGGGTCGAAAGCCATGTATTCATAGATTTCAGAACTGTATTGCCTATATTCAGAATCAGTATAGCATTTTTGCAGGAGCATTTTCAAAATTATGAAATTGTGAATTTTGTCATATACTGATTCTGAATATAAGCAATACAGTTCTGAAATCTATGAATACATGGCTTTCGACCCCATTAAGTAGATAAGGAGCACCTTTCCATTTTTGGCCAATTTTTCGGATTTCAAAAAATCCTTATATGACAAAATTCACAATTTCATAATTTTAAAAATGCTGCTGCAAAAATGCTATACTGATTCTGAATATAAGCAATACAGTTCTGAAATCTATGAATACATGGCTTTCGACCCCATTAAGTAGATAAGGAGCACCTTTCCATTTTTGGCCAATTTTTCGGATTTCAAAAAATCCTTATATGACAAAATTCACAATTTCATAATTTTAAAAATGCTGCTGCAAAAATGCTATACTGATTCTGAATATAAGCAATACAGTTCTGAAATCTATGAATACATGGCTTTCGACCCCATTAAGTAGATAAGGAGCACCTTTCCATTTTTGGCCAATTTTTCGGATTTCAAAAAATCCTTATATGACAAAATTCACAATTTCATAATTTTAAAAATGCTGCTGCAAAAATGCTATACTGATTCTGAATATAAGCAATACAGTTCTGAAATCTATGAATACATGGCTTTCGACCCCATTAAGTAGATAAGGAGCACCTTTCCATTTTTGGCCAATTTTTCGGATTTCAAAAAATCCTTATATGACAAAATTCACAATTTCATAATTTTGAAAATGCTCCTGCAAAAATGCTATACTGATTCTGAATATAGGCAATACAGTTCTGAAATCTATGAATACATGGCTTTCGACCCCATTAAGTAGATAAGGAGCACCTTTCCATTTTTGGCCAATTTTTCGGATTTCAAAAGGAGATAATACTGTACAAGCAAAAATATCAACGATTGTTCATAATAAATATTTATTTTTTTTTTATCCAAAAAATTTTTTATTATATATTAAAGCTGAATGATCGGTAAACCCCTTTTTTTTTGTTTTTATTGATAAAATGTTTACTGAGTGTAATATAAAGCAGCTCTGATAACTTAACAGTCTTTGAGTAGGAGCTATGTTAGTTTATACATTAACATAGAAATGTTAAAAAACGGAGCTAACTTTCGTAGCTAACTTCACCCACATGATTTAATGCTACTTCAGGTTTTTAAAATCGTTTGTAAATAACGATGGAAGTTGTATTCCATTATCGGTCGGATACTGAAGAGATCAGATGGTAGAGATCGGCTGAAGTAACACAGTTTTAGAAAACCGAGACACTTGACTGCTTCTTCAACACAGCAAAGCCTTCAAAGGCAATAGGACCTGACGGAATATCAATGCTGATGCTAAAACAACTACGCGAGCGGGGAGTCGAGTACCTGACAACGGTTTTTAACCTGTCAGTAAGGTGCTTAACAATACCGATTTCTAGAAAATGGGTCTAGTGATCACATTGTTAAAACCTGAGAAAATCGTGAGCGAGGGACAATCGCACCGGTCGATTTCCCTCCTGTCACCTGTAGCGAAGACAGTCGAAGCTCTTCTCCTCCCCCCAGCTGCCCCTATCAACTACCAGCAGCTCGTAAAATGCACAGGATTCCGTAAAATGCACAGGCTAAAATCAGCAGAAGTCCAGACTATCCAATTGGCAATTGACCTGTCGAAGGTCTTCGACACTGTCAATCGCACCACACTCTTCCAGGACATCCTGGAGTCCACAATGCTAAACAACAAGAGATCGATAGTGAACTATCTGAGTGGCAGGCATTCGTTCGTGAAGTTTAGAGACAAATGCTCAAAACCCCGTAGAGTTAAACAAGCAGTCCCTCAGGTCGGCGTCCTGTCGCCGCTCCTATTTAACTTCTACCTACAGGGTGTGGCGTTAATCACCTATGCGGACGTTGATGAGCTTTACGGTTGGGTAAATGGTTATCTCAACGAAATCCACAATTTCTTCACTGCACGTAACCTTCAGCTATCACCAACGAAGTCATCGGCAACACACTTCACCACCTGGACGAAGGAGGTTAAACTCAACTTAGGCATCTGATGGTCGACGGCGTACAAATTCCGAAAGTAAACTACCCGAAAATCTTGGGTGTCACCTTTGATAGCCTTTTTACTTTCTCGAAACTGCGAAATAGGAACAAGGTCCTCCGGTGTGGTCGCCTTCGTTAAGGGATACTCAGTGGAGAAATATTCAAAGCTGTGAAAATGCAGCCTTAACCCTCCGACGGTTGAGTAGTTTTTGCCCTTATACGAAGTACAAGGTCCCCGGGACATTTTCACCTTTTCAGATTTAAACACAGATTTAAACACATTTAAATCTCAATAGAAACTAAACTATTGGTCGGATCGCTTTGATTTTTTTTAAACGATTCTAGATAAAATTTCCTTGGAATACATGTGGTGGCCGGGTATACTTCCCATGGACCATCAAGGAGTAATTTCAGGTCCCCAGGGACTTTCTCACCCGCCAGAGGATTAAGGACCGTCACAGGCTGCCTACAAATTACCACCGAACAACACCTTCACGAGAAAACTAAGGTTCTACCGATCAGGGAACATAACGTCATGCTAACGCAACAGTTTTTGTGGGATGTCACCGGAGTAGTCATCCAAACTTCAACATCACACAGTTGGAGTCTTCGCCGAGGCATGTCAGCTTTGAATGACAGCTTTGAACGGCATTCATAGAGACGCCATCAACTCCGCGGTAGCAGGATAACGTATGCATGTCATACTTGGAGGTCACTAAGTACCGATAGCAGACGCCGAGAACATTCTGCCGCTTAAAACAAGAGTCGTTGTGGCATAACTAAGATCAGGATGGAGCAACAGGCTTAATGTCTTCTGGTCCCGCATAGACCATGCAGTCCTCAACTTATGTCCAGCATGTGGTTAGGGTCCCCATGACACCCATTGGCAGTTTGAAGGTCACTTTGAAATTATAATGAATAGTGTCACCGGAGGAGTCATCCAAAATTCAACATCACACAGTTGGAGTCTCCTCCGAGGCATGTCAGCTTTGAATGACAGCTTTGAACGACATTCATAGAGACGCCATCAATTCCGCGGTAGCAGGATAACGTATGAATGTCATACTTGGGGGTCACCAAGTACCGATAGCAGACGCCGAGAACATTGGAGCATATGAGAATGGCGTAAATCTCCGCCTGAAATATTGATGGGAAAATACCCCTTTGGAAATTTGAACCATAGATACCACGAATGCAGTAATTCGTTCCCAAATTTTCCCGAATTTTAGGGAATTCAGACTTTCAATAATTCTTTTTGTTTAAATTTGCAAGATGTTTCTTTCAAAGAATGCCTGCTTATTAGCCTGCATCATTAACTATTAAACCTTTTGTTTAAATATAAATTTGACTTTTTTTTGGTTTGTTTTGTGGCACCTGTTTAATTTTTAAATTTTTTTCCTTTTAGAGGTTGATGTGTTCTCTTGTACGTATAACTTGGTACGAGTGTAGTTTTCCTTAAATTAATGACATTATCAATTTATTAAAATTCCTAAATAAAATTCAATAAAAATACTTTAATTCTGCTTCAATGCAAGACTTGCAAGGCAAACGTACGTTACCACTTTTGAACGAATAAAAAAGCTGTATTTGCAATGAAGATAATGATGATGAGTAAGAGCATGATCATGATGAGGATGGTGGTGGTGATGATGATGATGTTGCTGATGATGTTGGCTGTTGGCTGTAATGGTGGTGTTGAAAGCACAAAATATATTTACTGTAGATGTGCCTTAATATAATTTGTAGAAGTTGAATACACTTTTGGATAAGGTGGCACAAACAGCTGCAGCTGTGGCACATACATACAAGTATGTATGTATCTAGAAATTGAAATGTGTACATTGAGGCAGGAGATACAGTACAGCAAGCAGTACTGCTTGCTACTTTGCTGTCTGTTTTCAGTACCTCGCACTTGGTAGGACAAGAGTTGTAGGAATAACAAAAACGAATGACTAGCTATAGCTATCTATATGTATGAAAATCCCAACCAACAGATGTGTGCTGTTGAACATTTATGCATAACAGACAACACAGATGCATGCCACATTTATAAAGAAAAAAAGGCTGAGTGAGTGCAGAAAACAAGCCTTAACCAACCTTAACTTACCACCAGCAAAGGTGGCAACAACATTTTCTGTGTGTGTTTGTCGTTGCAAAAATAACAAAAATATCCTCTCGCTATTATAGAGCATGTGGCAATCAATGGTGGTGGTGGTGGTGGCAATGATGCATGCAACATTTTGTTTATAACATTCACTTGGCGAAGGCCAACACGAAAAAAGTAAAAGCAACATTTACTATTTCCCTAAACTAGCAGACCAGCAATTCCAGCAAGCATTTCTAACGACAAACAACAATCTTTCTAACAAATTTTGCAGGGCCCACAACTGGAAGCCAACAATGTCTAATGGTTGCTGTTGCTGCTGATACTGCTGTCATTGTTGTTGGCTGTTGGCAATTTTAATGAGCATTTGGTGGCAGCTTTATGCAGACAATTTCTTGTGTGGCAGCCAGCCTAAAGAGTATGAACTGATGATACTTAAGTATGTTGCAAAGGGCGGAACTGTTGTTGTTTTGTGCCACCAACTACCAGGCTTTCATAATAATTAGTAAACAAACTAAACATAAAATTATTGCCATCGTCATCGCCAACTTCCAGCGTATCCTTAAGAACCAGCAACTTGAAGTTTTTTTTTTCTTTATCCCTCCATCTCCAACTAAACATCCAACCAACCAGCCAAAGTCTATGTATTTGCTTGGCTATACAGTAGTGGAGTATAAATTCTTTGTTTAATTTTATATTTTATTTTGTGTGACTGGTTTGTCTCTCACTCAGCGTCAGCTAGTAGTTGGTCGTAGCAAAAGGAAACTTTTGTCTATATAATAAAATTTTAAAGTATGGCAGTGGTCAGGCCAGCCAAGTACTAGTACTTTTTAGTTGGCTGCTTCATGTTCGAAGGGTATAAGGAGCACAACAAGATGAAACAGAATCGTTAAGACAATCCAGTAAAACCGGTTAGTTGTTTAGTGAAGTTGAATGCGACCAGTAAGTAGTAACGACTGACAAGACAATTGTCTTTGTAATAAAAGTAGAGCAAAATTAATACAATACATACAGAAAGGGTGTTTTTTTAAGACCCGTAGAACTTGAAAAGTTATCGCCATATTTTGATTTCAATAAATCTATGGTTGCGATCGCCGTTTCGTCATCCTGTTGAAACCACATCCCACCCGGATCAATGTCATCAATATTTTCAAACAAAAAATCATTGATCATGGTGCGGTAACGATCTCCATTGACTGTAACCCAAGCACCGGCTTAATTTTGAGAAGAAATAAGGACCTATGATGCCACCAGCATGTAAACCGCATCAAACGATGCATTTCTCTGAATATAATATAGTCTGTATGATCTCTTGTGGATTGGTCTCACTCCATATGCGTCAATTTTGTTTATTAACAAACTCGTTAAGCCAAAAATCAGCCTAATCGCTGAACACAATTTTGTGAATCTACTATGACTGATTTTCAAATTAAATTTGGATAATTTTGTAGCGTTGCTCAAGCGTCAATCTATTCATGATGATTTGCCAGAATATGACATTACGTTTGACAGTTAACTCTTTCATAAGTTCTATGGGTCTTAAAAATATACCCTGTGCAATGCTGGGCTTGAAGGAATGACAAACAATTAAGACAGTTAAGGGCCTCATGGTAGTAACGTTTTTAAACGACACTTATAGGGGTCAGTTTAAAATAGATTTCAGAGGAGCTAGCGGGTTAAGATCTGCCACAAAAATTATACCCATAAACTTCCACAATATAACTGTGACAATAAGAATTCTCTCAGCCATTAACTTACAACATTTGTATACCCTTCACCTTCGTGAGAAGGGTATATATAAGTTTGTAATTTCCACAAAACAATTTCCCGACCCTATAACGTCGATTAAGCCATGTCCGTCTGTCTGTCTGTCCGTCTGTTTGTTGAAATCAATATTCTGAAGACCCCAGATATCTTCGGGATCCAAATCTTTAATAATTCTGTCAGACATGCTTTTGAGAATCAGCAAAATCGATCCACAAATGGCTGAGATATGAGAAAAAAATCTCTATTTTTGACCTATATCTGGATTACTAAGTCATTAATATAGACAATATGGATATCTAATGATATATATTTCAAAGTCCTTTGCCCAACCATAGTAAGTTGGACCTACAATATGTCAAAATCGGAAAAAATATTTTTTAACCCGAATTTTTTTTTACCAAAAAAGTTAAAAAAATTTTAAAAACAAAAAAAAAATTTTAAAATTTAAAAAAAAAAATTTAAAATTTAAAAAAAAAAATTTTAAATTTAAAAAAAAAAATTTTAAAATTTAAAAAAAAAAAATTTAAAAATTCGAAAAAAAACAACTTTAGAAAAAAATAAATTTTGTTTACCTAAAAATATTTAAAATTTGTATTTTGAAGTATAATTTGGTGTAGGGTATATAAGATTCGGCACAGCCAAATATAGCTCTCTTACTTGTTTAATTTAATATGATGCTCCCTTCGATTAAAAAATTTAAACATTGACCCACTTTAAAAAAAAAACTCAGACCAGCTGAACTATAGGTTTATTCTACAAAAATTATTTACTCAACATGCCCTTTCAGAATTATAGGTCGCGACTTTTTTTAATTTCCCGACTCTTAACTAAAAGAGCAACACTGCACCTGTCAACAGGCAGCTGTCAGTTCACTCCTGAAAAATTTGAACAAGCTGCGTCGTTCGTGTTTGACAGTTATTATATCCTCTTCTTGAGGAGAAATTGGAAAAAAGTTAATTTAGTGTGCTCATTAAACATTATTTTTGTGAGGAAAAACCCATCACTCAATTAAAGGCTAAACTTGATAAATATTATAAGAACTCTGCACCATTAGTTTCAATGGCAAAAAAGTGGTTTACTGAATTTCGTTGTGGCCGTACAAGCATGGAAGAAGCCAAACGTTCTGGACGACCAGTTGAGGTCTCTACACCCGAAACAATTGAAAAAAATCACGTTATTGTGTTGGCCGATCGGATATTGAGAATGCGAAAGATTGTGGAAGCCATAGGCTGAGCTTTTCGGGTGCACAAAAGGGTAGACACATGTGCAGTTTCCATGGCAAAAATCCATGAATTAGACTACGAAATGCTGCCTCTTCTGCCCTATTCTCCGGATTTCTTGTTTCCAAACCTGAAGAAATGTCTCGACAGAAAGAGATTTGACTGCAAGGATGAACAACTCATCTGACAAAAAATATCTATTAGGCGACTTTGACAAGTCTTATTTATTTGGAAGGGACCTAAATACACATGCCAAAGTGCAAAAAAGAAAAAAGTTTGACAACTTACCTCTTAGAATTAATAGAAATGGAGCATTGCAAGAGAGAACAACACGATTTCATTGTAAAACTATTTTTCAACAATGTGACTTTTGAAAAACAACGGAAATGGTTGCCAATCACATGAGTCGGCCGTAGAGAGCCAATTTTACAGTTTTTGCTAAAAATTTTTAAAAAGGATAACAAAAGTTTGGTTGCTTCAACCGAAATTCTTCTTTATTAACTAAGATCCCTTCGGATGAACCCCAAAGATCCCTTCGGAGCGGCGCTGCGAGGTCTCAAAGTAGGCAAAGTTAGGATATTTCCTACGAAAGTATACTTCAATGATTAAAACATAAACTGCGCTACGATATTTGTAAAAAAGGGAGAGCAAGGGAAAGTTCCTACGAAAGCATACTTGAACGATTGAAACCTACGGTAATCATTACAATGTTATTAATCAGTAATGACCTGTCATTGCCTAGTAATTCAAGTTGTACAGCCCCGCCAAATAAAAAACAACTTAGTTTTATCAATATAATTCTAGCACAATTACTTAAAACCAATTCCACAATTATTAAATTTCAGTCCATTTAAGTAATTAATACCTTATTATAGCCACCAAATAAAAATTCAATACAAAATTTTCTAACGGTTTTTAAAAGTAAAAACTCTCTGCTATTCTAACTTTTCTTTTCCCAATAATGACAATCCCTCTCTCTCTCTCTTTGTATCAGCATTTAATTCCTTTTATTTTATTCCCTGTTTTTTTTTTTCTCTAACATACCAGCAACAATATTAAATAAAAAGTCTGTAGTTTTACATTATTAAAAGTTCAGCATAACCTACTGAAATTACTGAACTCCTGGTAAAAAATGTTGCTCAATTCTGTTGCCTTTCCTGTCATAACACTCTCCTTTTGAGCAGCATTGTATTTTTACTTGCCAGGGACTGCTTAAGCTAAAGCAACTTTCAACACAAAAGTTTTACTGTTGGCTGTTGTTGCTGCTGCTGTTTGCTGGCTGTTGTTGTCAAGTAGTTGAAGTTGTGTATCATCATCATTAAAAATGATGATTGTCCATGAATGTGTCGTCGTCGTTGTCGAGGTTGGTAGTAGCAACAACAGCAAGCAGCCAGCCGCCCATGTTTCTAATTGTAACAGCACAACACAAATTTATTGTCAACCACAATTTTTAGCTATCTTAAGATTTGCCATACTTTTTTGTATTCCTTCCTTCTTCTTTTCATTCTTTCTTTGTTTGTTTTTATGGCTAGAGAACACAGATGTTGTTATCCTCGTTTGCTGGCAATATTGCTTAGAATTGCCTCTCTTCTTTTATTGTTGGCAATTTTAGCTCTCTCTCTTATTCTTCTTTTTATAGAGTATCTCTTTGAGGGTTTTGAAATGTTTTCCATTTACTCCTGTTTAAATTGCTGGTTACTGTTGTTATTGGCGGTTTTGGGGTGGCTTTTTTTAAGGAGTTTCTTGAGATATTTTTCGCTTTCCCTTTTTGGTTTTACATTTCAAGGGGTTTCCTAAGAATTGCTTATTGTTTGGTTTTTTATGCCTCAGAGGAAAGGGGTATAAATTTCAGTTTGTACCTACTTTAAATAATTGGTTGTTCATTTTCTTTATGTTGCCTAATATCGAGACTATGATTAAGATTTTCAATTAGCTTGTTTCATAATTTCGTGAAAATATTCGCCAATTTTGGCACGGACTTTTAACAATATTTAAAAACATTTTTGAACGAAATATGTCCCAGAAATATGTAGCCAAAGCGATTACGAAGTTTAATAAGGACTTAGGATATGAACTCAAAGCCAAAATATGAAGAAGTTTTTGAGAATTCAACTAAACTTTCCGAGATGTAACGTTTTACATTCTATAAACGCCGAATTGAAGCTAATGACATGAAGAATATTAGACTGCACAGTGGGGCAGAATCAACTTTTTTGGAAATAAGTCTGGAATTTTTAAACGGCTGGCCCGATCGGGATAAAATTTGACATGGGCGTAGCCAAGGAGTATTCAGTATTAAATTATTAAAATGGGACCTAGAAAGCTCCAGGGGCAGCGCTATGGGGGCTGAAATTAGGGTACCTCCTTCGACATTAAACATTTTTATAAATTTTCTTAATATTTTATTCAACATGTCATTGGTTCTGACTTATCCCCATTTTCTCAATCTCTGGTTATTTTTTATCGCGACGATATACTGACAGTTCTCATACAAAAATTATATTAATTGGAAGTATATCGTTACGAAAAACGATAACCAGAGATTGAGAAAATGGGGGTTGGTCACATTAAGAACAATTTTATAAATTTTTTAGTATGAAAAAGTGAAATATTTTTGAAGGACGGAGTTTGTATGTGGCATATTGTTGAATCTAATTGAGATATTGACTTGAATTCTTTTTTGTAAGACCAAAAATTAACGTATCTAAACAAAAAAAATTAGTTCGGAATAAATCTGGATCAAATTGTTCCTAATATCTGCAATCCTATTAAAATATTGATACAAATTTTAGTTTTAGAAACTCAATAAATATGTAATATGTAATAATATCTTTATTTATTAACAAAACTCAATGAAATTTTCAAAATTTTTTATGTTTCTCATTATACCCTACACCACCATAGTGGGGAGGGTATTAAGCGTTTGTGCAGATGTTTGTAACGCCCAAAAATATTAGTGTAACACCTACCTTAAAGTATACCGATCGACTTAGAATCACTTTCTGAGTCGATTAAACGATGTCCGTCCGTCCGTCTGGTTCCATGTAAAACTTGTGCGCAGAGTACATGTCGCAATTTTGAAGATATTTCGATCAAGTTTGGTACATATTATTTTTTCGGCCCAAGGACCAAGCCTATTCAAACTGGCTGAAATCGTTCCATTATTTCACCTAGCCCCCATACAAATGTCCTTCCGAAATTGGACTTTATCGGTCATAAATGTTTAATTTATAAATGTATCTCCACAAATTGCGCTCCAAATAAGTTTTATATATACAAAATTCATGTCACCAAATTTTGTTACGATAGGTCCATAATTAGTCATAGCTCCCATATAGACCCGCTTCCGCAAATCACATTAACGTGCATAAATCGCTTAAAAATTTTGGTATACACACAAAATTCAACATAGTTAACTTTCATATAGACATAAATCACACGGCCTAATTTCATGGTGATCGGTCCATAATTGGTCATAGCCCCCATATAAGGCCCACTTCCGAAAATCACTCAAAAACATAAATTATTGAAATTTTAAAAGAAAAATGTTTTTGCTCTTTAACTTAGTGTAGGGTATTTACTTGTTTACTTGTTTTAAACGACGAAGTGTAAAAAAACTTGTCAAAAGGTCAAAGGGAATCCCGCAATTCCTAAAAATTGGAGTGAAAATCCCAAAAATGTTATTTTTTACAATTTTGTCCATAGGGTCCACATTTTCCTCTGGACTGGGAAAATTTTTTGGGAGTAAATAGGGCACACATCAAGAGAACATTAGAGAACACATCAAGGTTTCCGTTTTCTAATCCCAGCTTTAGAATTTTAGAGCATGTGGCACAAAGTTAAAATTTTGATAAAAAAATGGGTCAAATTCAGAAGGACGTAGGGACGACATAGTAGAAAAATAGGTCAAGTTTTTTTATATCAAAATGTTCTCTGTAAAGATACCTTACAGAAAAACCTAAAATTGTTATATGTTCTTAAAGAAAGTTTTTTTTTAATAAAAAAAGAGTTAAGTCACCTTTTTCCCGAAAAACAGTAAAAATCTACTATGTTTTTTAATTTTTCAATTGAAAATCGTTTATTTTTGGATCCATAATCGATATTGCTCTAAAATCTTTTGTATATTATTGGAAACTTTATATTTTTCATTCTATATAACAAAGTGCAAATCCTAAAAATTGTACCAAAAATCCCAAAAATTTTATTTTTTACAATTTTGCCCATAGGGTTCACATTTCCCTCGGGGCTGGGAAAATACTTTGGGGATAAATAGGGAACACATCAAGGTTTCCAAAGATGCTTTCCGTTTTCTGATCCCAGATTTGGGATTTTAGAACATGTGGCCCTAAATTGAAATTTTAATAAAAAAATGGGTCAAATGCTAAGGGCGTAGAGGCGTCATAGTCGAAAAATAGTACAAGGTTTTTATATCAAAATGTTCTCCGTAAAGATATCTTACAGAAAAACTTAAAATTGTATTATTTTCTTAAAGTTTTTTTTTTAACAGTAAAAATCAGCAAAAATCTACTATTTTTTTAATTTTTAAATTGAAAATCGTTTATTTTTGGATTCATGATTGATATTGCTCTGAGATCTTTTGTATATTTTTTTTTTCAATTTAGTTGCCTAACTAACAAAATAGATTCGAGTCCATTCGCTCCAAAAGTACGCCCTATATTTTTAAAAAAGCGGACCAAGGTATGGAAAAATTTTAATTTTGAAATGCCTATAACTCGGAAATTATAAGATCTAGCCGAGGTCTTTCCAAAAATATAAAAATCTTTAAAAACGGGTAGAAAACAAAAAAATGGCACTTGTTTAAAAATTTTACTTGTCGAAGGTACCCTACTTTGAGCCCCCATAGCGCCGCTCCTGGATTGTATGTAGGGCCCATTTTAAAAACATAAACTCGAATACTGCTAGGCTACGCCCATATCAAATTTTATCCCGAACGGACCAGCCGTTTTGAAATGCCAGATTTATTTCCAAAAAATTTTGATTCTGCCCCACTGTGAGAACTTACAAAAGGTAACATGCCTTTTTTAAAAAATTGTCTCTGCAAATTTCACTATCAGCCCAATTATGAATAAAAATTCCCCCAGATTTTTTTTTGCATTTTCCCATTTCTCCTATTCAAATTCAATGGGAAACAACTCCCGGGGAACAAACTCTCGTGGAATTTTTTATTCATAATTGGGCTGTATTTATTTCATTCGGTATTTTGAGAAACTTAGAATTAATTTTCAGTATCTGACAGCTGACAGTTTGACAGCTTATAGTTAAGGATTAGTAAAAATGGAGTATTAAACGATAGATTTCATTGTTGAACAATATTTCAAAAAGAAAAGAAAATTTGGAGGTCACAGTTTTGATTTTTCGAGCAACATCATTCTACGTGATGAAGTAAATTTTCACTTTGATGACTTTATTAAACGATTTTGTGTTCAGGGAAGCTCATTGTCACTGCTTGGAGCGGATTTTGTGTTGAAGGCCTTTAATTTGAAAGCAAATTTAACAATCATAAATATGAAAGCAAAAACAGGGCAAAATTTTTTGCCAGCTAAAAAGGCATAATAGCGTATTATATACATTTTCAAGCCCTTAAAAGAAACTTAACATGTTTTAAAAATTCTTAAATTCTTCAATGCCGCTTAATTGACTCCAATACCATTAATTTAAAACATGTTTGAACATGTTGCCATTTCTGCCATACGGTAAATAAATAAATATGAGAAGAGTAAAGGAAGTTTTTATTGCTTTTCTGGTGTTAATTTCATGACTGCCATTTATTTTAATATTCATTAAAAATAATTTCAATGTTTTGCTAGCAGGGGTGTATTTCCTTTAATGTGTTGTTAAGCGAAAAAAGGCACATAATTCACAACAGGCAAAACTAATATGGCAGGAAAAGTGCCTGGGAGGAAAGGTGTACCAAAAACCAACATTAAGTAAAAATTCTAATTTTAAAAGGGTTGTTTGTTTAAGTTTCTTAAAGTAAATTTACAACAGCCACCACCAGGTTATAGGTCAAAATCCTTAAAATGATTGAAATTTAAATATCTTTCTTGTATTTTTTTTTAAATGTTGAACATTTGTGTCTCCATTTTTTCTTGCTACTTTTTCTAGTTTCTGTGTGTTTTTTTTTTTATTTGTCTGGTCTTTTTCTATTAATGTAGTTTTCTTTGTTGTTGCTTATAATTTTTGTACTATTTTTTTTGTTTTGTATATTTTTTTGTTGTATTCGCTGTTTTGGTTTGTAACAACAACGACAGCTACGAAAAAAAAAGCGCTTTTAGTGTGTAGTTTTGCATCCCATTAAATTGTATTCTGTGCACCTAATAATTCACCAACTAAAACAAAATGGCACTTTCAAATGAATGAATAGAAGAAGAAATACAAAAACAAAAAAAAAAAAACTACAGCAATAGCAAAGATTTTTATGGTACAAAGTTTTCTTTTTGTTGTTGTTTTGTTTTTGTTCACTTATGACAAAATCTTTAAGAGAGTGGGAGAGTAAGTAAAAATATAGGAAAACAAAAAACAACAATAATAACAAGAAAGATGTCTGCAATCTGTAGCGTTGCCAATTTAGCGTTTTTAATTATTTTTTTTTTTTGGAAAAACGTACTAGACTGATGCGTTTCATTTTACATAATGTAATATTAATATAATTTTGTTCAAAAGGCATAGTTTTATCTTATGATTTTACCAACTATTAAGGCAAAGTGGTCAACATCAGAGCTGATGAACAATTTTATATCAAATGTCCTCCTTTTGGTCTCTCAAGGTAGGGAATAGCTAACATATAATCAAAACATCGATCAAATAAGTTGGGAGCAATTTTATAGCAAAAGAAAATTTAGTTTTCTTTTGAAAAAAAATTCATACCTGTATTAAGTTAAATACAACATGAACCGTTCAATATATAAATTCTCAAAAAATACGTAAATTTATTCAAATATTAAACGAATTCGTTAAATAAGGACTGAGATCGAAAAAACCTTAGCTCACGTTTTTCCTTAAAGCTTGTAACCCAAGTACATATTATTTGATTTTTTTTATCAAGTTACATTTGAAAAGCATGTCAGTTATTATGTTTAATGTCAATTATGTTCTTTTGTTGTTAATCGGATTAAAATGAGTGATGAGAAAATAGTGCGTACTAAAATTATTAAACATTTTCAACAAAACCCAACTTGGTTCTACAAAAAGTTGGCCAAACAACCAAAGGTATGCCGTTAAACTGTTTCCAATGTTATTAAAGAGTAGCGGGAGAACTTGTCCGTTGATAGAAGGACATGGTTCAGGTAGAAGGAATGGTCCACATGATGTTTCTAAAGCCAATAAATAGAAAGCATTTTCAAAAGAGCTCCCAATACATCCGGTAGGAAAGCAGTCCGGTTAGCTCGGTACTCGGATTATTTGGAACGAAAAGATAAAGCAAATGTAGGTTTAAAAATATACAAGGCTCAAAAAGTTCTTGGCAGGAACTCTGCTAAAAATTCAGAAGCCAAAGACAGAGCACGGAAATTAAAGACAAATAATATTTATTATAATAAAACAATTAAATCTGGGTTTCCGCATACACCGTAATCGGCGCCGATAACGAATACTGAAAATGAAAAACGTTGGTGTTCGTCACCGTCTCGTTTCTTAATTGTATATAATAAAGGTATTTATAGACGGGAATACTGAGTATTAACACTTTTCAAATTTAAAATATTATCTAATACAAATTTTGTTTAGACGATGAAATTGTATTATGATACTTGAGTTTTTGACAAATATTAATACTCAGTATTGCCGTCTATAAATACCATTATTAGATATCCATATTGTCTATATTAATTGCAACCGATTATCTCGATTTTAAATAGCAACTGAGCCGGAACAATTCCGGAGATACTGATGTATGAATCGTGTATGTAAGTTATTTGGGGGCTTCGGAAAGTTGATTTGAACAGACGGACAGACAGACTGACGGACATGGCTTAATCGACTACGCTATCTATAAGGATCCAGAATATATATACTTTATAGGGTCGGCAAATTATATTGTGGAAATTACAAACGGAATGACAAACTTATATACATAAATATCCTTCTAACAAAGCTGCTGCTTAATGGATGACGAAACGTATGTTCTGGGTAATTTTTCGCAGCAATAGGTTTATGTTGCTGATGCTCGAGGGAATGTTGTAGAAAAGTTTAGGGCACAAAAGCAGAAAATGTTCCCAAAATGTTCTTGGTATGACAAGCAATATGCAGTTGCGGCAAAAGAAGAAAAACATTTGTTACAAAAGGCTCTATCAACACCGAAATTTACATTAAGGAATGTTAATAAAAGAGGATGCTTCCATTCATAAGACTTCTTAATGTGTCCATTAATTTTTGGCCTGATTTGGCATCCTGTAACTGAGTGGTACAAGAACAATTATGTATTTGTACCAAGAGAGGCAAATCCTTCAAACTACCTGGAGCTAAGGCCAGTGGATCGATATTGGGCCTTGAGCCCAATTGAAGAGCACAAAACAAGTGTCCAAAAGTGTGGTAGATTTTAAACGACAGTGGCAGAAAGCCTTAATGGAAGGGATTCAGGAAAAGGTTCATAAATTCATCACTATTGATTAGATCTATAAAAATAATATTGTTTGTAAGTTGTAATAATAATTTCAATGAAAAATAAAAAAACAATCAAAACTATAGGTTTAGTGGTTTCTTTTTTATTAACATTTATGTATATTAAGATTTTTTCGAGCTCACTCCTTATATATGCAAAAAAAGGTTAGCAAATTTCCATAAAATATTGATGATATGATAGACAATTTATAGCTGTGGATTGCGGAGCAATTAGGTGGTTATAAGAGGATCAATAAACTCCAAAATTTATATCGAGCAGTGTCTTGAGGGTTCCTTAAAACGGTTTATTAGACAAATCAGTGGTTCCGTTCATACAAACAATATTAATTTTGTTCCGAAAGAGGCAAAGCCACTTAATTGCCAGGAGCTCCCCCCATTGAGAGATAGTGAACTTTGGTGATAAGATCTCTCAAGATAAGTAAAAAGGTGGAGCGAAGTGACCTGAATTTAAAAGCTAAGTGAAGAAGAGCAATATCTTTAATTTATGTTCTCTTAAGTGCCCTGGAGACGATCAAATAAACACATCAATCACATAGTTGTGTGCGTGCAGTCGTTCTTTTTCGGCTACATGTACGCGTTGTCGGCAATGATTGATGAAAATCAAAAAGTTTTGATTTTTTTATTTGACGACTCATTTGATCGTCTCCTGTTGTGATTGACAATCAAATTTCATTTGATTTGTGTTTACCGTTCACGGATGAAACAAAATATTCATATTATGTGTTTTACGTATCTGATTAACTAAAAAAACGTCAGTTTCTTTGAAATTTTTGGTAATAAATACAAATACAAATGGTGATTGACGTATTTCTTTTTACGTCTCCTTTAAAGCTTCAAGCATATGACACTCACACATATGCACTGATTGACGGGTTTATTTGATCGTCTCCAGGGCACTTTAGTTATTGAACATTATAGTGTAAACAACGAAGTCTTGCTTTGCTTCGAAAATGTAGAATTTTGTGCCAACAATGCGTCATATGTGGGAAGTTTTGCTTTACTTCTTTAATTTGAAAAAAAGTGCCGCTGAAGCACACCGATCGTTCACCGAAGCTTATGGTAAATGTGTTTCATCGGTTTCAATGTTCGAAAGATTGTTTGTGCGGTTCAGAAGTGTTGCTTGAGTACCATCCAATGATTTTGTAAACTCTTGTGGAGTTTGACAACAATCTCATAGAGTGATTCTCCAATTGTCTCATGAAGTAATTCTTAATTAATCCCTGCTTTTGGGTGAATCACAAAGATCGCCCAGGCCAGCAAAAAAAAAGTTTGAAGACCAAGAATTGGAGGCATTACTCCATGAAGATTGTTGTCAAACTCAACAAAAGTTTGCAAAATAATTTAAAAACTTTTGTGAGCAGCAGGATTCCTCCAAAAGCAGGGAAATTAGGTACCATACGAATTGAAGCTGAGAGATCTTGAAAGACGATTTTGAAATGCTGCTTGGACGCTATAAAAGAAAATAATTTTTGCAATTAATCATTACTTGCGATTAAAAATCAATTCATTACAATAACCCGAAGCGTAAGAGATCGTATGTGAAACCCGGTCAACCAGCCGAATCGATTCCAAAGCCAGATATCCATGGCTCTATAATGCTCTATATTTGGTGGGACCAAAAGGGTCCTATCTATTATGAGCTGCTGAAATCTGGCCAGACCACCATAGGGAAGCTGTACCGAATGCAACTGATTCGTTTGAAGCGAGCATTCGCCGAAAATTACTCAGAATATGTGACCAGACATGAAACCGTAATATTCCATCATGACAACGCTCGGTCACATGTTGCAATACCAGTTAAAAACTATTTAGAAAGAAGTACTTGGGAAGTTTTGCCACACCCGCCTTATAGTCCAGACCTTGACCCGTCCGACTACTAATTTTTTCGATCGATGCCGAATTTTCTGCCTGGATACACTTCACTTTGGAACAGAGTATCCGAAATTGGCTTGATTCGTTCTTAGCGTAAAAAGGTGGGCAGTTCTTTTGGCGCGGAACCCATATGTTGCCAGAAAGTTGGGAAAAGGTGATGGCTAACAATGGCAAATACTTTGAATGAATTTAATATTAAATAAATCCCCAATATCTCGGGCTATAAAAAACTCTACTTATTATATATTTGCTTCAATTCCCTTCCTCAGTTACTAGACTGTACACAGAGAAAACAGATTCGTAGTAGCAACCGAATTTGTTGCCAATCGATTCTGCCTTCGTGAGCGAATTTTTCAATTGTGGCTACAACATTTTAGAAGTGTTAACTAAAGTTTGGTTGCTTCAATCGAAAGTCTTCTTTATCCACTGATTTTGTGTGGCTAGAACCGAAATATTCTAAGTGTCCAACCGAATCGATTGGCAACAAATTCGGTTGCTATTACGAATCTGTTTTCTCTGTGTATATTTGCTATATTATCTAGTGTGAAAACAAATTGCTATGCACGAGTTTAAATCGTAATAAAAAAAGAATTGTAGATAAAATGTCCTAAATACATAAATTGAAACAATAACACAGCAAAATAAAAATTCTACATATAAACACAATATTCATGTATATTTTAAAATAAAATAGAAAACAGACTCAAATACAAACCAATACGGAAGTATTCAGACACAAATTTAAAATGAAATCAAACTTGTTTTTTTTTTATAAATCATTAAAATGAACAGGAATTGAGAAAAATACACACTGTAAATGTTGATTTGTTTATTTATTTATTTATTTATTATGATTTTTTCATTTTATTTTATTATTCTAGGAAAGTTGGGAAAAAAGAAACTTTCTGCAAAAAAAGTTGTATTTTGCATTGAAATTCAATTTATCTGTTAAATAAATATTCTAGGGTGGTTTTCTGTTGCCACGGAATTGAATGAATGAATGAATGTTGGTTACAGAATCATTGGAAAGAAAACACTTTCGTTTTAATATGATTTCCGATTAGGTGGCAAGAAAAATATCAATACTGTTGTGTTGTTTTTTTTTTGTTTTGTCATTTATTTTCTCTTTTATCTTGTAGGTTTTCTAAAATAGAGAAAGGTAAAGAGTGGTTGGCATTTCAAAAGAATCTCCTGTCACTTGGCGGCTGTTAGATGTTTTTGGTAGTTGTAACAATTAATCAATATTTTATCATGACTTGATTGTATTTGTAAGTGAGATAGATTTGCATATATGGGCAATTCCATGAATATATCAACCATGAATGAAAAATGAAAAATGAAAAACCCTTGAAACTAGTTTGTCATTCCTTTTGTAACATATCAAAATATTGGTCAAAATTATAAATATTCTGGATTCTCATAAGATTCTAAGGCGATCTAGCGCTGTCCGTCAGTCTGTCTGTGGAAAACTCGATAGGGACCACACGAAAATAACAGTTTTAATCTTTATCTGCGTAATATAGCGGCACTGCGTAATATAGCTCTCTTACTTGTTTTTTAAATATATGGAAATGCCCATATGTTAAAATGAGTTTATTTTTAATGTATAAATACAGTGGGACAATTGAAATGATTACTTGGTTTAAAGATAATTTTTCAAACTTTACCTGAAAGAAAATCAGTAATACCTAGATTTATCCATATTTTCTTCTTATTATAATCATTCTTCAGTCGCTACTTTTTTGTTAACACTATCATTATACCCTGCACCACCATAGTGGGGAGGGTATTATGCGTTTGTGCAGATGTTTGTAACGCTCAAAAATATTGGTCTAACACCCACCTTAAAGTATACCGATCGACTTAGAATCACTTTCTGAGTCGATTAAACGATGTCCGTCCGTCCGTCCGTCTGGTCGGCTGGCTGGTTGTCCATGTAAACCTGTGCGCAGAGTACAGGGCGCAATTTTGAAGATATTTCGATCAAATTTGGTACATATTATTTTTTCGACCCAAGGACCAAGCCTATTGAAACTTGCTGAAATCGGTCCATTATTTCACCTAGCCCCCATACAAATGTCCTTCCGAAATTGGACTTTATCGGTCATAAATGTTTAATTTATTAATGTATCTCCACAAATTGCGCTCCAAATAAGTTTTATATATACAAAATTCATGTCACCAAATTTTGTTACGATCGGTCCATAATTAGTCATAGCTCCCATATAGACCCGCTTCCGAAAATCACTTTAACGTGCATAAATCGCTTAAAAATGTCACAAAATTCAACATAGTAAACTTTTATATAGACACAAATCACACGACCTAATTTCATGGTGATCGGTCCATAATTGGTCATAGCCCCCATATAAGGCCCACTTCCGAAAATTACTCAAAAATACAAATTATTGAAATTTTAAAAGAAAAATGTTTTTACTCTTTTACTTAGTGTAGGGTATTATATGGTCGGGCTTGACCGACCATACTTTCTTACTTGTTTTTAATATTATTTAAGATAAAACCTACAACAATTTTAATTAAAATTTTTTATCTTTCTTTTCAGGTAAGTTTTTCCACATAAAATTCTAAAATTCTACAATTAAGTAAGTAAAAAAACACTACTTTGTTGGTAAAAAGCTAAAAATCATAAAAAATTGTTTTTAAACACATTTCCAATGTATCAGTAATAAAAGCAAATCTGTATCTTCATTCTATTAGGAAGTCGCAACCATTAACACCCACCTTCACTATTGCTCCCCCAAACATTTCCAACTAAAAGCGGGGATTACAGAAAAAACGCAATTGTCAGTGATATTTACTTCGAGGAGTATAGAATGATGATCTCCTTTATCCCTATGTATTAATTTAGTATCCAGTAGGCTCAAAGTATTCCAAACCCTTCTATCTAAATGGTAAACATTGCAGTTTTTAATCTATATATATAAAAATGAAATGGTCCATGTATGTAATGGCATCACGTGAGAACGGCTGGAGCGATTTGGCTGATTTTTTTTTATTCGATTCGAAATTTTCAGGAGATGGTTTGTAAAGAAAAAAAAATCAAAAATTGCGGGTAAAATTCGGAAATTTTATTTTTTTGTGTCCTGTCAACTGTAATAAAAAAGCTCCCTAAAGTATGCAGTACAAATATAGATATTTTATTTGCAAATAAATAAGATCAGCAAGGTGTGTGTGGGTCGGGAAAACTTGAAGAACTAACAATAGTAAATGCTACCGGGCGAAGCGGTCAACTAGTGTTAAATAAGAATACATGGGGAAGTTTATTTTAGTATTCTTCAGACTAAAATATATTAAAACCCTCAAATGAGGTGATGCTGAATTCAAGCAGTTCAATGAGTTAAAACAGTGGTCGGCTCTCATTGCCACCAGGAGCTGAATTCGCTCCTCGTAACACTAATTGTATTCGTAATGTTTTTATTAGTTGGGATAATTTAAACTAGATGTCGGAAATGAAATGAGTCCATTTATATGATATCTAGGAGAGTATAAGCAAAATGGACTCCATAAGTATGTGTTCCTAACACAAACAGCTGTGAGACATTATTAGTTCGTACCGATCTTTAGACATTATTAGTTCGGACTTCCTTTACATTCTTCCTTTTTTCCTTTACACGCTCTTACATTAAAAATCTCTCTCATCTGAACTAAACTCCAAGATCGGCGAATTTGAATTTCAGAAAGACCATCATTATGATGATCGATAATCTGAAAAAATTCGTCTCTCTTTCAATCCTTAGGAAAGAAGAGACAGTTTTTCATCTTCTCATCTTGGACTATACAGACTATGTCACCTTATGACTTGACTTGTCAGGGGTTTTATGCAAAAAATGCGAAATATTATCTGCTTGCTGTCAGTGAACTACATATCAAACTGATTTTAGTTTCGAGCTCATAAGTTAAATGCACGATTCGCTGCCTGTCATGATCTTATACAAATTTTGCCGTCTGGAATAAACGGTTTTGATGCTATAAATATCGCAAAACGTGAACAAGTTGTTTCACCAATGTTCTTTAATATTTAGCAGCCTAAGCTTCCTGAACCCAAATATGCCTCAGTGGTGTGGTATGACGATGAATACAAATCAGCCTATACATGTTTCCTTTTCACTTCCTGGACCAACGCTGAAGAGCGGTTCAAATCTTTCAGTTGAACTTATCAATATGGCGTAGAAACCGAAAATCCTACATCATCCAAAAGGTGATAAATAAGGTTCTCAAAGGTCTCACTGCAGTTCCTGGGATATGGTCAAAATTATGATTGTATCGACATTCATTTAAGACAATTGATCGAGCCATATTTTTATAGTAAGATTGTAAATTATTGTTATAAACTACGTAATGTTCCTTTTCATCATCATGGTTTCAAATATCTATGACGAAGGCAAATCAATAAAAAAAAGATGTCCTCGTCTCGAGGACATCTTCTGTGGCTTCGGCAAGGAAACAATTGTAGCGACATATAAGATGGCCATAGAGTGACTTCATTTCTCAGCGACACTCAATTTACAAACTATCAAACACTCAAGGATTGCAAACGATCCAGAACAATGTATTCGGTATACGGCAACCGGGTGTGACGAACGTAAATCATATTCATAAAAAGAGACCAGGACGCTGTCGGTTAGACAACATACAGTTTCGGATGGTATACCTTTCCTCAAAACTTAGGCATAAACTTCGGTTGCTATTGCAACTATAATCCGGAGATCATCTCACCAATGGACCTTGAAAAAAGCCTTCACTGGCCATAGATGCAAAAAAGTGATAAATTAACGGTTTTTGGTGGAACTCAACATAAATAAGTCTGCTAGGCTACCGCATAGAGGACAGCATTGATCTTGAAGTAGTGCTTTTCTACGTTAGTTCATTCATTAGCCAGCTTTTTCAGAACATGCGGCTGAATTAGCTTTAAGTTGTAAGGTTGCTAATTTAATCTCAATTGCAATTTGTTCAGCACTTTTTACACTGTTAAATATTTGGAGTCAAATAATTTGTGAGTCCACAAGTGTGGCTTTCGTCTTGGATGATTAACGGGAGAGTTGCAGGTTTTCCTATTGAAAAGACGTTTTTTATTCAGACTACTGGCCAGTCCCAGACATTTCTGTACAATGGTACTTATTTTATATTGGTGTCAGCATAAACTGTGAGATCTCGATTTTGGGACTCCAGGAGTCTCTGAATGGAGTCGTACGAATTGGACTGATTTTAGTGTCCTCTAGGGGTGGATAAGGTTGATTTATTATTTACGGAAGGTATAAATATTAAGGAATCAAGAGC
The DNA here is from genome assembly GCF_958450345.1 of Calliphora vicina. Taxonomy (NCBI): domain Eukaryota; kingdom Metazoa; phylum Arthropoda; class Insecta; order Diptera; family Calliphoridae; genus Calliphora; species Calliphora vicina. The sequence goes on from NC_088784.1 coordinate 28,742,413, forward strand.
TCTTGATATTCCGGGCATGTGATTTCAGTGTAGTATCCATTGGAATAAACTCAAAATTCGCTTTTAAGTGTATTGATTTATTGAAATCCTATCTGATCATATCCTCACTATTGACACCGAAAATATAATAGATATAATAATACATAAAGAAAACAGATTCGTTGTGAGGACCAAATTTGTAGCCAATCGAATGTTTCGATTATATTCACAGAATTTTTAGGTTCTAGCAAAATAAAGTAGGTTGAGAAAGAAGAATTACGATTGAAATAATTCGAATATTTGTCAGCCACAATAGAAAAATTCTGTCCTAGGCTGAATGATTCGATTAACTACAAATTCGGTTATCACAACCAAAACAGTTTTCTCTGTGTAAATATATACGAGCTTCAAAGTGTACTTTGGAGCATACGGAATCATTGTAAGTAGCGTATTCAACTTTATTGATTCTTTGGAATCTCTGTTCTATCGATAATACAATGGAATGTATTTCGAAGACTTTTGAGGACTTGCTCTTGCAGAAAACTCGTTCCTTACAGGTGGGTATCTCAGATCTTTTCTTCCTGGTAAAAAGAGTCCCAGTAGGGTATTTAATATTATTGTTTGATTGGAATCTCTGTTCTGTCGATATTGTTATGAAATGTGTTCCGAGGAAAAAAGGGAACTTACACCCAAAATCCGTACATTTTTATAAAATACAAGTTTAGGAGATCCTATCGATTTGTGGTTAAAATTGACACACTGTTGACACTAACAATAGATAGCATATCTTTTGAACACGATTTTTGTTTTTAATAACTTATATGTCATTTTGAAGGATACATATCTGGCAGTTATTCTCACATAGTTATTGATCAATATACAGTGAAGAATAAAGTTTTTTTTGCTTCGAAAATGTAGAGTTTTTGTGCCAACAAAGCGTCTTATGCGGGAAGTTTTGTTTTATTTCTTTAATTTGAAAAAAAGTGTCGCCGAAACACACCAATTGCTCAAGCTTATGGTGAATGTACTCCATTCGTTTTAACGTGCGAGAGATGATTTGTACGGTTCAGAAGTGGTGATTTTGATACGGAAGACAAAGATCGCCCAGGCTAGCTAAAAAAGTTTAAAGACCAAGAATTGGAGGCATTACTCCATGAAGATTGTTGTCAAACTCAACAAGAGCTTGCAAAATCATTGGGAGCTACTCCAGCAGCAATATCAAAACGTTTGTGAGCAGCGGGAGGGAAATTGGGTACCATTCGAATTGAAGCTGAGAGACCTTGAATGACGATTTTGAATGTTCGAAATGCTGATTGAACGCTATAAAAGAAAATAATTTTTTCGCAGAATTATTACTTACGATGAAAAATGTATTCATTACAATAACCCGAAGCATAAGAGATCGTAACTGAAGCCCGACCAACCAGCCGAATCGACACCAAAGCCAAATATCCATGGCTCTAAGGAAATTCTCTTTATTTGGTGATATCAAAATGGTACTATCTATTAAGAGCTGCTGAAATCTGACCAGACCACCGCAAGGGAACCTGTACCGAATGCAACTGATTCGTTTGAAGTGAGCATTGGCCAAAAAACGCCCAGAATATGCGGCCAGACATGAAACTGTAATATTCCATCAAGACAACGCTCTGCCACGTGTTGCAATACCTGTTAAAAAGTATTTAGAAAGAAGTGGTTGGGAAGTTTAGTCTCACCCGCCTTATAGTCCAGATCTTGCCCAGTACGATTTACTATTTTTATCGATCAATGCAGAACGCTCTCTCCGGGATACGCTTCACTTTGGAACAGGGTATTCGGATACCCTGTTTCATTTGGCTTGATTCGTTCTTTACCTCAAAAGATGAGCAGATCATTTGGTTCGGAATCCATATGTTGCCAGAAAGATGGGAAAAGGTCATAGCTAACTGCTAAAAATTTTAAAAATATTTAGTCCAATACTTCCAGTATTATTACGATTACATTTGTTACCCACTGTACTTACTCTAGTTATTTGTATGAAATTGTTGTAAATGTTGTAGCAATCAGTATGCATGTTTATCCATCATTGTTGTTGTTACTATTTTTTTGTTGTATAACGTTTCGTGTGTTAGTTAGTTCGTTTCTACATGTGAGTGAGTAAGTAAATGTGTGTTTTTTTTTATAACTCACAAAATGTAAACATAAAATGACGACTACGGTAGAGAGTGACTGCAGAAAAAAAATGCTGACTAAAAAAAATACAAAATAAAATAAAAATACAGAAACAGAAACAACAAAGAATGAATGACAGCCAACAAAATAAATGTGGATAAAATAGCACTTGCAGTCAATTGCTGAAAGCCTGTTCGAAATTTTAAGAAAGATCCGTTTTTATCTTAAATTTTTTTCACAACAACTAAATCGGAAATAAAAGAAATTGTTTGTTTTGTTTAACTGAACAAGAAAAATAAATAATAAAAAGAGCTTTTGGATAAAAACGAACGAATCAGTTGAATTTTTATATAAAATAATAAATATTTTTTTTAGTACGAGTTGAGTTACTTATTATATTAAAGGTAAAGGTTTAAAATGAAATCTGTTTTTTTATTTAAATTTGTTAAACAATGGCATGAATATGAGAGTGGATTCATTCATTCGTTCCACTTACTCACTCGTTTAATTTTAATTTTCGTAAATAATAATAGTTCGTTATTTTTGTGGGTGTATTTATTTATGTAGTATATTTTGGGGACATGTGTTGCTGATTTTGCTAAAAGTCTTTTTATAATTTGTTTTATTGCATTAAATTCAAATCCCTTCAATTAGCTTAATTGTGTATATATATTTATTTCGTTAAAATTTATAGCAATATTTGTATACAATTCAATATACATTCAACCATCCATATAAGAGTGTGTAATAAACTACTCTACTGGCTTTATCTCTTTTCAATAATAGGGTGGAGCATATTTAAATTTAAAAAGTTATTTAATAGTCGCTAACGAATTATTTTTGAAAAATTTGACCAATGAGGACTTTCGAACTTTGACTATCAACTGTCAAAGTTCGTAAGTCCCTATTGGTTGAAGCTACATCTGTGGAATTGGCTGCCATTTATTCAGTTTGTTTTGTCAAATCATTATGGAGGAATATAGCATTCAACATCACTTGCAAATTATAAAATTGTTTTATCAAATTGCGTGTTCTGTTGGAGCAATGTTCTGACCCTAATTTTCACCAAAAATTCATCTTTAGTGATGAGGACCATTTCTGGGTGAATTGGTGAGTCAACTAACAAAATTTTTGAATTTTGGACGTCCAATGCATCCCGAAAAAGTCCCTATTTGGTGTGGATTTTGGGCTGTCCATGTCATTGGTCCATATTTCTTTGAAAACGATGTTGGCCACGCCTTCACCGTCAATGGCGAGCGCTATAGATCGATGATTACCAACTTCTTATGGTCTGAATTGGATGATATGGACTCCAATGATATTTGGTTTCAATAGGATGGCGCTATGTGCTACACAGCTCATGCCACATTGAAAATTCTGCAAGAGCGATTTGGGGACATGGTCATCTTACGAGGAGCTGATGTGAACTGCTCACCGAGAATGTATGATTGTGGGGTTTTCTTATGACTCTGGTCATTGAGAAAGCCACACACCACAACGTGCCTCAAAGCCAACACAGCTCATGTGATCGGTTAAATTCAGCCTTATTTTTGCGCTACAGTCATTAAAAATTTGACATTTCGGATGCGCGCCACCAAAGGAAGCCGCGGCGGGCATTTGTACGATGTTATATTCCATACATGGCAACGATTGGCCTTCCAAACGAATTTAAAATGTCGATAATATCTCATAAACGCTATGTTTTATTAAAATTTGAAGATAGGAAGCGCTTAATGAAAGGACCCTTAATGTTTAGGAAGGCCCCAGATAAGCATCAGATACATGTGCTGTCAATACAATGGTCAAGAGAATGTTGGTATTAACAATCAATAAAATCGACCAATAGATGAAATATAAGCAAATCCAAGCAATTTCCAATATCAATGGTGGAAAGAAGCACTTATTACAACTACAGGTGATCTAACCAAACTCGATGGCTGAAAAAGTTTAATTCTTAGATGGATCTAAACACGACATGACGAAACTAAAGCTATACAAGAATAGTACTCCTTCACCTTCTCCACAAGCCTTGCCTAGCGTAGATGAAGACGTTATAAATTTTCGAATGAAAGATTAAGGAATATTTTCCCATGGAACCTAAGTGAACCCCGGCTATCCCATAATAAAAGAATTCTTGTACCTCTTAACCTTCCCCTCATGGACTATCTAGCTCTATCATCAAGTACCAAACACGACGTGACAGAACTGGAGCTGGAGTTTATGGTATAAATTATCAGAAGTTCATTCACATGAAAAGATATTTGTGAACGAACTTATTACTATTTATACCACAAACTCCAGCTCCGAAACTGGAGCGTCGTGTTTGGTGATTGAGGATACCTCTAGATAGTGATTGAGGAGAAGGTTAAGTGGTACAAGAATTGATGTGATATTGGAAAGCTCAGGTTCCTTGGGAAAATATTCCTTAATCTTTCATTCGAAAATTTACAACGTCTTAATCTACGCTAGACAATGATTGAGGATAAGTTGAATTTTTGTCATGTCGGATAACCTGGCTTCATTCAGGTCCTCATCATCATATGAATTAGGCCGGTAGTTATCATGAACATATCTAACTAGGGAAGCACAAGATGTTAATAATTTGAAGATACCTGACGATGATGCGCACTTTGGAAAAGGACTATCTGATTCTTTGGCCAACAGAGCGGCTCGGCGTTGTTTTTTTTTGGAACCAGAACTCATCTGTAAAAACCTCTTTTGTGGCATGATTTACCTTAACGATCTTTCCACACATTGGTTTTATTCTGCGAAAGGATATATGGTTCGAAACCGTAGCCTCAGGTTTGCACGGAACCTAAATCTGGAAAGATTTTACCTATGTAGACTCGAAGCTGGCCAGAGTCTTTATCTGGAGCTGCGGGGATCCATTTGTCTCCAGGAATTGTTCTGCATGGATCATTTGTGAAGTCCCTTCCAGGAGTACAAAGCTGGTAGAAGATCGTTGGTTAAATGGCTAATGTTTGGCTAACTTGCTTAAGAGCTCGGGCTATCTAATCCCTGCCATCTATAGCTAGTCAACAAAACCTAAGAGAATAATCAAAACAGCAGCATCCGGCCTGATATAATTGAAAGTGTTTGGTATCACTATCCACACACAATTGTCCTCGACCAAGAGCCAAGTCCAAACACCCTTAATGTCACGAAAACTACCACTCCAATTCATTTCCTAAGCTCAGAGTCAATTGTATATCGTTATTAATTAATGGCCATTTTGAGCCATTCAACAGCACCTAGTAAGATTCATTTGGATGCCCGAAGTCTGCCACTAAGGTACATCCATGCAGTCAATGTACGAAGAGTTGCCAATTATGTGTTCCTTGCAAGTCACACAATAGCGCTGGTAGACGAATCGTCTCTACTTTGTGTTGAGAACACCGATATGTTAGTCCGTCAAAGCAGGTACTCTCATTAAGCTTATCGTCATCTTTAGAATCTATAGTACAAATGGTTAGTTTCTGGATTTAGTTGGAGTTTGTTAGCCTCTGAGCTGAAACAGATAAAGCTAGTTGTTGTTCTGTTAAAGGGAAAACACAAGAAGTTATTATGTTTCAATTGGGACTACCTTATAACACTTACGGGATTATACTGGATATTGTATTATTAAATCTAGGAATGCTGTGACGAGACTGTGTTGCGAACCGAAACTTTGGAACAAATTGTATATGATTGTCCCCGGTGGGGTCATATAGAATGAGGTTTCTTGGAGGTGCCATATTTGCTCGAAAGGATGTTTAAGCCTCCCAATACGCTTGATGCTAGGCTTCAAATGTGAACTTAACTTATTGTGATCAAGATTATTCAATTACCACAAAAAACACCACAGTTCATCAGTATATAACCGGTATGTTAATATTAATCCTCTACTTTTCGTTTCACAATTGAAAGGAGTTAAAACTTTGAACGACATATTCGTAAACTAAACATTCTGTAGTGAACTAAAGGGCAGCACAAAATATTCTTCAGCTGTTAGATTAAATCAATTCCTAAGTTGGATTGAGATCATTTTAAAGTACTTATTCAAAATATGTTTAAGTCTTTCGAACCGGAATGTGTGCTGGTACGATATTTTGCATTCCTCCTTAATAATTTTATGACGTTCTACTTATTTAAAGTAGATCACAAAATTATTTAGTTCACTAACAATCTTGTAATTTTGACAACTATTTTGTAGATCCTGACTTTCATATCTTATTAGAAGACTGGTTACTACGAATAAAAGTAGCTGGTTAATTAGTAGTTGGCTAAATAATAAATAAATTTTATGAACTTTTAGAGAAATATTCTTTAATTTGTAACAAATTTGCTACCTAATACTTAAATCTACTCACTCTTCCCCAAATCCAATTTGTTTGGTCATTTTATCCATTATTATTATTACTTGAAGTGTTATCCGAACGAGATATAACCATAATTGGAAGGTATTAAAGATTTTTCGAAACAGATCTGAAATATTACTTTCAAATTAAAATTAAAGTTAATTCGTCTTAAACAAAGTACTCTAGGAACGGTAGTATTTGATGTACATTAGAAATTTATATATCCAATGAAAGCTAAACAAACGAGTTAGTTTTAGACAAATAGCAGCAGGATAAAACTATGGAAGTTTCAATATGATTTTGGAGGTCAGTATAGAAAAATATCAGCAGGTTGTCAATAGTAGCGATTATCCTGCTAACATTTTCCCTATACTGACCTATACAATCGTTTTGTATCTCCCCACAATTTCCTCTTCCCTTTAAGTCCTATTTTTTACTTGAATGCAACAACAAAAAACTCATAAAAATTTTCAATCATGCGCAGTTGATATTAAAATTTTAGCAATTCTTTTTTTTTATATATTTTTCCCGTAATTTTCGTCGTTGTTGGTATTTTTTTTTTGTGTAGGAATACAATTTTGTTAATTGAAATTAAAAGGAAATGTTTAACAAACACAATAATAATTTACAATGTTTGACAAATTACTCATTAAGTTGTATTGTTTTGTTGTGGGCCAAATAATTTAGTGTTAATTGAATATTTTTTCATGTAGATGTTAATGAGTTATAGACTTTTTGGAAATGTTGGTAAATATTTGTGAAGGATTTAAGTTGTTGTTAAATTTATTTAAATAAGAACTAGAATCTATTACATTGTTTAATAATGTGGCTAAGCAAGGCAATTTGGAAAGATAATAGAATTCTTGTGACAAGATCCAATAATTGTTGAAATAATCACCAATTAACACTGTGATTAGCTTCGAAATATCCTTCCGGTTTCTATTCAATAGTTTCATTTCTCTGTTAAGCTTACATGTGTTCATATCAGGTTTCTAAAGATAGTGATTCAAGAAGATTTAAGTTTTAATAGTCCTAAGGCATATTGCAACAGTTCCTGCATCTAAGATACCCATTTAAAGCCAAACTCTCCGGCTCATTAATGTAAGTTAGACTGTCGACATGGACAGTTCTTTCTTACTGGCAAATATACCAATGCTTCCGGAAGCTTTTTCTGTCATGTGGAGTTTTACATGCTTGCCAATATCAAGGCTTGAAGTGCACACAACTTTGTCAAAAAGCCGGACTAAGGAAATATTCCCATTGACGAAAAGATTTCGGATAGCCAGGCTTCGCTTAGAGCTTAATCATCATATCAGATAAAGTCGGGAATTGTCATGTATTTTAATACATTTCTGGACGATCTATGGAAGCACAATAAGTTCAAAAAGTACTGGATACCTGGCCATGGAATGGAGCTTAGCTTGGTCCATCTGGAGTATAAACTCACTTAAACTAACGACTTTTGAAATCAATTATTATATTTCCAAATATATATTGATTCTTATGGTTCCAAGGTGGAACAAAGAGCCACAACAAAGTTTTTCCATTGTGATCTATCCCTTGCTATCAGCTTCTCTTCGGCCCAGGTTTTTCGAGTTGAGTTTATTTCAGTCTCGATTTGTCTCCTCCAGGTGTTAGTGGGTCTGCCTCTTCTACTGCCTTGGGTTTTCCAATCAATTGCCATCTTGGCTACATTGTCGTTGGTGCGTCTGAGATCATGGTAAATCCAACTCCAATAATTCTATTGATTATCTGGTTACGTATTAGTTTTTCTCATGCTCTTTCCTACAGGTCTCTGTTTGAGTTAACATTTGAGCAAAATATATTGAGCAGTTTTCGTAACGAGCGATTAATGAATATCTGGATTGCATCGATAGCTGTGGTGTTCCAGGATTCACAGCCATATAACAGGACGGAACGCACGTTAGATGAAAAGATGTGGAGCTTGGTCTTTAGATGAATTTGGGGTGATTTCCATTATTTTTGCAGTGCAACAATATTTCCAAATGCTGAACAGTAACATTCGTACACAGAGAAAACAGATTCGTGTTAGCAACCGAATTTGTTGCCAATCGAATGATTCTAACTTAGTGACCGAATTTTACAGTTGTGGCTACAAAATTATGGAAGGGGTAATAAAAGTTTGGTTGCTTCAACCGAAATTCTTCTTTATCAACCGACTTTCTGTTGATAGCACCGAAAAATTCTATGTGTGCAACCGAATCATTCTCTGTGTATGTTCGTTCTGTGATTTATTATTATCTTTGACTAGAAGAAGTTTCATTAATGATCAAGGTCAATAAATTCGAGTATAAATTACCTATGATGGCAGAACCAATTACTGATTCGCATATCTGCCCAGTCGTATTATCAACCTAGACTCACGAACTAATCAATAGAAATTAGACAGCTAAAATCAAGCTCGAAGAGCACGTCAAAATATAGCCCGACAAGCATTAAGATGGAATCCACTCCAATTATAATTTACACAACGCAGCAGGTCGCCTACGCTCCCATAAAGATCTGAAGAAGAACCCATGACAATGAGCTGAGTTGTGTAAATTATAATTGGAGTAAACTCAGTAATGAAGCCAATAATATAGTGAGATAAAGGAGTAGAATAGAAGCCCTATGCTTCAGTGAGAAAGAAGTATGACATAAGAAGAAGATGATATCTGAACTACAGAGAACCGACATTTTGCGCCACAGACGACTACTAGGCATTGGGGACAACTAAACCAGCGTCTTAAAACCCCACCAGAAAAATTGTAATAGGATCAAACAGCATGATCTCGGTGATCAGTTCTCATCGCCTCCACGTGAGATGATCATGCCCTCAAATCGCTCGTGCAGAATGTCCAATGAGAAATGTCCAATTTTCCATATATCAAGCTAAATTTTAACGATGGCTAGAGTTATGTTAGCTTTGAGGGTCGCTGTGGTTTGTGGATTATTCGCAATGACCTGCGACTTAAGAAAACCTCACCAGAAAAATTCTAACAGGGTCAAACAGCACGATCTCGGTGGCCAGTTCACATCACCTCCATGTGAGATGATAATGCTCTCAAATCGCTCGTGCAGAATGTCAAATGTGGCATGAGCTGTGTGTCACGTAGCGCCGTCCTATTGAAACCACTTGCCGATGGTGGCCATATCATCCAATTCAGGCCAAAGAATCATGGTAATCATCGACCTATAGCGTTTGCCGTTGACGGTGATGACCTGGTCAACGTCGTTCTCAAAGAAATATGGACCGGCGACGCCGCCTGCCCTAAATCCACACCAAATCGTGCCTTTTTCGGGATGCATTGGACGCTTTTGGTTCGTAAGCAAATGTCCGCCGCGGCTTCGCTGGGTGGCTCACATCCGAAATGTCCATCCGAGGTCAAATAGCACAATCTCGGTTGCCAATTCACATCCCCTCGACGTGAGATGACCATGCCCTCAAATCGCTCGTGCAGAATGTCCAATGCGACATGAGCTGTGTGTCACGTAGCGCCGTCCTGAAGAAACCACTTGTCGATGTTGTCCATATAATCCAGTTCATGCCAAAGAAATTAGTCATCATCGACCTATAGCGTTTGCCGTTGACGGTGATGATCTGGTCAACGACGTGCTCAAAGAAATATGGACCGATAACTTGGACAGCCCAAAATCCACACCAAACCGTGGCTTTTTCGGGAAGCATTGGACGCTTTTGGATCTTAAGTAAATGTCAGCCGCGTCGACGGTGGGTGGCGCGCATTCGAAATGTCTAATTTTCCATATATAAGGCTGAATTTGACCGATGGTTAGAGTTATGTTGGCTTTGAGGGCTGCTGTGGTTTGTAGCTTATTCGCAAAGACCAGCGACTTGAGAAAACTTCACAAGAAAAAGTCTAACGGCGTCAAATCGCACGATCTCAGTTGTCTCGATCACCTCTACGTGAGATGATCATGCCCTCAAATCGCTCGTACAGAATGTCCAATGTGACATGAGCAAATGTCCAATGTGACATGTATGTCACGTAGCGCCTTCCTGTTCAAACCACATGTCGTTGGTGTCTAAGTATATCGTTCAATTCAGGCCAAAAGGAATTGGTAATCATTGACCTATAGCACTCGCCATTGACGTTGATTTCTTGGCCAACGTCGTTCTCAATGAAATATGAACCGATGACTTGGACATCCCAAAATCCTCACCAAACAGTCTCTTTCGTGACGCATTGGATGTTCTTGGATCTTATATGGATTGGTATTGTGCCAAATACGACAATTTTGTTTGTTGACGTACCCATGCACCCAGAAATGGCCTCATCAGTGGATATATTTTGATGAAAATTAGGGGTGGGAACGTTGCCCGAACGTTCAAATTGTTTCAATAGCTGGCAATTTAAAGAAATAATTTTTATCATTTGCACGTGTTGTTGAACACTATCAATCCATGGTGATTTGACAATACATACTGAATAAATGACAGCCAATGCGACGGATGTAGCTTCTACAATATGGCCGCTATCAACTAACAAAGTTCGAAAGTACCTATTGGAAGACCCTTTGTAGAAATATACTCTAGTTATCTAACAACTTCCTCTGAAACATTTTACGTTTCCTAATGAAACGTAACTGGAAAATTTAATAAACATGCCGCTTAAATTTTACACTAAATCAAAGCGCAACGTTCATATAAACTCAAAACCATAGAGCTGAGTGTATCAGAATAAATATAAACCTTTAGGAATCATATTTAAACAAGCAACCAACCGCCCTCCCTGCGACTTTGTCTTTGCCCCACTAACATGAAGAGAGTATGAGTCAAACGGAGAGACAAACCTCAAATGAACTCACTACTCGGTAACTACACACATGCAAACACCATAAGACATAATCAACAATTCTTTACGGGATTTTCAATAAAAGCCCCATTAACCCCATCTTCCGCTAAGTGTTGCTCTCTGGCTCTCATTTATTTATTTAGTTATTCGTTGTTTTTTTCAACTCTCTTTCTTTATAAACCTAATTGGGGAGAAGACTTCGAAAATTGTTTATACAGTTTTGAGTGTGTGTTTGTTGGTAAAATAAATTGAAATGTGTTGGTACTTCTTCGCCAGCTATTAAAACTATTTGAACGCCGTAACCAACTAAATTAACTGTGCGCCTGGTAAATTTTGCGATAGACGCGCAACGCTTTCGACATTACGTCTTTTGTGTGTGAAAAGCAACGACAACGACAGACAGTTAGTTCTTTTTTTGTAGCCCAAGAAGTAGCAAAAAGAGCTGTTGCTGAACGCTCCAAAGTGACTGACTGACTGACCATTGTTGGTATGTTGGTAGTCACAACGCAACGGTTTCCCAAAGCTTACTAATAAAATGCATAGAAAACACCAAGCAGTCAGTGTATTTTGCAAAGCGTTAGCACGATGCTGCTGCTCTAACGAGAAATTGTTGTCGTCGTGCTGCCGTACGAACGCTAGCAATCTTCATTAAAATGGTATGCCGGTCGGTCGCTAATGGCTGTTTAGACGCCGGTTTTTATTTAGTTTTTTTTTTTTTTACTACGAGTTGTATAAATATTTTCATGAAATAAATTTTTGTTTAAATAAAAAAAGCGCATGACGCCTTTAAAATGCAAAGAGTGCTGGTTTTTTATGTCTGTATATAGAAAACTGTTAAACAAAAATGTATCCAACACTCTCAGCATGTTGCCGAACATAATTTTAGTTGAGTTTTTTTTTCTGGGTCTTTTTGAAGAGTTTTGAAATTATTGTTGTTTTTGCTGGGGAACGACGAAGTGTGTAAAACACGAGTTTATGGCACTTTATTTTGAGTAAGGGTGGCCATATTTTTTGAATTTATAACACATATTTGAGGGAGAATTTCATTAGAACAGGCGCGGTTACGGAAAAGTCGTGGAGACCGAAATGTTTTCATATAAAAATTAAAAAAAATAAAAATGAGGGACAACATTTTTATTTCTTCTCCCCCAAATGGTTGACCTGGAACCGCGACTGCCTTAGAAGCATCTAAAATGTGTAATACCGAGCATAAAATTAGGAAATTTGGTAATTTCTTTATACAAAGTATGTTATGGAGTAAAGTTCATTTATATATTTCTTCCTTTGAGGTTCCACCGTTTCTTCATATATGTCCCTTTTCTGAAAGCACTCTTTACAAGTTTGGAAACTATTAGTAGTCGGTAATATCCAGGGTTGGAGAATATGAACCAATCGAAAGGTTTCATTTCCATAGTTCACTGTCTCGCAGCCCTACAAGAGCGTTGATTTAACACATGAATCAAAACGTCGTAGTTTAGTTGGGATGTTAATTGATTTGGACAGCCAGATTTTCAGAAGCATTCCCAAACTGGCCTTAGCCTTTTTCCTACGATTTTCCGCATCGCTTTTCCACATTGCTAATACATCCCAGGTATTCAAAAGTTGTTATATTATCTATTTTACTGCATTTATTGTAAGTTTTGAGGTATTCTCTGTATTCAGCCTCATTCCCTTCGTCTTTCCTATGTTAACCTTTAATCCAACTGTTATTGACTCGTCGGTTAGGGTTGTTAAGAGCTCCAGCATCTCAGATTTGGTGTTACATAAAAGAACAACATCGTCCACATATTCAAGATGACTTAGCTTTTAGTTCATCTTCAAAACAGTCAAATATTTTTTGCATCCATTTCATCAAATATGGTATACATCATGGTGAGAAATAGTAGTAGGGAAAGTGCACATCGCCGTGCAAATTTCCTCAATAGTCGTCTATTAATTACTAGAGTATTCGATTCACTGTGAACTATATTTAGAGTTCTTTCAAAGTGTCTTCTCCAAACTTGAAGCTGATGTTACAATTTCCCCGCTATTTTCATCCAGAACCGGTGAGGTACCTACCAGTTATATTGATAGTTGCAAAGTTCCTTGTGATACTATATAGTTCCTTTAAATTTCCTTTTTCGTATGCCGTTCGATCCTCCAAGTGAATTCTATCCAGATCTGTCTTCTTATACGTTGCCTTCTGACGGGGATAACTTTCTCCTAACAGTAATAATTTATAGGTTGATGGTTTAAAGGCGTAAACTTGCTTTGTAATCGGCTATTTTTTTCGATGATCGGGATCTTCCGCCATCTTTTAAGCTGCCCATCGTTAGAGCAGCATAAAGAATTCGAACGAATTTCATCTTAAGTCGTTTGATATCATTGATATCTACGAGGATAGTCAGACTTGAAACAATCAAGGCTGTAAATTTCAAAGTGGTGAGGTGGAATATCTACTCGACTGTATAGATTGTCTGGCCTAATTTGATGCCCGGTTTTGACATTGCAATGTCGTATTATTATGTCTTGAAGGTATCTGGGATATTAAAGTGATTAATAGATGTACGATAAACTGGTCATCATTGGACGAAACTGGCGCATAAGGACATTCATATTGCTTTGGTGACAAGAGACTCTGAAGTCAAAGCTGGCCTTTCAATATACATCTCTGATATTTCATTTCTTCATTTGCAGATGCTATTCATAGTTCACACGTGGCCTCAATCTGATCATCCAGACAAATTTTTACTGTTACACTTAAGACTGTTTTAAAACTAGTTTGAGCATAAGAAACCCAGTAATCTGTAACAGTATTGATATATACTGAGATATTAACCCAAAATTCTTAGGATCATGAAGGTACCACGAGCTAAGAAAAATTCTCGAGATATACAAGGCTTCGTAGATCTGACCTAGTCCTTTGGTGGCTTTATTTGATGACCTTGGCATCCTCGTTCTTCTCAGGCTGATCGATACATGTACCGTTATCTAGACGGGAACATGCATACCAATTTGGTTGCGATATCAAATGTGATCGATGAATGGTCATTCGGAGAGAGGTAAGAGGCCTACAATTGCCACTTACTTGTATTATATGAAAAATACTCTGCGCCCTATTGCTACGAATGAAGAATGTTTGTTTGGTAAAATTTACTGGGAACTAAATTGGAATGTTAGTTCCACGTAATAACTAAAAAGTTGTTTGAACGAAGCGGAAGAAGAATCGGTGCAATGCGTCTAGACCGATCTACAAAAGTGCGCTTCCATGATTTGGAATGTCTCAAAAGAATGTCTTTGATATATTGGTCAGATTTGTAGGAATTACAGCATTGGTTTCCGCGAGAGCCACCATAATTTCAAATTCTTGAAAAATGTGTTCTATCGGTTTGAACGTGCGTGAGATGGTTTCTTTGGTTCAGTGGTGATTTTGAAACGGAAGACAATGATTTTCCAGGCCAGCCAAAGTTTAAAGACCTAGAATTGGAGGCATTTCTCTATGAAGACTTTTGTAAAACTCAACAAAATCATTGGGAGCTACTCAAGCTGTAATTTCAAAACGTTTGCGAGCACCATGTTTAATGCAAAAGCAGGGAATTGGGTATCATACGAATTGAAGTCGAGAGACCTAGAAAGATGATTCTGCATGTCCGAAATAATGCTTGAAGGCTATAAAAGAAAATCATTTTTGCACCGAATCATTACTTGTAAGAGATCATATTTGAAACCCGTCCGAATCGACACCAAACCCAAATATCTATGGAGCTAAGATAATTTTCTGTATTTGGTGGAAGCAAAAATGATCATATCTATTATCACATGGAACAATTGATTCGTTTGAAACGAGCATTGGCCGAATAAGCGACCAGAGATGAAACCGTAATATTCCATCATGACAACGGTCGGCCACATTATACAATACCTGTTAAAAACTATTTAGAAAGAAATGGTTGAGAAGTTTTGCCTCACCCGCTTTATAGTCCAGACCGTGCCCCGTCCGACAACTATTTTTTTTTTATCGATTCAGAACTTTCTCTCTGGGATACGCTTCACTTTGGGACAGAGTATTGGCTTGATTCGTTCTTGGTCTCAAATGTTGAGCAGTTCTTTTGACGCGAAATCTATATGTTGCCAGAAAGATGGGAAATGATCTTAGCTAACAATGGCAAATACTTTGAATATTGTACAAATGTTTCAAAATAAAAGTTAGAGATTTTAAAAAATCCTGCATTGACTATTCGGATCAATGTCTCTTACCTACATTTAATTACATTAAACATCTGGGCAACTCTGCTATTTATCCAAACCAATACTTAGATCTCCTCAATTCATTAAAATATATGTGTGTATAACTGAAACCTAAATATTTATATGACGCTCTTTTCAGTCTTACTCTCTATTTTACATACTACGGCTCTCCCATTTAAATAATATTTTTATAAACTTAATCAAAACAAAAACAGTAAAAATCAAATGAAAAAATAAGATATAACCCAACAACAATAAGGCAACAAAGCAAACAAAATAAACCATAATAAAAATGCAAGCACAATCATAACAGAGCACGAAATTATAAAGAAATATTTTATAGAGTAAATAAATAAAAAACAAACTGGAGAGGAAAGCTAAATGGGTGAAGAGGGTGGAGAGGAGTAAGGTTCAAAATTAAAGGTTTCAAACAATGATGATGAGTAGTTAGAGGTACAAGTGAGTAGAGTATACAATTTAACACGTAAAGCGCATAATCCACCAGAAATATCGTCATACACTTACTTAACAACCCAGCGACCAAACAACCAACCAACCATTCAACCAAGCATTAAGCAGCCTAACGCTAGCTATATCTACTAGTAAGCTACATTAAGAGCAACACCAACCAGCCAGCCAGCCATCCATCCACACTAAGAAGTGTGTGACTGACTGGTGGTTGGTTTGCTGGCTGGCTGGCTGGTTGTTTTCTGTGTACGTTTGGATAAATGTGTGGCTGGATGAGATATCGACTCGTATATATTTGTCATGCTGTTACTGTTGCTGCTGCTGGTAACCACCATGTAAGAAGCAAGTCAGCAACACCGTTTAACAACGAGCAATTTACGTGCGACCATCATCACATCACGTTAAATTCGCGTCTGAACACGAGCAAGCATTCCACCAGGCAGACAGAAATTTCAGCCAGTAACTTTAGACTTTACGCTGAAAAGCTTGTTAAAAAACTCGACACACTCGTAATATGTGATTGGTTTTGTGTAGATAGATTTTGAAAAAGTTGTTGCTGCTGCTGCTTCTTTTTCAAATGCTAAACATATTCAAAATAATACTCTCAGAGAGAGTAATTGTGTGGAGAACTGTTTTAATGGTCTCCTTTTCACTAATTCTCCATTTGTGGGGTTTGATTTTTTGTTTAGAGTCTGTGTGAGGTATTTTTCTTTCTGTTTTTGCTCCAACTTTTATGTAAACTTATTTGCTGTGCTTAATGTCTAGTCAAATTTAATAAGTTGTATTTTACAGTGGAACGGAGAGGTAAGTCAGTGTTAAGAAATAATGAGTTTAATGGAAACATTAGACTACAGGTGTGTAATTGTAAATAATTTTTAAATTTCAATGGAGAACTAAGTTAGGTCCATTCAAACAGCTCACTTGGGTCCATTCAAAACTGATCCCATTGTGATACCAAAGCAGGATGTTTATTATATGTCCATTGTCTCCAAGTTAAACCAACCAGATTTCCTGATGTAGTAGATTCGTCTAAGACTCATCCTTGCTAATTCATCCAGGCATGATAGGAACGAAACTCCGAGGATGACAGAATAGGTGAGACACCGTCTCCTCGTCCTCCTCAATATGACAGCTCCTACAGTAGTCATTGTACGGTAGGCCCAGCCTTCTAGCATGTGCCCCAACTATACAGTGTCCTGTTATGAAGGAAACAATTAGCTTTAGTTGCTCAAGATGGAAATCCATAAGTAGATTCGTCCTACTGGCATTATATACGGGCGAACTAGACCTCGTTGTAACATAGGAGAACTAGAATCGATCACTATCGCCAAGTTATCAATCACGTAGTCAGTTCGGTGACAACTCTCTTCCCTATAAGGCCCTCTAATTTTATAAATCTGGGAGTATTCCTGCAGATAGAGGTCAAAAGGTAAGAACTCCTAAAAGTGTAAGGAAATTAGACTTACCAAAATATTCGTTACATACCCAAATTAATAGGGGTAGGTAACAAATTGTTCTGTAAAGATGTAGGACCTGATCTCTGATGTATTATGATGGCCTAAACATCAGAAGTTTGAAGTCCATGCATTGGTCTCTCTTTAAATGTTACCATTGAAACGGTTGCATATACGGATTAGAAAGGATAGTCGAACTCCTACTGGTCTTGTCATAATTTGGCACCCACTGGAGTTGTTAAGGAGATGAATACTCCTTGTTGTGTAGCATTTCCCTGCGCGAACTTAACAATTTACAGATGCTATCCCTTGAGTAAAGTATTGAATCTTCTTAAACATCTAAATCCCTTTGAGCAGCGTTCCCGTAACATGGAAATCTCCGCTATTCGTCCAAAACAATGTTAATGGGTGAAAGAACACAGCTTTTCACCGGGTAGAATGGCGCTACTTGCATAACGACATCAGAAAGAGTATCGAATTCTTTCTCACAATTTATAAATGCCAAGTAAAGCTGTTATATCCTATCGATGAACTGCTGGACAATTATGTGATTTTTACTTGGCAATAAACGATAATCATTATAATAGAAAAACCAATTGAGTGCTTTGAACTAAGATTTGTTAATAGTGGACAATGTAGGCGCGCTAAGAGACATTTTCAATAGCTTAAAAAAGAAAATACAAGACGATTATCTTTGCCATAGTTAACGGACCTAAAATCTTGTGTAAGAGGACTTCAATTCCACCCCTCCCCCCTTTAGGGAATGAAGACAACCTACTCCAGAACTCCGTTATGTATGACCATGGTAGCCAGGCTGAATATATCCTAGTCAGCCATGGTATGATTAGATCTGCATTCCGCTGATGATAATCCGGTACGATGCTATGAGGACCCGATGATTTATAAAGGTCAAAGGCCATTTTAGTGCAATCACAGTTATGAGAACTGATGCTGCATGAGCTCATAGGAAAGTTCCGCAGTATTGTCCACTGAGAGAGGAAGACTGGCAGTAAAGAAAGATGACTGGCTAATAGAGCCAAAGTCATTCGGTCTAGTGTAAGATGCCTTCCCTTCGCCCTCTTCAAGGGATGAAGACAACCTACTCCAGGACTCGGTTATGTATGACCATGGTAGCCAGGTTGAATATCCCAGTCAGCCACAATATGATTAGATCTGCATTCCGCTGATGATAATCCGGTAAGATGCTATGAGGACCCGATGTTTTATAAAGGTCAAAGGCCATTTCAGTGTAAAAAAATTTATGGGACCTGGAATGAATGAGCTTATATGAAAATTCCGCAGTATTGTACACTGAGCGAGAGAGACACTGTCAGTAAAATGTGTGTCCAACAAAACCTCTAGGGTTTTCGTTCCTCTAGTAGTCCAACTCTCTCAAGAAGTTTGGATATAAATCGGGACTGCTGTGATAGATGACATGATCCTATGTTGACGACTCGTCTCGGAGGATGCTTCCACGCCGCTACAGATTTGTGTTTCGCGTTCCTTTGGCTGTTGACTCCATTGCATTCAAAAAGGCCACTAATGCAATTTGTGCTCAAGTGATTTCTTCAAATGACCCTTAAGTCTATAAGCTGAGAGACAGAATGTCGGGCCGAATCTATCGATGATCGAAGATACAAGTCGATTATCTGTTCCAAATCTTTCCGGAGGAAAGGCGACACACTAATGGGCATAAAGACTATCGGCCTTTGTAATGAGATGAATACAACCGTGAACATGATCCAGGACTTCGATATTTATGACCGAGCTAGACAGATGCAACCTAAACTGGCATGTCCTTCATGAAGACAGAAAGTCGGTCAAGATCTATCGACATTAGGAAATACAAGTCGACTAACCTTTCCATAGCTTTTAGGCGGAAAGATGACAGGCTAATGGACCTAAATTCCTTCAGTCTAGTATAAGAGGCCTTCCTCCCCTCAAGGGATGAAGACAACCTGCTACAGGACTCCGTTTTGTATGACCATGGTAGCCAGGCCGAATATATATATGATTAGATCTACATTCCGCTGAAGATCATTCGGTATGATGGTATGAGGACCCGGTTATTTAAAAAGGTCAAAGGCAATTTCAATGTAACCAAGTTTATGGGAACTGGGACTGCATGAGCTCATAGGAAATTTCCGCAATGTTGTTCACTGTCAGTAAAATGAGCGTCCAACAGAACCTCTAGGGTTTTCTTTCCCCTAGTAGTCCAACTTTTTCAAGACGTTTGGATATAAATCGTAACTGCTGTGAAAGGTGACAAGATCCTATGGTGACGGCTTGTCTCGGAGGATTGGTTCACGCCGCTACAGATTTGCATTTCGCTTTCCTTTGGCTGTTGGCTGAATATTGAAAAACAACAGCATGGGACTCCATTGCATTCCAAAAAGTGTACGTGTGGTATGGATTTCTAGGTGGAGGTCTGATTGGACTCTGATTCTCAATGGCTCTCACTATCGATGAATATGCTGTTTATGGAATTCCAGAATTGAATTTTTGAAATTTTCACCATATTTTTTAAAATTAACATTGAGAATTTGGAAGTTCTACAAGGGATTTTGGTCAATGTGACCAGTGATATATGGTTCCCATAAGATGCTTCTACTTGCCACAAATCTGGTCAAATAATTGATCTATTGAAAGAGAACATCGGCAATGTGTAATCCCGAGAAATTTCATGTCGAATCAGCACCTCCTATTTAAACTAATTTTCCAATCGAACCCACTGTATTCCATGGTTAGTGGGTGTTCTGTTGTTGTCATTTGTTGTTGTTACTATTGCCATATTGATGAAGTTTGTTGGTAGGGTGGTGTTAGCAACAGTGTTGGTGTAGCTCTCCAAGTTGTATTAGTTAGTGTATTGATTGTTATATTTTATTACATCGTAATTGCGTTTGTAAAAGTGTTGTAAATTGATTTCGCTTCTTTTTTTATTCGCTCGTTCGTTCGTTCGCTCTCTCTTCAGTTGTCTTCGTGTTGTAGGTTTGTTTTTTAAGTTGTTCAACATCGTGTTGTCCTGCATTTCCAAAAATAGAAAATTAACTATTGTGCTGACATTTAGGGTGACGAAGTTGGGAAATTGTTACAATTAAAAAGGGTGTTAACAGTTTGCGGGAATAAGTAAGTGAGTGAGTGGTGGGTGGGTGGTTGAAGGACTATAGGGAGGGGTGGTTGTTGTGTATAATTATCTCAACATATGTGCGGACAATGGAATAAAAGATTGTTTTTTTTTAGCTGGAAAAGAGTGTTATAATTAATAGAATTAATTTTAAGTGATTTAATGTTTTCAAACTAATTAGATTTTATGTATGGATTTTATTTTTTCTAGGAATTTATGTTGATGTATCAACAGTTTAAGATTGTTTTATTGAAGAGAATTTATTTGATTTTTCAAGACTTTATTAAAGCGTAGATGATGCAAGATTATAAGAAGGTCTTATGATAATATAAGACCTTATGTTTCTGCTGGTAAAAAAATGGACTCTTCAGGATAGAGTACAAAGGAAGGAAAGCATTTCATGCCAAGGCAAACAATTTTAGACCAATAAGCCTCTCCTCCATTTTACTTATTTCATTGGAATGAATCGAGGTACGAAGGGTATATCTTCCGAAGCTTCAACGACGAATAATAAGAGGAGACGACTGGTCATCTTCTCCGTAATTGGTCGGCATTTGGGAACTTAAGACGTAGATTATTTCATCAACAAATACTTTTTCCCCCCAGATCCCCCCCAGGTCAACCATTTGGGGAGGGGAACAAAATTAAAATTTGTTCCACATTTTTCCTTTTATTCCTTTTTTTATATGAAAACTTTTCGGTTTTGGGGAGGAAAATTTCCTATTTCGCCCCTTCCGGATCCGCGCTTGTGGTGTAAACAAATAATTTCATACAAACTGTATCTCTTTTCCAAAGAAAAGAGCCCATTTGCAAGTAGATCTGTCATAATTTCGAATTGCAGAGACTACGACTTGCGATAAATCGGCCTACATTCCAACAAAGAACCCTTATAAGGTTCACTATTAGATCTCTGGCATCTAGGTGCACATAATCCATGTCCTTACAAGGATTTTTGTAGAAGTTGAAACGATTACAAAGAAGAGTAGACAACTGAACATCTTCACTGTCATTACCGGGTATTTGAAAGCTTAAGACGTATATTGTTTATTAAAAACATTCTTATTAAAGGCGGCGACTTCCTTACAACGACGATTAATAAGTCCGGCATTTGGGAACTTAAGACGTAGATTCTTTGATTCACACCTTCTCTTATGGGATAAACAAATAATTTCACACAAACTTTATCTCATTGCCAAAGATAGATGGGAAGGAGACCAGACAAATCTGGCCTAATATGACCACGCAGACAATGTAGTGGACAATGTAGTTATGTATCCTACTTAAATCACCCCTTAGTCTTGCGATAAACCAGACTAGATTCCACCTAAGGAACCTTATAATGGTCATTACTGTCCACTCTACGCTCAAAAGCTGCGACTACCTGTCAACAACTTTTGTAGAAGTAAAAACGATGAAGAGCATATTGGTAAACATCTTCTCTGAAATTATCAGGAATATAAAATTCAATAACAATTAATTATTGACAAAACCTGTCATCTGTAAGGGTAATTTTGAGTAGGAGGCACACGTTCATTTAAACAACAGGATGGCTGGAGAGAGACGCGATAAACTCTACGTATAACAATGTGACCTAATCTTAAATTTAAGTGTGATAAGCTTTAGGTAGTTGCCAATTTTCATACAACTTACTCGATTGTGTCCTACAGAATGTTTTTTAAACCCGATAGAACTGAAATTGTAAAAAATAATATTAAAAAGTAAATTTTAATCAAAAATATTTGAAAATTATTTCGCGCATTTTGGGCGTCCAATTTTGTTACACTTTTTCCAGCATTGCTGGTGTATGTCAAGGATAACACGAACAATGTTGGCCTCCAAGGCGTCAATTGTTGCTGGTTTATCAGTAAAAACCAGTGATTTTGTGTGACCTCTCTGGAAATAATCAAGACGTGTCAAATCGCACGATCTTGAAGGACAATTTCTGGAAACCAAGTTATTGCCAAATTTTGATTTCAATAAATCGATGGTTGATGCGCCGTATCGCCATCTTGTAGAAACCACATCATGATCATGGTGCGGTAATGATCTCCATTGACAGTAATGCGACTTCCGTCTTCATTTTTAAAGAAATAAGGTCCGCTGGTATGTAAACCGCACTAAACGATGCATTTTTCTGGATGTTATGGAATCTGTAGAGTCTGTTGTGGATTGGTCCAACTCCATATGCGGCAATTTTGTTTATTAACAAATCCGTTAAGGCAAAAATGAGCCTCATCGCTGAACACAATTTTAAGATAAAACAGTTGTCTATAAATTACGAAAATCGATGACTGATTTTCAAAGTAAATTTGGATAATTTGGTAGCGTTGTTCATGCGTCTAGCTATTCATAATAATTTGCCAGAGTATACTGATAATAAATGTCAAAAAGTTTAAGCTGTATGACAGTTCGTTTGACAGTTCTATCGGGCTTTGCAAAAACACCCTATATAAACAGATATGTAAATTTGAATATTTATATTCATATTTCCAAAAAAGAGTCTTTACAAACAACTCTGCAACTTGTACTAAAAAAAACTATTAAATTTTAATGAAAATTTTTGAAAATTTCAACAATTAAATTAAATATTAAAATCATTAAATTAAGTTTTCTATTAAAAATGTAAGTGTTTTTTATACAATATTATCCCCCCCTTTCAATTTAAATAATTAAATTTGTACGTTATTTTTAGCACTTGAAATGAAAATAAACGTGAAAAAACTTATTGTGACAATTATTTCTTATTTTTTTTTTGATTTTTTGTTGCTACAATATATTTTTATTGTTGTTTCTGCTTCAGCATGTTACCATGCCAGCTAAGGTATAAGGTTGCCAACTCTTAAGATCAGAAAAATTATCGATTGGGAATTAAAAATGGCTACAAGCGGAAAAAATTTGTCTATATCATTTGATAAAAAATATTAAGAATGTTACTGAAACAGGCCCATTGTATTATTTTTGAAATGGTTTATTCGGTTCAGAAGTGGTGATTTTCATACGCCTAGGCCTGCTACTCAATCCGCAATTTCAAAGCGTTTGCAAGCAGCAAATTAAATTATTATTAAAACCTCTAAAAATTATAATTTTTATAGTTCTAATCAATAGTGATGAATTTATGAACCATTTCCGGAAACCCTTCCATTAAGGTTTTTATAGTGCTTTCTGTCACATTTTTCGAACAGGTAGTCCTTCTCCGTTTAAAGTCTACCATACTTTTGGACATATTTTTGTGTTCTTCAATTCTCTTTTTATTTATTTTTTTTATTTAATTCATTTAGTCTATGAATACAAAAATCCTTACAGACTAGAAACTTAAAACTAAATTAACATTTATAATAAATTATTTAATTGGGATTTAAAAATATTATTGGATTAACTTATATCTAAATATTGGCAAAAGGTATTAAATAACCTAATTGATTTATTAAGAGGTTCATTTCTGGCATAATCAGTTCTATGCAAATAAGTATGAAAAAATTGAAATTTCCTTAGAGATCTCTGAGGAACAGAAATATTAATATTATTCAATAGATCTGGGAAATCTATGGTACCACAAACAATTCCATGAAGGTATAATAAAGAAGAAATATTTCTTCTAACTTCTAAGGACTTCATTGAAATCCAGATACATCTGTTTTCATAAGAAGAAATAGGAGTTGAAAAATATAAAGAAGAAAATACAAATTTAAAAAATTTAATTTGGATCTTTTCAAGACGATTAATATGTGTACTAGCATTTTGACTCCAAATAAACGAAGCATATTCCAATATAGATCGGACAAAAGATGAAAACAAAATCTTTTTAGTATGGAAATCAAAGTTAACAGCATTTCGCTTGATAAAACTTAAAAGAGAATAAGATCTCGAAATTATATAGTTTAAGTGACTTACAAAAGTTAATTTATTGTCAAAGACAACACCTAAATCTAGGATTTCATCAACGGATTTCAACATTTGATTCTTCATAAAATAATGTGTTATTAAAATATGACGGACGACATCTGTGGTAAGTCATATGACGACATTTTTTAAGATTAAAAGGAAGCCCATTACTTTCAGACCAGACAATAATTCTTTTATATCATTCTGTAAATCCCTAAAATCTTGAATAGTATAAATAGGCTTAACAATTTTTAGATCATCCGCATATAGGAGAAATTCAGAATTGAGAAAACAATGACATATGTTTTAGCAAGAGCCCAATATCTCTCCACTAGTCTTAGCTCCAGGCAGTTTGCAGGATTTGCCTTTCTTGGCACAAATACCACATTATTGTTCTTGAACCACTCAACACCTTGCTTACCATAGTGACAGGATGCCAAATCAGGACAAAATTAAGTGGACACATTAAGAAGTTTTATGAAGCATCCTCTTTTATAAACATTCCTTGATGTAAATTTCGCTATTTATAAAGCCCATTGTAACAACTGTTTGGCTTCTTTTGCCGCAACTGCATATTGCTTGCCATACCATGAACTTTTTGGGAAAATTTCCAGCATTCGATCATCAGCAACACAAAAATATTGATCCGGAAGCAGCGATAAAATTTTACAGAACATTCGTTTCGTCATCCATTACGCAGCAGTTATTTTTTAATCCCTTCACCTTCATGAGAAGGTTATATATAAGTTTGTTATTTCGTTTGTAATTTCCACAATATAATTTTCCGACCCTATAAAGTATATATATTTTTACGAAATTGCACTTGAATTCAAATATAACGATTTTAACGGCTGATTTAAAGTTGCATAATGCTTTCAAATAGTAGTGCCCAAACTTTAACATATCTGTGGGCATTATTAACATTGAATAAAAGCTTTCAGTTGACCATTGATCGTAAGTATGGCAACGCTGTTTGCTGCGACCGTATATTCGAATTCGAATATTCAGTTAAAGACCATTGTAGAAATAGAGCTTTCTAGATGGTAATGCAGTGTTATAAATAGTGGCAGAGGTTGCAGTCGTGAGTGAGTTTATCAGAGACGCTTTTCGAATAAACATCAACTGAGTGCTGTGTTTTTCAAGTGAATTCGTGTACATTATAAAGTGTGTCTGTATTTCTGAGAATTTATAAACGTGTATAAAATAAAACATTGAGTGACTATTTAATTCTGTTGTTGTACATCTATATATAAAAATTAAATGGTCCATGTATGTAATGTCATCATGTGAGAACGGCTGGAGCGATTTGGCTGATTTTTTTTTATTCGATTCGAAATTTTCAGGAGATGGTTTGAAAAGAAAAAAAATTCCGGGTAAAACTCGGAAATTCTTTTTTCTTCAACTGTAATAAAAAAGCTCCCTAAATTATGCAGTAAAAATTTTGATATTTTATTTGCAAATAAATAAGAACAGGGTGGGGTGCGTGGGTTGGAGAAACTTGAAGAACTAACACTAGTAAATGCTACCGGGCGAAGCCGGGGCGATCAACTAGTTTTAAATAAATAAAGAGTTGTTACAATTTTTAAACTACTAAACGGCTTTTATTTTCAATCAGAAGTATCCGGTTTATTTAAAGGAAATAAACCAAACGTTTTGAAAAGGTTAAAACGTAACAATATTCTGGATCGATTAAGCCATGTCCGTCTGTCTGTCTATTGAAATCAACTTTCCGAAGCCCCTAAATAACTTACATACACGATTCATACGTCAATATCTCCGTAATTCTTTCGGCTCGGTTGCTATTTAAAATCGAGAAAATCAGCAAATCACAATTCACAAATAGCTGAGATATAATGAAAACACCAGGACACCCTCGATTTTTTACCTATTTTTGACCTATATCTGGATTACTAAGTCATTAATATAGACAATATGGATATCTACTGATAGATATTTCAAAAACCTATGCAACGACGTTCATATATAAGACCATAGTAAGTTGGACCTACAATGGCTCAAAATCGGAAAAATATTTTTTAACCCGAATTTTTTTCACCAAAATTTTTTTTCGCTAAATAAAAAAAATTAAAAAAAAAAATTTTTTAATTTAAAAAAACAATTCGATTTTTTTTTTCAAAAAAAAAAATAAAAAAAAAAAATTTGGAAAAAAAATTAATTTTGTTTACCTAAAAATATTTAAAATTTTTATTTTGAAGGGTATATAAGATTCGGCACAGCCGAATACAGCTCTCTTACACGTTTTTTTAAAAAAATTTATCAATTTCCGTGCTCTGTCTTTGGCAGAGTTCCTGTCAGAAAAATTTTGAGCCTTGTATGATTTTAAACCTGCATTGGCTTTTAATTTTTAGTCCGAGTACTGAGCTTTCTTACCAAATGTGTTGGGAGCTCTTTTGAAAATGCTTTCTATTTATTGGCTTTAGAAACATCATGTGGACCATTCCTTCTACATGAACCAGGTTTTCTATCAAGGGAAAAGTTCTCCCGATACTGTTTAATAACATTGGAATCAGTTTGACGGCAGACCTTTGATTGTTTGGCCAACTTTTTGTAGGACCAAGTTGGGTTTTGTTTAAAATATTTAATAATTTTAGTAATCACTTTTTGCTCGTCACTCATTTTAATCATTTAACAACAAATGAACATCATTGACATTAAACATAATAACTGATATAATTTTCAAAGGTAACTTAATAAAAAAAAATCAAATAATACTTTGTTTTTTCGATCTCACTCCTTATCTGTTACAAACTATTTAGAAAGAAATGGTTGGGAAGTTTTGCCTCCTTGCCACCATCCTTGTATCCCACAACTTGCCCTCACGCATTTTTAAGTCATACACCCAATAAAAATTTTATCTATCTTCCAATTAGATACAATTTTACATATTTTTAATGCTTAAATGAAAATAAAATCACTAGAAAATAACTAAATTTGGCAACCTTGGCCAGGTATAGATACTTTTTCTTGAAACGCAGCTTGTTTTTTTGTTGTTTTGTTTTCTATACTTTGGTTTATTTTTATTGTTGTTTACCTACAAATAGCTGCTGCAGCCACCAACTGATAAAACTTGGCTCCCAGTAAAAATAAAACAAAATCAAATTCAAAACAACAACATACTACACTCTATTATTTCTAATACATCTCTATCTTGTTTTTTTTATGGATTTTGTTTTGTTTTATTTTATTATTATTGTTGTTTTATTTGGCTTTTCTAGTACATAATACTTATATAGTACTTCTAATATTTCTAAACATATAGCGAAAAAAAATAAATGAAAATAACAACAATGACAGCTAAATATTAATGACACAAACAAAACAAGAACAGCAACAACAACATAGCAATAGTAAACAAATGAAAAAAGAGCGCACAAAATCAAACAGAAAAAAAGTACTCGCACAACGAACTCATACATTAAAAGAAATCATGAAAAATAAACAATTACATTCGTTTCTAGAAACGATGCGCTTCTTCGTTTATGTTTTTCCTATTCGTAGAAATGTTGTTATTGTTGTTTTCTTCTGCTGCTTCATTATTTTACGAAGTAGTGTGGCTGTTGTTTTTGTTATTTTGCTGTTTTTATGTTTGTTTGGTTGTGTGGCTCTAACCCACATTGCTCGAATATTTGAGCAATTAAGTTACGCTGCTTACAAATGCTGATCTCCTGGTCCAATACGTTGTTTAGGTTTGTTCGTACGTGTTACGACTGTTTGCAAATTGTCCCCAAAATGAAGTGAACGAACCTCACGAGCCATAAAACGCGATACTAAAGTAAGAGAACATGCCTCAAACGTACCCCAACACAGTTTTTATGTTTTGTGTTCAGTTTGGTCCAAACTGCAGGTTCGTTTTAAGTCATTGGTGGCTGGCTACCTACTAATAATACAAAATGTTGGTTATAACTCCCAGCTTCTTTTTCGTTGGCTTACAATTTTTATAAAACAAACGAGCAATTTTAATTTGGGTACAAAATTTATATGGAAAAACAAACATCCTTTCAGTTTTTAAATTATTTTTTAAAAAAATTTAATACAATATTTTATAAAACTTAATGAGAATTAATTGTGTTTTTTTTGTATTCCCTTTATAAATTGCAATCTTTTATTTATTTATTATTTCTTTTTGTAAAACAAAAAGTTTTTGAAAGTAATGGCTACAAATGTAGGTAGAAGTAGCCGTTGCCTAGTGATATTAAATTCATGCAACAATGTTGCACGTTTTGTTTTATTACGAAGAAGCCTTATGTATACACGAAAATTAACTAATGAAGAGTATTTTTCATTTACATATTTATGTTCTACATAAGGCACGCCTCAGGAAATTGTTTATTTTTAAGTGAATATTTCATTATAAAATAACCCAAGCAATCAGGAAAGCTTTTTTATGAATTGTAATAATTGTTTTTATTTAATCAATTTAAATTTAATTTTCTAAATCTCCCCAATTAACACAATTCGGAAAATAACAAAATCCTCAGAAGTTTCTAAGTATGAAAAGGAAACATATCCCTAGTGCTTCTCAATAAATTCCCTCATTTCCAACTTCTCTCTTTGAAAATGACGTTTTCCTATTTATTTGTTATAGTCTTTTGAAATCATGTCTATATGATCTGCCTTCCGTTTGTAACCTTTTCATCCTCAATTTGTTCTGAAAATACTGCTGCTGCTACTAACAAATGCTTGATAATCATAATTCTAATTTCCACCTTACATGACTCTTTTGTGTGTATCTGTTGTTCATACTTCCAAGTTTAAATGATATGTGTTATGAGTTTATTCAATAACTGTTACAATACCCTATAATCCATTGCAAAGAGATTTCGTCATGGCAACCAATTGTCACTTCTGACAACAGGTAAGAGAAAAAGACTAAAAAAAACGATTATTCACAAACGAGATGGTCCACTGAAACTACTTGTAGGACTGCAAGGACGGTAAGGTCCTATCCTGGATCGACGATATAGCGGTGGTCACTGCTTGTTCGTATTACATGTTAGGAGATTGAATCTACCCTATTATGACTGTAGAATATGTCAGAATTCTCTATATGTATTTGATTATTGTTTCCTTGAATTTTGAACGGTTTGCTACCTATGGACCTGAACAGGGGAAAAAAGGTAATAAAAAATATAAATTTGTATACGTTTTTGAGAGTTTGATCTTGAAGATTTGTAGATGAAGTTTTTTTGATTTTATATGTTCACAATTTTTATTCTTTATGATAACACCTACAACTTTGCCTCAGAGTGTAAACTAAAATTCCGAACGGTTTGCAAGATATGAGCCTGAGAAAATTATCACGAAATCCGATTTTTTTCGAAGTTTTTTGCAATTTTGACCTTGAAGATTGTTCTTTATGATAAGAGCTACAACTTTGCCTCAGAGAGTAAAGCAAAATTTCGAACGGTTTGCAAGATATGAGCCTGATAAAATGATCTCTTTTTTGCCAATTTTTTTAAAAGATTTTTTGCGATTTTGATCTTGAAGATGAAGTTTTTTTGATTTTATATGTTCACAATTTTTGTTCTTTATGACAAGAGCTACAACTTTGCCTCAGAGAGTAAATCAAAATTCCGAACGGTTTGCAAGATAAGATGTCTGAGAAAATCATCACTTTTTTGCAAAAATGGATATCTAAAAAATTCGATTTTTTTTAAGTTTTTTGCGATTTTGATCTTGAAGATGAAATTTTTTTGATTTTATATTTTTACAATTTTTGTTCTTTATGACAACAGCTACTACTTTGCCTCAGAGAGCAAATCAAAATTCCAAACGGTTTGCAAGATTTGAGCCTGAGAAAATGATCACTTTTTGCTAAAATGGATATCTCAAAAATTCGATTTTTTTTAAGTTTTTTGCGATTTTGATCTTGAAGATGAAGTTTTTTTGATTTTATATGTTCATAACTTTTGTTCTTTTTGACAAGAGCTATAACTTTGCCTCAGAGAGTAAATCAAAATTCCGAACGGTTTGCAAGATATGAGCCTGAGAAAATTATCACTTTTTTGGAAAAATGGATATCTAAAAAATTCGATTTTTTTTTTCCGATTTTGATCTTGAAGATGAAGTTTTTTTGATTTTATATGTTCATAATTTTTTTTCTTTATGACAAGAGCTATAACGTTCCCTCAGAGAGTAAATCAAAATTCCGATTGGTTTGCAAGATATGAGCCTGAGAAAATTTTTACTTTTTTGGAAAAATGAATATCTAAAAAATTCGATTTTTTTTTGCGATTTTGATCTTGAAGATGAAGTTTTTTTGATTTTATATGTTCACAAGTTTTTTTCTTCATGACAAGAGCTATAACGTTGCCTCAGAGAGTAAATCAAAATTCAGAACGGTTTGCAAGATATGAGCCTGAGAAAATTATAATTTTTTTGCAAAAATGACACCGAGGCCCATAAAACAAAAAACTGCATGACTTTGGGCAAAACTGGTAGACACAGGTTTTATTTCTTTTTGGTATTTTATCACGTAATGGTGGCCGTATATGGTTATATTTCCACGACTTAAAAAAATACACACAGGGTAGGTTACATTATTTTTGCTATCAAAAGTTGTAGTTTCAATTAAACCATACAAATTTACATTGGTAAACATTTTTAGTTAGTAATTTTTAAAATTAAGGGCTCATTATTTATTACAGCTAACATTTTAATCTTTTTGAACTAAGGAGTGAGTTCAAAAAATTCTCACATAGAATGTTAATAACAAAGAAACCACTAATCTACGGTTTCGATTTTTTTATTTGATTGAAATTATTATTACATCTTACAAAAAACCTTAATGGAAACCCTTCCATTAAGGTTTTTATAGTGCTTTCTGTCACTGTGTTCGAATAGGTAGTACATATCCTTTTAAAATCTACTACACTTTTGGATACCTTTTTTGTGCTCTTCAATTCTCTTTTAACAAGAGCCGAATATCTCTCCACTGACCTTAGCTCCAGACAGTTTGCAAGATTTAACTCCCTTAGTGCAAATATCACATTATTGTTCTTGTACCACTCAAGAACTTGCTTACCATAGTTACAGGATGCCAAATCAGGCCAAAAATAGGTGGACAGATTAGAAGTCATTATGAATGAAAGCATTCTCTTTTGTAAACATTCCTTGATGTAAATTTCAGTATTTATAGAGCCCTTTGTAACAAATGTTTCGCTTCTTTTGCTTGCCATACAAGAACTTTTTGGAAAAAATTTTCTGCTTTTGGTTTCTAAACTTTTCTACAACATTCCCTCAAGCATCAGCAACATAAAAATATTGTTGCTGATGCTCCAGGGAAAATCTTCCAGAACATACTTGCTGCATAATGGATGAGCAGCAGGTATATATTTTTTTTTTATAAAATTTGACATTAATTTCCGTGCTCTGTCGTTGGCCTCTAAATTTTTAGCAGAGTTCCTGTCTGGAACTTTTTGAGTCTTGTATGTCATTAAACTTGCATTGGCTTTAACTTTTCGTACCAAATAGTCGGAGTACTGAGCTAGCCCAACGGATGTGTTGGGCGCTCCTTTGAAAATGCTCCTTCAACCTGATGAAAATATTTAATAATTTTAGTACGCACTTTTTTCTCCTCACTCATTTTAATCAGATTAACAACAAATGAACATAAGTGACATTAAATTTAACTTAAAAGTTTTAATGCAAAATGTATTAAAGTTTTTTTTTTCGATCTCACTCCTTATTTGGGTAATTGCACTCATCAACTGTCATTTGTACACTTTGAAGCCACTAGTAACTGGATTTTGACTATCGCTTGCTTTAGTATTATTCAAAATAAGATCATTTTAATTATTAAATACTTGCAAAGTAAATTTTATTTTGTATTCGAAAATGGGTTTGGTTAGAAATATGTATGTAATTAATTTCCTCATTAATTTTTAAAATGTATTTCAATTAAACATTTCATAAAACCTCGTCTTTTACATCAGTGACCTGTATTCGTATGGAGTTTTAAAGTCGTTGTGTTTCCTCGTCTACATATTCTCTTTCACATGTTTGTTCGATTGTTTGAAGACTCTCCTTAAATTGTGTTGTTGTTGTTGTTGCAGATTGCAGTGAGTGTGAGTTTGGAGTAGGTTTGATTGAACATTGGTGTTGTATTCTTGCCAGTGTTGCCAGTAGTATCTTTATCAAACTATTTTGGTTGTTATTCCTATAAAGTATAATAAAAAAAATATGTTTTAAAGTTCTTCATAAATCCATCTTAAATAAATTAGATTAAATAAATGATGATGGGAGAAAAAAATGTTCAACAAGGTATCCAAATTTATTGAAATTTGGATCATGAGTTCTATGTGGTACTTAATACGAAATTTAAAGTTCTTTAAAATTTTTAAATTTCATATGATTTGAATTCTATTGAGTTTAAAATTTTATATAAGAATAGTGTAAAATTGTGCAGTTTCACTTGTATATAACTTTTAACCGCTTATCCAAAAAATGCAGTACTCAAAATCTGCTGGCATTAAACTGGTAAATGAGAATTTTGCAATTGACTACATAATCCTGTAAATGTCCTTAAATATTAAATTAACAAATTGTACTCAATTATGGGCATAACTTGCGTTGGTTTGAAATCCATAAACAACTGTTGAAAAATTGGGATTTTAGTGAAAACTTAAAAAGGAAAATATCTTGAAAACTCATCGTACGATTTCAAAATTTGCCATATTTGTGATCAGCGTGCCAAAATTATATAAAAAAAATATGTTATTGTATGAGAATCCCTTCTCAGATGAAAAATTTGTAACTTTTCAATATTTTTCTTGGTATAAATCTGCTCTATTTTACTGCGAGGATAAAAAGCTATGAGCATGTTATGTACAGCTATGAAACATTTTTTATCTGCAAACGGCAACACTGATTCCTATGTTATGTGCAGTGTTGCCAATTGAAAAGAAGTTAACCCTTAAATGCATGATTTTTACTTTAATTTTTATATAAAGTATCAAATATTTAGTTGATTTTTATTTATTATATTTCCTTTGCTTTAGTTTGATTTAGAATTTCGTTAGCTGAAACTTTTCGTACTCCATTTGATTTTTCTGAATTAGTATCAAGCTTATATTCGTCTAAAATTAAGTGGAACTGGAATGTAGACAATTGGCAAGAATATGCATTAAATGTGTAAATTTTTAAAACGTTTGGTTTAATTCCTTTAAATAAACCGGATACTTTTAATTGAAAATAAAAGCAGTTTTGTTGTTTACATTTGTAACAACTCTTTATTTATTTAAATTTAAAAAACAAAAGTAAAAACAATATAAATATACACAGAAAAAATTATATTTCAATTCAAACATTTATCACATATTGAACTGGTTTCAATTATTTCATAATTGAATCAAGTATTCATGTGCTCAAAAACAAAATTTTCTGATATTTTCTATTGAATTTTGAGTTTGGAATTTGATAATTTTGACAATTGAATATACAATTTTCGTTATTGGTTGAATTTTAAATACAAAAATTATTGAATAGATAATTTTCGTAATTGAAAACACAAAAAATAACAAAAATGTGTTTTCAATTACGAAAATTATCTATTCAATAATTTTTGTATTTAAAATTCAACCAATAACGAAAATTGTATATTCAATTGTCAAAATTATCAAATTCAAAACTCAAAATTCAATAGAAAATATCAGAAAATTTTGTTTTTGAGCACATGAATACTTGGTTCAATTAAGAAATAATTGAAACCAGTTCAATATGTGACAAATATTTGAATTAAAACGGTTTAAGAAATAGTTTTTTCTGTGTACCCTTCACCAAATTATACTTCAAAATAAAAATTTTAAATATTTTTGGGTAAACAAAATTTTTTTTTTAATTTTTTAGAAAAACAAATTTTCGAATTGTTTTTTGTTAAATTTTAAAATATTTTTTTTGTTTTTCCAATTTTTTTTTTTAATATTTAGCGAAAAAAACTTTTGATAAAAAAAAATCAGGTTAAAAAATATTTTTTCCGATTTTGACCCATTGCATTCCCAACTTACTATGTAAGGCGTTGCAAAGGCGTTAAGGACTTAGTAATCCAGATATAGGTCATAAATCGAGGTTGTCCTGGTTTTTTCCTTGTGGACCGATTTTCTCGATTTTAAATAGCAACCGAGCCGGAAGAATTCCTGAGATATTGATGTATGAATCGTGTATGTAAGTTATTTGGGGGCTTTGGAAAGTTGATTTCAACAGATAGACATGGCTTATTCGACTCCGCTATCTATAAGGATCCAGAATATACAGTGGTGGCCAGCTATTTAAGACAAATACTTGAATTTTGTTCATCAACTGAATTTTAAGTGCGATAGGTCGTAAAATTATATTGTGGAAATTACAAACGGAATGACAAATTTATATATACTCTTCTCACGAAGGTGGAGGGTATAAAAACAATGTTAAAAACTTGCTAAATTTATACGGTTTTTAGTTACTGTTTAAACAAGTATTTTTTTGGCGATTGGTGAAGTCTAAAAAAACCTTGATTGGCATCACTGTTTGTATGATGTTGTTTTTGTTGTTGTATTTTCTTCTTTACATTCATGCACTCTTTTGCTACAAGGGAGTTTTATTTTGTTGTTTTTGTATTTTTGCAGTTGTTGATTTTGTTGTTTTTATTTCAAAGACTCAGAGTCGTATTGGAGATGGAGTCATAATGAAGCAAACGAAACACATGCAACCAAACATTCAGACAGACAACCTCCCAGTCATACATACAGTCAGTCAGTGAAGCAAGCAATCAGGCAGGCAAGCAGGCAGGCAGACAACCAAAACAAAAACAACAGCCATATCCATTCATCCATGCCGTCCAGTCAGACAGTCATACACTGTCATTAAAGCGAACTAATCCAGTTTTATACAACATATATTTTGTTATTTTGTCAGTCACTCTACTCAGTCATCATCACAGTTTTATATTTATTTATTTTTTCGAAATTTGTTTAATGTTTTTTATCTCGATACATATTTTTTGTGTGTGTGTTCTACGACAACAATAACAACAGCAACCAAACGATTTGGTTGTCGTCTTGAAAATCTAACTTGGTGCAATTGTTTTATTATTTATTTATTGTTGTTGTTATTGTTTGTGTACGTTTTCAAATAATGGATTTTGTTGTTGTTGCATCTACTTCATAAGTATGTATGTATATTTTGGTGGCCGTTTAATTTTGTTTTATAATTTTAAATAAATAAAAAATAAAGATCTTGAAAATATGGTGTTTGTTAATATAAACAAAAATAGTTTTTAATGTTTTTTTTTTGTTAATTTTTATTTTTTTTTTTAAATTATAAGTGTATGCATGAGTATTTTTTAATTTTCTATTAAAATTTTAAATCAGTTTTTTTTGCTATTTTTTTTTTATTTATTATTAATGTTTTTGTTTATTATTATTTTGTTGTGTTGTTACTCGTGTTACATGTCACGTATTTTGCAAATACGTTTATATATCCCTTCTGTTTATTACTTACGTTCATACATACGTTTGTATGATGTATGCACATCCGTTATTTTTATAACATCCACCATCAAAACTGTTGATATAGGGTATATGTAAGATTGTCATTCCGCGTGTAACATTGAGAAATATTCATCTGAGACCCAACATAGTTGATCTTTGTGAAATTCTATGTGGATTGAGTTTTGCCCGTCTGTCTGTATAAAACACTCTCATATTCAGAATACATAACCGAAATTAATAAAATTTATACCAAAGTGTTAGTAATTTATCTAAGCATTTTCGTATTGAAAATTAGCAAAATCGGGTTAGTATAACCAGAGTTCTGAACCTCAAACCAATTCGATAATTTTCAAAATTTGTATACCCTTCACCTTCGTGAGAAGGGTAATTTCCACAATATAATTTTCAGACCCTATAAAGTATATATGTATAATCTGGATCCTTATAGATAGCAGAGTCGATTAAGCCATGTCCGTCTTTCTGTCTGTTGAAATAAATTTTCTGAAGACCCCAGATATCTTCGGGATCCAAATCTTCAATAATTCTGTCAGACATGCTTTCGAGAAGTTTCCTATTTAAAATCAGCAAAATCGTTCCACAAATGGCTGAGATATGAGGAAAAAACAAGGAAAACCTCGATTTTTGACCTATATCTGGATTACTAGGTCATTAATATAGACAATATGGATATCTAATGTTAGATATTTCAAAGACCTTTGCAACGACGTATGTATATAAGACCATAGTAAGTTGGACATACAATGGGTTAAAATCGGAAAAAATATTTTTTAACCCGAATTTTTTTTCACCAAAAAAAAATAAAAATTCAAAAACAAAAAAAAAATTTAAATTTAAAAAATTTTTAAATAACAATTCGAAAATTTTTTTCTCCAAAAATTTAAAAAATTTTTAAATAACAATTCGAAAATTTTTTTCTCCAAAAATTGAAAAAAAACAACTTTGGAATAAAAAATTTTGTGTATCTAAAAATATTTAAAATTTATATTTTGAAGTATAATTTGGTGAAGGGTATATAAGATTCTGTACAGCCGAATATAGCTCTCTTACTTGTTTTAAAGGAATTTCTCGAAAGCTATTTTCTTAGCATGATACAAATGTATCCTGTGAAAGAAAAATTAAAAACTCTACGAGCCGTTTTCTCAATATATCGCATTATCCTGCATTTCTGCCAGTTAATTAAGCCTGGCATGATAAACTCTTTCAGCATTCACTTGGAACTCATATTATTCGAGTTCATTCTCCATCAAATTAATGTTAATTCCTCTATTAAACTTTATTTTATAAAATATATTTAATTTCGTTTACAAAAACACAAACACATAAAAACTATGAATATATCTGTACGATAAATAAATAATTGGCAGATGAGGTCGGGTTAGCTTTGCGACAGAATAGAAGCAAATGAGACATTGAGAAAACCAAATATCGTTAATCTGCAGTTTTTCGTTGAGAAAAAATATAATCACCTAATCAGAAAACGGCTCTACGTATGTTGAATTGGCTGTCCTTTAGTTCAGTTTGTTTTGCCAAATCACCATGGACAAGACTTCCAAATGATCTTCTGTTCGGACAACGTACCGCGCGTTTCGCCTAATTTACAGTGAAGTATATTCCGGGATTAATGGGTACATAAAGAAACAAAATTGTCGTATTTGGGTCGATACCAATCCACATGAGATCCAAGAGCGTTCTTCATTGCATCCCGAAGAAGTCCCTGTTTGGTGTGGATTTTGGGCTGGCGGCGTCATTGGTCCATATTTCTTTGAGAAAGACTGACTTGGATGATATAGACACCAACGGCATGTGGTTTCTATTTGATTTCTATTTCGATTTGAGGGCATGGTCATCTCACGTGTAGGCGATGTTAAGTGGTCACCGAGAAAGTGCAATTTGACACCATTAAACATTTTCTTGTGGCGTTTTCTTGGGGGTAAGCCACAAACCACATCAGCAATCAAATCCGGTTAAATTCAGCCGGATTTATGCGCCAGAGTCATAGAAAATTTTACATTTTGGATGGTCGTCACCCAACGAAGCACGATGTTATTGATTTTCATTTCAAAATTTCTTAAAAAAATATATTTTTCTTTTTAAATTTTTTTGTGAATTTTTATACCCTACACCACCATAGTGGGGAGGGTATTATGCGTTTGTGCAGATGTTTGTAACGCCCAAAAATATTAGTCTAACACCCACCTTAAAGTATACCGATCGACTTAGAATCACTTTCTGAGTCGATTAAACGATATCCGTCCGTCCGTCCGTCCGTCCGTCTGGTTGGCTGGTTGGCTGGCTGGCTGGCTGGCTGGCTGGCTGGCTGGCTGGCTGGCTGTCCATGTAAACCTTGTGTGCAGAGTACAGGTCGCAATTTTGAAGATATTTCGATCAAATTTGGTGCATTATTTCACCTAGCCCCCATACAAATGTCCCCTCGAAATTGGACTTTATCGGTCATAAATATTTAATTTATCAATGTATCTACACAAATTTCGCTCCAAATAAGTTTTATATATACAAAATTTATGTCACCAAATTTTGTTACGATCGGTCCATAATTAGTCATAGCTCCCATATAGACCCGCTTCCGAAAATCACTTTAACGTGCATAAATCGCTTAAAAATGTTGGTATACACACAAAATTCAACATAGTTAACTTTAATATAGACATAAATCACACGACCTAATTTGATGGTGATCGGTCCATAATTGGTCATAGCTCCCATATAAGGCCCACTTCCGAAAATCACTCACGAATATAAATTATTGATATTTTAAAATAAAAATATTTTTACTCATTTATTTGGTGTAGGGTATTATATGGTCGGGCTTGACCGACCATACTTTCTTACTTGTTTTTATATTTATTTTAAAATTTTTTTTGACTTTTCATTTCAAAATTTTTTAAAAAAAATATTTTTTTTTATTTAAAATTTTTTTTTTTCACTGTTCATTTCAAAATTTTTATTTTTTTCCCTTTTCATTTCAAAAATATTTTTTTTTTAAAAAAATTTTTAATTTTTCAATTTTTTTTCAAAATTTATTATTGAATTTTTTTTTGGTAAAAAAAAGTTGGACTAAAAAATATTTTTCCCGATTTTGACCCATTGTAGATCCGACTTACTATGGCGTTATATACGTAAAAGGTCTTTGAAATATTTATAATAAGTAATCAGATATAGATCATAAATAGGTCCATATTGTCTATATTAATGAGTAGGGGGCGGGTTTATACAATGTAGACTAATTATCCATCCAAATCGCACATTTTGTTGTAAAATGGCATCGATTTGTTAGTGCATATTTTTGCATATTTTATTGATAATTTTTTAATTAAAATTTAATTTTTTGTCGTCATATTGTCTGAACAAAAAAAAAAAAACAATTTGTTATAGAAATAGCATTAAATATTATCTACAAACTTCTTGCGACTTCGAGCAACTGGCTTTAAGCCTTCTTCATTTCTCTATCAGCAATTGAAAATTATCACTTCAAAATATTTAGCTTCAAAAAAGTTGTTTTTTATGTATCAAAAATTCATCAAATGTATCGAATTTGTTTTCATTTCAATTTCGATTTATAAGAGATTTCGTTATCGAAAGATTTTGTAACTTCACACACACAGTTACCGCTACTGACAGTCATTTCCCTACAGTTCCAGGAGACGGTCCTAAACTAATGATTTTACCTAGAATTTAGGGTGACAACTAGTTACATAACTAGCTACGTAACTAGTTATTTTAACACGTTCATGTCCGATTGACTCTTATGGATTTCTTAGAGACAAATGTACTACACAATTAACATTTAAAGTGACTACACTATAGATTACTTAGAGACACTTAAGTGACAATTGTCTTTACGCTAGATTATATGGGATATATAAAGTAACCAATTGACTTCTCTCTGCTTTAAAAATAATACCTATCAAATGGAGTCAACCAACTGATCAGACATTAGTGGGATTAGGGATAAGGAATACATTTACTACTTGCTTAACTGCTGGGTTATTAGGAGATGAAAGGTTGGATGCTACTTTACAGCACAATTAAAATATTGACGATTTTAAAAGGCAAGATATTATAATTTATATTACACTAAATTCTAAGCAAAACTTATAAAGCCTAAAACTATGCAATTAATTTTGTTAATTGCTAAAACCCTACAAGTAAGCTGTTGTTGCGTTTCATATTCTCAAAATTATTTAAACCCCTAATCATATGCTACATTATTTAGTAACAAACTAAAATATTTTCTATATTATTTCCTAAAAAAAGCTTATAATATTCTATTTATTTGCAGATTAAAACATGGCGTCCACAATTTGCTTAAAATTTAAAATTTGCAATAGACTGCACGAACAACAACATTTACAGCAGCAGCAGCTACAACAGCAATAATGAAATGAAGTATTAAGAACCTAAGGACGCCCTCTTACAAAGAGCACAGTTGATGAATTAAAAAGCTGGAAAACTAAAAGAAAGACACCAAAAAAGAAACAGACAAAGTCTAAAAATAAATGACGGCCTAGAAACGAAAAAAATACAAAAGACATTTTTGTATAAAACTCCAAGGAAAACTAAGAGACACACATTATTTAGACCGCAGTAGAGTATTACAAACAAGTGGCTAAGGAAACAAATAAAATTATTTTTAAATAAGTTTAAATTATTGCATAAAATTAGAAAGTTGTTTTAAAACTCTCACAATAACTTTAACAAAAAAAAAAGAGTTTAAATAGAGCCTTCACTACATTGTTCCTTAATTTGTAACGAAAAATTCAGATACATTTTTAACTACAAAAAGAAAAGGCTCTGAAGTTTTAAACTAAAAGACAGGAGACAGACGTATAAAGAAACATCACATCTTTAGAGAGTGAGAGAAAGAGTGAATGCGTGTTTGTGTGCCACAACAAACGTAGAGGAAAATTTGTATTTATGGATGCAGGAGGTCTTCCAGTGTACCAGAGCGCCAATCAGGCAGCCGCCCAGCAACAACAACAGCAGCATCAGCAACAACAGCACCAACAACGTCAACATCAATTGAACATACAATTGCAGCAACAACAGCACTTACAACATCATCAGCAACAATTGCAACAGCAACAGAGCTTAAGTTTACACTTGCAACAGCAACAACAGTTACAAGCATCACAGCAACAACACGTACATAATGTGCAACAGCAGCAACAGATACAAGTGCAACAGCAACAACAACAACACCAACAACAGCAGCAACAACAACAGCAGCCACAAAGATCACCCTTCAATACAAATGCTGGTGCAGGCAACCCAAACGCGGGAGGCGGAATTGGCGGCGGCCTGGGCCCTGGCGGCAACGGAAATGGCAGCTCTGGCCAAACAAATCCAATTAACACGGGCCTATCACAAGCAGCAGCCGCAGCAGCTGCTGCCGCTGCAGCTCAGCAACAACAAGGTGGCCTCAATGCTGGGCCCTCACCAAATGGCAGCCTGCTCGGCAACGATATGGTGCCACCCAAACGTCAACAAATGTTTGAGCGACTGCGACGACGCATGGAAAACTATAGACGCCGTCAAACCGATTGTGTGCCACGCTATGAACAAACCTTCAGCACTGTGTGCGAGCAGCAGAATCACGAGACCAGCGCCCTGCAGAAACGTTTTCTGGAGAGCAAAAATAAACGGACCGCCAAGAAGACGGAAAAGAAACCCACAGAAACGGCCACGACAATGTTATCGTCCAATTTACAAAGCAGTGTACATGTGGTAAGAGAGATTTTGATTAAGTTTTCTTTAAATATAAAAAAAAAAATCTGTCAAAATTCTTCAGTTTTATAACCTCCACGAAAAAAGATGGGGGTTTATTGAGTTTGTCATTCCGTTTTGTAACATAAAGAAATATTGATCCTAGAATCAAAAGGTTTATATATTCCGGGTCCTTATAAAAGTCATATCTTTAAATTTAATTAAACCAAAGTGTGTGTGAGATATCATCGACATTTTTTATTCGTTTGAAAAGCCTATCGCTGCCAAGGCTTCAGAAAACCCCACAAGAACAAATCTAACGGTGTCAAATCGCTCGATCTCGGTGGCCAGTTCACACCACCTCCATGTGAGATGACCATGCCCTCAAATCGCAAAATGTCCAATATAGCATGAACTGTGTTGCATGTAGCGCCGTCCTGTTGAAACCACATCGCGTTGGTAGCCATATCATTCAATTCAGGCCAAAAAAAGTTTGTTATCATCGTAAAATGTGATGACCTGGCCAATGTCGTTCTCAAGGTTAAGTTAGGTAATTCAGCAGCTGTCCAAAACCTTAGTCTCGTACAGCTTACTTGGGTTCATTGATCGTTCCCTTTGTGGTACTTGAGGAGAAAATAGAAACAAAAAAAGAAAAGAGATAGATTGAGTAAGAGTGAAGTTGGCAAGAGAAAAATGTAGGTAGAAATTGGAAGAGTAAGAGCAGAGAAAAATTTAAGAATTCAAGAAATTCAACTAAAGCAGACCATCATGGGACAGCTGCTGGATCACTATGAGGTGTATCAACCATCTGCTTTCCCTAATAAAGGCGTCTATGCACCTTAGTTCCTTCCCAGATAACTCGGAGAGGTTACTAAAGGATCGCTTACCTAAAAGTCTGGCACATAGATCACTCCGGGCCGGACAATTACCAAAAAGAAGTGTAGGATGGTCTCATCTTCCTCCTCATTCTGACAACTTCTGCAGAAGTCATGGTGAGGCAGCCAAGTCTTGCAGCAGTACAATGCCGGGCGATCATCGCCACCATATTGCTAAGTCGTATTCGTTGTAAGATTCATTATCCCACCTTGGCATGGTCGTAATATGCATTATTTATCCGCTGCTTACAAGTCAACAAAGAAATGCCACAAAGGAAGTCTATATCAGTAATACAATTGTCTTCGTTATTCCTGTGTCGACGTACCCACTTACAACTGTTGAATGTCTCGCCGTCCCATTTAAGGATGCCCGGCATTACTGGACTATATTTGATGTTGTATAAACATCCATCAGGGATTTGATTGCGCCTTTACTGTCAGTATATATACGAATTTCGCTAGCAGATATCCTGTAATATCTGAGCAAATTGGCCGCTCTCCTAATGGCCGATACCTCGGTCTGAGGAATACTGCATCCATTTGGGAGTCTAAAGGACATTCTTATCTCAAATTCAGGAATATACAGTGACGGACAATACAATAGAATCACTACATATGAATTCGATTAAAGCGGTAAAACTACAAAATTTTATTTCAAAATTTAAAATTTGTTCATTATATATTAATGCTCATAACGTAAGCAATAAATAGAAAAAAATAAAATAAAAAAAAAACACATTCTTATGTTAAAAACGATGTCAAATCTAAATGACTAAATAAAATATGCGACATTCAAATAGAATCAATCAGTCTTAAAATGATTAAAAATAAAAAATCATCATAAGAATTCGTTGTTTTCTTAATATTTTGTGCATATCAATTATTTCTAATAACAGCATCAAATCTTTTGGGAATTGAATTTAACAAACTTTCGCATGTAGATCGGGAAATTGCATACAATATTTCCTGAATTTTCTGCCAAAGTTCTTCCTTTTTTTTAATTTTTCAGGTCCGAGTTTGTCTTTTACTATTTTCCATAGGATTTAAGTCTGGTTATTGAGACGGCCATTCCATAACATGAATTTTGTTATATAAAAACCATTTTTTGGCAAGACCTGATGTGTGCTTTGGGTCATTATCTTGCTGGAAGAGCCATTTTAAGGGCATATTCCATTCTGCATGTGGATTTATAACATTCTCCAAAATATTTACATACAAGTGCTTATCCATATTTTCTTTAATTCAATAAATTGGACCAACTTAATACCAAGAAAAGCATCCCCATATAATAATATTTCCCCAACCATGTTTAAACGTTTTAGGTTTTTGCCATTTTTTGGACGTCTAATCCATGTCTTATCATCACTACCAATTAAATT
The DNA here is from genome assembly GCF_958450345.1 of Calliphora vicina. Classification (NCBI taxonomy): domain Eukaryota; kingdom Metazoa; phylum Arthropoda; class Insecta; order Diptera; family Calliphoridae; genus Calliphora; species Calliphora vicina. Next base: position 28,786,334 of record NC_088784.1, read on the forward strand.
AATGGTCGTTTCGTCCGTCCACAACACATTTTGCCACTTTTTTATATTTTCTGGCCCACACCAATCATGATTGCTCCTGGTTTTAAATGAAATATTGGTAGTGATTCTATTGTAATGTCCGTCACTGTATATACCTCCGTCCACTCCATCCCCCTTTTTGGACCCATCTATATAGATAAATAACATCATTGAATCAAAGGAGAGACCATCAACAAGTTCTATACTGGATGGGATTGAGAAACTGAATTTACTCAGAAAGAAGGGTTTGAGGATGAAGTGATCAATATGATTAGGAAGATTTTGATTGTTTCCTATTACGCAAGGAAGTCCGTAAGGTCTACAATTCCATTCGTTGCAGGCATTGAGCCTAAATGCCGTGTTCAATATCAACTTTCTGGCCATTAGATCCAGTATTAAGAACAATGGCAATCCTGATAACTGGGGCATTGAGTCGCTCTTCACTCTACCTTACTGGCTACCGGTAGTACGCAATGTCCCTGTTATCAGGATTGCCATTGTTCTTAATATTGGATCTAACGGTTGGAGGCCCACCAGACAGAGGCCCCATAGAATAGTATAGTTTTAGTAACCGTATCAACTAGCCAGTCCATGTTCCAGGGTATAATAACCCATCTCGTGCCTATAGCATTTTTGCAGACATACATAGCCGTCATGATCTAAGATGCCCTTGCCTCAGTGTTGAGTTTCCAGGATAATTTCCCGTCGAGTATAATGCCCAAGTACTTTGCATTGTCCGAGAGCGACAATTCGGTTCCGCTCAGTCGTGGTAACGTAAAGTTGAGTATCTTAGTCTTTAATAAAAAAAGTACAAGTTCAGTTTTGCTAGAATTTACACTCTAGCCACTATCGAAACTCCATCGATTTAATATTTCGAGTGCCGCCTTCAGTCTTTGTGATATCGTACCCAAATGAATCCCTGAAACTGCCACCGCTACATCATCTTGTCTTGTAATTCTGGGAGTCTAATTTCCTAAGCAAACAGTTTAAGGCCAAGTTCCACAGAAGTGGAGATAGGACACCACCCCTGGTGAGTGCCTCTTTTGGCAGATCAAGAGATCGTAGTCGTTTCAATTTTAGAACGAATGATCTTATAATTCAGAAGGTCCTAGGAAACCTAGGAATGATATTATGGTTGCAGATTTCACATTATTGAAGGAGCCTTCTACATCCAAAAATGCCACGAGTGTGTAATTGAGGAATTCGATAGATCTCTCGATATAGTCCACTAGTGAGTGAAGTGCCGTCTCAACTGATTTTCCATTGGAGGTACCTAATGAACCTAACTATGGATTTATCAATCAAGGAAAACTATTGCTGATATTATGGTTGCAGATTTCACATTATTGAAGGCTCCTTCTATATCCAAAAAGGCCACGAGTGTGTAATTGCGGAATTCGATAGATATCTCGATATAACCCACTAGTGAGTGAAGTGCCGTCTCAACTGATTTCCCCTTGGTATAGGCATGTTGAGAGGTAGATAATAATCCTTGATCAACTGACATTCTAATATGAGTGTCAATAACTCTATCCAGGGTTTTAAACAGAAAGGATGATAGACTTATCGATCTGAAGTACTTTGAATTGGTGTGTGAAGCCTTGCCCCCCTTCGGGATGAAGGTCACAATGCATTCGATCCAAGTATTGGGTATGTAGCACCATGAAATATTGCCATCTGCCATGGTGTAACTAACTCTGCGTTGTTTTGCAGGTCAGCCGGTATGACACCATCTGGGCCTGGAGATTTGTACGGATCAAAGCTCCGAATGGCCCAAAGTACCTTATTCTCGTTAATCTCAATTGAGGATGAGATCCGATCATGCGGTTGGGATTCAGGGACTTGGGATGTATTGGATCTTATGTGGATTGGTTTTGTCCAATCCAATCATCCAGAAATGAGCTTCATCGCTGAAGATGATTTTTATACCCTTCACCTTCGTGAGAAGGGTATATATAAGTTTGTCATTCCGTTTGTAATTTCCACAATATAATTTTCCGACCCTATTCTGGATCCTTATAGATAGCGGAGTCGATTAAGCCATGTCCGCCTGTCCGTCTGTCTGTTGAAATCAACTTTCCAAAGCCCCCAAATAACTTACATACGCGATTCATACATCAATATCTCCGGAATTCTTCCGGCTCGGTTGCTATTTAAAATCGAGAAAATCGGTCCACAAATGAGATATCCCAGGTCAACCTCGATTTTTTACCTATATATGGATTACTAAGTCATTGATATAGACAATATGGTTATGTAATGATAGATATTTCAAAGACCTTTGCAACGACGTATATAAGACCATAGTAAGTTGGACCTACAATGGGTCAAAATCGGAAAAAATATTTTATAAACCGAATTTTTTTTTTCACCAAAAGTTTTTTTTTAAAAAAATTTTTAAAAAACAACAAATTTTTTTTAAAATTTAAAAACAAATTTTTTTTTAAATTTAAAAAAACAATTCGAAAATTTGTTTTTCCAAAAAATGAAAAAAATAAATTTTGTTTACCTAAAAATATTTAAAATTTTTATTTTAAAGTAAAATTTGGTGAAGGGTATATAAGATTCGGCACAGCCGAATATAGCTCTCTTACTTGTTTTATGAAAGAATAGTAGACTTAATAAATGACAGCCAATTCAACAGACGTTTCTTCAACAGAATGACCTTCCGAACGTTCTTCCTATTGGAAAACCCTTTTTTGAGCTGGGCACACACATTTTTTTTCAATAACTCTTTTATTAAAACCAAATTTAAATACATTTCATAGTAATTTTTTGTTTTATCAATCAAGGCGGAACTTGAAAAATCTTTAAAATCACGTTTAGTTTCGACATAAAATATAAATTAAACCTTGTTTTTAAATAGAAGCATAAAAAAAACTTAAACAAATTGAAAAAATAGATTTAAAAAATCTTTTAAATCTAAGCTAAACTTGAGACAACGAAACAGCAACGGATGCAACCCAGAACACAAAATGTTACAACAGCCAACCAACCAACCAAAGCCAATCCAAAGCATCTATGTATCTGAACAAATAAAATTGTCAGATACAAAATTTTGTAGCTTCAGCTTGTATGTATGAGGGGGGCAACAAAAAAAAATCTTTATTGAAATAAAAAAAAAAATTGTATTTATACGGTATAAATAATTTAAAAAAAGGTGGTGTTAAAGATTACGTGCAAATTTAAAGATGGAAATAAATGTTTAGTATAAAGTAATGGAAAATAAACTATACAATACAGTATGTAGAATGATGCAATTATATAACAGAACAGAATCAGCAGTAAGTAGCAACAGCAGCAGATATGGTGGCAGCAACAGCTACAGCTACTCTTACTACATATTGCTGGCGACTGCTGCAACTTTGTGCTTGTAAGGAAAATGGAAAATTTATGTACTGGTTAAATTTAAATTGTATTTTATGGCAAAATGCTTTAGGAGTTGCAAATTGAAATTTTAAATATAGTTTTTCCAGCTAAGAACAAAAAATAAAAAGAAAATACAGGTTGATTTATAAAGACTTATGAAGATATAGCCAGCAAAAAGTTTCATTACCTAGTAATGGGTTAAAATGCTAATATTCTAATACTTTTCTATTATTAAATAAGCAGTTATATATCTGCTAATTATGAAGTCATTATAAGTTTACTTTCAAGTAAGTCAGTCTGATACATTCAAAATTTAAAAGATTTGAAACTCGAAAGAGCAATCCAAACTCCAAAATACTAAAATTTGTATTCAGTTGCTCAACAAAACATAATTCATGCTTTTCTCGATGAGTCGCCTAATTATTTGAAATTAAATTTTTCTATAATTATTTCAATGCAGTCTTTATGTGTGGAGTACATGTCGATATTATTCAGTAAGTAAGCAAATCTTAACATTCCAATAACAATGATAAAAACCAACAACGAAATAATAATGTAAAAAACACTCAAGACAAGTAAGATATTCGGCTGTAACGAATCTTATATACCCTTCACCAAAGTAAATTTATCATAAAATAGAAAATTTTTCTTGTAAAAATGTTATTGTAGAAAAATATAGTTGAAAAAAATTTTATGGAAAAAAATTTTTTTTTCTCGAAAAAAAATTCGGGTTAAAAAATATTTTTCCCGATTTCATATCCGAATTATTTTGGTGTTATGTACCTTGTTGGAAAGGTCTTTGAAATATCTATCATTAGATATGCATATTGTCTATATTAATAACTTAGTAATCCAGATATAGAGCAAAAGTCAAAAATCGAGGTAGTCGTGGTTTATTGCTTATATCTCAGCCATTTATAGGCCGATTTTTCTCAATTTTAAATGGCAACCGAACCGGGTCTATAGCGGTTACATTGATGTACGAATCATTTATGTAAGTTATCTGGGGACAACGGAAAGTTGATTTCAACATACAGACGTATAGACGTAATTGGCTATATCGTCTCCGCTATCTATAACGATCCACAATATATATATTTTATGAGGTCGCAAACGTAATGATAAACTTATATAAGTATAGCCTTGCCACTCATGTTGAAGGGTATAAAAATAAGACATTTAAATACCAACTGAGTGTCGAAAACAATCTTATTTTTCAGTTTTATATTATTACATTTTTTTGCTGTTTTTTTTTGCAATTGAGTCACATTTTTTTTGTTGTTATTGCGTTTTTGCCTACATTTTATTTTTATTCCATCATTTTATTTGGATTGTTGTTGTTGCTTTTCCTACTTGAACTACAGCGTTGCCAGAAAAATACAATATTTTATCATATGTGGAATTTTTGGTGCAAAAAATTGGCCCATGTTTTCACTTAGCTTTCGAAAATCACTTTAAATTACAGTTTTCCTTATTTTATATTGTTTAATCGATTATTCGCTTTGTTAATTAATCGTACAAATTTCATTCAAAAACAATATTTTTGCAACACTTGTTTTGTATTCTATATATTTGTATATTTTTTATTCGAATAATCGAATAATTGTTTAATCGGTTTTGCGAATAATTGTACAAAATTCTCTATACAGATCTAAAATCACTAGATTTTATTAATTTAATATTTAAAAAGTCTGCCTAATGTTTTTAGATTTTTTGATTATTCGAATAATTGTTTAATCGGTTTTGCGAATAATCGTTCAAAATTCTCTATACAGATCTAAAATCACTAGATTTTATTAATTTAATAATATAAAATGTTGATTATTTTTTTTAATTTTTTTACTTTATAGAGATTTATACGTTTAATCGATTATTCGGTTTTACGATTAATCGTTTAAATTTTATATTTTAACAAAATTTTTGTATACACTCTCTTATAAATTATATATTGGGATACTTATTTTCGATTAATCGAATAATTTTTAATCGGGTTTAACGAATAATCGGCCAAATTCAGCGGATACAACAAAATTTTCGCGTGAAAAATTTTAAAAGCAAGAAAAAATTTCGAATTCTACATAATTATTGTAAATTTTTTTACACTCTATTTTTGTTTCGTTTAATCGATTATTCGGTTTTACGATTAATTGTTTAAATTCTATATTTTACCAACATTTTTGTAAACGCTATCATATAAATTATATATTGTCCTACTTATTTTCAATTAATCGTATAATTTTTTAATCGGATTTAATAAATAATCGGCCAAATTCAGCGGATAAAACAAAATTTTCGAGTGAAAATTGTTAAAGCAAGAATACATTTCGAATTCTATAAAATTATTGTAAATTTTTTTTAAACTCTATTTTTTTTTCGTTTAATCGATTATTCGGTTGTAAGATTAATCGCTTAAATTTCATTCAAAAACTATATTTTTAAAATCTGCTTTTGTTTTCTATATATTTGTATATTTTTTTATTCGATTAATCGAATAATTGTTTAATCGGTTTTACGAATAATCGTCCAAAAATTCTTTACACAAATCTAAAAGCTCTAGAAATTTCAGTTATAGTTCTGCTTATTTTCTTACTTGCCTAGTTTATTCATTTAATCGATTATTCGGTTTTACCATTAATTGTTTAAATTCCATATTTTAACATCTTTGTAAACGCTATCATATAAATTAAATATTGTCCTACTTATTTTCAATTAATCGTATAATATTTTTAATCGGGTTTAACAAATAATCGGCCAAATTCAGCGGATAAAACAAAATTTTCGAGTGAAAATTGTTAAAGCAAGAATACATTTCGAATTCTACAAAATTATTGTAAATTTTTTTTTATTTCTACTTTTATTCGTTTAATCGATTATTCAGTTGTACGATTAATCGCTTAAATTACATTCAAAAACTATATTTTTAAAACCTGCTTTTGTTTTCTATATATTTGTATATTTTTTTATTCGATTAATCGAATAATTGTTTAATCGGTTTTACGAATAATCGTCCAAAAATTCTTTACACAAATCTAAAAGCTCTAGAAATTTCAGTTATAATTCTGCTTATTTTCTTACTTGCCTAGTTTATTCATTTTATCGATTATTCGGTTTTACCATTAATTGTTTAAATTCCATATTTTAACATTATTGTAAACGCTTTTTAAATATTTTTTTTAAATTTTCTTATTTTATAGAGATTATTCGTTTAATCGATTATTCGGTTTTAGAGTAATCGTTTAAATTTTATATTTTAACAATATATTTGTAAACACTTTTATAAATTATGTGTTGTCCTACTTATTTTCGATTAATCGAATAATTTTTTTAATCGGGTTTAACGAATACTTGCCCGAATTCAGCGGATGCAACAAAATTTTCGCGTGAAAAATTTTAAAAGCATGAAAAAATTTTGAATTCTACAAAAATATTGTAAATTTTTTTTACATTCTATTTTTTTTTCGTTTAATCGATTATTCGGTTGTAAGATTAATCGCTTAAATTTCATTCAAAAACTATTTTTTTTAAAATCTGGTTTTGTTTTCTATATATTTGCGTATTTTTTTATTCGATTAATCGAATAATTGTTTAATCGGTTTTACGAATAATCGTCCAAAAATTCTTTACACAAATCTAAAAGCTCTAGAAATTTCAGTTATAATTGTGCTTATTTTCTTACTTGCCTAAGTTTATTCATTTAATCGATTATTCGGTTTTACGATTAATTGTTTAAATTCCATATTTTAACAACATCTTTGTAAACGCTATCATATAAATTATATATTGTCCTACTTAGTTTCAATTAATCGTATAATTTTTTAATCGGATTTAACAAATAATCGCCCAAATTCAGCGGATAAAACAAAATTTTCGAGTGAAAATTGTTAAAGCAAGAATACATTTCGAATTCTACAAAATTATTGTAAATTTTTTTATATTTCTATTTTTATTCGTTTAATCGATTATTCGGTTGTAAGATTAATCGCTTAAATTTCATTGAAAAACTATTTTTTTGTAAATCTTGTTTTATATTCTATATATTTGCATATTTTTTATTCGATTAATCGAATAATTATTTAATCGGTTTTGCGAATAATTGTCCAAAACTTTTTATATAAATCGAAAAACTTTAATTGAAATACTGTTTATTTTTTTTTTTTTTCTGTAATTTCTTACTCTATAGATATTTATTCGTTTAACCGATTATTCGGTTTTGCGATTAATCATACAGGTTTCTTTAAAAAAAATCATATTTTGTATTCTACATATCTGCATATTTGTGAAAATTCTATCTTATAAACTATTTAATGAGCAACTTATTTTGATTAAAGGGTTTTACGAATAATCGCCCAAATTCAGCAAATACAATAAAAATTTTACTTGAATTATACTAAAAGTAAGAAATAATTTCGCATTTTACAAAATTTTGATACATTTTCTTACTTTATATTGTTTAGTTCTTTTATTCGATTATTCGGTTTGGCGATTATTCGTTTAAATTTCATTTAAAAATAATATATTTGTAAATCTTGTTTTGTATTCTATTAATTTGAATATTTTTAATTCGATTAATCGAATAATTGTTTAATCGGTTTTGCGAATAACCGTCCAAAACTCTCTAGAAATTTTAATTTAAATTCTGTTTAATTTCTTACTGTTCTTTTGGCAATTAATCAACTAATCGAATAATTGTTTAATAAGTTTTGCGAATAAATAATACATTAAAAATTTAATTATACAAAATTATGGTAATTTATACTTTATATTGTTTTATTCGTTTAATCGATTATTCGTTTTTAAGCTAAATCGCTTAAATTTATTATTTAAACAATATTATTGTAATTACTATCTTTTGGGTATTTTTTTTTTTATTAATCGAATAATTGCTAAATATGTTTAACGAATAATCGCCCAAATTTTGCACCTGCAACAACAATTTCGCGTGAAAAATTTTAAATGTTAGTAGTGGAAGGTTTACCGATTAATCGTTTTTAATTTTAAATAAATTTTGATAATTATAATTTTCTGTCTAATGTCTGTGGCAACGCTTATCTCATTGTTATTATGTACATAAACATTCACTTACATATACAATTATTTTATACCATCTACAAATATTCATACGAGTAGAAGTTACTCTTCGTACCAGGAATGGAAAATGAAATCAATATATAAATGATATTCAAATGGTACTGTTTTCAACCTCAATTTATTTTCATAATAACTATAACATTATTAAATAAATTTCGTATTTTATTCATTATTTTTATTTACATTATTTCGGTCTAAATAATGGGTAATAATTCATCAAAAAGCCCGTTAGAGCCGGTTTTGTTTATATAAACCAGCAAGTGTTAATTAATTATTCGTTAAAATTATAAAGAAAATATTCGAATAAAATTGTACAAATTTCCAAATTTGTAAATTTTTAATTAAAATAATATAGATTTGAATTGAATAAAAATTATTCGAATATTCTGCAAATATTTTCGTTACTACGCATAAAATCTTCTTAGTGCAATTAAATTAGAAATTTTTAAAATAAAATTATGAACGAATAAAATTTTATTCGAATAAAATATTAAAATATCCGGCTAATGTTTAACTGAAAAAAATATTAAAAATCATTAAAATTGATCCTTGGTAGTAAAAATAAATTATAATTTTTTTTTAATATTACTGAAAATTTTGAACGAATAAAATTTTATTCGAATAAAATATTAAAATATCCGGCTAATTTTTAAATCAAAAATCATCGCAGTAAAATAATAACACACAACTTTTAAGTAATTTCTTAAACGAATAAAAAATTATTCGATTAAAATTAGTAAATTAGTCGGTTAAAATTTTAAGAAAAATCTGTAAATTTTTTATAAAAATTAACAAAATTGAAAATGTAAAGACTACAATAACGATTTTTTTGAAAAAATATTAACGAATAAATTTGATTCTATAATATATGAAGTAGAAATAAATTAGAAATTTTGAAAATATTACTATAATTTTTGAACGAATAAAATCTTAATCGAATAATATATTAAAATATCCGGCTAATTTTGAACGAAAAAATGTTTCAGAAATCTTCGCAGTAGATATAAAATAATAACACAAATTTAAGGTAAATTTTTAAACGAATAAAAAATTATTCGATTAAAATATAAAATTATTCGATTAAAATTATAGTTAAAAAATTGTCCAAAAATTACGTAGATCACCAAAAAATATAAAATTCGAAAAAATATTAAAAGGTCCGTGTAATTTTTGGCTGAAAAATATACTAATTTTCTTCGCAGTTAAATTGTATTCGAATAAAATATTAAACTGGCTGATTTTTTACTAAAAAATATATTAAAAATCCTCTCAGTAGAACTAAAATAATAATGTACAAATTTTAAGAAATTTTTTTAAACGATTAAAAAATGATTCGATTAAAATAGTAAATTAGTCGGTTCAAATTTTAATAAAGATGTAGGAAAATATGCTAAATGCTAATATTACAAAAAAACAATTATAATAAATTAAATTTTTAGCATATTTCCAACGAATATTTAATTAATCGATTAAAATACTAAATTATTCGCTTAAAGTTATTGTTAAAAAAGTTCCTAAAACTACGTAGATTACCAGAAAATATAAAATTTCAAAAAATATTACAAGATCCGTGTAACTTATGCCTAAAAAATATATTAAAATTCTTCGCAGTTAAAATTTTATTCGAATAAAATATTAAACTGGCTGATTTTTTACTAAAAAATATATTAAAAATCCTCTCAGTAGAACTAAAATAATAATGCACAAATTTTAAGAAATTTTTTTAAACGATTAAAAAATTATTCAATTAAAATAGTAAATTAATCGGTTCAAATTTTAAAAAAGATGTATGAAAATATGCTAAATGCTAATATTACAAAAAAACCATTATAATAAATTAAATTTTTAGCTTATTTGCAACGAATAATTAATTAATCGATTAAAATTCTATATTATTCGCTTAAAGTTATTGTTAAAAATGTTCCTAAAACTACGTAGATTACCAGAAAATATTAAATTCCAAAAAATACTAAAAGATTCGTGTAATTTATGGCAAAAAATTTATTAAAATTCTTCGAGGTCTTAGCAGGAGATCGGAAATAATAACACACAAATTTTAAGTAATTTTTTAAACGAATAAAATATTATTCGAATAAAATATTATTCGAATAAAATTCAAAATTATCCGGTTAAAATTTAAATAAAAGTTTTGCTAAATGCCTCTAATATTACAACCAAAAATATAATAAATCAAATTTTCAAGTAATTTTCAACGAATAATTAATTATTCGTTTAAAATATTAAATTATTCGGTTGCAATTTTAGTTAAAAATATTCCTAAAATTAATTAGATTACAAGAATATATCTTGTATAACATTATTAAGCAAGTAAGTACTTTATTCATTATTTTTATTTACATTATTTCGTTCTAAATAATGGAAAATAATTCGTTAGAACCGCTTTTGCTTACATAAACCAGCAATTTTAAATTATTCGTAAAAAATAAATAATAATTGAATAAAATTGTACAAATTTCCATTAAAATTATTAAAATATTACGGAAAATCTTGAACAAATAACATTTTATTCGAATAAAATAATAAAATATTCGCCTGATTTTTTACTAAAAAATATATAAAAATCTTAGCAGTAGATCTAAAATAATAACACACAAATTTTAATTAATTTTTTAAACGAATAAAAATATTATTCGAATAAAATGCTAAATTATTCGCTTCAAATTTAAGAAAAAATTAGGAAAATCTTTTTTTATTCCTTTTATATTCCAAAAAAATATAAAAAAGCTAATTTTGACCATATTTTCATCGAATAATTAATTATTCGTTTAAAATATTAAATTATTCGGTTGCAATTTTATTTAAAAAATATTCCTAAAATAGCTTGGATTACAAGAAAATATAAAAATTCCAAAAATTGAGTAACTTAGTTGCGAATAAATAATTATTCGATTAAAGTCCTAAATTATTCGGTTCAAATTTTTAAGAAAAATCTTAGGATTTTTTCTAAATAGTACTAATATTACAAAAACATAAAAATATAATAAAAAATGTTTATGATTTGTCAGCGAATAATTAATTATTCGATTAAAATACTACATTATGTGGTACTTTCAAACTGAAAATATGTTTAACTGAAAACATTATCAATGTATTAACTTTTCCATGCCTGACCTGTACATATAACTGGGTATGTGTTTTCTAAAAACGTACTCGTATGTACTCGGAGAGTATGAGTACTCTATGAAGAGTATATAACAAAAACAACAGCAGCAACAATAATATGAAATTGAGCGGGGATGATGGGAACGTATTTATTGAATAAACTTAATACTTTTTAATGCAAAAAATGCTGATATGTAATGTGTAATATTTTAAGGATGTAGAAAAACTTGTAAATTTTTTAAAATAGAATTTCTAAAATACTGGGAAGATCGGTACAAAACCTAAAAACATCAATATAGGATTTCAAGGTATTATAAATTTGATAAATAATTGAAGTAATGAAAAGATCATTCAAGTTTTCAAAAACCAAATCGGTGGGAATCTATTAGGAGAGTATAGTGTAGCGGAGGGCAATAGTGAGGAAGTGTTTTCTCTCCCTCAATTCCCTACGCCTTTTTTTCTACAGTGCAACTCAAAAACAATATTTAGCCTTTTTTTATTTTTCTCTTTATTTTGGTTCTTATTTTTCTATATGGAATGGTGAGCAAGTACGATGTATTCTGCATAATTGTTAGTAGGTGAGGAGGCTCCAAGTTGTCCGCCTTATTTTATTTTGTAAATTTTTTTCTTGGTCTCTGTTCTACTCCTCATTTTCTTTAGACTTCGGATTTTATTTTATTTCTTTATACAGCTTGCGTTTTGTTATCTCGACTTTAGCTGGTTGGGATGTAGTTACTTGCAAATAAGGTTGAGTGTAAATATTTATGGACAAATTATATAAAAAAATTAAATAAAAATTCTTGTACATCTATATATATAAAAGAGTAACGTTACTGACTGACTGACTGATTCATCATCGCACAGCCCAAACGGCTGAAGCTAGATTCACGAAATTTTAACTGTGTTTTGCTCCCTCCCCAAAACGATCCGATAAGAAGGGATTTTTGGAAATTCGAACGTTTAGGGGTTAAAAAGGCTAAAAACGGGTAAATTCGGTAACCTTATATCTTCAAAAGTAATAAAGATACGAAAAAACTTAAAATTGCATGTTACTCCATTCAAAAAATAAGCTGACAGGTGTTTCGTACTTTTTCGAAATTCGAAACTATTAGGGGAGAAAACGGGTAAAAACTGTATTTTGGTACTTTTTTTGCACCCTATGTATCTTTTAAACCAATAAACATAGAAACAAATTTTAAATCGTATTCTTTACTTATCAAAAAATAAAAAAATTAAGTTTGGTACTTTTTGGAAATTCGAAACCTTAAGGGATAAAAATTGTGTTTATTTTTGGTACTATTTCATAAAATATGTTTTTCTATAATTTGACATAGACATACGAATATTTTATTATGAGCTCCCACCAATGGGGATAAAAAAGGTACCAAAAAGGGGATAAAATCTGGAAAATACTTTTTATTTGAAATTATTAAGCCAATTTTGATAATTTTTTTAACGTTGGTTCCTGGATTCATACAAAAATTAACTAGCAGGGTGTTATTTGGAACTCGAGTACCAAGGTTTATATTGGGCCAAATCCGGGTAAACAGTTTGGTACTTTTTTTAAAACATATTTATTCTTGGGCACATTAACACAGATTTTAATATTTCGAGACATGTCTGTAGCATAAATAATTTTGGCAAAATGGAATATTTTTAAATTTCAAACTTGAGGGAAGAAAAGGGAAATTGGTACTTTTCTCCTAATGGTACTTTTTTAACATTTTAAATTATTTCAGTTATCGATATTAAAGTTAGCTGATATGTATCTGAGTGAAGTTAGTGTTAGGAATAGGGTACAATATTTAGGTACCAAAATGTGAGAACTGAACTATAGGTACTTTTTTATTTATCTAATGGTACTTTTCTGAAATTTCTATAACAATGGACTTAGAAACATTAAATTAAGCATATATGATCCTAAGTGAGTGAGAATTCTAAGGGTAGACTTTTTGGTACTTTTTCTTTATTCGAATGGTACTTTTTGAAATTTCTTCACCAATGACCCCAAAGCCATGAAAATAAGCTTATATGGACCCGAGTGAGTGGGAAACAACCAACAAGTGGGGGATTTTTGGTACTTTTTATACCTATATTCTAATGGTACTTTTTTAATTTTTTGTAATAATTGACATAGAAATATGAAATTAGGCGTATATGGTCCCAAGTGAGTGAAAATTCAAGGGCATACTTCGTGGTACTTTTTCTTTATTCTCATGGGTACTTTTTTGAATTTCCTACAATAACACAGTACAACATTTTTCAGTTCATTGCTTTGGGACTCAATTCTGACAATTGCACGTGAAAGTAGCCCCAAAAATAAGAACTTCTGCATCATTAGTTTTGTCAAGTTGGCTGCCGTAATAATTTAATGGCTATTCGAATTTTTTTTGCTCAAGGTGGATTTTTATCACTCTTTCTATATTTTAACACGGTTATATCTCGGTATACCGTACGCAATATCTCTTTTGTGGCTGAAGCAATGTTGTAGATATTGAAAAGGAGAAAAAAAAGCGGAACATACCTACCCGAAAAAAGTGCATCCAGTGCCTTAAAAATCGCAAAAATGCCCATTTTTAAATTTTTTTTACCAATTTTTCACCTTTTTTGCTCAATAACTGGATTACAAATCCAATTATGGACCGATCACCATCAAATTAGGTTGTGTGATTTGTGTCTATATGAAAGTTATTTATCATGAATTTTGTATGTATACCATCATTTTTAAGAGATTTATGCACTTTAAAGTGATTTTCGGAAGCGGGTCTTATATAGGAGCTACGACTAATTATGGACCGATCATAATAAAATTTAGTACGTATAATTTGTTCAGCCCAAGGACGAAGTCTATTGAAATTGGCTGAAATCGGACCATTATTTCACCTACCCCCATACAAATGTCCTCCCGAAATTACACTTTATTGGTCATAAATGTTAAATTTATATATGTATCTACACAAATTTCGCTCCAAATAAGTTTTATACATACAAAATTCATGTCACCAAATTTTATTATGATCGGTCCATAATTAGTCATAGCTCCCATATAAGACCCGCTTCCGAAAATCACTTTAAAGTGCATAAATCTCTTAAAAATGATGGTATACATACAAAATTCATGATAAATAACTTTCATATAGACACAAATCACACAACCTAATTTGATGGTGATCGGTCCATAATTGGATTTGTAATCGAGTTATTGAGCAAAAAAGGTGAAAAATTGGTTAAAAAAATTTAAAAATGGGCATTTTTGCGATTTTTAAGGCACTGGATGCACTTTTTTCGGGTAGGTATGTTCCGCTTTTTTTTTCTCCTTTTCAATATCTACAACATTGCTTCAGCCACAAAAGAGATATTCCGTACGGTATACCGAGATATAATCATGTTAAAATATAGAAAAAGTGATAAAAATAAACCTTGAGCAAGAAAAATTCGTATGGCCATTATTTTATTACGGCAGCCAACTTGACAAAACTAATGACGCAGAAGTTCTTATTTTTGGGGCTACTTTCACGTGCAATTGTCAGAATTGAGTCCCAAAATCATGTGTTGTACTGTGTAATGGACCTAGAGTTTCCAAAAAATTGAAGAATTTCAAAACCGCGGTTTCAGTTTTGTGATAATTTATTAAATATTATGTATTATAGAAACAAAATTAGTTGATAATATAGGAAATGATATACAAATCTAAAATTCAAACTTGACGGGTTATGGTTTAGTGAATGCGAATTTAAAAGTGATAATCAATGGTACTATTTCCTTATTGCAATGGTACTTTTTGAACCTAAAATGGACCCATAAATATGAAATTAGACATTTACAATTAGATTCACAAAGTGAGACTTGATAGTACTATTTCTTTCTTCTAATTGGAGTGGCGAAGCGCACCGGGTCAGCTAGTTTGTTATAAAATTATTAACTCTTTTGTTTATTTTTCGCATATGCCAGAGTAAATGCGCAATTTGTAATACGGTTTTTTGTTAAAAGATTTTAAAGCGTAAAGAAATTGATATAAAAAAAATAAGTTTTTCGATTTTAAAAAAAATGGGTTCAATCTGAGGGTTGCGGGTTCGATTCCAGCCAAAGACTCTGGTTATATCTGCAGACTGTTCTCAATTAACTAAATCTTTGCAATTAATATTTATGTGATTTTTAGGCTGCACTAAAGTTGAGCATATATGTATATATATAAAAATGAAATGGTCCATGTATGTAATGGCATCACGTGAGAACGGCTGGAGCGATTTGGCTGATTTTTTTATTCGATTCGGGGTAAAACTCGGAAATTTTTTTTTGAGTCCAGTCAACTGTAATTAAAAAGATCCCTAAAGTATGCAGTACAAATTTTGATATTTTTTTTGCAAATAAATAAGAACAGGCGTGTGTATGTGGGTTGGTGAAACTTGAAGAAGAGCTACCGTGCGAAGCCGGTCAACTAGTCTTTAATAATAATACAAAAAATGTTAAAACCTGGTTTATTTAGAAATATTATTCAAAACCGATCTAAAGCGATAAATAAACATTTGATTAAATAAACATCTTCTATTATTTTTATTAAGTTTACACCACTTTGTCATATTTTATTTTGTGATTTTTTTCAATTTTATTTTCGATTCTCTTTTTTATCGTTTCTAATTTTGAATTTCTAATTAAAGCCCAAATTGTTGTAGTTGTTTACTTTTCATTCAGACTCTTAAACCTGAAAATCTAATAAACCCGGATTTTGCACATAAAACATTAATCATCAGGTTGAGTGATGAAAATGTTTTGTGATTGATTTGACATTAAAGCTAAAACAAAATAAATTCTTTCAGCATTGCTAAACTGTTTAAAACAGCTTAAGACAAGCAAAAACAAAAACACAAACATTTTGGAAAAATAAATTATTATTAAGGATATTCAGAGAGATCAACAAATGTACAAAAAAAAAATGACAAAAAAGGCAGTCTATATAATGAAAAGAGCCCAGCTGCAAAAGTCACTAATTTCCCCTAAGTTTTCAAACTGTTTAGTTAAAATTCCATTCATGGAACCCCCTTAATATTTATGTTTTTTTTTCTAACTCAAAAAATACTTTGTTTTACAAGTGATTACGTCCAAATGCAAACAAAAAAATCTCTCTTTTGCCCCAACATTTTTTGATGCATGTAAACTCTGACAGAACATTTTTGCTAAAGCAGCAAATGCAACAACTACTGTTGCCATACATCCACACCAACAAAAAAAAAAGAAACACGAATCAAGTGGCCAGATGCAACATTAACAGCATGATGATTCAATGTCAGCATTTGAAATTCTTCGCTATCACCCGCTCCTCCCCTTACTCCCTGCCTGCCTCCCTCTATCCTATTTGTATCTTTCTCTGGCTAAATTTGTTTGTAATATTGTTTTTATGATGAATTTGTTTGTTTCTTGCGTTTGCTTTATTATTTGTTGTTTTTCCATTATTTTCATTCATTAAAAGTGAAAAAACGAAATGGGAAAACAAATTTCCATTATAATAAATAAAAATACAACAAAAAAAAAAATAGAAAAAATAAAAATTGTATGGTGGTTTGCCATACACGCGTTGCTCATTTAAAACATGCTCGTACTAAAAAATTTGCAAATAAACATACCTACACGAAGGTTGGATGGGAGAAAAAGTAATTTTCTTTAAGTCTGAAAAAGAGCAATCTTTAGAAGAAAAACACTTAGGTCTTTATACTAAAGACATTTATACTAAAGTATAAAGTGTCTTTATACTAAAGTATAAAGTGTCTTTATACTAAAGTATAAAGTGTCTTTATACTAAAGTATAAAGTGTCTTTATACTAAAGTATAAAGTGTCTTTATACTAAAGTATAAAGTGTCTTTATACTAAAGTATAAAGTGTCTTTATACTAAAGTATAAAGTGTCTTTATACTAAAGTATAAAGTGTCTTTATACTAAAGTATAAAGTGTCTTTATACTAAAGACAATGTCTCTATACTAAAGACAGTGTCTTTATATTAAAGACAGTATACTACACTTGTGGGTTATACTAAAGACAGTTGGGTCTTTATACTAAAGACTTTTGGGTTTTTATACTTAAGGCTTTTGGGTCTTTATTCTAAAGTCTTTTGGGTTTTTATACTAAAGACTTTTGAGTTTTATACTAAAGACTTTTGCGTCTTTATACTAAATAATTTTGGGTTTTTATACTAAAGACTTTTGGGTCTTTATACTAAAGCTTTCGGTCTTTATACTAAAGACTTTTGAGTTTTTATACTTTTGGGTCTTTATACTAAAGACTTTTGGGTTTTTATACTAAAGGCTTTTGGGTCTTCATACTGAAGACTTTTTGGATTTTATACTAAAGACAGTTGGGTCTTTATACTAAAGATAGTTGGGTCTTTATAATAAAGATAGTCGGGTCTTTATACTAAAGACTTTTGGGTCTTTATACTAAAGACTTTTGGGTCTTTATACTAAAGACTTTTGGGTCTTTATACTAAAGACTTTTGGGTCTTTATACTAAAGACTTTTGGGTCTTTATACTAAAGACTTTTGGGTATTTATACTAAAGACTTTTGGGTCTTTATACTAAAGTTTTGGGTCTTTATACTAAAGACAGTTTGGTCTTTATACTAAAGACATTTTGGTCTTTATACTAAAGACAATTGGGTCTTTATACTAAAGACTTTTGGGTTTTTATACTAAAAACGTTTGGGTTTTTATATTAATGTCTTTTGGGTCTTTATACTAAAGACAATTGGGTCTTTATACTAAAGACAGTTGGGTCTTTATACTAAAGACTTTTGGGTCTTTATACTAAAGACTTTTGGGTCTTTATACTAAAGACATTTGGGTTTTTAAACTAAAGACTTTTGGGTCTTTATACTAAAGTCTATTCAATTTTTATACTAAAGAATTTTGGGACTTTATACTAAATACTTTTGGGACTTTATATTAAAGACTTTTGGGTCTTTATATTAAATACTTTTGGGGCTTTATACTAAAGACTTTTGGGTCTTTATACTAAAGACTTTTAGAACTTTATACTAAAGACTTTTGGGTCTTCATACTAAATAGCCTTGTGTCTTTATCCCCCAACTAATAAATTTGTTTTTATTACTATTTTTTTTGTATTTAATTTCACTTTAATTTCACTAATGATACTCACAAGTCATTGTTGTTGTACGTACGCAATTCGTTTTGCTACAGCTATAGCCTGGCTAGGATGGCTATATATATGGCCTGGCAGATGATAAACAGACGGACTGACTGTGTTGCGAGCGAGTTGTATGGCTACATAAATAAGCAAATACTAAGTGGCCATTTTGTTGGCTGGCTAATACTAACTCATAGTTGGAGTTATACTTTGGAGAAAGAAAAAACAGCAATACTTGCATTGTGCAAGAAAAACTGAACTGAACCTCAAATCTTTTAAGTGAAATTGCAATTAAAATAATTGTAATTGTTTGATATTTATTGAATGCGTGCTTTGGCAGTTGGCTAAAAGCTCATGAGCCAGCAAATCTTATAAAAGCGAACAAAGAAAAAGGGTTAAGACCCGCGGCTGGGTATTATTAATTTAGATGAAATGTAAATTGAAAAAAGATTTGAATGAAATCAAATGCGTGAGAAAAATGTTAGTTAAAGTGTTATAAAATTGTATAAAATAGATCCAAAATATGTAGCAATATTTAAAGCTATTATTGGTGATTACTAATTACCGTTTGCATTACTTATAGATAGTTTAGTAATGGCTGTTTCAAAATCTATTGTATTTGAGCTTATTCGTTAGTTGTATGGTTGATTGTTGATATTTAATTCTAACCTTATGTTTATTTTTCTTCAAATGTTTTCTTTCAAATGTCAAACTGTTTGCTTTTTTTGACATTGTCCTCATCTTTTGTTCATTACATACCACAACAGTTTGTCATAAAATGAATTGAGATTTTGTAATACATACGCTTTACATTCTTATTCATTTACTGTATATTTAGATATATATTTTGCATAAATTTTGTAATGATACAAATAAAATAAAAGTTTATTTTTTTTAATAACATATTTTGTAAATGACAACTGTCAAATGCATTAACTAAACTATGACATTTTGTTTGACAAAAAAAAGAATAGAACTTTGAATAAAATGAAAAATAAACAGAAAAACTGAAATATTAAGAAACAAAATTAGGAAATCAAGTAGTAAAACAAGAGATTTACAGTGGGCCCTCTGCTAGAAAACTATAAAAAAAGTAATTTGTCAAGTGTCTTTAGTACAAAGACCCAAAAGTCCAAAAGTCTTTAGTATAAAGAGCCAAAAGGCTTTAGTATAAAGAGACAAATGTCTTTAGTATAAAGAGCCAAAAGGCTTTAGTATAAAGACCCAAAAGTCTTTAGAGTAAAGACCCAAAAGTCTTTAGTATAAAGACCCAAAAGTCTTTAGTATAAAGACCCATAAGTCTTTAGTATAAAGAGACAAAAGTCCTTAGTATAAAGACCCATAAGTCTTTAGTATAGACCCAAAAGTCTTTAGTATAAAGACCCATAAGTCTTTAGTATAAATAGCCAAAAGTCTTTAGTATAAAGACCCATAAGTATTTAGTATAAAGACCCAAAAGTCTTTAGTATAAAGACCCATAAGTCTTCAGTATAAAGAGACAAAAGTCTTTAGTATAAAGACCCAAAAGTCTTTAGTATAAAGAGACAAAAGTCTTTAGTATAAAGACCCAAAAGTCTTTAGTATAAAGACCCAAAAGTCTTTAGTATAAAGACCCAAAAGTCTTTAGTATAAAGACCCATAAGTATTTAGTATAAAGAGACAAAAGTCTTTAGTATAAAGACCCAAAAGTCTTTAGTATAAAGATCCAAAAGTCTTTAGTATAAAGACCTAAAAGTTTTTAATATAAAGACCCAAAAGTCTTTAGTATAAATACCCACAAATCTTTAGTATAAAGAGACAAAGTCTTTAGTATAAAGACCCGAAAGTCTTTAGTATAAAGACCCAAAAGTCTTTAGTATAAAGACCTAAAAGTTTTTAGTATAAAGACCCAAAAGTCTTTAGTATAATATCCCAAAAGTCTTCAGTATAAAGACCCAAAAGTCTTTAGTATAACGACCGAAAAGTCTTTAGTATAAAGACCCATAAGTCTTTAGTATAAATACCCATAAGTCTTTAGTATAAAGACCCAAAAGTCTTTAGTATAAAGACCTGTAAGTCTTTAGTATAAAGGGACAAAAGTCTTTAGTATAAGGAGACAAAAGCCTTTAGTATAAAGATCCAAAAGTCTTTAGTATAAAGACCCAAAAGTCTTTAGAATAAAGACCTAAATGTCTTTAGTATAAAGACCCAAAAGTCTTTAGTATAAAGCTACAAAGTCTTTAGTTCTTGAATATTCAACTTTTCAAATTCAACATTTTTTATTTTCTCTTTATTCCTTTCAAACCTCTGTGCCACTTCATTTATGATGTATTGAACAAATATTAGCAAAAAATTCATTTTATTGGCTTGGGAATTATATGATGCATTATAATATATGCAATATTATATTGATTTTATATTAAGGTTTAAGTTTATTTGAAAAAAAAAACTACAACAAAAACTTAACTTAAATAATTGACATTTAAAAATAACAAACATAAGCTTGTCACATATGTGATAAGTGTAAAAATTTGACACACAAACTATCAACAAAATGATTACTTAAACTAAAATTTAAACAACTATTTATTACTTTATTACTTTATTGAAAAACAAAGGTGGGTCAGATACCCAAACAAAAATATATAAGTTCAACTATATTCATTTTAAATTATGCCAATAAAATACCAAAATATAAAAACAAATTGCACGATGTGTCAACTGTCAGTCATTTTAAATACAATAATAATAATGCCGTAGCTATTTTTTATAAAAAAACAAATATCCCAAGAAAAAACAGTTATTCAAACATTTTATATAAATGAGTTTAAAAAATATCAAAGAGGGCCACTATAAAAAAACCCTCAAGGCATGAAATTATTTTATAAAATAATCATAATAATATTAAAAAAAACTCTACAAAAAACATTTACATTTAAACTAAAACCAAATGACTGTTCGTCTAAAAGACTGACTGACACATGTCAGACAGTTTATGCCTCTTTACATCAACACTTTTCTAAAACGAACAAAAAAAATCATAAACAAAATAATAAAATCATACCTACATAAAATAACAACTCTGCGGGTTAGTCTAACTTGTGCTAATGCCGCAAAAAAGCACCTATGAATAATTTATGTATATAAAGCAACAAAAACAATTGCATCTTGTTTTTTACACTACAGTGCAATTTGTTGTTTTAAAGGAGAGGGGGAGGGGGATTTCTTAAAAACAAAACATGAGTACGAGTGTTAAACTAAAAGTGTGACACGACAATGAAGTGAAAATTGCCAAAACAACAAAAACAAACATCTTCTTTACTCTCCTCACAAAACGTATAAATGATGACGACAATAATAATAATAACAACAACGACGGCCGTTTCAACGCAATTGTAAACAAATAATAATTGTATTATACACTCGATGTGGAAAATAGGGTCGAATGTTTGGTAAGATTTTAATTTATTTTAAAAAATTAAACCATTTAAGCTGCATTATTTTATTTGTTAAGGTTATAGCATCTTAATACCTTACAAATCGTAGTATTTATTTAAAACGTTGTAAAAATAGAAGAATTTTACGCGATACTTTTGGAGATAAAGGTTTTTTTTCAGATTTGACTCCGAAATTACTAAAATTTTGACAAGACAAGAAGATTCGATACCGAAATTTCTCAAATTTTGACGAGACAAGAAAACTAAATTTTACATTGTAACATGATTTTCTGGTTAAATAATATTATTTTAACGGTTAATTATTAAAGGTCAATTAAAGGGCTCTTCAAATTGTGGGTATTTCTGGAATATCTACTATACTCTTCAAGTTTATATCTAGACGGGGTTCGGTTTAGTTGCAAAACATTCTAAACTTATCTATAGATTATAAAATATTTTAAATTTGGAAAAAGTAGATGTGATTTGTTTACCTCAGTTTTACAATTCACTTTATTCAACCAATTTAAGACCTAAGTATCAGAACATTAATAACTTTAAACTCCAGTTGTGTATTCCATTCCAAAGTCTACAGAAAACTGCCATTTTTCCAATAGTCTCTTCCGATTTCAATGAAATTTTCCAAAGATTTTTTGTATTCGAAGTTTTATTCAAATTATAGACTTTTTCACTTGAAACACATATGGTATCCAATTTCCCTGCTTTTGAACTAATCCTGCTGTTCGAAAATGTTTTCAAATTGCTGATTGAGTAGCTCAAAATAATTTGGCAAGCTCTTATTGAGTTTAACAACAATCTTCATGAAGTAATGTCTCAATTTCATGGTCTTGAAACTTTTTGTGCTGGCCTGGGCGATCTTTATCATCCGTCTCAATATCACCTCTTCTGCACAAACTATCTCTCTCACTTGAAACCGATGGAACACATTCACCATAAGCTTTGGCGAGAAATCGGTGTGCTTCAGCGGCACTTTTGTTCAAATTAAAGAAGTAAAGCAAAACTTCCTGCATATGACGCTATGTTGGCACAAGATTCTACATTTTCGAAGCAAAAAACCCTTCACCTTCGTAAGTTTGTCATTCCATTTGTAATTTCCACAATATAATTTTCCGACCCATAAAGTATGTATATTCTGGATCCTTATAGATAGCGGAGTTGATTAAGCCATGTCCGTCTGTCTGTCGAAATCTTCCGGCTCGTTTGCTATTTAAAATCGAGAACATTGGAGTCATTAATATAGACAATATGGAATGAATCCATTTTTCATCGGTGCAAAAATGATTCAGTGCAAAAAAGGTTTTCTCGGCCTCAATTTGTTGATATTGGATGAATCCTGCTGATCGCAATCATTTTGAAATTGCTGCTTGAGTAGTTCCCATTGTTTTTGCAAGCTCTTGTTGAGTTTTACAACAATCTTCATGAAGTAATGCTTCCAATTCTTAATAGCATGTGGGATTTTCTCCTTTACAGGTAAGTCTTTGTGACCACAAATTTAGCTTACCAGTGGTGAACAAACTCCGACACAACCCAGAAACCGGACATTTTACTTTGATCAGTGATGAAATACTGTTCATGTCAAGTCCGGACCTTACTGTATACGAGCAAAACCTGACTATCCGGAAGCATAAGAAGTACTTTTTAGACCAGTAAAAAGAAAGATTAAGTGATTTTTTTACATGGCACTTTGCAAATGCTAACCATAAATACCTGGTTATTTCACTGGCCCCTGTTAGGTATAAGAACCCCAAATATCCTGTGGAATACCAAAACCGTTAGCCTACAGTCTGGTACCCTGACGTACGTACCAAGTCTTCGGCATTGATGTCACTTATACCCCGTTCTCACGACGGCATTATTCGTCATTCACGCTCTCATTCGTCATTCAACCCCCAATTACGTACTGAATTACATGATTCGCCATACAAAATTTCAAGTGCGAATTACCTTGTTCGTACGTAATTCAGTTTGAATTACCTTACGAATTACGAACAAATCAGTCTCATCTCTAATTTTTATAGAGTGTTTTGTCAATGTCAGCTGTCAAAACAAAAGTACCAAAACAAAACGAAGAAAAAAGAAGAATAAATGTCAAATTGAATTACGAATCTGTCGTGAGAACGGGTTGTTTCGCAATAGTAATTCAGATCGTGAATTAAGTAATTCAACCGCTCGTCAGAACATGGTATTATCTTTAGTAATTCAATGAGAGATCTGCAAACCTCATTCTAAAGTAATGGACAGTCGAGTATAGCTTGTCTGATGGATTGTATCCAAACATTTTTAACTTTGGGAGTTTGTACTTTTAGTTCGTACACAGAGAAAACAGATTCGTGCTAGCAACCGAATTTGTTGCCAATCGAATGGTTCTATCATAGTGGCCGAAATTTAGAGTTATGGCTACAATATTTTGGAAGGGGTAACAAAAGTTTAGTTGCTTCAACTGAAATTCTTCTTTATCAACTGACTTTCTGTGGTTAGAACTGACAGATTCTATGTGTGCAACCGAATCATTCGATTGGCAACAAATTCGGTTGCTATCACGAATCTGTTTCTCTGTGTACATTTCTGGAAATAAGGGATTCGATGAAATTATATAAATGCCTCTGGATTCGATGCCAGCTTTTTTTCTAATCAAAAGTTTTTGCAGAGGCACTACTCCGGAATTATGTTCGGGCGTGAAAAACATGTAATTGCTGTGGGCTGAATTTTCATTTAGGAAACACAAACAATCGGTCAACACCACCACTAAAACCAATTGCATTTTAGATCTTCCCTGCATTAAGGTCTGCAAAAGCGGAATTTGCAAAATAGCTTTCATGGCATCTGTAGGACATGTTGACAATGTGAAGAATATACAGATGATTGCAATCCTAGCACTGACCTGATCAAACTTTTACCTACAATCCAAAGCGGATTAGTTGAATATAGGATTTATACTCATAGAAAAAATTATATTTCAATTCAAACATTTATCACATATTGAACTGGTTTCAATAATTTCATAATTGAATCAAGTATTCATGTGCACAAAAACAAAATTTTCTGATATTTTCTATTGAATTTTGAGTTTTGAATTTGATAATTTTGACAATTGAATATACAATTTTCGTTATTGGTTGAACTTTAAATACAAAAATTATCTATTCAATAATTTTTGGATTTGAAATTCAACTGTGTTTGAAGAGCAGAAGTGAGTGCGAGTCGATAAAATACAAATAAAATGCCAGTTGTCAAAATAGTAATATCGAGCCGTATGGTTATTTTGACGTTATTTTATCGTTATTTTGACGTTCTACAATCACTTTTCAATGCTTAAATAAATACAATTTTCAATAGGCAATGTCTTTTCAAACCACAACCATTTTAACATTTTCTTTTGTGTGTTTTCTATTGCCATATTACTGGAAACAGCTGATTCTTATCTGTGTATTCTGTGGCCTACAGCATGAACTTCGAAATAAAACAAGTTTAGAACCGTCATTTCACCAAATATTGCGCTATTTGCTTGCAAACCAGTATTTTTGTTAATAGTGGCTTTTTCCTTGGACTTCATTCTGCGATATTTGTATCTAGAAATCTTCTTCTTACATTCATATCGCTAACTTCTAAATTTAATTCTGTTTTTATTTCGATCGTCCCGAGGTACAGTTTTCCGTTCGTAGTCCCTATTTTTTCTATTTTATCTTTATATTTAATATTGTTTGATATAGTGTTGAATATCTGGACACAATTTTCCCTGTCTCTTGTCGCCCATACTTTTTTCATCACCCACTGTAGCTTCAGCTAAATACATATTTGTAAATAAATAATAAAAAAGAGTATTTTGCTTATTATTTTCATTTAAAATGGAGGGGTATAACAGAATTGCGAAAAAACAATTACCAACAACAACAGTAACAGCAATAACAACTAGTTATTGTTGCTTATTACTCGGGATACGAAATTATTGTGATTGTTTGTTTGTTTGTTGTACTCGTACACACGCGACTTTCATAACGCATAATTTTGTTTTTTCACCATTTCTTTTCTTTGCCTCTCTTCTTAATAATAGAGACATTTTTTACACCATAACGGTAAATTTATGAGGTTTGATTTATGAGTGAATGAGTGTGTAGTTAAGTTTATTTACACTCTGTTAAAAATAATTAACTTAATTGGGGGTTTAATGTTAAATTTAAAGGTAGTTTTTAAGGGAAAAAAATGGTCAATGGTAATTTTAGGGTTTTTAAGAAACTATTTAATATATTTAATATTTGTTTGCTTATAAATAGAGATTTTTACATATATTTTCATATTGTTTCCTATTGCAGTTTAAATTTTTCTTAGTATATTTGCTAGTGGAAACTTGTTACTTGCTATTTTTTTTTTTAGCTAAAAGTATAATTTTCCAATTGTTTGTGTTGTTTCAATTGAAATCCAAATTTCTTTTAAATTGAAATAATTACATGATAAAGTTGCATAAAAATTAATGGGAGGGGGGAGTGATTTGTAACTTGTAATGCAATTATTTTTGCTTAAGCATGCAAAAACATGTTTTCTTTTATGCGGGTATGCAAAAATCAATATTTGATTTAATTAAATGTGGGGCTAAAAACTAATTATTATACCTTAGAGGCTGCTTTGCACAATATGTTTCAGCTTCATTTAAAGCAATTAAATGTAAATGTTTACAAATCAAATTATATTAAAGCAAAATTTCAACAAAAAAAACTAGATTTAAATTAAAACTAATTTAAATTTTAAACTAATTTGCTGAAATAAATTTAATATAAAATTCCGGCTATGAAAAACATTAAATTTCTAACCTCAAAATTAACAGAATT
Source organism: Calliphora vicina (assembly GCF_958450345.1). NCBI lineage: Eukaryota > Metazoa > Arthropoda > Insecta > Diptera > Calliphoridae > Calliphora > Calliphora vicina. The sequence goes on from NC_088784.1 coordinate 28,813,325, forward strand.
TCCCCCCTTTAGGTCAAACAGGCATTATTGTCATCAATAAACTAAATTAAACAGAAAATAATGATGGTATTAAAATACATAATAATAAAAGCAAGCAAATTTATGACATTTAATTTAATATAAACGTTTTTAATGTATTAAATAAACACAATTTGTTTGCTTTGTTTTTTTCCTTCTTCTCTGTCCGCCTTTCTACTATATAGAAAATAGTTTAATAAACTATTAAACTTTATGTTGATCAAATGAAATGAAACGAATTATTATTTTTTTGTTGTTGTTGTTAAAGCTTTAAGCTGTTTAATAAACCAACAACATTTAACCACAATGACACCAGCAGCGACTGACTACTAAATGATGTTCAGAGTTACATAGCACGGTGGCGCAATTTGTAAAAAATAAAATTTTTTGAAAACTCAAGGAATCTAAATTTTTATGATTCACATGAAAGAGGATTTTAAACAATCATTGGATCCTCAATTTTTAAAAATAATTGAATTTCTCATTATCTTACCATTATCCCCACTGTACCTCCTCATTACCCTTACCTACGTTTCCTCCTCATTATCAACGTCAACAGTTCATGTTTAATAAAATCCACCCAACTCAACAAAGAAACAAAATCTACAGAATCTATATGAATTTGCCACAAATTTGTGCAGCTATAGCTGCTTGTTACCACTTACAAATTTAGCTTTAAGCTAAAATATTTTCTTATATTGTATTTTTTTTTGCGAAGGAATAATATTTCTAAAATTAATAATTTTGTAAAACTGAACGAAACGTAAAAATAAATGAAAAACGTGCCAACGAAAAACATTTTGTAATAATCATAAAGTTTGCTAAATTATCAACTCTTTTTGGGCAAAAACCAAAAAAAAATAAAAAATCTAAAGGAAAATAAATTGAAAACTGATGAAGAAGAAAGTTGCATTTCTTTTATTAATTGCAAATAAATTTCCAAAGGAATGTTTATTAGAGAATAAAATAAAAATGGCTGGGAAAAAATTTAAAAATTCAGTAGAATTTCAATAGACTTTTAAATAAAAGTCATGAAAAAGTATCAAGTAAAAACTAGCCATTATTTGCCCTTAAATATTTCTACAAAGTCTTCTTTTAATGTAGAACTTCCAATATCAATTTAATTTATTTAGAAATTTATTCAAAATTAGCAACATAATGTATTTTTAATATTAAAGGGTCAAGGGTCATTTATGCCAAAATAACAATTAAGATCTGTTCTATTATGTCTTTTGTAGGGAATTTTCGAAATAAACTCTTCAGTTTATTTAGGACGTACTAAGCCTTAGAGAAATTTTTAATGTTCCAACTATTTTGGAAACCTAAAAAAGAATTTCTTTGAAATTTTACGTGACAAACCTCAAGAATTTTCTGCTTATTTTAGAAAATTTTTATTGTCGTTGTCCTTCAGCTTAAATTTAAATAAACCAATATATCTTCAAACAATTTAATAAAATAAATTCATTAAACACGCTGTTAAAAAACGTACTCTACAATCTAAAATTGCTCTCAAACACTTCTTTTCTTTACACAAATCCAAAAAGGAAACCTTTTGGAGCTTCGCAAAACAAATAGACAAAATGACAACTCATACTAACGGTAAAAAAATAAATGTAAACACACACTGTACATAGTGAGAAAGAGAGATCAAAAGGAGAAGAGTGTATAAGAAAAGGAAAGGAGAGTAGAGTAGAGGTATTAAACAGAGATGGCAAATGTAATACTACTCAAAGTCCTTAAAAGAAAAAAATTACCAGTGTTTAGCAATTTTTAAAAATTCGAATAATTGTTTTAATCGTTAAGTAATTGGCATAAAATCTTTAAAAAAAATTACTCTATGTTAAAAATTTGCTGAAATTTTGCCAAATTTTATTCGAATAATTTTTTAGTTTTTTGATAATATTTATCATTTATGTTAATTTTACAATCTAAATAGATGTAAAGGAGTTTTACCATATTTTTATTGAAATTGAATGCGAAAAAATTTTTATTCACTGAAAATAGTCACTGAAATGTACAATTTAACGATACGTTGGTGTTAGAGAGTCGCTAGATATTTTCGCAAAATATTGTATTTAAATTTGTAACGAATACTTTTATTCGAATTATTATTCGCTAAAAAAATAAGTTACAGATTTTGATTATATTGTACATAATTAATTGTAATTTAATTTTTTATTAAAATTTGAACCGAATAATTTAGTTTTTATTCGAATAATAGTTTATTCGTTTAAGAAATTTCTTATTTTTTTTAAAAAATTTTTAATCGAATAATTTTTATTCGAATAATTTTCATTCGAATAATTTTTTATTTGTATTTTATTCTTTATTGAAATTTCCAGTTAAAGTTAAAACTCAACGAATACTTTAGAAACATATTCGAATAATGATTTATGCGCTTCATTTGAATATTTTTTTTATTTGTATATTTTTTTAGTTTTTATTCGAATAATTCTTTTAAGAAATTTCTTATTTTTTTAATTTTTTATTCGAATAATTTTCATTCGAATAATTTTTTATTCGTATTTTATTTTTTATTGAAATTTCCAATTAAAGGTAAAACTTAACGATTACTTTTGTAACTTATTCGAATAATGATTAATGCGCTTCATTCGAATATTTTTTTTTTATTCGTATGTTTTTTTTTACCAAAAATTAGCTATAGTTTTTATTCATTAGTAATTTATAATTCGTTGAATTGAACTGTAATTTTTTATAATGTAAATAAAGTTTGACTAACTTTTGGAAATTGGAGACAAATTTTAACCGACTACTTTTATTCGAATAATTTTTATTAGTTAATATTTTTCTCTGACCAATACCTAATCGTATTTGTGGCAATAATTTTAATTTTTATTAAAATTTACCTCAAATTATTTATTATTTAGTCGAATAATTTTTTATTCATTTACAAAATTTACTAATAATTTTGTTATTTTACTTAAATTTTACTACGAGTATGTTAACACTACTTTTTATTAAAAAAAAAATAAACGGAAAATTTAAATATTTGAGGAATAAGCGGATAATTTATTCGTTTAATTTTCATTCGTTATTTTTTCTTTTATGATTAATAAGATTTAAAGGAAATTACTCCATTTTTTATTAAAATTTAAAAAAAATTATTTATATTATTTATTCGAATAAATAATTATTCGTTAAAAATTAGTTGTATTATATTTTTGTTTTGAAATATAAGTAAGATTAAGTAAATTTTCCTAGATTTTTGATGAAAATTTAACCGAATAATTTAGCAATTTATTCGAATAATTTTTTATTAGTTTAAAAATTTTAAAATTTCGGCTTTAATTTTATTTCAAAGATTTTATGATTTTATGGAAATATTTGCTGAACATACGGATAATTTCTTCGATTAATATTTATTTGTCAATATTGTTTTACAATAATCATTTTTGTGGCAATTATTTTAATTTTTAATTAAATTTTCCTCAAATTATTTATATTATTTATTCGAATTTATTTTTTTCTAACGAATAAATACAATTTAAAAGATTAATTAGTTTTTTAGTCGAATAATTTTTTATTCATTTACGAAATTTACTAATAATTTTGTTATTTTACTTAAATGTTACTACGAGTATGTTAACACTACTTTTTATTAAAAAAAATAAACGGAAAATTTAAATATTTGGCGAATAAGCGAATAATTTATTCGATTAATTTTTATTCGTTATTTTTTCTTTTATGATTAATAGGATTTAAAGGCAATTACTCCATGTTTTATTAAAATTTACCTAAAATTATTTATATTATTTATTCGAATAAATAATTATGTTAAAAATTAGTTGTATTATAATTTTGTTTGGTTATATAAGTAAGATTAAGTAAATTTTCCTAGATTTTTGATGAAAATTTAACCGAATAATTTTGGAATTTATTCGAATAATTTTTTATTCGTTTAGGAAATTTACTAAAAATTTTGTTATTTTACTTAAATTTTACTACGATGATGTTTACAATAAAGGATTTTAAGCGTAATTTTATGGAAATATTTGCCGAATATTCGAATAATTTATTCGAATAATATTAAATAATTTGAGTTAAATTTTAATAATTCCACAAATACGATTATTTAAAAAAAATATTAAGAAATAAAAATTAATCGAGAGATTCCGTATAATAGTTTTATTTAATCGAATATTTTTTTCCAAACGAAAAAATAATTATTCGGTAAAAATTAATTTAAATATAAGTTAAGATTAATTAAATTTTCCTAGACTTTTGAAAAATATTTAACATTTTATCCGAATAATTTTTTTATTCGTTTAGGAAAAAAAATATGCGAATAGACAATTTATTCGTTAAAATTTAACTTAAAAATTAGTATAAGTAGGATTAAAACAAATTCCTAGATTTTTGATGAAAATTGAACCGAATAATTTAGCAATTTATTCGAATATTTTTTTATTCGTTTAGGAAATTTCCTAAAAATTTTGTTATTTTACTTAAATTTTACTACGATGATGTTTACAATAAAGGATTTTAAGCGTAATTTTATGGAAATATTTGCCGAATATTCGAATAATAATAAATAATTTGAGTTAAATTTTAATAATTCCACAAATAAATCGAGTAAATTATCCATATAATAATTTTATTAATCGAATATTTTTTCCAAAATAAAAAAAATTATTATTAGGTAAAAATTGACTTAAATATAAGTATAAGTCAGATTAATTAAATTTACCTAGACTTTTGATGAAAATTTAACATTTTATCCGAATATTTTTATTCTTTAGGAAACAAATATTCGAATAGACAATTTATTTGTTAAAATTTAATTTAAAAATTAGTATAAGTAAGTTAAAAAAAAATTCCTAGATTTTTGATGAAAATTGAACCGAATAATTTAGCATTTTATTCGAATAATTTTTTTTATTCGTTTAGAAAATTGGCTAACATTTTTTTTATTTTGCTTAAATTTTACTATGAGGATGTTTACAATATGTTTTATTAAAAAATAAGTATAAAAATTTAAATATTTTATTCGAATATTTGTTTTACTCGAACTGATCTGTAATTTTTGTAATGTAAATAAAGTAAAACTAGCTTTTGGAGGCAAATATGAAGCGACTAATTTTGTTTGAATAATGTTATTCGAATAATTTTATTCGATTAATTTTATTCGAATAATTTTTATTCGCTGAAATTTTTTTTTTAATTTCGATGAGTTTACCAGAAGTTGTTTTTTTATTTTTAAAATTCTTTAGTTTTCCATGCCTGCTAAACAAACCATAACAAGCTCAATATGTTCCCTAAACTAAACACAAATACATACTACATTTAATAAATTGTGTTTGTTTCTTGTAGTTGTTCCTGTAGAAGAAGTCGTCGAGGTGTAGAGGTACATAAATGTATGTGTGTGTGTATCTGTGTAGCATTTGTTGCAATAGTATTGGTGCTAGTAGTGATGGAAATAGAGTACAAGTATCTCAGGTTGTAAAACATCGAAATGAGTTTTTATCGATTTTAAGCTTGTTTGTTTGTTTGTCTCTTTGACAGAGTAGTGTAGAGGAGTAACATGGATGTGAGTGTGTAGATATGTTAGTGCTTGTACCCTTAAACATATCATCAAAAAATGAGTGCAAAAGACAGGGGCTGTTATTGTTTTTGTGCTGTTGAAAATTGGAGTTTTTTTTTCCTCGTTCACATTTGATTTTCTATTTCTTATTGCAGATCAAAGTCTAAAAATTGTTTTATTTTTGGGGAAAAAATAAAAAAGTTTATAACAAAATCAAGCTAATGGCAACAAGACATATTTAAAATAAGATTTTCTATATAGTATCGAGAATATTATATAAAACAATTTCATTAAGGCGCCACTAATTCACTAAACTTAAACTGAACAGCTTATTTAAGCTTGATGTACACTATAAGCAAATTCGAGTTAAATATTTGATCAAAGAAAATTTACGAATTCTTTTCAGAATTTTTTGTTGCCCAAAAATTTATTCCATCCTAATAAATTTACATACACATACCCAGATGTATTAACCAAAGATTCGAAAGAATTATTTCTTAATTCCATTTTCGTAATCAAAATAATTCTTATTCTCTTAACCATTCCGTTAATGAATTCATTATGAATTAATTCATAGGCTTAATTCGTTTATACTTCCAATGATTCCTTTACGAATTCATTCTTTATAAAATTAATTTCTTGTTGAATCATTCAAGTTTTCTTTAATTCAAATCCATTATAATTCTATTTAAATGAATGAAGCTAAAGAATTTGATTTTGGGAATGGATTTTTTGGTATGAATGGCTGACATTTTCTAACTCTGAATTAATTAATTCAAAGCTCTGTTACTAAGACACATTCACATATATATTCAGTCCTGTTTATATGAGTGTTTGCATTTTATTTGAAATAAAACAACTTTAACATCATGCCATCTCCTTTGCTTGAATAGATTTAATTTCACTTGAGGGTTTAGCATTCTATTTAATTTATTAATTGAATGTTTTTAAGTTTTAAAAGCTTTAGTTAAATTATAAATGTTTTATTTTAAGTTGTAGGGAAACAAAGCAATTAATTTAACTTGAGTTGACATCTTAAGAATAGAAAGTCATATAAATTTTAGCATTCTAGAGATAAGTGAGGAAAACAACTCAACTAATTGGAAAGAAAAGCAAACAAGTATCCAGCATTTTGTATTCCTGAAAAATTAACATTTTATTCCAATAAACATGTTATTCCTTAATTATATTTCATAAATTCTCAGTTTATCTTCAAAGGTTACTTGAAATGAGAAAATTGCTAACTTTTTTTGAAAATTTTATTCGATTATTTTTTTATTCTTTTGAGAATTTACTTAAAATTTTGTTTATTTTTATTACGAAGCTTTTAAACCAAATTTTTAGAAACAAATTAACCGAATATTTTATTCGATTAATTTTTTAATCGTTGTCAATTTTATAAAAAATATCTTATTTAATCGATTTTTACCTAAAAAATAATTTCTCACATTTTTATCATAAAAATTAACCGATTACTGAGAAATTTTGAACGAATAATTTTTTATTTGTTTGAGAAATTACTTACACTTTTGTTGAATTTTATAACAAAGATTTATTGTATTTTTTTAGAAAAATATTAAATAATATTAAAATATTTTATTCGAATAATTTTTTATTCGTATCCAATTTTACAAAAAAGTTCTCATTTAATTAATTTTTCACATCTACTAGCATATTAGAAAGTTTTCTCAAATTTTTTATCATAAAAATTAACCGATTACTTAAAAATTTTTAACGAATAATTTTTTATTCGCTAACATTTTGCATTACTGTTTCTTTGATCTTAGAGATCAATTGTACAGTGTTCACCAACATTTTCTAATTAAATTTGTTACAACTAATTCAGTATTTTAATCGAATAATTAATTAATCGCTAAATGTATGTTACTAATTTTTGGAATCATATATTTTTTGTCATTTTTGTAACACAAGAAATTTTTCCATAGTTTTTTCATTTTAATCTGGACCGAATAATTTAGTAATTTATTCGAATAATATTTTATTCGTTTAAGAAATTATTTAATTTTTTTTTATAATAAAGATTTATTATATTTTTTAGAAAAAAAAGAAGAATATTTTATTCGAATAATTTTTTATTAATAAATTTTTATCATCTACTAGCACTAAAAGTATTTTCTCACATTTTTTATCATAAAAATTAACCAATTACTTACAAATGTTTAAAGAATAATTTGCTATTCGCTAGAAAATATGTATTTCGCTAACATTTTTTATTGTTTCTTTAGTCTTAGAAATCAATTATAAAATGTTCACCAACATTTTCTATTTAAATTTGTAACGACTAATTTAGTATTTTCATCGAATAATTATTTAATCGATAAATGTAATTTCTGTAACACAAGAAATGTTTTTTATCTTAATCTGAACCGAATAAATTAGTATTTTATTCGAATAAAATTTGCCTTTTAACTTTATTTTTTTACGGAGAATTTTGTATATTTGTTTAGATAAAATTAGGCGAATATTTAAATATTTTTTTATTCGAATAATTTATTCGTAACAAATTTTTTAAAAAAAATATCACATTTAAGCTATTTACTATGTACTAGCGGATAACAAAGTTTTCTTAATTTTTTGTATCATAAAAAGTAACCGATTACTAGCATAAAATATTATTCGTTTAAGAAATTACTAACATTTTTTAATTATTACATTATATTAACTTTAAACATTTTCAGCGTAATTTTTTTTACAAAGAATTAACCGTATTTCAATTTCTTTCGAATTCGAATAAAATATTTTTTTATTCGTAACAAATTATTCCGAAAGTTTTTTATTTAAACTATTTTTACAATCTAATAGCAGTTGGAAAAGTTTGAACACAATTCAATTTTATTACCAAGATTTTAGGCGTATTTGCATTTAAATATGTGCCGAATATTCGCATATTTTAATAGAATAATATTTAATATGAAACGAATAATTTTTATTCGTTAATATTTTTTAAAAAATTCTAAATATGTATTTTCAAATTTCTTATTTTAGCTTAGTTTTATGCCAAAATTTGCATAAAATTATTAAAATGTTCAAATATTTTATTCGAATAATTTTTATTCGTTAAAATCTTAATTCAAATTTTTATAATTATTATTTCTAGACCCTTAAATCTTCAATTCTATGATTATTTATTTTAAATGGAAATTTTTTTCAATTTTATTCGAATAATTTTTTTATTCGTTACATTTTTTCAATTCCAATTTCATAATTTTTATACCCTACACCACCATAGTGGGGAGGGTATTATGCGTTTGTGCAGATGTTTGTAACGCCCAAAAATATTAGTCTAACACCCACCTTAAGTATACCGATCGACTTAGAAACACTTTCTGAGTCGATTAAACGATGTCCGTCCGTCCGTCCGTCTGGTCGGCTGGCTGGCTGGCTGTCCATGTAAACCTTGTGCGCAGAGTACAGGTCGAAATTTTGAAGATATTTCGATGAAATTTCGATGAAATAAATGATTAATTTATATATGTATCTCCACAAATTCCGCTCCAAATAAGTTTTATATACACAAAATTCATGTCACCAAATTTTGTTACGATCGGTCCATAATTAGTCATTGCTCCCATATAGACCCGCTTCCGAAAATCACTTTAACGTGCATAAATCGCTTAAAAATGTTGGTATATACACAAAATTCAACACAGTTAACTTTAATATAGACATAAATCACACGACCTAATTTCATGGTGATCGGTGAACAATAGGTCATAGCCCCCATATAAGGGCCACTTCCGAAAATCACTCAAAAATATAAATTATTGAAATTTTAAAAGAAAAATGTTTTTGCTCTTTTACTTAGTGTAGGGTATTATATGGTCGGGCTTGACCGACCATACTTCCTTACTTGTTTATATTGTAAATACATTTAGCTAAAGTTTTTTTTTTAAATTTCTCTTAGAAAATGAACCGAGTATTATGGGATTTTATTCGAATAATAAATTATTAGTTTTTTATATAAAAAATCCTCTACATATTTTAAAATTTAGGCTTAATTTTCAAATAATTTTTATTCGTTAAAAAGTTTTTTTTAGAAGTTTGTCAAATTTTATTCGAATAATTTTTTTAATCGTTACATTTTGTTCATTAAAATTTCATAATTTTGTATATTGTAAGTACATTTAGCTAAAGTTTTATGAAAATTTCCATCTAAAAAAATTACCGAATATTTTTAGATTTCATTCGAATAATAAATTAATCGCTTTAAAAATGTCTCCAATGTCTTGAATTATATTATTTTCGTTATCTATGTTAAATTATAATGCTTTTTATAAATTTTGGATTTATTTTAAAACGAATAATTTTATATATTCGAATAATTTTTATTCGTTAAGTAAATTTTTTATATTATTTCTAAATTTCTTTAATGATGATATGTAGATTATTTTTACGGCAATTTTTTACACTTTATTGAAAGATTTTATTCGAATATTTTTTTTTATTCGCTTTTAATATATCACCAAATATTGCGGTTTATGATTATTTGAAAGTTTAAGTAAATTTTAATAATTTTTATGGCAATTTTAACAGTAACACATTCTTTTGAAAGATTTTATTCGAATAATTTTTTATTCGCTTTTAATATGTCACCACAAATTGCGGTTTATGATTTTTTGAAGGTTTAAGAAAACTTTAATAATTTTTACGGCAATTTGTTACAGTATATTGAAAGATTTTATTCGAATAATTTGTTTATTCGATTTTCATATGTCACCAAAAATTGCGGTTTATGATTTTTTGGGAATTGCGGTTAATCATTTTTATGGGAATTTTTTACGTTATATTGAAAGATTTTATTCGATTTTAATATGCCACCAAAAATGTCGGTTTATAATTTTTTGAAAGTTTAAGAAAACTTTAATAATTTTCAGTATATTGAAATATTTTATTCGCTTTTAAATTGAAAGTTTTTATTCGATTTTTTTTAAGTTTAAGAAAATCTAAATAATTTTATTCGAATAATTTTTTTATTCGGTTTTAATATGTTATCAAAAATTGCAGTTTATGATTTTTTGAAAGCTTAAGTAAATTTTAATAATTTTTACGGCAATTTTTTACAGTATATTGAAAGATTTTATTCGAATAATTTTTTTATTCGCTTTTAATATATCACCAAAAAATGCGGTTTATGATTTTTCGACAAATGTTTACAGTATATTGAAATATTTTATTCGAATAATTTTTTTATTCGCTTTTAATATGTCACCAAAAATAGCTTTTTATGATATCTTGAAAGCTGCATCTATATAAGTATGTAATTAATACTTATAACGAGTAAATCTGCTATATTTTTAAACAACATTTTACAGTACTTTGTTTTGAATTTAATTGAAAATTGTTATCAGATTGTTGATTTATTAATCTTACATCCCGATACAATTGTACCATAAATGAATTTAATCTATTCCCCCCACCACCATTTAATTAGCAACATTGTTGAACCTAACTTCATGTAACTAACCTCAATTTTATCTCCCTCTTTATATCTCTATCTCCCCCTTAAACTCTGATGTACACTCTGCAACTACACACAACAAATTACTTAAGAGGTTAAAACCTACCTTAGGGCAGTTTTTATATGCCTTTTCTAAATTGAAGTACAATTTATAAAAAAAAGTTAAATTTTTTTTGCAAAAATGTTCATTGATAAGCAGTGACATTATTAAATCGATAAAATGAAAAATTCTTAATACTCGTATATTAAAGTGTATAAAAAACCTAGTTTTTTTCAATACATTGTACCAGCATGAGTTTTTTTTTTTCTTCTCCAATTTACTGTACGATTACAAACATTGTGCTAAACTTTTTAATACGAGTATCACTTCTTCATACTCCCGCTCTGCGACTGTTGGGGCTGTTAAAACATACATACATATAGAGTACATATGTATATATAACATTTTGTTGAATGTGTATAACAACGGCAACACAACACAAATCTTACGGAAGTACAACGACCTGTTAAAGTTTTATGCTTTTTCATAATAAATAGGGAAAAAATAAATAATTTTATAATAAAAAAAAGAAAAAATCTGTTGCTATACAAAAAAGTTTTATTTAAAAATTTGCATGAAAAAAGGGCAAGAGCGTGTAAGAATTTTGTAATTTACACTATTTATAAAATCATATACAATACATTATGTATAATGTCGAAAAATATATGTATTCAGCCATTGTTTTGTAAGGCTTTTAAGTAAATTGAAAGGAAATATCAAAGGAAATGTTTTAATTGAAGTTTTTTTTATAAATATTTTGTCCCTCAGGTTGTATGATTTATATTAATATGTTGAACACGAAGACGTATGATTTATAAGAAATTATATAATTCAATATTAATCATACGCCACCTATTATAAAGAGAACATTATTCGTGTGTTGCATACTTTGGAGGGTAAATGTTATTTAAATTTGATTTCATTAAAAACAATTACAGTTAAAGAAGTGAGAACGACAATGAGGTAAATAATATTCGTCCAATTTTATTACACATATTATAGAAATCTTATCAGCAATCAAAAATTCAAGAAATTTTGTAAATGAATATTCTCAAAAACACTAAATTATTCGGTTGAACACAAAATCTATAAAACAAAATAAAATAATTATTCGAATAAATTGTTTTACATTTTTGAAAGAAATTATTCGAATAAAATTTTAAAAATATTATTTCAATAAAAAACAGAAATTGAGCCAAACATTATGTTACACTAATAATTTTGTAATGAGAAACATAAGAAATTAGTAGTTGGAAAATGTTACGAATAAAAAATTATTCGATTAAAATTTTAAAAATTTGAATTATTTTTTTTTTAAGTAGAATATCAAACTATTAGATAAATTTATATGATTTCGAATAAATTGCTGAAGTATTCGGTATATAGTTGTGTGGAGAAAGTTTAAAAATAATCATAAATTTGTCCTAAATTAAAAAAAAATCCTTAATATGATTTTCGGTAGAAAATAAATAGCGAATAAAAAAATTATTGGAATAAAATTTATAAAATTTCCTACATATTTGTTCACTTAAGTTTAATAGAAACAGATTAAAATTTTGTTCAATTTTTTTGGAAAATAAAAAATGATTTTTTGTGAAAAATAAGTAACGAATAAAAAATTATTCGATTCAAATATGAAAAATTGTTCTCCAAATATTTTCATTAAAGTAAAGTAAGAGAAAATGCAGAATAAATTTTATGATTTATTGTAAAAATTATTCGAATAAATTACTGAAGTATTCGGTTCATTTTTGTGTGGAAAATTTTTAAAAGCCATCAGAAATTTTCATAAATTAAAAAAAATTGATAATATGATTTTTTGTGAAAAATAAGTAACGAATAAAAAAAATATTCGAATAAAATTTTTAAAATTTCAAAATATTTGTTCAATAAAGTACAGTATCAAATGTTTAAGAAGAAACAGATTACAATTTTATTCCATTTTTTTTTAAAATGATCATGATTTTTTGTGAAAAATAAGTAACGAATAAAAAATTATTCGATTCAAATATGAAAAATGTTCACCAAATATTTTCATTTAAGTAAATTAAGAGGTAATACAAAACAAATTTTATGATTTGTTGTAAAAACATAGTCGAATAAAAATTATTCGAATAAATTGCTAAAGTATTCGGTTCATAGTTGTGTGGATAAAGTGGATAAATTTGTCCTTAATTAAAAAGAAATTCATAATGTGATTTTTTGTGAAAAATAAGTAACGAATAAAAAATTATTCGAATAATTTTTTTAAATTTCTCAAATTTTGTTATTTTTTTAAAACTGAAAAATATGTTTCGATTCAAATTTTAAAAATTACTTCCAAATATTTTTATTAAAGTAAAGTAAGAGGCAATGCAGAACAAATTTCATGATTTATTGTAAAAAAATAGACGAATTAAAATTATTCGAATAAATTGCAGTATTCGGTTCATATTTGTATGAAAAAATAATAAAAAAATTATTCTTAATTGCAAAAAAAGCATAGAATAATTTTCTGATTAAATTTTTTTAAAAAAAAGTTATTTGACAAAATAATCCTAAAATCTTATTTGAATTTGATTTATTTTTTCAAAAATAATTTTAATCGAATAATTTTTTATTCGTCACATATTTCCCACTGTAAATTATTGAAATGCTTCTTTTAATTAAGGAACAATTTGTGATAATTTTTATAAAATTTTCATACAAATATGAACCGTTACTTCAGCAATTTATTCGAATAATTTGTATTGATCTATGTTTCTACAATAAACCATAAATATATATTACACATTGGCTCTTAAACATGGGATACTGTACTTTAATGAAAAAATTTGGAGTAAATTTTTAAAATTTCAATCGAATAATTTTTTATTCGTTTCTAATTTTTCATAAAAATCAAACTCGAAAAAAACTTAACAAATATTTAGGAAATTTTGAAAATTTTATTCGAATAAATTTTTTTATTCGTTACTTATTTATCACAGAAAATATGTTTTTTTGAAATCTAGGACAAATTGAAATCTAATGAAAAAATTTGGAGGAAATTTTTAAAATTTCAATCGAATAATTTTTTATTCGGTACTTATTTTTCAGAAAAAATCATAAAATAGTTTGTTTTTTACAAAAACTCGATAAAAATTTCAATCTGTTTCTTTCGTTAACTAATATTTAGGAAATTTTAAAAATTTTATTTGAATAATTTTTTTATTCGCTAATTATTTTTCACCGAAAATATTGTTTTTTTGTTTTGTAATCTAGGACAAATTTCTAATTTATTTTATACATTTCCACATAAATATGAACCGAATACTTTAGCAATTTATTCGAATAATTTTTATTCGACTATGTTTTTACAATAAATTATAAAATTTATTATACATTGCCTCTTAAACATTGGATTCTGTACTTTAATGAACAAATTTTTAAAATTTTAATCGAATAATTTTTTATTCGTTACTTATTTTTCACCAAAATCATACCATAGTTTTTTTTAAAAAAAACTCGATAAAAATTTTAATGTTTTTCTTCTTAAATATTTAATACTTTAGTGAACAAATATTTAGGAAATTTTAAAAATTCTATTCGAATAATTTTTTTTTATTCGCTTCTTATTTTTCACCGAAAATAAGTTTTTTTTTTGTAATGTAAAATATATGATTATTTTTATACATTTTCCATACAAATATGAACCGAATACTTCAATAATTTATTCGAATAATTTTTATTCGTCAATTTTTTTTTAAAAAAAATTATAAAATTTGTTCTACATTGGCTCTTAAATATGGAATGATTAAAATGATTAAATTTGGAGAAAATTTTTAAAATTTCAATCGAATAATTTTTTATTCGTTACTTATTTTTCAAAATAAAATATTTTTTTTTTGTAATGTAAAATATATGATTATTTTTATACATTTTCCATACTAATATGAACCGAATACTTCAGTAATTTATTCGAATAATTTTTATTCGCCATTTTTTTTTTAAAAAAATCATAAAATTTGTTCTACATTGGCTATTAAATATGGGATACTGTACTTTAATGATTAAATTCTGAGGAAATTTTTAAAATTTTAATCGAATAATTTTTTATTCGTTACTTATTTTTCACAAAAAATTAATAATTTTTTTTCCAAAAACTCGATAAAAATTTGAATGTCTTTCTTATTAAATATTTGATAATTTAGTGAAAAAATTTTTAGGAAATTTTAAAAATTCTATTCGAATAATTTTTTTTTATTCGCTATTTATTTTTCACCGAAAATATTTTTTTTTGTAATGTAAAATATGTGATTATTTTTATACATTTTCCATACAAATATGAACCGAATACTTCAATAATTTATTCGAATAATTTTTATTCGTCAATTTTTTTTTTAAAAAAATCATAAAATTTGTTCTACATTGGCTCTTAAATATGGAATGATTAAAATGATTAAATTTGGAAAAAAATTTTAAAATTTCAATCGAATAATTTTTTATTCGTTACTTATTTTTCAAAATTTTAATCTGTTTCTTCATAAATATTTTGTACTTTAGTTTAGTGAACAAATATTTAGGAAACTTAAAATTTTATTCGAATAATTTGTTTATTCGTTACTTATTTTTTTACAGAAAATAAGTTTTTTTTGTACTTAGGACAAATTTGTGCTTGTTTTTTAACTTTTCCACCAAATTATGAACCGAATACTACATAAATTTATTCGAAATCATATAAATTTTACTCGGTGTCTTTTAATTGCAACGGTGAATCAAATCGAGTAAATGATTTCTCGGACAATAGCATCTAAAACTTCGACTAATTATTTGTTTAATTATTTGGAAAAATATTTAAAATTGAAACGATATTCAACTTAGACAGTTTTTTAAAACAATTATTTCAACAAGAAAGAAAGTTGTATGAAAATTGCTGCACATTATTCTAGTTCTACTATTAGTTCCATTTAGATTATTGTTAAAATACAATCTCTTTAATAACCCCTTCACTATTTCCCTTAGATTTTTGTAAACTAACACTGGATTTGTCAATAATATTGCCATATTACTTAGTTTTTTATCTGTTGTTGCCTTTGTAAAGCTTAAAGAAAATAAATTAAATATACAATTAGCTTATATTGTTTTATTATTTATTATAACGCATTTACACTCTTACACATTAAGTACCAACATTAATAAACATGCATTAAAAACCTGCACACATTATACTGATACATATTGAAATAAAAAAACTCAGCAACACTTTGGAAAAAAATATAATTTATAACCACCTAAAGTAGGTTGGTGCGATTTTGTAAGAAAAGATTTTTGAGCTTAAGCAAACTTCAGAAGAAAATGTGGCAATTTATGTTAGACTTCCATCATAAACTGTTTAAAAAATGTTGCAATAATTAGACAATTTAATATATTGTACGAAATTGCATTATCAATTTGAATGTAAGGGTCTGTAACGACTGCTTGCAACACTCATCATGTTTATAAACATTTCCAGTGCTCGAAACTTCTACTTATCAACAATGTTGATAACACGCTGTTATTAACATTGTTTATAGGTATAACAGCATTAACTGTTAAAGCTGCTAAAAGCTCTAGAAATATAACATTCTAGTTTTAGTCCTTTAGATAGGGTTTCAGCGAAATTTTAAAATAATTCCTGTCAAAAGAACTCTTATGTTCATCCACCTCCCTAATTAAATCACACGAGTATATAATAATTTTTTTTTATAATTTATATAACTAATATATTTATTTATATACAAATACATACATATCCACATATACACTCTCACTTACCTCTTCATATACACACTTACCAATATTTAGGACCTTAACAATTTTGCTTTTATTAACATTGAAAAATATATGGGCGCTCTATTCTCTATTTTTTGTATAAAACACTTTATAAAAGTGTGCGTGCGATAGAAACACATTTGTGTGTATATGTATATAAAAAAACTGTTAAGTATGTGTATTAAGGAGGCCCCTTTGTTTGGAGGATAAATAGGGTGTCGATGGCCTGATGTCAGTTAGGGTTCTATATTTAAAACAATACGTCCACTTTTCGACATTTTTCGATTTTTCAAAAATCGACTTTTCGAATCTTCGACTTTTGGTAATTTGTGAAAAGTCGACTTTTTCTTTTCGACTTTCGACTTTTTCTATTTAAATCGACTTTTTCAACTTTTTACCATATTTTAGTATAAAACATTTTGTATATATTCTGGATCGTTATAGATAGCGAAGTTTATATATCCATGCATGTATGTTGAAATCAACTTTCCGTAGTCACCAAATAACTTACATACATGATTCATACATCATTATGTCTGGACAAAATCAGCCCACAAATGGCTGAGATATAACGAAAAAACCGGGACAACCTCGATTTTTGGCCTATTTTTTATCTATATCTGGTTTGGTTACAGAGTCCATTGCAAACTACAATGGGTTAAAATCGGAAAAAATATTTTTTAACGCGATTTTTTTTTTCATCAAAAAATTTTTGTCATAAATTCTTTTTCCAAAAAAAAATTTTTTAAAAAAAAAATAGGGAAAAAAAATTTAAAATTTGTTACCTAAAAATATTTTAACCTTTATGTCAACGGCAACATACCTGGGTATGTTTTGCATTTTTAAAATGCTGTAGCTCTGAATTGGATAATCGGATTGACTTGAAATATCTTGTTTCTAGCCAAAACTGTTTTCCGCAATTGGCCCAAGTTTGGTTAGGATAGGATCACCCGTTTGGAAGATACATACCAGAGTATCCATATTAAAACGCATGCAAATATAATGATAACATTGAAAAGTATAGTATTTGTTCAACGTTTTTACCCACCCTACTCCACATTTTTGATAACAGCGGGTCCAAATATATCCGGATTTTCTCCATTTATTGGACTAACAACAAATTCTGGTCACGCTGTTATTTCAATAACATGCAATCTTAGGAATGAAGGTCAACCAGAGGAATACTGGTATAGGGATTATCGAAATATTGATATAGATAGATGTATAGATCAACTCAATGAATTAAGTTTCTCTGATTTTTATAGTACTACATGTGTAGAAAAACAGTCAGATATTTTTAGCCGTATTATTAAACAGGCTTTGGAAATAAGTGTACCACTTAGACAATATTTTCCTGCCAAATCTGAGAAATGGTTGGAATCCAGGGAACTAAAAATAGCTAAGGTGAACAGAGATTTAGCTTGGCGAGCATACTGCGAGTTTAATTCTGTATCTAACCGCCAAATTTATTGCAGATATCGCAATAAAGTGAAATCGGTAATTAGGCGATTAAGAAGATTGAATAGTATTCGATTCTTTGGTGACTGTACTCAGTCCCAATTATGGAGGAAATTAAGATCAAATGGCGTTGTTGGTAATGATAACATTGGTAGTTCTATTGATATTGAGGAGTTTAATGAGCATTCATTACTTCCACCAATTGATCGGTGTGACGGAAGCCTTTTTTCATTTCATTGCAATGGGGGCTTCACATTTAGGAATATAGACTCATCGGAGGTATTTGAGGCGATGACAAGCATTAAGACGAATTCTGTTGGACCTGATGGTATTCCTTTAAAATTTCTCAAAATTATATACCCTGTTATTTCATCACATCTTACTTTTCTATTAAATTCTATAATAACAACCTCTATATTTCCAAAGTCGTGGAAAATCGGTCGCGTTGTACCAATACCAAAAATAAAATTACCACGTTCACATTCGGACTATCGCCCAGTAAGTATATTAAATGCCTGTTCTAAAGTGTTAGAAATCTTGTTAAGAAAACAAATGATGAGTCATATTAGTTCCAAGAACATGATAAACCCATATCAATCTGGTTTCAGGAGTGGTTATAACACTACGGGGTTAGTATTAGATATCACTGAGAATATAAGGAAGAATATGGATATGTCTTTGAATTCATTGTTGATCGTGCTGGATTTTAGCAAGGCGTTTGACTCAATATGTCATCGTGTTCTATGCCGCAAACTTCAAAGTGATTTTGGTTTTGATTCCTCCTCTTGCCGTTTAATTTGGTCTTTTCTTACAGGAAGATTTCAATATGTTGAATCCGCTGGCATGAGATCGTCTATAAAAGAAATTTTTAGGGGGGTACCGCAAGGATCTATTTTAGGACCTCTTTTATTTACAATGTACTTGAATGATATATATAATATGATAAGGTTTTGCAAGTGTTATACATATGCGGATGATGTTCAATTATTGGCAAATGATTCTGGTTTTGGTCTGAATTTCCTTGAATCGAATGTCAATGATGATCTAAAACGTATTATAGAGTGGTCTGAAAATAATTATTTACATTTAAATTCTTCCAAGACAAAAGCCATGTATTTTTCGCATGATACAGTTCTACCACGTGTATATTTAAGGGACGAGAGCGTTGGCTTTGTATCTCATTACAAGATTTTGGGTATTTATGTGGACACTAAATTGGATTTTATTTTTCACATTAATTTTATAATATCAAGAGTTTCTTTTATTTTAAGGAAACTTTATTGCATCGGGATATACCTTCCTATGACTGTTAGAAAGAGAGTGGCATTATCCTTATGTCTTCCATTATTTCTTTATGGCCTTGAGATATTTTCAGGGATATCTCAACAGAATTTAGCTAAACTGAAAATATGTTTCAATCGAGTTATTAGGTATATTTGCAATCTTAAGTTTAGAGAACATGTTTCTGGACATATTTTCAGTATAATGGGCTCAGATTTTGAAAGTTTTATTAAATTACGATTGATAATGCAATTTTATAAAATTGTTAAGTATTGTAAACCTCCATATCTGCATGAGAAATTCAACTTTGGCAGATCTTCTAGGACGAACACACTTATATTCCCAAATCACTCATCTCTGTATATGACTAGATCTTTTCTGGTCCGAGTTACAAGGTTATGGAACAACTGTATTCCCAATGAAGAGCGAAATTTTAACAAATCTATTAGAGAGTTCAAGAATATTTCAAAGAAATACATTTAAGTCCTATATTTGCTGTTACTAACAAAACAAAGATCTAAGCGTTTATCATCAATATTCAAATTTTTTTTTAACTTCGATATTTTGTGCAAAATTGGGGTGGGTTTTTTTTTTTTTTTTTTTTTTTATAATTTTTTTATAATTTTTTCATAATTTTTTTAATTAAATTTAATTAAAATTAGATTTATCTTATTTATAAGGATACTAAAATTATATTAAAATTTGTTATTATGAATTTGTATAATATATAGTCATATTTATCTCTTAGATGTATTGGCCTTAAAGGCTTGTAATCTATTGAATTATTAAATAAATAAATAAAATAAATGTATATGTCAAGCAAAAAAAGAGTTATTTAAAACTCGTGACGGACTCCAAAGTTATATGTATTTGAATGTAAAAAAAATTAAAAAGGCGATTTTTCTCTAGTGCTTGGGAAAAAAGTACTTTTTTTATTTTTAAGTTATCTAAAAAATTTCAAATAAGATGTATTAGGAATTTATACTTTTTGAAAAGCTAACTTTACACTAAATATTTTAAATGAAAAAAAGAATTAAAAATTCTTCATACGGAGGGGACCAGGTCCATGCAAATAACTCCTATTTTTTATGAAAAATTTAAATTTAGGGTAAAAATTCTCAAATCGCATAGTCGATATTAAAATAAGGTAACCAATTTCAGATGGCCAAATAGGTTCTTAATTATTTTGTAAAGGGTTCCGATAAGGAGCGGGGCCTGGTATGGATATTATAGCAAAAAAACTAAAAAATCCCATTTTTGGAATTTTTCAAAAATTTTTTTGGGAATTACGGGATTCATGATTATAAATTTCAAAATTTGTTTTTATTTTTCTATATCTAATAGAAAAGTCTATATAACTGTAAAATTTCATTAAAAACTATTGATAAATCAAAAAAAATTATTTTAATTTGAAAAATTAAATAAAAAGCTTTTTTTGTCATACCTACACAATCACAATCACAAAAAACAATGACTTAATGTAGGGGTAAAACGGTTATCATAAAATTTTTGAACCTTTTGTCTATTTCTAACAAATTAAAAAAAAATAATACAGAAATTCCAACAAACGAGTTAGATATTAGCATTTTTATGCTAACGGCAGCCATTCACCATACAAAACGTATGCACATACCCAGGTATGTTGCTGTTGACGTGCGTAAAGCAGTTCTGCTGTTGACATAAAGGTTAAAGTAGTATTTAGGGAAAGGTATACAAGATTCGGCACAGTCGAATATAGTTCTCTTACTTTGTTTTTGTTGGGAACATCCGCAATATATTTTGGGGGCGCCCCTAATATGTATAAGTAAATGTATGTTTGTGTGTGCTGTAATGGCATCACCATGTTTTTGTAATGATGTCACAACATGTTGCTGTAATTACTTAGTTTATATATATTATATTGTTTTTGTTATATTTATTTTTATTTTTTTTGGCTGTTGCTTATAGGTTTTCTCTCGCAACTACACACATTCCTATACATATGGGCCAATCCGTGATTAAATGTATAGATATCAGATTTTTCAAATCTGTTTAAAAATTCACAAATTATAAACAAAGATTATATCAAAACATAAACTATTTGAATGGAAACTTTTACATTTTTAAGATTTTTAAAATTTTAGAAAATTATGAAACACAATTGTCTTCATGAACCTTTAATGTAGAGACCAACAAAACTTGACTTTAACCTCTTCAAAATCAAATTAAAAATTATGTTTCACAAAGTTTGAAAGTAAAGGGTGACTTTTTCAACATTATAATTTGAAAACCGATTGAATATCACATAACAAAGCTAATGATTTAATGAAGCTTTGATATGAAGTAATGAATCATCATGGACACACCCATATATATATATTTCTTGTGGTATTGATAAAAGCCAGTAGTTTTGGTGATCGACTCCGAAAAAATGATTTTATTTACAATTTAATGTCACCATTATTTACTAGTAATGCTTAATAAACTAAGAGGAAGTTAATTGAGCCTTCATAGTTTACAAAGAGACAGTCTGGTAGCTATTTCCTAATAGTCAGTCTAAAAGTCGGAGAGGAATCTTAGTAGGTAACTCAATATCTGGCGATAAACCTACAAGCTATACATAAAGTGTGTGACACAGACTATTTTCTATACGAAAAACGGGTAGCTAGGCACCATTAAAACAGCTGGGCAATAAATGTCTAAGTTCGTGTATATGTTTTTTTTTATCGTATTTGTTTTTATTCCTTTAAAAATAAACAAAATTAAAGCACCAAATAAAGTAAATAGAAAGAAAATCAATAAAAAAAATTGCAACTAATAAATAAATTAAATAAAAGTTAGTGCACAAGTAGTTTTTGTAATTGTAAATCAAGAACAAATGTGTGACATAATAGACTTGATTAATGGAATTTTCTTTCCTAAAATTCTGGGGCAGTTTTCGTATAGAACAGTTTTTGTAAGACTGTTTTCTTATAGAAAACAGTCTTTGTAAGACAGTTTTCTTATAGAAAATTGTCTTTACAAGACAGTTTTCTTATAGAAAATTGTCTTTACAAGACAGTTTTCTTATAGAAAATTGTCTTTACAAGACAGTTTTCTTATAGAAAATTGTCTTTACAAGACAGTTTTCTTATAGAAAATTGTCTTTACAAGACAGTTTTCTTATAGAAAATTGTCTTTACAAGACAGTTTTCTTATAGAAAATTGTCTTTACAAGACAGTTTTCTTATAGAAAATTGTCTTTACAAGACAGTTTTCTTATAGAAAATTGTCTTTACAAGACAGTTTTCTTATAGAAAATTGTCTTTACAAGACAGTTTTCTTATAGAAAATTGTCTTTACAAGACAGTTTTCTTATAGAAAATTGACTTTAGAAGACAGTTTTCTTATAGAAAATTGACTTTAGAAGACAGTTTTCTTATAGAAAATTGTCTTTAGAAGACAGTTTTCTTATAGAAAATTGTCTTTAGAAGACAGTTTTCTTATAGAAAATTGTCTTTAGAAGACAGTTTTCTTATAGAAAATTGTCTTTAGAAGACAGTTTTCTTATAGAAAATTGTCTTTAGAAGACAGTTTTCTTATAGAAAATTGTCTTTAGAAGACAGTTTTCTTATAGAAAATTGTCTTTAGAAGACAGTTTTCTTATAGAAAATTGTCTTTAGAAGACAGTTTTCTTATAGAAAATTGTCTTTACAAGACAGTTTTCTTATAGAAAATTGTCTTTACAAGACAGTTTTCTTATAGAAAATTGTCTTTACAAGACAGTTTTCTTATAGAAAATTGTCTTTACAAGACAGTTTTCTTATAGAAAATTGTCTTTACAAGACAGTTTTCTTATAGAAAATTGTCTTTACAAGACAGTTTTCTTATAGAAAATTGTCTTTACAAGACAGTTTTCTTATAGAAAATTGTCTTTACAAGACAGTTTTCTTATAGAAAATTGTCTTTACAAGACAGTTTTCTTATAGAAAATTGTCTTTACAAGACAGTTTTCTTATAGAAAATTGACTTTAGAAGACAGTTTTCTTATAGAAAATTGACTTTAGAAGACAGTTTTCTTATAGAAAATTGTCTTTAGAAGACAGTTTTCTTATAGAAAATTGTCTTTAGAAGACAGTTTTCTTATAGAAAATTGTCTTTAGAAGACAGTTTTCTTATAGAAAATTGTCTTTAGAAGACAGTTTTCTTATAGAAAATTGTCTTTAGAAGACAGTTTTCTTATAGAAAATTGTCTTTAGAAGACAGTTTTCTTATAGAAAATTGTCTTTAGAAGACAGTTTTCTTATAGAAAATTGTCTTTAGAAGACAGTTTTCTTATAGAAAATTGTCTTTAGAAGACAGTTTTCTTATAGAAAATTGTCTTTAGAAGACAGTTTTCTTATAGAAAATTGTCTTTAGAAGACAGTTTTCTTATAGAAAATTGTCTTTAGAAGACAGTTTTCTTATAGAAAATTGTCTTTAGAAGACAGTTTTCTTATAGAAAATTTTCTTTAGAAGACTGTTTTCTTATAGAAAATTGTCTTTACAAGACAGTTTTCTTATAGAAAATTGTCTTTAGCAGACAGTTTTCTTATAGAAAATTGTCTTTAGCAGACAGTTTTCTTATAGAAAATTGTCTTTAGCAGACAGTTTTCTTATAGAAAATTGTCTTTAGCAGACAGTTTTCTTATAGAAA
This sequence comes from Calliphora vicina, assembly GCF_958450345.1. Classification (NCBI taxonomy): domain Eukaryota; kingdom Metazoa; phylum Arthropoda; class Insecta; order Diptera; family Calliphoridae; genus Calliphora; species Calliphora vicina. The sequence continues at coordinate 28,837,566 of NC_088784.1, forward strand.
ATTGTCTTTAGCAGACAGTTTTCTTATAGAAAATTGTCTTTAGCAGACAGTTTTCTTATAGAAAATTGTCTTTAGCAGACAGTTTTCTTATAGAAAATTGTCTTTAGCAGACAGTTTTCTTATAGAAAATTGTCTTTAGCAGACAGTTTTCTTATAGAAAATTGTCTTTAGCAGACAGTTTTCTTATAGAAAATTGTCTTTAGCAGACAGTTTTCTTATAGAAAATTGTCTTTAGCAGACAGTTTTCTTATAGAAAATTGTCTTTAGCAGACAGTTTTCTTATAGAAAATTGTCTTTAGCAGACAGTTTTCTTATAGAAAATTGTCTTTAGCAGACAGTTTTCTTATAGAAAATTGTCTTTAGCAGACAGTTTTCTTATAGAAAATTGTCTTTAGCAGACAGTTTTCTTATAGAAAATTGTCTTTAGCAGACAGTTTTCTTATAGAAAATTGTCTTTAGCAGACAGTTTTCTTATAGAAAATTGTCTTTAGCAGACAGTTTTCTTATAGAAAATTGTCTTTAGCAGACAGTTTTCTTATAGAAAATTGTCTTTAGCAGACAGTTTTCTTATAGAAAATTGTCTTTAGCAGACAGTTTTCTTATAGAAAATTGTCTTTACAAGACAGTTTTCTTATAGAAAATTGTCTTTATAAGACAGTTTTCGTATAGAAACTTTGAAATTTCAAATATTTTCACTTCTAAAACCTTTAGCAACCTGTTTCTCTCAGCAACAAATATTTTCACACTCACACAAAAATAACTCTACTTAAACATACACAAACGAACAAGTCTTACATTTTTCAATTTACAAAATCACTTTTAATTCTCTAGATTTTTTTAAACTAATAACTTTCGAAAAATTAACTCCTTAATCGATGAAATATTCAAATTCCAACTTAAGACACATGTAAATCTGTTCTACTCTTCATTTTTACATTTCACTTTTCAATACAATAACAAAACAAATCAATGTAAGAGGGGTAGTGAGGGAGAGCGAGAGAGAGAGAACTAAAATCTGCTATAAAAAGATGCTTTAAGCAAATTTTTCTGTTTTGTTTATTTTTCTTTTACATTCAGCTGTGATCTACTTTCTCTCACTACTTAATTATTTGCCAGTACTAATGCTCCCACGCCTTCAGCAACTCCTCTCCCCTCTTGCACTATTTTTTTGTATTGTTGTTGTTGTTGCACACGAGTAACACAACCAACTTACAATCTAGCAATGAGCAATGAACCTTAAAACACCCACTACTCATTTGTTGTTGTTGTTCATCTTCTTTTTATATAAAACGATTTGAACGAGGGTCTGTGTTGTCGTATGAAAACAGCACAGAACCGACAACATACGAGTGTTTTACTGCAGCATAGAAACATTAACATACAAACAAACCAGATACAGTCGGAGACAATATAAAAGTATAGGGTTTGTGTGCATGGTGGAATATCTGTGTAATTTGCTGTGTACGGGAGAGTGTGTGTATCTCTATATATGATCCCAATAGTTCTGAGTTTACCCATCTTTTAGGGTGGGAACTAGTTACTTCAATAGCTACGTGACTAGTTATTTTTATTTATATTGACCCTTTTTGATTACAATGAGAATGTCTTATAACTGGTCCAAAGTAGTCATCGCATTGGATTCATATACTGGTTACATAGCGTTAGTTACTTTACTAGTTACCTAACTGGTTACTTGATTAGCTACATACCAAGTAATTTAAAATGTACGGATACTAATTGACCACAAATAGTCATCTAAAAAGTCATATAACATACATTCCAATAAACGATTGCTAGTTTGTACGAATTACTCACAAAACGTTTAAAGTGACTACATTATAGATTACTTAGAGACACTTAAGTGGCAAATTGTCTTCACGCTAGATTATCTGGGATGTTTAAAGTAACCAAATATCTTCTCTCTGCTCTACAAAGAGCACATACCTGTCAAATGGCCCAAAATATATAAATTGGAGTCAGCCCATTGATAGCACATTAGTGACAATTACTGTTTATAAGGGATACATTGACTACTTGCTTCACTGCTGGGATGTTTCTTTTAGTGTGTTCATTTTACTTTAAACTAATTTATATGCATGCCAAAGTAGATGTACAGATTTGTCCTTAACAAATATTAAATTTGCGCAAAAAAAAACACATTTTCCTAGGAAATTTCAATAAAAAATGAAACGTTTTCTAAGCATAACATTTATGTTAAATTGGATTGTGGATAACTGTTTTTAATGATTGTTTGTTTAAAAAATTCAATGACTGAAATTATAAAGAATTTTCTTTTGGTTATTCTAAATAAATTAAATTTTTTTTTCAAAAAATAAAAACGATAACCTTTAAATTTTAATAACTCCAGAGATGATAGGTAACAGCTGATAATGAGGAGCCGCAGAACAAAAGGTACTTTTTTAAAAATTTAAAAATTTTTGGGAAATTGATTTTTAAATATTATAAAAAATTAACAAAAATTCAATTTGTAAAAAAAAATCAAAAAAGTACCTTTTGTTCTGCGGCTCCTCATATTATCGCTTATTACCATTTTACAGCACTCCTTATTTAAACGCCAAATACAAGTGGAAAATATGATGTTAGTCACTGATCTCCTTTTTTATAGACCTAATTGACCAATATCTCATAACATACAGTTTTTTATTATAAAAGCTTCAAAATTGTTTACGCAATTCAATAAAAATGTATGAAATGTAATTTTAAATTCCTTGACGTATGAGTAATATTAATTATGAGGTTAAGTTAGAAAAGTTTGCATAATTTTTGTAAAAAAGCAGATACAAACATGAGTTAAAAAGCCTTTAAATGCTAAGATGTTTAGGTTTTAAATGAGATCAAATAATATGAGTAATTTAAAATAATGAAAGCTAAAATTTGTAATGTTTTTGAGTTAAGTTTCTTGAGAAAGTTTAATTTGGTGATAAAAATGTGTATATTTTTTTTAATTTGTTTTCATATTTTTATTAATTTTATTACAGATTAATTAAAAATCCATTTTGAAATAAAAAAAATAGTTTAAACATAAAAATATATATTTTTTAAATTTTAAAATTTAAATAAAAATGTTTGTTTATAGTTTTTATTGCTTTAATTGTTGGCTTAACAAATAAATTCTCAATCAATTTTTTTTTGATTTTTTTTTTTTTTTAATTTTCAATATTTTTAACAAATATTTTAAAAAAAAATTCATATTTTTCACTGCTTAAATTAAAGTTTTATTAGTGTTTTAAGATGTAAAAATTTAAATAAAAAATTATGTTAATATTTGTTATTGCTTTTATTGTTGGCTAGTTAAAAAATAAATTCTCAATCAATTCTCAATTTTTTTTAAATTTTCAATATTTTTAACAAATATTTTAAAAAAATTTCATATTTTTCATTGCTTAAATTAAAGTTTTATTAAAATTTAATTTAAATCAGCTAAAAAACTGCTAGTTTGTTTCAAAATATTTTAAAAATTTACAAAATTCAATTGTTAGAAACCCTGACGGATGATTAATATTAATTTAGAGTTAAAGTTGGAAAAATTCTAATAATATCAAAACTAAAGGCAATAATGTTGTGATTTCAATTGCTAATTAAAGTAGAGTTACAATGTGTTAAAACTGACATATTTCTAAAATTAAAAAACAAACAAATTATTGGGTGTATGACTTAAAAATGCGGGATTTACAAAAAGTAGCATATTTTTTTAACGCGGTTTTTGTTTTTAATAACTTATATGTCAATTTGAAGGGCACATATCTGTCATTTATTCAAACTTTTTTATTAAATATTATAGTGTAAACAACAATGTTTTTTTTTGCTTCAAAAATTTGGATTTTGTACGTGGGAGACATGGTTTGTTCTGTTAAGAAGTTGTGATTCTAACATGGAAGACAAAAATCGCCTTGGCAGCCAGTGTAGCCAGATGTGGGGATTTGTCCCCAAACTGGGGATTTCAAGATTTTTTTGGGGACAGAATTTCGTGGGGAGGGATTTGGGGATTTTAACAAAATTTGGGGATTTACATGCATTTTTGGGGATTTTACATTTTTAGACATTCTTTATTTAAATTTTATAGTGCTTGTATCGGTAATTAAAAATGTTAATTACATTTCTTCAGAATTTGACGAAAATGACAAAAATTTTAGATATGCATTTCGAGACTTTTTTTGCTCCCAGGCCACAATTTACTTTGATAATCTAAAAATTAAAAAAAGGTTTCAAAAAATGTTCACAGATGTTAAATTGTTTTAAATTCTTGCTAAAAATACAAAGCTGAATCATTCTCTAAGAGCTATTTTTTGAATTCGTATTTAAATATTAATTATCTTTATGTTCTATTTCAATGAGTTTTTCAGTGCTCTTTTAAATGGTACTTAAATGGCCAACGTTAGTTATTTAAAATTTATTTAAGTTTCATAAACTCCAAAGCAAAAACTCCACTTCCGATGCGGTGTCTTCTTTGTCCATTTTCTTACCAATTATTTTATTTTTTAATAAACTTTAATTTTTTTATTGGGTAAAACGTACAAATTTTTGTTTTGGTTGAACACCTGTTTTATGCAAAATTATTGATAATTGTTTGACATTTAGTAGTGCTACCATAATTCTATCATCATTTAAATAAGAAAAATTATATAGCACTGAAAAACTCGGCTGTGCCGAATCTTATATACCCTTCACCAAATTATACTTCAAAATAAAAATTTTAAATATTTTTAAGTAAACAAAATTAATTTTTATTTTTAAAAGTAGTTTTTTTTAATTTTTTTTTAGGGTTTTTTTCTTTATTCATTACAAAAAATTCAAATTATAAATTATGCCTCAGCGCCTTAAAGGCTTTTTAGAGGCAACATTTTTAAAATTTTTTTTTTTTCAAATTGTTTTTTTAAATTTTTTTTTAATATTTAGTAAAAAAAAATTTGGTGAAAAAAAATCGGGTTAAAAAATATTTTTTCCGTTTTTGACCCTACAATGGGTCCAACATACTATGGTCATAGTAATCTAGATATAGGTCAAAAATAGAGGTTGTCCTGGTTTTTTCCTTATATCTGGACCGATTTTCTAGATTTTAAACAGCAACCGAGCCGGAAGAATTCCGGAGATATTGATGTATGAATCGGGTATGTAAGTTATTTGGGGGCTTCGGAAAGTTGATTTCTACAGATAGACAGTCAGACGGATATGGCTATAATCGAATACAGTATCCATCTTATATATCAATTGTATTGCAAATTAAGTTAAAGTTCTAAATTCGAATCTTAATTATGTACTAAAAGGTGAACTGAATTTACATTTTTTAAAAAAACATAATTTTTTGGGATAAAAAATTCAAACCCCTACATTTTAAAAATCGAATATTAAAACTCTTGATTTCTCAAGGAGTCCTAAAAAATAATATCTTCTAAACAAGTTGTTCCAAAATCGATGAATCAACTTTTTGTAAAACGGACAATAGTAAAATTTTGTATTAACAATATAATATAAGTTTTTTTTTTAATTTTGTTTTTTAAAAATACATATAAACTTACGGGTACAAACTTGGGGATTTAAATTTTGAAATGGGGATTTTTTGGGGACATCGACTTTCAAATTGGGGACATGAGGTAAACTTTGTCTGGCAACACTGTTGGCAGCCAAAAAATTTTGAAGACCAAGAATTGGAGGCATTCTTGTTTGATTAAATTTGCAGAATTTATATCAAACATTTGCAAAAAATTTAACAAAATTTTGAACAGAAATTTTTATATTTCTATTTTTTTATTAAAAATTTATTCATTTTATTTCACTGTATATTTTCATAATTTTAAATCATATCAGGGTTTTGACTATTAGAAATTTGAACTTTACTTTTTTTAACCAACTTGACGTATGATTAATATTAAATTGGCGATAAAAGTAGTAAATTGTTCATAACTTTGGTATTAAAAACCAGATTGTTTTCATTGTAAGTAAAAGCTATGATTTAAAGTTTTATATCTATTATAAAATGTGTTTATAAATACGATTTTTAAAAACATTAATAAAATGTTTAAATACTAAAAAAAAAATATTATTTTCTTTGGAATGTACCAAAAAAAAAATGTATTTGCACAAAATCTGTTTATTTTTTCACACATTTTTTAAAATTTTGCTTCAAAAATTAATTTGTTTTAATGAAATACTGATTGTTTTACCAATTATTACGCCATTTATTTTATACCAACTTAACGTATGATTAATATTTAATTAGAGACATATTTGGAAAATTTTGCATAACTTTTTTATTTAACAACATATTGTTTTAATTTAAATTATGTTTTGAAGCTATTGTTTAGTGGTTTAAAAGTATTGCTCATAAAAACGTTTAAGATCTTTCCTTATTCCCTACAACTATTAATTTTCTAAAGTTTAGCTAATTTTCTTTGCTTGTTACCTTGATACCTGGCTCATAATGGGTTAGATATTGATAATTTGTTCACCTCCGGCAGCATTGATTGCTTGTTAGTCATATTAATAATTGTTTGCTTTATGCAAACTATACATATACATTAGGTATGACCCAAGAATTAAACAAACAACAAATTAATATAAAGTAAACCTTAAAAATTGTATAACATTTGTTTTAAAGAAATTTTATTTGGCTCAGCAGTTTTGAATGCTAGTCATTACTGGGTGAAAATTATTAATATCATATAAATTAGTTAAACAAATCTCAATAAAAACGCTCAAAATTTATCAATGATTTTGAATGTTTTGGAAAAAATATCAATAAATTTTAAGCTAATCATGCGATCAATATTATTTTATTTATCCAATATGAAACAAATTTGCTTAGGTCAGTTTAGCAACCTATCACTGATACTCTAAAAGATCTCTGGTCAGATCTTCTAGGGAAAGCCTTATCAGGTCCCATTCATTCAGGTTCATTTTAGTTGCTAAAAATTTTAAATTTTTTTGGGTCCCTACTAATTTACATACATCATGAATGTACCAGTATGTGTGTGTATTTGAGTGATAGAGGGAATGTGTTAGTATGAGCGATTGTTGATGAGATTGATTTTAATATACTTGGCAATATTTACTTTGGCATATGGGTCACTCCATAGTTAAAACAATTTACGAATTTTCTAAAATCCTACAAACACAATTAACACAGGTCAACAACAAAAAAGGCTTGAATATAGATTTGATGCACCATGGCTACCTAAGTACAAAAATGGTAAAAATTATCAATTCTATGGAGAGATCTTATTTTTTAAAATTTTAAGTAAAATTATAAATTTTATTAGAAATTACTCCACATAATTAATGCTAACTCAAAAAGGGTTAGTTCGATAATATTAAAATAAATTTATAAAAATTGAAATTTACATTATCCTACTCAAAATTTTGTGAAAATGAGCGAATTCCCTTAATTGTGAATAAATTCGAAAGGTATCAATCGATATTTATAATCGATATCTTATTTTGTTCCTATTGCATGTGGCTTTGCGATAAAGTAATAAATCTGAACAATTTTTGTCGTTTTCTATTTTTCATGATTTTTTAAAACAAAAAAATTTGATATTTTCACGTAAAAAATATATTTTTTGCTTCAATTTTTTATTATAACTCCGAAACTACTGAGCCGATTGAAATGCAATATATATATCAAAACTTGTACATAGCACGGGGAAAATGTTTTCAAAATTCAAACAATCGAAAGAGGAATATTAACTACTCAAATTTATATATATGAAACAAAAAACTAAAATTTTGTGAAAATGAGCGAATTCACTTAATTGTGAATAAATTCGAAAAGAATCCATAAATTTTTATGATCGATATCTTATTTGGTTCCTATTAAATGTGGCTTTGCGATAAAGTAATAAATCTGAACAATTTCTGACGTTTTCTATTTTTCATGATTTTTTAAAACAAAAAAATTTTATATTTTCACGTAAAAAATATATTTTTTGCTTCAATTTGTTATTATAACAGCGAAACTACTGAGCTGATTGAAACACAATATATGTGTGTAAATTTGTACAGAGCATGGGGAAAACGTTTTCAAAATTGAATCAATCGAAAGAAGAACATTAACTACTCAATTTTATGTACATATATCAAACAAAAAACTAAAATTTTGTAAAAATGGGCGAATTCACTTAATTGTGAATAAATTCGAAAAGAATCAATCGATTTTTATGGTCACTATCTCATTTTGTTCCTATTACATGTGGCTTTGCAATAATGTAATAAATCTGAACAATTTCTGTCGTTTTCGATTTTTCATGATTTTTTTAAAACAAAAAAATTTGCTATTTTCACGTAAACAATATTTTTTTTGCTTCAATTTGTTATTATAACTCCGAGACTACAGAGCCGATTGAAACGCAATATATAAACGGATTAAAGGTTATGTAAATCTCACCTTTTCTAAGTTTGTCTTAACATAGATATAAAAACATCGGACGAACCCTTTTTGAGTTATCATTAGTTGTGTGGAGAAACGTCTATAAAAATGATAATTATGCTTAAAAATGTTTTAAAAAAAAATTGGACCATATTTTTACTACATCAAAATTGTCTAGTGGTTTAAAAGCCCTTAAAATTTATCAATTTTGTTACCTTGTGTAATCCAATTAAAATTCAGTAGATTAGGCGATATTCTTATAAACTTGGTAAGCAATATCATTTGTATTTGCTTTTTTTTATTATTTAATATGGAATGACCCATATTTTCTATAGAAAATTTTGTGTATAACACAATTTTCTATAGAAAATGTTGTGTATAACAGAATTTTCTATAGAAAAAATTTGTGTATAACACAATTTTCTATAGAAAAATTTGTATATAACACAATTTTCTATAGAAAAATTTGTATATAACACAATTTTCTATAGAAAAATTTGTGTATAACACAATTTTCTATAGCAAAATTTGTGTGAAGCACAATTATCTATAGAAAAATTTGTGTATAACACAATTTTCTATAGAAAAATTTGTGTATAACAAAATTTTCTATAGAAAAATTTGTGTATAACAAAATTTTCTATAGAAAAATTTGTGTATAACAAAATTTTCTATAGAAAAATTTGTGTATAACAAAATTTTCTATAGAAAAATTTGTGTATAACACAATTTTCTATAGAAAAATTTGTGTATACCAGAATTTTCTATAGAAAAATTTGTGTATACCAGAATTTTCTATAGAAAAATTTGTGTATAATAGAATTTTGTATAGAAAAAATTGTGTATTACAGAATTTTCTATAGAAAAATTTGTGTATAACAGAATTTTCTATAGAAAAATTTGTGTATAACAGAATTTTCTATCGAAAAATTTGTGTATAACAGAATTTTCTATAGAAAAATTTGTGTATAACAGAATTTTCTATAGAAAAATTTGTGTATAACAGAATTTTCTATAGAAAAATTTGTGTATAACAGAATTTTCTATAGAAAAAATTGTGTATAACAGAATTTTCTATAGAAAAATTTGTATATAACAGAATTTTTTATAGAAAAATTTGTGTATAACACAATTTTCCATAGAAAAATTTGTGTATAACACAATTTTCCATAGAAAAATTTGTGTATAACACAATTTTCCATAGAAAAATTTGTGTATAACACAATTTTCTATAGAAAAATTTGTGTATAACACAATTTTTAATAGAAAAATTTGTGTATAACACAATTTTTAATAGAAAAATTTGTGTATAACACAATTTTCCATAGAAAAATTTGTGTATAACACAATTTTCCATAGAAAAATTTGTGTATAACACAATTTTCCATAGAAAAATTTGTGTATAACACAATTTTCCATAGAAAAATTTGTGTATAACACAATTTTCGATAGAAAAATTTGTGTATAACACAATTTTTAATAGAAAAATTTGTGTATAACAGAATTTTCTATAGAAAAATTTGTATATAACACAATTTTCTATAGAAAAATTTGTGTATAACCCAATTTTCTATAGAAAAATTTGTGTATAACACAATTTTCTATAGAAAAATTTGTGTATACCAGAATTTTCTATAGAAAAATTTGTGTATACCAGAATTTTCTATAGACAAATTTGTGTATAACACAATTTTCCATAGAAAAACTTTGTAGAACACAATTTTCTATAGAAAATTTTCTATAGAAAAATTTGTGTATAACACAATTTTCCATAGAAAAATTTGTGTAGAACACAATTTTCTATAGAAAAATTTGTGTATAACACAATTTTCTATAGAAAAATTTGTGTATAACACAATTTTCTATAGAAAAATTTGTGTATAACACAATTTTCCATAGAACAATTTGTATATAACACAATTTTCTATAGAAAATATTGAGTATAACTCAATATTTTAGAGAAAATTTTGTGTATAACACAATTTTCTATGGAAAATTTAATTTATTCAATTTAAAAACTATATTTTTTTTAACATTTCATTTATTTTAATATTTTTTGTTCTTTTTTTCTCTTTTTAGGTAAGTTTTTATGACACCTTTAATAGGGGATTTCCCCCCTTTAATTACACACAGTAAGTTAATCCTTATATCATAAATTCCCTTAATTAATTTTATTTTTGCTGTAAATCCTTTAAAACTAGAATTTGTTTAAACCTCCAAACTACCACCCTACCATCCAGCTCAACAATGAACAACAATTATAAATGCAAATAGTTTTGCAATGATTCTTTTATTGCCTTCAATTTGTTTTCTGTCCTCTCTAACGTTTCCCCTTTACATACACTCTCTCTCCTTTCCCTAGTTTTCCACTATTACTCTCCATTACTTATTGTTGTTGTGCGAAAAAAGCAAAAAAAAAAAATGGTAAACAAAACGAAATCAAAACAAAAGCAAATAGAAAAATTCATCATGCCTGCCTAAAAATTAAACAAATCATTAAAAATCATCATCATCATGATGATGAAGTAAAAAAGAGAGAAAGAGAAAAGCAGAGACATAAAAAGGAATATTTGCATAAGTGCAATATGTATTTGAGTGTGTGTGTAAGTGTAAGAGAGTGATTGCATGAATATGTAGACTTGATTTCAATTGTTTTTGTAAAACATGAATGTGTTTTTCATACAGCCAAGCAGAAAATGTTAGTAAATAAAAGTATCAAATTAAAAAAAAAATAGTAAATAAAAAACAATATTGAAAACCACCAAGTTAAATAAGTTAATAATTCAAATTTTAATTAAAATTTGCTTTTAAAATCATGAAATTATAACAGATATTTTCTGAGTGTATAACGTCATAGTTGCTCTGTTTTTACTAATGAGTCTGAAATTATGCACTATAAAATTTATTATTAAATTTTTTTTCTGCTCATATTGTTGCTTAAAATTTAGTAGTTTACATATGAAATCATGCATTAAGATGAATATTTATCTCCACTCGTACATTGGTTTAAGGCTTTGAAAAGTGATGGATGGCTGGTTGTTTGTTTGTTTTTTTTATTTGTTCCTTTATTGGTCTATTGTCCTTAAACAAATATGTAATAAAATTAGTCAATAACAAAGAAAATTTTGATTTTTTTTTTTTTGTGGGCAAAAGCAAATTAAATTAAATAATGGTTTTCAGCAATTAAACGGAAATAAATATAACAGGAATTCAAAGCAACAAATCAATTTCCGTTTCCTGTTTGAAATCATAAAAGGGAATATATTTCACCGTATTTTCAATATTTAAGGATTATTTTACACAAATTTATTAAACAGTAAAAAAATTTAAGGAAACTATTTTTAGTTCAAGAAAATTTCAAAAAAGTAACCATGCATTTGCTAGTTTGACTGAACTTTAAGCAGCCCTGAAGCTGGATTATGTTTGTCCACTGCCTTAGCATATAGGGGGAACAATTGCCATTCTTTATTATTTGAAATACTTAGCAGGTTATAAATTGTGCGGCAACTTCAAATGAAATTCTAAATAAATCCATTAATTATACATTTATTGCACTTATGACAAAACACACAATATTTAAGTACAACTCATATTTTTGCATCAACCCACGGCGTTAATGCACAAAATATTTAAAATAACAATTTAGTTTTTCAAATATTCATTGACCTACAAATTACACTTGAGAGCAAAACAAATACGATTTGAAAAGAAAACTAGTTTCAAAATGTTCAATAACAAATTTTACTGTTTTTAAGAAAACGAAATTATTTAAAGAAATGTTTACTGTCATCAAGTTTAAAGAAAATGTTAAAAGAGAATTTATACATCCTACAAATGAGCGAACATTTTCTATAGAAAATTTAGCTCCCATCAAAATGAGAATAATCTTTTGTACATAATTTATCCCTAATAAAAATGAGCAACAATTTTCTATAGAAAAGTTCACTCTCATCTAGATGAGCAACAATTTTCTATATAAAATTTCACTCTCATCTGGATGAGCAACAATTTTCTATATAAAATTTCACTCTTTTCAAGTCTTATACATACTAAAGACTACCGTCTTATACTAAAGACTACCGTCTTATACTAAAGACTACCGTCTTATACTAAAGACTACCGTCTTATACTAAAGACTACCGTCTTATACTAAAGACTACCGTCTTATACTAAAGACTACCGTCTTATACTAAAGACTACCCCGTCTTATAGTAAAGACTAACCCGTCTTATACTAAAGACTTCCTCATCTTATACTAAAGATTACCCCGTTTTATACTAAAAACTACCCCGTCTTACACTACACACTAGCCCATCTTATACTAAAGACTACCAGGTCTTATACTAAAGACTACCCCGTTTTATACTACAGACTATCCCATCTTATACTAAAGACTACCAAGTTAAGACTTGGTAGTCTTTAGTATAAGATTATACTACAGACTAGCCAATCTTATACTAAAGACTATCCAGTCTTATACTAAAGACTTCCCTGTCTTATACTAAAGATTACCCCGTCTTATACTAAAGATTACCGCGTCTTATACTAAAGACTACCAGGTGTTATACCAAATACTACCGTCTTATACTAAAGACTACCCCGTCTTACACTACAGAATACCCCGCTTAGACTACCCCGTCTTATACTAAAGACTACCAGGTCTTATACCAAATACTACCCCGTCTTATACTAAAGTCTACCTAAATAGATGCAATATTGCTCACTTCAAGATTGGTAACATTTTTTTTATGGGACTCAGCTTATTTAATTTAAATCCGTTCAATTTCTCCTAGGTTTTCGAAAGTGTTTAGCTGTTCCATACTTTTTTAATCATTACAAAACTATTTATTTGAGTCATTAATTCAAATGCAATAACAATTAAAATTAAAACAAGTAAGAGAGCTATATTCAGCTGTGCCGAATCTTATATACCCTTCACCAAATTATACTTCAAAATACAAATTTTAAATATTTTTACGTAAACAAAATTTATTTTTTTTCCCAAAGTTGTATTTTTTACTTTTTGGAAATTTTTTTTTTTCGAATTGTTATTTTTTAAATTTTAATTTTTTATTTTAAAAAAATTTAAAATTTTTTTTTAAATTTTAAAAAAAATTGTTTGGGTTTTTAATTTTTTTTTTGGTGAAAAAAAAATTTGAGGTAGAAAATATTTTTTCCGATTTTGACCCATTGTAGGTCCAACTTACTATGGTCTTATATACGTCATTGCAAAGGTCTTTGAAATATCTATCATTAGATATTAATAATCCAGATATAGGTCAAAAATCGAGGTAGTCCCGTTTTTTCCTCGTATCTCAGCCATTTGTGGACCGATTTTGCTGATTTTAAATAGGAAACTTCTCGAAAGCATGTCTGACAGAATTATTGAAGATTTGGATCCCGAAGATATCTGGGGTCTTCAGAAAATTGATTTCAACAGGCAGACGGACAGACAGACAAACGGACATGGCTTAATCGACTCCGCTTTCTATAAGGATCCAGAATATATATACTTTATAGGGTCGGAAAATTATATTGTGGAAATTACAAACGGAATGACAAACTTATATTCCCTTCTCTCGAAGGTGAAGGGTATAATAAGTCTTGATTGTGATAAATCAGGGAAAATATGGTGTTGGTACTTTATTCACAACAGTTTTGTAATGAAAGTTTCATCATTATTAGCACCATTTATGTTTTTCGAGAGATTTTTATACCGTATATATAAGTTTGTCATTCCGTTTGTAATTTCCACAATATAATTTTCCGACCCTATAAAGTATATATATTCTGGATCCTTATAGCGTAGTCGATTAAGCCATGACGTGTCTGTCTGTCTGTTGAAATCAACTTTCCGAAGCCCCCAAATAACTTACATACACGATTCACATACATCAATATCTCTGGAATTCTTCCGGCTCGTGAAAATCGGTCAACAATGGCTGAGATATAAGGAAAAAACCAGGACGACCTTGATATAGACAATATGGATATCTAATGATAGATATTTAAAAGACCATAATAAGTGTTCGAAGTTTAGCTGTTCCATACTTTTTTAATCATTACAAGACCATTTATTTGAGTCATTAATTCAAATGCAAATGAAAATTAAAATAAAAACAAGTAAGAGAGCTATATTCGGCTGTGCCGAATTTTGACCTAATGGGTCAAAATCGGAAAAAAATATTTTTTAACTCGAATTTTTTTTTTCAACAAAAGTTTTTTTTTTCGCTAAATATTAAAAAAGAAATTAAAAAAACAAAAAAATAAATTCAAAATTTTTTTTAAAAAAAAATTCAAAAATTTAAAAAAAAAAAAAATTTTAAAAATTCGAAAATTTTTTTTTTCCAAAAAATGAAAAAAACAACTTTGGAAAAAAAAATTTTGTTAACCTAAAAATATTTAAAATTTGTATTTTGAAGTATAATTTGGTGAAGGGTATATAAGATTCGGCACAGCCGAATATAGCTCTCGTACTTGTTTTAATTGCAATTCGAATTTTAAAATTTGATTAGTATTAAAAATACAAATATGTAATAACTCAAACAGTTTCTAATTTCCTAACAGTACAACTGAGAAAACTACATAATTGCTATAGTTTAGTACCATTCTAAAATGTTTTTGTTCCATCTCTGATCATGATTTGTTTTTGTTATTTGCTCTAAAGGTTTTGCTCTTTTCTACACATGCATGGAGGAGTGAGTGTATGTGTGTGTGTCAGAATTCGCAGTTAATTTGCCATTTCCGCTCTAGTAAAGTCATGAAAATCATTTAACATCTGTACTCATATTTATTGTAATATTGTAGTAAAATATTCATTACAAAAAAAAAACCTACCAATAAATTATAATTAAAGTGATGCCATGTCTACAGAAAATCAGTCTTAGAGGGAAAGCAAATAATTTCTTTAAAAAATCTATAAGAAAAAGGTATTTTTTAAATTTTGCCCCTTTGTATGTATATGAAAAAAAAATCTCCTGGCATCATTCATGATCTGTTCTTAATAAAATCTTTTCTTAAAGCAAAAAAGAAAGAAATCACTTTTTATAAAAAGGGAACCAGCCATTGACAACTTTTATGCCATCAATGAATGAATAAATAAATGAACGAGTGCATAGAGAGTGATTAATTTAATTGGGTTGATTTTTTATTTTTTGCTTTTTAGTACTTTTTTTTGTACAATTGCAATTGTTTTTATAGTTGTTTTACTTGTTGCAGTAAGTTCTTGTTGATTTGTTAGCTTGTTTGTTTTGTTTTTTGTTTTTATTGATTTAAATTCTTTATTATTTTTTCCACTTCCGCTATACTATTTTAACTTTGGGTCAAAAAAATCAATTAAATTATAAATTCTTAACAACCCAGCGAATGTGTTGAAGGTATTAATAAAAAAAGTTTTACTTACGGATTGCAAGATAGTGAATATCTTAGCTATAAAGTGCTAAAAGTTACAAAACATTGGAGGTCAAAGGTCACTCTAAAGTTACAGCTCGTTGTTTGTAAATATCTGGATTATTATGCAATTAACAAGCTTAGAAGTTATTACATAATTTTTAGATCAGAAAATATTCTACATTTTGTTTATAGACAATTTTTAAGTACCATCAAAGGTACATCATTTATTTTTCGTTATATAGTTTTTTTCACATTTAATGTTACTTATTTACTTGCAAATTGTTTTATATAAAGTTTTGTCTTACACGATTTTCTAGAAAACACTCTTAAAAAATATTTATGTATTATATTTTGTTGTATACGTTTTTTTTTTTGGAGGTCATTGCTTGCATAAACATACAACGTACAAACAAAAATTACTGAACAAACGAAACTACCAAAGATAATGAACAGAAATTTGAAACAATGAAATCATAGGATATGTAAAATTTTCTTCATAAGAAATCTAAAAGATAACATTTTTTTTTATATAAAAATTGCATAATTTTATTTCAAAATTTGAGATATTAGAAAAATTTTAATAGAAAATGTATGAAATTAGAGAAATTTTTATTGAACATTTTCAATATGATAGAAATGTTTATAAATATTTTTCGATAATGAATGTTTCCTATAGGAAATGTACCTACGATATTGATAGCATCCTGAGTATAATGTATGACATTCTATGGAAAATGTATGATATTAAAAGTTTCCTACATAAAAAGAACCACATTGAATGTTTACTATATTCCTCGATTTTTATAAAAAAATTACGGTATTAAAAATTTCATACAGAAAATTTACAATATTAATTCCCATTTTCTCAATCTCTGGTTATTTTTTATCGTGACGATAAACTACAGTTCTCATACAAAAAATGTTAATTGGAGGTTTATCGTTACGAAAAACAATAACCAGATATTGAGAAAATGGGGCTAAAATGCAAAACAACGTATCATCAAAAAATTCAAAATTGATTACGATTTACTACATCATATTACATATTTGGGGTATTCACACGGTAGTCATAAAGTCGTATGTCATAAAATAATAACACGAAAAAATATGACTGCTGTGAGCAACCCTCATAAGTTAGTGTGCTATTTCTAATTTTAGTCAGCTGATAAAAGAAAAAAACAATTATAAACAATTACAAATATTTTTAATAAAAAATGCAAAAACAATTTAATTTAAATAAACTTAATAATTTTTCTGACGGCGGTTATTTTAAATACGATTGGTGGCTGCCAGTAAGCTAAAGTATAAAAACAACATTTTCTTACTTTTTTTATATGTCTCAATGCGGCTACTTTTAAATATTATCACCGGCTCGATGAAGAGTTTTTCCCTTTCGACTTAGATTTACACTGTTTAGTTATGACAAAACAATAAACACAGTATAAAAGGTCTTATTATTTTATGACTTTTTTCTTTGAAACACAACAACAATTTTTTAAAACTATTCTAAAACTTTAGTACTTTATGACAATATGACTTGATAGGACACCGTGTGAATACCCCAATTGTTACGAAATCGTTATATTTGAATTCAAGTACAATTTCGTAACACTGCCCCCCCGCTTAATCCTATTCGTCCCGAATAGGCATAGATTCACTTCTCCCATAGGCGGCTAGTCGTTCTTGTATGTACGACCTTCATTTTAGATCTCGGGCTCTTTTCTTTCTGTATTCTGTACACCACGTCGTTTAATTTCTTAATCACCTTGTATGGTCCATCCCAATGGGTTTGTAGTTTGGGAGACAGTCATTTCTTGCGTTGTGGGTTATACAGCAGTACAAGTTGGCCTTCATTAAATCCCTCAGAATTCGCTGCTCGATCGTATCTGGCTTTCATTTTGTCGCTGGTCATTTTTATTCGTCTGCTTACGAATTCGTGAAGTTCGTTAAGGTCATCTTGCTCTTGGGAAGTGTTTTCATTATTTGAAGAGGGCTTAATACGAATTCTAAATCGCCAGGCAACTTGAGTTCTGTCCCGAAGACAATTTTTGCAGATGTTCGAGAGGTCGAGTCATGAACAGCTGACCTGTATGCCAATAGAAATTTTGGTATGCGTTCATCCCAGTCCTTCTGGTGTGCACTGACCACTTTTCTTAAATATTCCTCCAGGGTGCTATTGAATCTGTTGGCCATGCCATCAGATTGAGGATGCAGTGGCGTTGTTCTGGGTTTTCTTATTCCGTATAAATCGCACATTTCCTTGAATACGGCGGATTCAAAATTTCTACCCTGATCCGAGTGCAACTCCAGTGGAACACCATAGCGACACACCCAGTTGTTCAAAAATACGCTTATAACCGTTTTAGCTTCCTGATTGGGTATTGCATATACCTCTGGCCATTTGCTGAAATAATCCATAACCACTAGAACGTAACGGTTTCCAGCATCACTGACAGGGAAAGGGCCTGCTACGTCCATCGCAATCCGCTATAAGTTTGTCATTCCGTTTGTAATTTCCACAATATAATTTTCCGACCCTATAAAGTGTATATATTCTGGATCCTTATAGAAAGCGGAGTCGATCTGTTGAAATCAATCAAGACCCCAGATATCTTCGGGATCCAAATCTTCAATAATTCTGTCAGACATGCTTTCGAAAAGTTTCCTATTTAAAATTCAGCAAAATCAGTCCACAAATGGCTGAGATATGAGGAAAAAACCAGGACAACCTTGATTTTTGACCTATTTTTGACTTATATCTGGATTACTAAGTCATTAATATAGACAATATGGATATCTAATGATAGATAGACATTTGCAACGAGGTATATAAGACCATAGTAAGTTGGATCTACAATTGGTCAAAATCGTAATAAAAAAAGTTTAACCCGAATTTTTTTTTTAACCAAAAAAAAATGTAAAAAACCAAAAAAAAAATTTTAAAATTTAAAAAAAAACCCGAATTTTTTTTATCACCAAAAAAAATTTTAAATTTAAAAAAAAAATTTAAATAACAATTTGAAAAAAAAATTTCCAAAAAATTAAAAAAACAAGTTTGGAAAAAAAATAAATTTTTTTTACCTAAAAATATTTAAAATTTGTATTTTGAAGTATATTTTGGTGAAAGGTATATAATGGCGTTTTCTTTTCAGGCATAAATGATGCCTTTATTCTGCCTTTTACCCCTTTTCTGTGTTCTTTTCTAAAACAAATGTAGTTTGGTAAGGGTATAACTTGTTCTTTTCAAATAATGTTGCCCTAAAACCCCGAAGATATGCTACACGCACGTTTCACCCTCAATTTTATCAAAGTTTAGAAATTCAGCACTTTTTAAACAAACGAATCAATTGTGTTCGGTACATTTTCCCTGTGATGGTCTCAGATCAGATCATAATAGATATGACCCTTTTGCTCCCAATAAATACAGAGCATTACCTTAGCGCCATGGATATTTGGTGTCGATTTGGCTGGTTGGCTTCACATACGATTTTCATGTAAAGCAGCATTTCAGACATGCAAAATCGGCTTCAATTAGTATGGTACTCAATTTTCCAGCTTTTGGATGAATCCTGCAGGTCGCATATTACTGCTTGCATGAGATTACGGCAATCGATATCGTGCATAAAATTTAGTAAATTTTGTTATAATTAAGATATCGAAATTATTTTTCGATACGATAGTTCAATAGATCACGAATGCTGTAAATCGGTCCCAGTTCTTGGTCTTCAAACTTTTTTGGATGGACTGGGTGATCTTTGTATTCCGTGTTAAAATCCATTAGAAATTTACAATATTGAAAGATATCTAAAACTAAATTTACAATGTTAAGTAGTTTCTATAGACAATTTTACGATATTGAAATTTCCTTATAGAAAATTTTATAATATTGAAATTTTTCTATAGACAATTTTACGATATTCAAATTTCTCTATAGAAAATTTTACGATATTGAAATATTTCTATAGAAATGTTTACGATATTGAAATTTCTCTATAGAAAACTTTACGATATTGAAATTTTTCTCTACACAATTTTACGATATTTAAATATTTCTATTGAAATTTCTCTATAGAAAATTTTACGATATTGAAAAATGTCTATAGAAATATGTCTATAGAAAATTTTACGATATTCAAATTTGTCTACAGAAGATTTTACAATACATATTGTGAATATTTTTATTGAAACTTTTACGATATTGAAATAATTCTACAAAAATGTTAACTATATTGAAATTTCTCTATAAAAAATTTTACGATATTGAAATATTTCTGTACAAAATTTTACGATATTGAAAGTTGCCTAGAGTGAAGTTGCTATATTGAAGATTTCTATATACATACATTTTACGACATGAAAAGTTTCCTATAGAATTTTTACGATATAAAAAATTTTCTATAAAAAAATGCACGATATGAGAAATTTTGAATAAAGGATTTACGATATGAAACATTAAACTTACAAAAACAAAGTATTGAAAACAAATTCAACATCTAGCAAATTTGAAAAGAGAAATGGAACATTCTCTTAGAAAATTTCCATGTGGAAACATAAAACATTCCTTTACTTCTCTATAGTTGTAATACGATGAACTGAGAAAATCTGGAATTTAAAAACAACATAAACACAAAATAACAGTGATGTCAACTTAATTTAATTTGTCAACAACAACAAAAAGATATATACAAACAGACAGATTTACTTTAATATTTTCTACTGTTGTTTCGTTTTTTTTTCATATTTAAACTGCAGGCGTTTAAGCTTAAAAGATACAAATTCATATGCAT
This sequence comes from Calliphora vicina, assembly GCF_958450345.1. Classification (NCBI taxonomy): domain Eukaryota; kingdom Metazoa; phylum Arthropoda; class Insecta; order Diptera; family Calliphoridae; genus Calliphora; species Calliphora vicina. The sequence goes on from NC_088784.1 coordinate 28,858,128, forward strand.
ACTAACATACACTAAATACAAACTTATTTAAATGCACGGAAAAAAATTAAATATTAACTTTTGTTAACTGTTAAAAAAAAATATTACATTATCAAAATCCTGACCTGAAATCTATATGTATTTTGTTGTTAGTTTAAATATTATTTAGTATTTGTTGATTATAACATTTTTTCCCGGTGTACTTATGTAAAATTTTCCGTGTAAAATAACACTAGATTAACAAGTTTAAAATATATTTATATACACAATTTATTTTTATAACAAATAGTTAAATAAAATAATGTCAACTTCATTTTTATTTATGATAATTAATGACTATAATAAACAAATATTTGTGACTAAAATGTTTAAAACAATTAATTTGTCAAATGTAATTTCAATACAAGACATAACAATTAATTAATGGGGTTGTTAAATTTATTATATAGAAAAGACAGCACCAGATTTTAGTAAAATAAAAACTTTAACTACAAAAGTGGGCAACATATTCAATTGAAATAGTGCGAAATATTCAATTAAAAATGAAAATAAGCAACATATTCTAAAGAAATTCAGCAACATGCTCTTTAGAAAATTCAATAAAAAATTTGCAATATATTCCATAGAAAATGAGCACCATGTTCTATTGAAAATGAGCAACATATTCTAAAGAAATACAGCAACATGTTTTATTGAAAATTATCAACATGTTCTTTATTAAATGATCAACATTTTCTATAGAAAAATTACAATATCGTAAAATTTTCTATAGAGAAATTTATATATCGTAATTTTTTTTTAGAGAAATTTCAATATTGTAAAATTTTCTATAGAAAAATTCCATATCGTAAAATTTTCTATAAAGAAATTTCAATATTATAAAATTTTGTCGAATTCCATGGAAAAAATATAAAATTTACACGCTTGAACGTGAAATTCTTTTATTATTATTTTCATTATTAAAATATAAAACCAAAATTATTGATTAAAATGCATTGCAAAACAAAACGAGAAAATATACCTACATACATACATTGAAATAAAATTACATAGCAAATAAAATTACTCATTCGCTGCCATACAAAAAATATTAATTTGGAGAATACAAACACATTTTTTAAATAAGGGAATTCCCAAAACTTTAAAAATCGAATTTAATGTATGTTTTTCAGTGTTTCAGTCAGCTTAGAAAACAAATGCAGTGAACAAAATTGTTCACGTTATAGAGCTTTCCTAATTTGTTCACGTTACAGAGTAGTCAATGTAAACAAAAACTTGTTCACGTTACCGGGAATGCACTTTAGTAAAATTTTCTATAGAAATATTTCAGTATTATACAATTTTCTTTAGAAATATTTCAATATTGTAAAATTTTCTATAGAAAAGCATCGATATCGCAAAATTTGTTTTTCAAAATTATAAAAATTTCTGTAAAAATATTTCAATATCGTAAAATTGTGTATAGAAATATTTCAATATTATACAACTTTCTATAGAAACATTTGAATATCGTAAAATTTTCTATAGAAAAATTTCAATATCGTAATATTTTATATAGAGAAATTTCAATATTGTAAAATTTTTTATGGAGAAATTTCAATATTTTAAAATTTTCTATAGAAAATTGTCAATATCGTAAAATTTTCTATAGAGAAAATTTCAATATTATAAAATTTTCTATGGAAATATTTCAATATCGTAAAATTTTCTATAAAGAAATTTCAATATTATAAAATTTTCTTTAGAAAAATTTCAATATCGTAAAATATTCAAAAAATATTTCAATATAGTAAAATATTTTATAGAAATATTTCAATATCATACAATTTTCTATAGAAATATTTCAATATTGTAAAATTTTCTATAGAAAAGCTTCAATATCGTAAAATTTTCTATAAAGAAATTTCAATATTATAAAATTTTCTATAGAAATATTTCAATATTGTAAAATTTTCTATGGAAAAGCTTCAATATCGATATCGCAAAATTTGTTATAGAGAAATTTCAATATTATAAAATTTTCTGTAAAAATATTTCAATATCGTAAAATTTTCTATAGAAATATTTCAATATTATACAATTTTCTATAGAAACATTTGAATATAAAATTTTATATAGAGAAACTTCAATATCGTAAAATTTTATATAGAGAAATTTCAATATTTTAAAATTTTCTATAGAAAATTTTCAATATCGTAAAATTTTCTATAGAAATATTTCAATATCGTAAAATTTTCTATAGAGAAATTTCAATATCTTAAAATTTTCTATAGAAAAATTTCAATATCGTAAAATTTTCTATAAAGAAATTTCAATATCGTAAAATTTTCTATAAAGAAATTTCAATATTACAAAATTGTCTATGGAAATATTTCAATATTGTAAAATTTTCTATAGAGAAATTTCAATATCGTAAAATTTTCTATAAAGAAATTTCAATATCGTAAAATTTTCTATAAAGAAATTTCAATATTATAAAATTTTCTTTAGAAAAATTTCAATATCTTAAAATTTTCTATAGAAAAATTTCAATATCGTAAAATTTTCTATAGAAAAGCTAAAATATCGATATCGCAAAATTTGCTATAGGGAAATTTCAATATTATAAAATTTTCTGTAAAAATATTTGAATATCGAAAAATTTCAATATTATAAAATTTTCTAAAGAAATATTTCAATATTGTAAAATTTTCTATAGAAAAATTTCAATATCGTAAAATTTTTTATAGAGAAATTTCAGTGACCCTTACTTGATTAAAGAAACAGTTTAATCTAGTACGAAACACTCGTAGGTTTAAGACGTTTACGCCAACCACGATAAGGGTGAATATTATAAAATTTTCTATAGAAAAATTTCAATATCGAAAATTTTCTCTACAAATATTTCAATATCGACAAAAATTTGTTTAGAAATATTTCAATATTATAGAATTTTCTGTAAAAATATTTGAATTTCGTGAAATTTTCTATAGAAAAATTTCAATATTGAAAATTTTCTCTTGAAAAACTTCTATATAGACAAAATTTTGTTTAGAAATATTTCAATATTATAGAATTTTTTGTAAAAATATTTGAATTTCATAAAATTTTCTATAGAAAAATTTCAATATCGTAGAATTTGTTATAGAAATATTTCAATATCGTAAAATTTTTTATAGAAATATTTAAATATCGCAAAATTATGTTTAGAATAATTACAATATTGTAAAATTTTCTATAAAAAATTTCAATATCGTAAAATATTTCAATATTGTAAATTTTCTTTAGAAATATTTCAATTTCGTAAAAATTTCTATAGAAACTATTTAACTTCATAAATTTGATCATAGATATCTTTCAATATTGAAAATTTCTAATAGATAACTTTCAATACTGTAAATTTTCCATGTAAAATTTTCAATGACGTAAATTAGCAATATGAAACTTTCAATATCGTAATATTTTCCATAAAAAACTTTTTATATTGTAAATTTTCCTTAGGAAACTTTCAATATCGTAACTTTTCTGTCAATATCGTAACATTTTTTTTATAGAAAAATTTTCATATTTTAAAATTTTCTAAGGAAACTTCTCATATCGTTAAGTTTTCTATAGAAAACCTTTAATATTACAAATTTTCTATATTTTCTATAGAAAGTAGACAATATTTGCTTAAGAAAATAGACAACATGTTGTGTAGGAAATATAACTTGGATAACATGTATTGAAAATAGACGATATTTTCTATAGAAAATAGACTAATAGAAATTAGCAACATGTTCTATGGAATGTAGGGAACATGTTCTACAGAAAATGGGATACATTTTCTTTATAAAAAGGCAGCATTTTGTATAGAACATTAGCAGTGAGATATTTAGAATATAGTCCTTCTTCCTATATGTAAAATGGTCAACATGTTCTTTAAAATTATTCAAAATGTTTTAAAGACAATGGCTAAAATTCTTTATATTCTTTAGAAAATATTCAACATGTTCTATGAAACTCTGAAAAGAGGTACAGTTTTAAAGTTTAAGGAAAATTATCGATATTTTCAATAGACAATTTTCTATGCCATCTCCAATTTCAAAAAATGTTCCTTCTAAAGTCCTAAATGATGTGGATGTAACTAAAATTAAATAAACCCTAATTCAATTCACTTAAATTTATTTGTTTGCTAGTTGTACGAGTATGTGGTTTGAAGGACTTTCCTGTTCTTATTTCAATCCACTTTTTTTAGGTTATTTATTCTTAGTGCCACTCTGATTACAAATTGTTCTCAATTTGCTGTTATAACACCACTCATTTACTCACTCTCTTAAGGCAATTCTTGTATATGCTCTTTCTCTTTCACTCATTTCGAAATGATTTAATTATTTACAGTGCTGTTATAATACGAGTATTCACTCGTTCGTTAGTTCGTTTGTTCATTCGTTCTTTACGATTTAGCTGTTAATTTGCATAAAGTGTGTTTGTTTTTGCAATTGTCTTTAGAATATTGTTTTTGATTGCTTTTGTTTTCTTATGCAGTTTTTTTTGTTTGTTTTTATTATCTTTAGCTTTAGAGATTTAATGGATATTCATTCTTCTCTCTTTCATTGTTTTGTTTGGTTTGTGTGTTTTTATGAAAATATTTCACCTTGTTTGTTTTTGTTTTGTTGGTTTTTTATTGGACTTTGATTTTGGTTTTTTATGTTGTTGTGTTTTGCTTCTTTTTCCTTTGTTATTATGATTGTTTTTGCAAATTAAAATATGAAAATAAATCAAAAGTATAAATATCAAATGTTGTGGTGAGTAGAAAACAGAGAACGTTAAGTGACCAACCATCACTTAACAAAATAATGAAATTGTGGGCGAAGCAAGGCAACGTTGCGTTTTTTTTATTTGTATATTAAAATAAAGAAAATTCTCGTTAATTCATTTTAATAATAATTTTATGAATTAAATTTTTTAAGGAATTATGTATTTCTATATAAAAAATCTATAAGATAAATTTATATTACTTTTTTACTATTTACTTTATTCACTTAATTTTGAACAGATGTGGATGATCTCAAAAAATAATTTTTTTAACCTCCTCCCTTTAAAACCCCATCCACCTGTTTCCTTCTTTTTAAAATCGCCCGTTTAATTGTCAATCTCTGTGTTTTACTTTATTTAAATTGTTTTATTTTTTTGTAAATCCATAATTTTTTGTTTTACAAATTTCTCTCTGCAACATGTGTATTCATATACTTTTGTTAAAAATTCATTGTGTTTCGTTTTAATAAATTTTTTTGTTGCTGTCATCTTTGGCGCCGTTTTATTTTAATTCAATTACACTTCAGTTTCAGTTTTATGTTTTTTTTTTCGAATTTTTCCTGCTTTTTTTGCAATTCTTTGCACTATTTTTTGGTGTGCACCAGCATTTTTTGATTATGGTTCAGTTTATTTTTTTTTTATTCTTTGTTTTTGAGTTATTGAACTCTTCTTTTTGTTTGATACAAAACACATTGAATTCTAAGAACTGAAACAAAGTATGAAGCCATGGTAATTGTAGGTATTTATTTTGAGGGGTAAAGAAATTTTTACACATTGCAGATTTTGGTTGATTAAATTAGAGCAGAATTAAAACTATTTTAAAGTTTTGAAAAAAAATTGTTAAAAATTATCCAAAAATTAATTAAAATTTAGAAATTATTTATTAATTTTTAAACTAATAAATTTCATTATTTTTTCTTGTCTTTTTAGGTAAGTTTTTGGCTGTTTAAACTGTAAAACATTGTAAATTTGTAAGTAACATAAAATCTAGAAAAAAATTTCGAAATCAATGAAGATGAAAAGCAGTCAATGTTTTAAAAAAATTGATTGTCCAGTGAAAAATGTTTATTAAATTCGAAAGAAAATATCACTTAAATGACCTTCGATTACACAGGTCAACAGCAAAAAAATGGCTACCCAAGTACAAAAATGGTAAAATTTTCAATTCTATGGAAAGATTTTTTTTAAAAAATTTTTTTTAGTAAAATTATAAATTTTATTAGACGTTTCTAGACATAATTAATGATAACTCAAGAAGGGTTAGTCCGATATTATTAAAATAAACTTAGAGCAATTTAAGTTTACATAACCTTTAATCCGTTTATATATTGCGTTTCAATCCGCTCAATAGTTTCGGAGTTATAATAACAAATTGAAGCAAAATATATATTTTTTACGTGAAAATATCTAGTTTTTTGGATTTAAAAAAAAATCATGAAAAATCGAAAATGGCAGAAATTGTTTAGATTTATTACATTATCTCCAAGCTACATGTAATAGGAACAAAATAAGATATCGATCATAAATATCGATGAACTATTTTCAAATTTATTCACAATTAAGTGAATTCGCTCAATTTCACCAAAAATTTTTTGGGATTTATGTATGTTCTTAAAATTGGAAAGTTAATGTTCTTCTTTCGATTGATTGAATTTTGAAAACATTTTCTCTATGCTATGTACAAATTTTCACATATATAGTGCGTTTCAATCGGCTCACAAGTTTCGGAGTTATAATAACAAATTGAAGCAAAAAATATATTTTTTAAGTGAAAATATCTAATTTTTTTGTTTTAAAAAAAGCAAGAAAAATCGAAAATGACAGAAATTGTTCAGGTTTATTTCTTTAGCGCAAAGCTACATGTAATAGGAACAAAATAAGATATCGAGCATAAATATCGATTGATTCTATTCGAATTTATTCACAATTAAGTGAATTCGCCCATTTTCACCAAATTTTAGTTTTTTGTTTGATATACTTAAAATTGAGTAGTGAATATTCTTCTTTCGATTGATTGAATTTTGAAAACATTTTCCCCGTGCTATATACAAATTTTCACATATATAGTGCGTTTCAATCATCTCAGTAGTTTCGGAGTTATAATAACAAATTGAAGCAAAAAATATATTTTTTACATGAAAATAGCAAATTTTTTGGATTTAAAAAAATCATGAAAAATCGAAAACGACAAAAATTGTTCAGATTTATTGCTTTATCGCAAAGCCCCATGTAATAGGAACATAATGAGATATTGATCATAAATATCGATATATTATTTTCGAATTTATTCACAATTAAGTAAATTTGCTCATTTTCACAAAATTTTAGTTTTTTGTTTGATATACATAAAATTCAATAGTTAATGTTCTTTTTTCGATTGATTGAATTTTGAAAACATTTTCCCCATACTATACAAATTTTCCTATATATATTGCGTTTCAATATAGTAGTTTCGGAGTTATAATAAGAAATTGAAGCAAAAATATATTTTTTTAGGTGAAAATAGTTAATTTTTTTTGTTTTAAAAAAATCAGGAAAAATCGAAAATGCCAGAAATTGTTCAGATTTATTACTTTATCGCAAAGCCATATGTAATGATAAGAAAATGAGATATTGATCATAAATATCGATTGATTCTTTTCGAATTTATTCACAATTAAGTAAATTCGCTCATTGTCACAAAATGTTAGTTTTTTGTTTGATATTTATAAAATTGAGTAGTTAATGGTCTTCTTTCGATTGATTGAATTTTCGAAGGACCAATTTTGAGACAAGGCTTTTAACTATGAATAAATAGTTTACAAAACAATTATCTCCAGAGGAACTGATGACTTTGAATTATATTAATTCTTTAGTATTCTCTGATTTTAAGTCAAACGATTTAGCAGATCTTTAAAATGATTCTATCATTAATCATGAATAAATAGCTTTGAAAAACTCTTTTCTCTGGTGAAATTGTAGTGGAAATTCTTTAACATTAAAGCTAAATATTGATCACAAAATTGGGATTAAAAGGTCCATTTTTAGTACAAGGCTTTCATATCATATTTTCCACAAAAGTTGCTTGTTTTAAAAGTCAAGTCCCTTATCTTTATTTTTAGTTTCTTGAAAGTCCAAAATAATTCCCACTTTTCCTGAATTTTTGCCCTCTTAATTTTCTTTCTTTTATCTCTTACCCAGCAAATTAAAGTTTTAATTTGTTTAGTTTCGTTCCATTTTTATTAATTTTAGTTTATTAAAGGTATCATTATAATCATAACTAAGTTATTAACACGCAAAATTCATACATTTCCAACCCAGCCAAGTTATTAAAATACCAACTCCCAAGCCAAACGCAGAAAATTTTTGCACATGGATTTGTTGCACAAGTATGTATGTGTCTGCCTGAACTCCTATAGAACGACTTACTCTGGTACTAGCAAAAAATAAATAGAAAACGAAAAAAGGTTACAGCAACCCCAAGAAAATTGAAATGAATATGTAGTAGACAGAATTTTTCGTTGTTGTTGCTGTTGTTTCATGTTCGCTAATAAATTGATGTCTAACGGCGTTTGTTATTAGAGTTATTTGAAGTCATAATAAACCGCCTGTAGTATACATATGATACGCTTCGTTGTAAATCCTTAACAGTGTAAAGAAAAATTTTAACAACTAAGGAGTGAGATCGAAAAATTCTTAACACACGTTTTTCATTACATTTTTTAACCCAAGTATTATTTGAATTTTTTTTTGATCAAGTTACCTTTGAAAAACATGTCAGTTATTATGTGTAATGTCAATTATATTAATTTTTTTGTTAATCTGATTAAAATGAGTGACCAGAAAAAAGTGCGTACTGAAATTATTAAATATTTTCAACAAAACCCAACTTGGTCTTACAAAAAGTTGGCCAAGCATACAAAGGTCTGCCGTCAAACTGTTTCCAATGTTATTAAACAGTACCGGGAGAACTTGTCAGTTGATAGAAAACCTGGTTCAGGTAGAAGGAATGGTCCACATGATGTTTCTAAAGCCAAAAAAATAGAACGCATTTTCAAAAGAGCTCCCAACACATCCGGTAGGAAAGCAGCCCGGTTAGCTCAGTGCTCGGACTATTTGGTACGAAAAGTTAAAGCTAATGCAGGTTTAAAAACATACAAGGCTCAAAAAGTTCCTGACAGGAACGCTACTAAAAATTTAGAGGCCAAAAACAGAGCACGGAAATTGAAGTCAAGTTTTATAAAAAAATATTCTTGCTGCATAATGGATGACGAAACGTATGTTCTGGCAGATTTTTCGCAACTTCCAGGTCAAAAATTTTATGTTGCTGATGCTCGAGGGAATGTTGAAGAAAAGTTTAGGACCCAAAAGCAGACAAAATTTCCCAGAAAGTTCTTGGTATGGCAAGCAATATGCAGTTGCGGCAAAAGAAGCCACTCATTTGTTACAACGGGCTCTATAAATACCGAAATTTACATCAAGGAATGTTTACAAAAAAGGCTGCTTCCATTCATAAGACTTCATAATGTGTCCACTTATTTTTGGCCTGACTTGGCATCCTGTCACTATGGCAAACAAGCCCTTGAGTGGTACAAGAACAATAATGTGGTATTTGTACCAAGAGAGGCAAATCCTCCAAACTGCCCGGAGCTAAGGCCAGTGGAGAGATATTGGGCTCTTGTTAAAAGAGAATTGAAGAGTACAAAAAAGGTGTCCAAAAGTGTGGTAGATTTTAAACGGAGATGGACTACATGTTCGAGCAAAGTGACAGAAAGCACTATAAAAACGTTAATGGAAGGATTTCCGAAAAAGGTTCAAAATTTCATCACTAGTGATTAAAACTATAAAAATAATTTTTTTTGTAAATTGTAATAATAATTTCAATCAAATAAAAAAAAAATTAAAGCTGTAAGTTTAGTGGTTTCTTTTTTATAAACATATATGTATGTTAAGAATTTTTCGATCTCACTCCTTAGAATATTTTGCAATTAATATTAGATTTCAACAAGACAATTCTTGGTATACAAATAAAGATGTGGATATAATTAGATTCCCAGACAAAACTTTCCATATCGTAAACTTTTCAAAAGAAATATTTCAATATCGGAAAATTTTCTATAGAAAAGTAGCAATATCGTAAACTTTTCAATAGAAATATTTCCATATCGTAAACTTTTCAATAGAAATATTTTAATATCGTAAAAGTTTTTTATAGAAATATTACAATATTATAAAATTGTCTATAGAAAACATTTCAATATCGTAAAATTTTCAATAGAAATATTTGAATATCGTAAAATTTTCTATAGAGAAATTTCAATATCGTAAAATTTTCAATAGAAATATAGAAATATTTCAAAATTTTCTATAGAAACATTTCCATATCGTAAACTTTTCAATAGAAATATTTTAATATCGTAAAAGTTTCTATAGAAATATTACAATATTGTAAAATTTTCTATAGAAAAATTTCAATATCGTAAAATTTTCAATAAAATATTTGAATATCGTAAAATTTTCTATAGAGAAATTTCAATAGTAAAATTTTCCATAAAAAAATTTCAATATTATAAAACTTTCGATAGAAAAATTTCAATATCTTAAAATTTTCTATAGACAAATTTCAATATTATAAAATTTTTTATAGAAATATTTCAATATCGTAAAAATTCCTATAGAAATATTTCAATATTATAAAATTTTCTATAGAAATATTTCAATATTGTAAAAGTTTTTATAGAGAAATTTCAATATTATAAAATTTTCCATAGAAAAATATCAAAATTGCAAAATTTTCTATACAAATATTTTAATATTGTAAAATTTTCTATAGAGAAATTTCAATACCGTAAAATTTTCCTTAGAAATATTTGAATATCATAAAATTTTCTATAGAGAAATTTCAATATCGTAACATTTTCTATGGAAATATTTCAATATCGTAAAATTTTCTATAGAAATATTTCAATATCGTAAAATTTTCTTTAGAGAAATTTCAATATCGTAAAATTTTCTATAGAAAAATTTCAATATCTTAAAATTTTCTATAGAAATATTTCAATATCGTAAAATTTTCTGTAGAACTATTTCAATATCGTAAAATTTTCTATAGAAAAATTTCAATATCGTAAAATTTTCTATGGAAATATTTCAATATCGTAAAATTTTCCATAGAAATATTTCAATATTGAAAAATTTTCTATAGAAAAATTTCAATATCGTAAAATTTTATATAGAAATATTTCAATATTGTAAAATTTTCAATAGAGAAATTTCAATAACATAAAATTTTCTATAGATATGTTTCAATATCGTAAAATTTTCCATAGAAATATTTCAATATTGAAAAAATTTCTATAGAAATATTTCAATATCGTAAACCAAGTAGTGAGATAAAATGCTAATATTCTGAAACATTTTAAAAGGGTCTTCCAATAAGAACTTTCACAGTTGAATTGGCTGTCATTTATTCAGTTTGTTTTGTCAAATTTTCATGGACGGATATAACAACACGAGAAAATGATAAAATTGTTTTATCAAAGTAGGTGTACTGTTCGGCAATTCTTCCACGTGCTTCTCCCATTTTACGACCAACGATTTCTGGATAAATGTGTACGTAAACAAAATTGTCGAATTTAGGAGGATACCAATCCACATGAGATCCAAGAGCTTCCAATGCATCCCAAAAAACAGTTTGGTGTGGATTTTGGGCTGGCGACATCATCGATCCATATTTCTTTCAGACCATCACCGTCAACAGCGAGCACTATATGTCGATCATTACCAAGTTATTTTACGTCCAACACAGCTCATACCACATTGGACATTCTTCACAAGCGATTTGAGGGCATGGTCATCTTACGTGAAGCCGTGTGAACTGGTAACTGAGATCGTGCCATTTGACCCTGTTAGACTTGTTTTTGTTGGGTTTTCTTTAGTCGAATGTCTATGCAAATAAGACACAAACCTCAGCCGATCTCAAAGCCAACATAACCCATTCCTACGGCCAAATTCAGCCTGATTTATGCGCCAGTCATGATCGCAAAAATGCTTGATTTATGCTAAACTAGCGGACACGGCGAACTTCACCTCGCCTCAATTATAAGCCTTCAGACAAACTTTAGAGTAATAATACAACATTTCGTATTTTTCGCAATTTGCCATGATTTACACTAAGAACTTTCTATTGTTTAATTTGGGAAGCCATTAAGGAATAATAATTTCATACAAAAACACGATTTGGATTACCAAACTTTTCTTCCGTAAAAACCTTCTCCTCGAAAATACGAACAACTGACAAAAAATGTTACAGAATTTTTTTACACCATTTTTATATATGTATATAGACAGGCAATCCGATACGTAAGGCTCTAGTATATTGTGGGTACTAGAATATTGTATTTTAGATTGTAAAAGCCAAGTAAACAACTAGAAATGTCATACTTTGTTTTATTTAAATTTAAAGATAGGAAGCTCTTAATAAAATACTCTTTATATCAGATAATAAATAAGTAATTATTAGACTACTTCCAAGTAATGCAGATGGTATTTAGTAGTCACTGAAAATTCAGCTATTCACTTATTGAAAATCATTGCGAAGTTTTTGTTAATAAAACATTCTGTATGAAAAATTTCTTCACACACTGTATCAATGACTCTCTCTCTCTCTGCCTACCTAGGAATTCTAATTTAATCACTTTATTGCATCAATAAATGTAATTACAACAAAGTTTATTAATATATATTTTTTGCCTTATGGTTGTCTGTTGTTGTTGTTGCTGTGGCGGTTGTTTATTTTACAACATCGATGTCACACTGACTTTTCAAAACACTGTTAATTAAAAACAAGGAAAGTTAATTTAATTAAGTATAAATAAATAAATACTTACTGATTGAAAAAGAAATGGCCAATGAAAATAAAAAGCGTGCAAAAATATATATGTATATTAGAGTGACAATCAGTTGTATGGAAAAAAAATTTTGTTAAAATTTTGAAGAGTGCCGGGTGGAATATTGTGACACTAGGCCTAAATGTTAAGTGCTGAAAATTTGAGCCAAATCGGGCAACGATTTCTGGACGCGCATCGAGGTCAAAGTTCAGACATATGCAAAATTTTACTGTTAATATGGAATAAATAGGTGAAACTCGTTAACTTTCTGCATTGTTTTCTAGAAATATGTAGATTTATTAATATTAATGAACATTACATTAAAAAAAAGTTTTGGAAATTAACCCTGTATCTCTTTTGGTTCAAAATGACCCAAAAACTGTATTATCGCCAAAATTACAGAAAAATGCAAATTTTTCAGTTTTTGAAAAAAATTTGCTACTAAATAAATACTTTTGCAATTGAATGCAAAAGAATCGAAATATGTACGTAATTATCGTTGTAATGAGATATAAATGACAAAATTTGATTAAAAAATGTTAAAGTTATTACAAATTCGCCAGACCATTACCGTGTTTCAGACCACTTGAACAAAAAATTTAGAAACAAAATTTAGATATTTCGAGAAAAATTAAAATAAAAGCTCATTTTTACTTAAAATATGTCCATATTTACTTGTATATGAGTTTTTGTCTTCGTAGGATACCGTTAACCTATTCGCAGGTATGGCCAAAAAAAATAATTTTTTTTAACGGCTGTTTCAAAACTCCATTTTCAAATTTTTAAAAATTTTGTTAAACAAATTTCATTTTTTTTCGATCACCACATTGGGGTTTATTGAGATCAAAATAGGGAATAAAAATATGAAAAAATTATGTCAATACCTCTTACAGTTTTTCCGTACCTGCGATTGAAATTTTGCGTTTTTCAAGAAAAACTACTTTTTTGTCCATATTTAGGCGAATGAGTCCAATTTCCTTACTGTTATAAATTTTAAGTAAAACCTATTCATTATATTATAGTCCTTGTAATTTTAAATATGTTCTGAAAGTTTTACTAAAATCGGAAAACGATAACCTTTGAATCGTGAAGGTCAAATGCCAAATTTTTCAATATTTGGAATTTCTAATGAAAAGATAGCGAAATGTTACATATTTTTGGGCCGATTTTCATGAAACTTGAGGAAAATATATATTGGGGTCTAGCATTTACAACAACAGTGCAAAAATGAATTTTAACCTTTAAGAGGACTTGGGGTCAAAATGGTTGTGTTTTTCTTGATTTTAAAAGTTGAGAATAATTTGGACCCCAAGTGCTGCTAAGGGTTAATTTCCATTTTTGTGCTGTTATTTTAAATTCTGGACTTTATGTTATATTTTCCTCAAGTTTCATGAAAATCGGCCCAAAAATATGTAACATTTCGCTATCTTTTCATTAGAAATTCCAAATATTGAAAAATTTTACCTTTAACCTTCACGATTCAAAGGTTATCGTTTTCCGATTTTAGTAAAACTTTCAGAACATATTTAAAATTACAAGGACTATAATATTGTGAATAGGTTTTACTTAAAATTTATAACAGTAAGGAAATTGGACTCATTCGCCTAAATATGGACAAAAAATTAGTTTTTCTTGAAAAACGCAAAATTTCAATCGCAGGTACGGAAAAACTGTAAGAGGTATTGACATAATTTTTTCATATTTTTATTCCCTATTTTGATCTCAATAAACCCCAATGTGATGATCGAAAAAATCTGAAATTTGTTTAACAAAATTTTTAAAAATTTGAAAATGGAGTTTTGAAACAGCCGTTAAAAAAAATTATTTTTTTTGGCCATACCTGCGAATAGGTTAACGGTATCCTACGAAGACAAAAACTTATATACAAGTAAATATGGACAAATTTTAAGTAAAAATGAGCTTTTATTTTAATTTTTCTCGAAATATCTAAATTTTTTTTCTAAATTTTTTGTTCAAGTGGTCTGAAACACGGTAATGGTCTGGCGAATTTGTAATAACTTTAACATTTTTTAATCAAATTTTGTCATTTATATCTCATTACAACGATAATTACGTACATATTTCGATTCTTTTGCATTCAATTGCAAAAGTATTTATTTAGTAGCAAATTTTTTTCAAAAACTGAAAAATTTGCATTTTTCTCTAATTTTGGCGATAATACAGTTTTTGGGTCATTTTTAACCAAAGGAGATACAGGGTTAATTTCCAAAACTTTTTTTTTAATGTAATATTCATTAATATAAATAAATCTACATATTTCTAGAAAACAATGCAGAAAGCTAACGAGTTTCACCTATTTATTCCATATTAACAGTACAATTTTGCATATATCTGAACTTTGACCTCGATGCGCGTCCAGAAATCGTTGCCCGATTTGGCTCAAATTTTCAGCACTTAACATTTAGGCCTGGTGTCACAATATTCCACCCGGCACTCTTTGAAATCTAAAAAAAAAAAATCGGCTGTCACTCTAATGTATATGGGGAAATAAAAAAAATAAATTCCTTAAGTTTTTGTATACAAAGTTACTAAATTCTAAAGCTAAAATATTTTAAGAGATAATTGTAAGACTGCTAATTCCCTTATGGTAAGATTGGACTCCCAAAATACAGGCAATATTTGAATTTACCGCTGTTTATGAAGTAAAGTGTTGCCAGCTAAAAAACAGTTTGTGGAGCCAAGTGTTACCAACAAAAATTCTGCAACAGTTTCAGAATTTCGAACAGAATATTGATTTGATTGTGAATAGTGAAATTGAAAATTTAATTGAGGATTGAATAATTCATCCAAAAACAAGCTATTTGTCAATATTGAAGCAGTCCGTGAGAGTGTTGGTGAAAGTTCAGGAACATAAATTCGGCTTGTGGCTAAGAATTTAAAAATTCAAGAAACTCTTTACAGCGTTTACTCACTTGCGTCTTCGAATAGATTATTGAACATCAACAAGTGGATGATGATTTTTCAAGCTAAATTATCCTAAGCGAAACACCTTGAAGGTTTTCTTTAATCGTCAAAATTGTCTTATTAGGAGATTGCCTTGGGCTAGGAGAAGTCTCACGTGATTGTCTTAAAAAATTCGGAATTTTTTCAAATGTTTAGCTTTTATTTTGAAACATTTCTACAATATAAATTTATTCAAAGAATTGGCCATTATTAGCTATGACCTTTTCCCATCTTTCTGGCAACATATGGATTCCTAGCCAAAAGAACTGCTCATATTTTGAGGCCAAGAACGAATCAAGCCAATATCGGATACTCTGTTCCAAAGTGAAGTGTATCCCAGAGAGAGCGTTCTGCATCGATCGAAACAAATAGTAATCGGATGGGGCATAGTCTGGACTATAAAGCGAATGAGGCAAAACTTCTCAACCATTTTATTCTAAATACTTTTTAACAGGTATTGCAACATATGGCCGAGCGTTGTCATGATGGAATATTAAGGTTTCATGTCATGCCGCATATTCTGAGCATTTTTCGAACAATGCTTGCTTCAAATGAATCAGTTGCGTTCGGTACTGGTTCCCTGTGATGGTGAGATTTCTGCAGCTCATAATAGATAGGACGCTTTTGCTCCCACCAAATACAGAGAATTACCTTAGCGCCCTGGATATTTGCTTTTGGTGTTGATTCGGATGGTTGGCCGGGCTTCACATATGATATCTTACGCTTCGGGTTATTGTAATGCAGGCGCGGATCCAGAGGGGGTGAAATAGGAAATTCCCCCCCCCCCCCAAAACCAAAAAGTTTTCATATAAAAAAAGGAATAAAAAGAAAAATGTAGAACAAATTTTAATTTTTTCCCCTTGGTTGACCTGAAGCCGCGCCTGTCGTAATGCATCCATTTTTCATCGATAGTAATGATTCGATGCAAAAAATCAGTTTCTTTTATAGCGGTCAAGCATGATTTGGGTCATGCAAAATCATATTTTAAGTTCTCTCGGCTTCAATTCGTTTGGTACCCAATTTCCCTGCATTTGGATTAATCCTTCTGCTCTATAACGTTTTAAAGTTGCTCCTTGAATAGCTCCCAATGATTTTGCAAGCTCTTGTTGAGTTTTACAGCCAAACTTTTTTGACTGGCCCGGGCGAACTTTGACTTCCATGTAAAAATGATCACTTCTGAACCGCACAAACCATCTACCGCACGTTGAAACCGATGGAACACATTCACCATAAGCTTTGATGAGCAATCGGTGTGCTTCAGCGTTAAGGTAGGATCACACGATTGCCGCAATGAACCAATTTAATACAATTTTTATTGTGCTGAATTGGGGCCCAATAAAGAAATTGTCCCAATCAAATTCTCTGCAGTCACATTATTGCTTCATTTTATATAAATTTGATTGTCGTAAATTGGTGCAAAGCGATTTAGTGGCAATAATTGTCGCATTTCAGTCACACGATTGTTCTAGTTTACGGCAACTCAGAGAAACAGCTGTTGTGCTAGATTTTAAATTTTGTTTTGTTTACATAAATGTTTTGAAAAAAAATATTTGTTAAATAAAAAAAGAAAATTGCGTCGGCCTTAATTATCATATAAAAAAATTAATAAAGAAATGTTAAAAGATGTAGTGGGTCAGAGAGTGGCTGACAAAAACAATATTTCATTTACAAAAATTAATATTGGCGCTAATTGTCTTCTTTGATTGCCGCACTAGAACACAATAAATATTGGTGTATTTTTAACTTTTTTATTGGTGCATGTTGCCTATCAAGCATTCACATGATTGCCGTACCAGGGTTGCATTTGATTGGGCCAAATAAGCACAATATTGTTGTGGTTTGACATATGAGCCAATAAGTTGTGAAATCACACGATTGACGTATAAAATAGACCAATAATTGGTGCATTGCGGCAATCGTGTGATCCTACCTTTACGTTTTTCAAATGACACGCCATCCATTATAAATTCGGCTATTTTAAGTCATAGAAAAACGTGTGCAGATTTTGGGATGGAAGCGTCATTGGATTCTACTTCTTAGAAAATAACGCTGGTCAAGAATTAGTTCGATATTCTGCCTTAATTCGATGATATTGATGTGGACGACATGTGTTTCCAACAAGACGGTGTCACAGCCTGTGAAACAATTCAATTAACATACGCAAATTGATCATGGAAAGTTTCGACAAAAGAATGTGCCAGCATGTGCCATGGAGGCCATTTGGACGATGAGTTTTTAAGTGTTCACTAGAGGTCATCGTATTTTGATAATTTTTTTATCTCCACATAAAGTGAGTTAGTCTAGATTCGATTTTTGGTTAGTTATTTCAGATCTTTTGTGCAGCCTTACAATTTAACATAACTGATTTAATTTGCGGTTGTAGTGAGAGATTAAAAACATCACTTGAAGCCAGAGTTTCGAATTATTAATTAATTAAATTTGAGATTAATTCTCTAAAATCTTAATTCTTAAATAAAACAAGTAAGAAAGCTATAAGATTCTAAGATTCGACACAGCCGAATATCTTATATACCCTTCACCAAATTATACTTCAAAATACAAATTTTAAATATTTTTAGGAAAATTTTTTTTCCAAAGTTGTTTTTTTCATTTCTTGGAAATTTTTTTTTCGAATTATTTTAAAATTTTTTTTTTCCAAAATTTTTTTTTTAAATTTAAAAAAAAAAATTTTTTTGTGAAAAAAAAAATTCGGGTTAAAAAATATTTTTTCCGATTTTGACCCATTGTAGGTCCAACTTACTGGTCTTATATACGTCGTTGCAAAGGTCTTTGAAATATATATCATTAGATATCCATATTGTCTATATTAATGACAAAAATCGAGGTTGTCCTGGTTTTTTCCTCATATCTCAGCCATTTGTGGACCGATTTTGCTGATTTTAAATAGGAAACTTCTCGAAAGCATGTCTGACAGAACTATTGAAGATTTGGATCCCGAAGATATCTGGTGTCTTCAGAAAATTGATTTCAACAGACGGACATGGCTTAACCGACTCCGCTATCTATAAGTATCCAGAATTTACATACTTTATAGAGTCGGAAAATTATATTGTGGAAATTACAAACGGAATGACAAACTTATATATACCCTTCTCACAAAGGTGAAGTGTATAAAAAGGCCATTTATTCCCAACATATAATTAATACAAATCTTCATTCAGTTTTGATTTGATCTGGATTGTAATGAATTTCAATTAGAGAAAATTTCAATGAAGAATTATTCTATAAAGAATGAATTCTTAACTGCTGAATTCAGAACATTTGGGGGAAAAAGGAATTAAGCCTATGAATTCATTTCGTAAGGTATGGTTAAGAGATAAACTTTAATTTGATTTTGAAAATCGAACCTTTGCTTGAAGCCAATATGGCCCAGCAGGAAATTGTCTACATGACCCCAGCGATCAACAGTCATTGAGTACATGCTAGGATACCTTAGACCTTGTAGCATTACTCAGATTGGAGTGGTGGTAAACAATCCATTAAACAATCCCTATGGTCGTCTTTATCGAGCAATAGTATCATAGAGGTTTTACTCCTGAACAAGGAGATAAATCATTAAGCTTTTCTGGCCCCTATGTAGTTCCCCAATAGCGAACAAACTCCGACTCAGTTCAGGATCCGGTCTTTTCTCTGTCATATTATTTAGGGATACCGGAGAATGGTTTCGGTTCGACATAAGTTTTTCGAGTCGCACCTTTTGGCCAAACAATCACTCGCATCGGTATCCAGCACAATGTTACCTTGTTGTCACTACCTAGTTCATTCAGACCATGAAACTCTAGTCTTAAACACCCACTTAGGGTGATACATTTGTTCTAATCATGGCCTAAATTTCAGAATATTTCTCGCATTAATTGCACAGTTCATTCTGAAAATTGTCATATAACTAATACGTGAAATTATTTAAAATTAAAATATAACATTTTTTATTATTCTCTCCTAAATGTTTGCAAAACTAATCACTTATTTGTTTCTAACTCTACCCTGATTTGATCTTTTTCTCAACAGGAAAAACTCCAACAATAAACGAATTCGTAACCTCTAATCCTTAAATCTTGTCACATAATTCCTTTAAATGGTTATACAAACAAATTTTTAACATTTAACTGTTAATCACCCAGCATTGTTGTTGCCTTTCATCATCATCATCCTCCATTTGTTTGCCTTCCGAAAATATTCTGTTAACGGAAATTTCTGTTTGCTGTTATTGCAAAAAATTAGTTCCTCTTTGGATTTTAACATTGTTGTTTGTAGCTCTTGCGCATTTGTTGGCTGAACTTTTATTTGGTTAAAATTGTATTTTTTTTTTTGTTGGATTTTTATTGTTGTCTTTTCGTGTCAATGAATTGCATTGAAATAAACGAACAAATTCGCTCAAACAAATACATTGTGTTTTTGCTGCTGCTTCGTCTTCTCAGGGTTCTCAGGGCAGAGCAAAAGGAAAAAAAAACTCAAATGTTCTCAAATACAAACACACTATTTAGTTCGTTTGAGTTTCGTTAAAAGCTCATTTTTGTTGGTCGTAAACACGATGAATGTTACTGATGAACCCACTGAACATTTGTTATTGCGACTAGAATATGAACCGACAGTTTCCACAAGTGAACATATCGGTAGTAATGGGTGATTCAGAAGAAATCCTTACTTTTTATGGAGGAAATCGGAAAGCGGGATAATATTCTGATGAAATATTTCTTTTCGTTGAAATTAAATTTTTGTTGGTTGTAAACTCAATGAATTTGGCCAGAAGTCGGGCCGATATAGGTCAGAAAATAACGAAGGTTATATAAATAGTTGACAAAAAATAGAAAATATCAACTTTTCTTATTTTTCAGAGAGAATATTGAGGAAATTTGTGACATGTCTTATCGATATTGGACAAATGATACGATATTTTTACATCAGCAAATGCTCCTGTGGTGAATGCTTCATAATAATATTTTTAATTGGCCTGTCGTTCAAATATGTTGTCTGGGCTATGGGTATG
Source organism: Calliphora vicina (assembly GCF_958450345.1). NCBI lineage: Eukaryota > Metazoa > Arthropoda > Insecta > Diptera > Calliphoridae > Calliphora > Calliphora vicina. The sequence goes on from NC_088784.1 coordinate 28,878,723, forward strand.
TTTGCACGAGTGTGAGTTTGTTGTGAATGTGAAGATGAATTTTGTTTAGTTCACTTGTATGCATGTGTTAGCGGCATATTTGAGCAGATATTTGACAGTTGGGTGGAGAATCGCAAGCAAAACAAAAAAATTAAAAGAAGTCATTTATCATTAGCTTGGGATTTTTTAAAAAAATGAGCAGAGGCGTATCTAGATAAAGAAATAAAGTAAACGAAAATTACATAAATATTGATTGTATTGTCAGAATTTACAAATAAAATCCCCTTCAAAATCATCGAAATTCACACTATCATTAATGATTTCTTAAATTGATTGACGAAACCTTCCACAAAATATGTTTTCCCAGGATCGCTTAGGTTAGGATTTGTAATTTTTAAAATTTTACCCCTATTTGAACCCCACCTCTGTCCTGTCTCTATCCTGTGCCAACTCACAGACGTATGAACGATATACAAACCTAATAATTAAACATTGCAAGAATTGTTGTAAATAACAACAACAGCAGCAGTAACAAAAACAACACATGAGTTGCAAAAACAGAAAATATAAGTACAAATACATGCCCTACAAGGCTGCCAGATTTGACAATTTATCAGAATTTGTACCAACATCTGACGAGAATAATTTAAAGTTAAATATTTTTAGAAGTAAACACAATAAAAAAACTAGAAAATTTATTTTTTTAATGTTTCGAAAGTTTAAAATTTTTAGCTTTTATTTTGAAACATTTTTACAATATAAATTCATTCAAAGTATTGACCTATGACCTTTTCCCATATTTCTGGCAACATATCTATTCCGAGCTAAAAGAATTGCTCATCTTTTGAGGCCAAGAACGAATCAAGCCAATATCGGATACTCTGTTCCAAAGTGAAGCGTATCCCAGAGAAAGCGTTCTGCATCGATCGAATCAAACGGTAGTCGGACGGGGCAAAGTTAGGACTATAAAGTGGGTGAGGCAAAACTTCTCAAAAACTTATTTTCTAAATAGTTTTTAACAGGTATAGTTTTAACATGTGTCCGAGCGTTATCATGATGGAATATTACGGTCTCATGTTTGGCCGCATATAATGGGCGTGTTCGGCCAATGATCGCTTCAAACGAATTAGATGGGTTTGATCAAGGTTTCCCGTGATAATCTGATCCGATTTCAGCAATTCATAATAGATAGGAAACTTTTGTTCCCACCAAATACAGAGAATTACCTTAGCTCCATGGATATTTGGCTTTGTGGTTGGCCGGGCTTCACATATGATCTCTTACGCTTCGGGTTATCGTAATGGATCCATTTTTCACCGAAAGTAATAATTCGATGCAAAAATAATTTTCTTTTATAGCGTTCAAGCATAATTTCGGACATGCAAGGTCTCTCGGGCTCAATTCGTATGGAACTCAATTTCCCTGCTTTTGGATGAATCCTGCTGCTCGCAAACTTTTTTAAAATTGCTACTTGAGTAGCTCCCAATGTTTTTGCAAGCTCTGTTGAGTTTTACAACAATATTCATGGAGTAATGCCTCCAATTCTTGGTCTTCAAACTTTTTTGGCTGGCCTGGGCAAACTTTGTCTTCCCTATCAAAATCACAATTCTGAAACGCAAAAACCATCTGTCGCACTTTGAAATTCATGGAATACATTAAGTTTTGGTGAGCAATCGGTTTTTCAGGGTTTGTTTTTTTCAAATTAAAGTAGTAAAGCAAAAACTTCCCATATTTGACGCTTTGTTGGTACAAAATTCTACATTTTCGAAGCAAAAAAGAGAGATAGGTACCCTTCAAAATAATACATAAGATTTTATTCAAGACGAGTCAAAGCCCACAAAATTTATTTGAGAAAGCAACACTTCGAAGTAAATTGTATCCACTTTGTTCTTATTACTTATTTTCTAAATAGTTTTTAACAGGTATAGTTTTAACATGTGTCCGAGCGTTATCATGATGGAATATTACGGTCTCATGTTTGGCCGCATATAATGGGCGTGTTCGGCCAATGATCGCTTCAAACGAATTAGATGGGTTTGATCAAGGTTTCCCGTGATAATCTGATCCGATTTCAGCAATTCATAATAGATAGGAAACTTTTGTTCCCACCAAATACAGAGAATTACCTTAGCTCCATGGATATTTGGCTTTGTGGTTGGCCGGGCTTCACATATGATCTCTTACGCTTCGGGTTATCGTAATGGATCCATTTTTCACCGAAAGTAATAATTCGATGCAAAAATAATTTTCTTTTATAGCGTTCAAGCATAATTTCGGACATGCAAGGTCTCTCGGGCTCAATTCGTATGGAACTCAATTTCCCTGCTTTTGGATGAATCCTGCTGCTCGCAAACTTTTTTAAAATTGCTACTTGAGTAGCTCCCAATGTTTTTGCAAGCTCTGTTGAGTTTTACAACAATATTCATGGAGTAATGCCTCCAATTCTTGGTCTTCAAACTTTTTTGGCTGGCCTGGGCAAACTTTGTCTTCCCTATCAAAATCACAATTCTGAAACGCAAAAACCATCTGTCGCACTTTGAAATTCATGGAATACATTAAGTTTTGGTGAGCAATCGGTTTTTCAGGGTTTGTTTTTTTCAAATTAAAGTAGTAAAGCAAAAACTTCCCATATTTGACGCTTTGTTGGTACAAAATTCTACATTTTCGAAGCAAAAAAGAGAGATAGGTACCCTTCAAAATAATACATAAGATTTTATTCAAGACGAGTCAAAGCCCACAAAATTTATTTGAGAAAGCAACACTTCGAAGTAAATTGTATCCACTTTGTTCGATAAACCATATATGTCGTCTTCGAGCCTTTAAATATTCTGGAAAAGTCTTAAGAAACTTCATAAACCATACAGAATAAAATTGATTCACATTTTTTCCCTCCCCATAGATAAGATTTTCGATTAAATTAGATTAAACAGGTCCTAAGCACGACGATCCAAATAATATTCTGTGCAGAATTACAGTTCACCATAACAAGTTGAGTGCACGAATGAAAATAAATGAAAATGGTCAGAGAGGGAGTCAGAGACCCGCGGAAATATTAGCCCGAGCGTACTCATGGCATATAAGACCACTATGTCCTGTAAACAATACCTTAACTACTCTAAGGACGCCATTACAAACAATAAGAACTTCTACGATTTGGACCTGTGCAACGAAATAAATTCTTTGGCTAAATTCGTATCAAAGGTGCGAAAACTCCTCTATAAAATCGCTAAAAACGATGCATTTTGAACCTATACTACAGAGTATATAGAGGTGACAATTTTGACGCAGATCTCATGAAAAGAGTGAGATATTCTTACGAAATTGCATTATCATTTTGAATTTAACGGTCTGTAACGACTGCAACATTCGTCATGTATATAAACATTACCAGTGCTCGAAACTTCTACTTATCAACAATGTTGATAACACGCTGTTATTAACATTGCTTATAAGTATAATAACATTAACTGTTAAAGCTGCTAAAAGCTCTAGAAAAAGAACATTATAGTTTTGTCCTTTAGATAATTCATGAAACTACTAGAAGATGTTGCAGTAAGTTAGTGTATTGTTGGCACTTTAAAGTGTGTGTATTAAAAGACATTGATTATTTAAATTGTTGTGTAAATTTGAATAATTAAAGAGTTGTTACAAATTTTAAACTACTGATCGTTTTTATTTGCAATTAAAAATAATAAATCACCATTTTTAAAAGGTAAAAAACGTAACAATATAATAATTTTGGTATATAATTTATTGCTTCTTAAGTCAAACCACTTTATGTTACAGAAGGCAGTTCTGAAATAATATGAGAAATATACAACTTGTTTCACTTTCGTCTCGGGACACCTTTGTATACTTTGTGCCAATACTCGTACATCGAACACAAGTCTACTTTATGTGCCTTTCAACATCAATCAACCTTGACTAGCCATCAAATGACTTCGTTTAATTCCCTCACACCCTCAATAAATTACAAGGAATTTGTTTTTTTTTCGATTTCTGAAGGAATTCTTCTTTATTGTTCTGGATATATAAACCCTTTGTGAAGGATTAAGAACTTGGGAAATTGATTTAAACTTATGCAGAAGTCTTTAGTGTGTACTTTATCTTAACGATACAAACATTTGTATATTCTTTTTCTGAAAACTCAAACAGTAGCCCTCTTATATATAGAACAATTTTTATTAATAAATAATAATAGTTTTTGTGTCCATCCGGGGTATGCATAGTCTTTCCATGCTTGAAATCTTCTTTACCTCAGATCTGTCTTGTATCTTTGGGATAGGATTATTAATGGTCAAATCTTCTAATAGAGGACTCAACGTGATAACTGCTTCGGCTAACGACTTATTATGGGAAAGTAAATGCAACGAATGCAATCCAAGGAGATGAATTCGTAGGTTAGCTAATTAATAGGAGATGAATTCTTCAACTCTCGTCGGCTAACTACAATCTGACGAGATAAATGCTTCGGCTCTTGGTTGGCTAACTGCTATGCTTCATAAACTCAGAATCTATTTCTGAGTCGTTTTAACATCCGTCTGAATTTTTCGCCATAAACAAGTTTAAACAAAATTCCAAACTTTGTGAGGATCGATACTTCTTAAATAAGTTTTATAAAAACCAAAATATCTCTTTCCTCTATTTTGTGAAAATGTGTCCTTAATTGATCCCTGACTTCCTTCAGAGAATCAGGTTGACACTCATAAATCGCTTTTAAATTTTGATATCGCAATAAAATTCAACATAAACAAGATTTATTTAAGATATTTAATTGACCCCCCATCTATTAAACATTTTAATTTCCATATAAATTCTGTTCTAATTTTAATATGGCAGCTCCGAATTACATTAATATATACATATGATGAGTACTCGTATATAGGTATGAACATTTGTATTTAGGTTCGCGTTCGTACTCGTCGTATATTAAGCGTACAAAACGAAGCACACTCCACACAACACGAACCTACTCGCATACATTTCAATTTCCTACTAAACTGACGTGACTTTTTAAGTCTTCTCTTCAATGGTGTAACCAACAGCACATAGAACAAACAAAACAAGCGAGCGCGTCATTGTCGTCATCATCATCAGCAGCAGCAGCAACGACATCATTATTATTATTATCATCATCATCGTCAAACAACAACGCCACCATCGTCATCATACGTACGTAGTATTTACGTCGCGGCAATGTATGACAGTGGGACAAGGTGCAAAATAAGTGGAAACAAATATAGAACTTTTGAGTTAAGAACGAAATATGAAATCATTATCATACGAACTAATTTGTTTAGCCAGCCGTTTCGTCTAACCAGCCGTACACCGTTACAACTGTATAACTGGATCAAAGTGTAAAACAAGTCGCAACGTGTATTGAACACAGAAGAGCTTTCTTGGTGGGGATTGATCCATATTGATCCATTGATCATGAAAAACTTCCACGTTCATAAAAATTAGCACATGTGATACAAAAAAATACAATCGGTAGCTTGCTAGTATTCTACTGAGTAGACAAACGAGCACATCATTTTAAAGATCTCGCAGATAATATTCACAATCTCTATGGCAATTCAACATCTCCAAAATCTTCTCAAATGATAGCGTGTCATTCCAAATTGATCTACGTTTCACGACACTATGACGACATGTTTCAAAGAACCTAGAAATAATTGGCTGTTTTAAATTTGTCTGGAAAGTCACGGGTTCTTATAATTGGATTCATGATTAGACGACCGTCACGATCTTTTAAAGCAGGCCGATCGAAATTTCAAACATTTATTTGATGATTTCCTTTGAGTGATTGTAATATTCTCTTGTTACTCAACCTCAACTCCAAAAACTTCTCCATAGCGTGTTATTCTAAATTGGCTTACGTTCCAAATCTGCTAAGTAGTCAAAAGAGCGCAGCAGATAATATTCATAATCTCTTTGGAATTTCCAAAACAGCCCAGCAAATAAAATATCTCGCAGACAATATTCACGATCTCTTAGGACTTTCCCAGCTCCAAAATCTTCTCAAATGATAGCGTGTCATTACAAATTGATCTATGTTTCACGACACTATGACGACATGTTTCAAAGAACCTGTAAATAATTGGTTTTTATTAAATTTGTGTGAAAATTCTCGGGTTCTTATGATTGATTCATGATTGGTCGGCTGTCACAGTCTTTGAAAGAACACAAATCGAAATTTCAAACATTTATTTGATGATTTCCTTTAAGTGATGATGTCACGTTCTCTTGGTACTCAACCACAACTCCAAAAGCTTCTCCATAGCATGGCATTCTAAATTGGTTTACGTTCCAAATCAGCTAAGTAGACAAACGAGCACAGCATATAAAAGATCTCGCAGATAATATTCACGATCTCTTAGGACTTTCCACAGCTCCAAATTCTTCTCAAATGATAGCGTATCATTCCAAATTAATCTACATTTCACGACACCATCACAACATCTTTCAAAGAACCTAGAAATAATTGATTTTATTAAATTTGTGTGGAAAGTGACAGGCTCTTATGATTGGATTCATGATTATACTGCTGTCACGGTCTTTTAAAGCAGGCCGATCGAATTTTCAAACATTTCTTCAACTCTCAACATTTCTCCATAGCGTGTCATTCTAAATTGGTTTACGTTCCAAGTAGTCCAATCAAACCTTTTAATGTTAAACATTTAGGCTTTCGTAAATCCGTAAAGATTCATGCAGTCAGCTGTCATGATCTTTTAAAGCTCACCGATCAAATTTCAAACATTTCATTGTAGACTTCCGTGAGTTATTCTCATGTTCTCTTCGTACTTTCTACAACTCCATAACCTTCTCAAATGCTAGCTTGTCATTTCATTTCGATCTATGTTCCATGAACTTGGAGATCATTTGCTTTTATTCAATTTATCTTGTCTGGAAATTCTCAGACCGTCAACTGCTGTTTACTATTGGGTACTTTTGAATAGATTCATGATTATTTAAATGTTAAACATTTCTTTTTAGGCTTCCGTGAATCCGCGGAAGATTCACACAGTCTGCTGTCATGATCTTTTAATGCTCACCGATCAAATTTCAAACATTTCATTGTAGACTTCCGTGAGTGATTCTCATGTTCTCTTCGTACTTTCTACAGCTCCAAAAACTTCATTTTGATCTACGTTCCATGAACTTGGAGATCATTTGCTTTTATTCAATTTCTCTTGTCTGGAAAATCTCAGACCATCGACTGCTGTTGGGTACTTTTGAATAGATTCCTGATTATTTAAATGTCAAACATTTATTTTTAGGCATCCGTGGAAGATTCGTGCAGTCGGCAGCCATGGTCTTTTAAAGCTCACCGATCAAATTCCAAATATTTCATTATAGATTTCCGTCAGTGATTCTCGTGTTCTCTTCATACTTTCTACAACTCCAAAAACTTCTCAAATGCTAGCCTGTCACTCCATTTTGATCTACTTTCCATGTTTTTTAAGGTTACCAAGACAACATCTACAGTTTCAAAGAACCTAGAGAATCACAAAAGTAGTCAACAGCTGCTTAATATCCGGTTCTTTCGATTGAATTCATGATTAGTCGGTTGTCACGATCCTTTGAAGCACTGCGATCGAAATGTTTAACAATTCTTTCTTGACTTTCTTGAGCGATTGTCCATTTTTCTGTCGCCTAAATGTCCATTCCATATAAATGAATGTATGAGGAACTAATGCCTTGTCATGCCACCATTCCACGATAAGTCTAGTGACGATCTTGCTTTATTACATTTCCCAAAGCATCGATCTTTTGTAGGAGTACAAGTTTAAAAGGCTTTCATGAGATTATTTGTCGTGAAAAGAACGACGGCCACATGTGAATGCAGAAATCACTGCAACACGGTGGCACGGGATGGTACTTTATTACCAAACGATTGAATTGAGAGAATCAACATACTGATCTAGAGTCCTCTATTCCTAGATAAGACTCGTGACAATCCTGCTTTAGAATATTTCGCACAGCATCGATCGTTTTTAGGAGAACAATTATAAAAGACTTTAGTGAGATTCTTTGTCGTGAAAAGAACGACGACCGCATGTGAATTCGGAAATCACAGAAACAGGTTGGCACGAGAAGGTGCATTATTACCAATAGTTTAATTGAGTTGATCAATATAATGATCTTGAGTTAATTCAAGTTGAAATGATATAAAGTATCAATGAAAATGATTACGATTTAGTGAAAACTATTTTTCCTGTTGCTGTCATATCTAAAAGATTAAATAGCAACCCCAAAGATTACTGAGAAATATTCTGATTCATTTATCTAGAACCATTTGAGACATATCTTCTCACAATTTTTTATAAAATTTAACTCCATTTGCAATCAATTTTTTTTTAGTTCGGCCCACCGTCCAACTACAACGAGTCGTACGTAAAATTAGTTTCAAAATACGATGACTAAAATGAAAAAAATAAAAAAAAAACACAAACACAATTCGTTATTCTTTTGAATATTTCTCGTAGTATAAAAGTGGTATTTCTTGATTTTGATTTTCATAATGCACTCAGTCACTCATTCCACACTGTATTCGGTCTTTCTCTTTTTTTACGTACGAAACAAACAAACAAATACAAAAAAAAGTAACAATAAAAAATATATAAACTCTGGAATGCGCCGAATCATTATTGAGTTTTAGGTTTATTGTATCTTTTTGAGGACGTAAAAATGTTGGCATACAATGAGTATAAAACTCAATAATCAATGCCACCATCATTTATTAAATTTGACTGTAACAGCAGCAGTTTTAGAGTAGTTGTTTAGTAGAACGCCAACGAACAAGTTGTTCTACCAACAAACCAAATGAAATCAAACAATAACGAAACATACAAAATAAGAACAACATTCATATTCAAAAGAAAGAACATTTTGCAACCATCAACATGAACAAACAACATCATTATCATCAGTCATGTAATGCAAACTTTGTGTGCGATTTATTGAGTAGATGTTTGGTATTCAAGCTCTCACTCTCTCTCTCCCTCTCTCTATTGTTATAATGGAGGGTGTTAAAAATTTGATTAAAATTCTTCTCTGCTGATTTGTTGGCAATTTTAGGTTTTAAGGAAACATGCTTTGACATGATTAGATTGTTTATGGGATTGAGGGTTGATTGTTTGAAAATAAACACTAGATCAATATCAGTCAGTTGGGAGGGCAAGCAAGCAAAGAAGCAGGAAAACCCACCCGAATACATGTTAAATATTTATGTATGTATGTTAAATTGATTTTCAAAGTCAGCAGATATAAAGAGATTATTTCAATTGTGAGTAATAGAGGATGAAAGATTATTTGCTATTAGCACATTAACTTGGTCGGGTGTCTCTGGCTGTCACCTGTCTGTCCGTTTTGTGATCTTTGTCATAGAAACAATTTTTTTTAAGAAATTATTATTAATTTCAATTTATTATCTAGAAGGGATGTTCATTTTTTGGCCAAATATAATGCTAAATATTATATTTAACAAGTTCTATATTTAGAAACTGATATGTGCTCTCTGTTCTTACGCTAGAACCACATTGGGCTTTATGGATAGGATCCAAAGAAACGATAGTAGTTACAGTTGACTGTGTTTGATGGAAGAGTAACAGATGTGTCTAAGATTATCGTGAACACCTGTCATGCCGGGCTTATCTCACTATTGTTAACTCTTCGTACATTGAAAGCATGGATAAATGCACAAGAACCTTGCTCAAGAGCTCGGTCCATACATACCTAATCAAATAGCAGCATTCAGCCCACAGCCGATAAAACTCAAAGTGTGTGGTTTCACTCCACACACAATTGACCTCGACCAAGAGCCTAGTCCAACAACCATTATGTCACGAACACCACCACTCCAATATATTTCCGAAGCACTGACCGAATTTTGGCTCTGTTAGCCGAAATTTGTCACTAGCGCAAACAGGAGTCATTAAATCAACGATCCCCGAAGGAACCTCACTAATGATCCGGCCAGGATGGAGCCACTGGTCATCTGTAAGTTCAGATAAATAAACTCTCTACAGAATTAGGTTCCGTGCAAACCAGCGACTCCAGTGTCGCCCGGAGGAAATTAATATAAATTTCACTTGTTGACACTTCGTAAATAATATTTATTTTCCAATATAAGAAAACGTTATTCGACATCAATATTTGCACAATCTGTCAATTGTCCTACTTTTATCGTGTTAATCCATAAACCTACTGCATGAAGTGAGGTAATGTTACCTGTGCAGTTGAATAATTCTAACATAAACACGGTATATGCTAAGCCTGTATACATTTGATCCGTCCCGACCTCAGTTGTCCCAGAACTACTATGGTTTTCCGCAGCAGGTTCTTCTAATCTCATGTCGTTCAAAGCTTTGTACGTTCTTCTCATTAATACGAAAATCCTTCCTGACATACCTCCGTGGACACTCCAACTTTATAATGATGTAGTTAGGATGGCCCCTCGTCGTGGTTTTTCGAGTTAAAGTCCATACAGTGACATTCCTTAAGGCGGCTTTGAATGTTTATCTCACTCAACTACTGAAACTAGTTGTGGCTTAAAAGCCGGCTGTCGTCGAAAGTTCTTCCCTGAGAAAAAAACTTCAGCCTGATACAGCTGTCGCTGTGAGACTCGGTTCGTTCCAGAACGAAGATCGAATTGTAAGGTGGTCGAGCTAAATAATGTTAAATGAAAGAATTCAAACTTGGAACATGAGGAAAGAGGGCTTTACCATGTTACCATTTCTATTGTTGATACAATAAAATCCTATGACCGATAGTTCGTCTACGTGACAGAGTTTGCAAACAGATAGTAGAATACCGCATACATCTTTGAAATCTCCATTGATCATGCCTTCTTCGCCAGTTCATCCGCAATACAATTATTTATAATTCACTTATTTTCGATCATTCATATGGGATACTGTCGATTGTTTCACAATACTCTTCAAAAATGATCGGTATTCCTTGACTAGATTTGATTTGGTGTTCACAGTTGATGGGGATCTTTAAATATGAATATCTCTCCCGATATTCAATGATACCTAAGCGAGTTTCACGGCCCTTTAAAAATATATATCTCAATATTTTCGTTCGTTAAAGACCATGAACAACAGAAATTTCTCGATGTAGATGAAATTGATCTTCTTTTCCAGAATCCGTGAATTCTTTGTACTCATCATCTTCTCGATCTAAAGATTGCAGTTGAAGAAGGTTGCGTGCTGAGCTTCAGTAGGACAATTATAAATTATCCTCTGTGCGCAATCTTCTCCAAAGAGAGCTGTCAACGAAAGAGTGAAACTGTACCGAACATGTAACAAGAAGAACGTTTTTAAAATTGGCAGAGCTTTTCGTATTTAAACATCAGCTCGGACAATAGTGATAATTTTTCGCCCTGACACGAATTTTTTAAGAATCTTTCAGGCTCGATTGTTGTAAATGAAACAATGATTCTGTGGGAAACTGTCTGGGATCGTCATGTTTGTTTATCCTCAAATTAAAACATTTTTGGACATTAATTCCACTTGTCATTCGCAAACATTTCATCATCAAAGTAAATTGATCGAATTGGATAAAAAAAGGATCGTATCCCTCGATCAAAATAAAGAAGTATTTGTTATAATATAATAAAGCATATACACGCAGCCTCAAAAGTGAGTAAACACCCGCGAATTTTTTGATTTTTTAGGATCATGAAAATCATTATAGTCCGACTTAAATCTTTTTTTTCACAACCGAATCTATTATTCAACTCAATCTCCAACAAACCGCAACATTAAAATTTTAATCGATAAATAAATTTTAGGATTTTCATTATCTTAAAAAAAATCAAATATTTCCTGGTGTATACTCACTTTTGAGGCTCACTGTATTTCTAGAATCAAATCTAACACCAGTTTTATGCCTAATAAGGCTCAAAGCGCTTCATCTTTAGAGAAACTGATAAACAAAAGTTTATCTATATATCGTTAATCATATCTCTGCTGTCGTAGTAAAAGAACGTCTCTATACGACGCAAAAACCATTTCAGAATACTTGGTGGTAACTTTTACACAGACAACTTAATGTTGATTATTTGCGGTACTCCAGGCATGTCAATCTTCACTTATCCAGTAAAGCTCCGAATCAGGCAAAAATTATGGAAAAAAAATTAACAACCAACTCAGTTCTTCGAGCTCGAAGCGCATGGGGTCAACTGTCTTTAGAGGAATATAATGAAGCAACTGCCAAATAAAAGTTTTATAATATATGGTAGATCATTCATTCCTCTGCTATCGTGAATCATGAACTTCTCTATACGCCTCTAAAACCGTTTCGGAATACTTAGTGTGAACTTTTACACAGATGATTCAATGTTGCATTATCAATATACATACTCCACGTATGTCAATCTCCTCATATCAAGAAAGCTTCCGGAACAGGTCAATTCGGGATTCACGAACATCTCTATACGCCGCTAACAGGGTCCCTGGTTACTTGGTGTTACATAATAATGGTACTCCAGGTGCATATGAATGTATATCGCCACATATTAAGAAAGCTTCCAGAACAGGCACATATTATTGAAATTAAGGAAGTCGAGGACTGAGATCGAATGCTGCATTGGAATCCTCGCTACTGCCAACGAAAACAATTTTAAACATTAGGATCATTTCGGGCTGAAGTGTTGGCAAATTTGAGATGAGTTACTGGGAATGGTTGTGGCCATTAACTCATTACTTTCGATGTCTAGGAAGTATATCTCCACGATAATCACTGTCTTAATGGGCAGTATGAGCCGTTATTGGGTGCGTGCTATGTGCTATGATCTCAGTTTCAGCTGTGGAGATGAGAACAAAGACGATCTCCGTTGGAGAGGAAACGAATGCTGTACATGGGATTGGCTTGCTACGAAGAGTTCGTGTTGGTTATATAATAAGAATTCTGCATGGGTTGCCAAATTGGTAAACAGAAATTATGGTTGCCCTCTGACAACGCCATCAGAGGTTGCCATCCCATTGGTGAAAAAAATGTTCGTGCCAATCCCATGTACATCATTCGTTTCCTCTCCAACGGAGATCCTCTTCGTTCTCATCTTCACAGCTGAAACTGACATAATTGCACATAGCACCCAATAACGGCTCATACTGCCCAATAAGACAGTGATCAGCATTTAGATATACTTTCAAGACATCGAAAGTAATGAGGTAGTGGCCACAAGTTGGATTATAGCGAATATATTGATGTAAAATTATACAGACGGATAAACATGGCTATATCGTCTCCGCTATCTATAACGATACAGAATATATTGTTACGAAATTGTACTTGAATTCAAATGTAACGATTTTAACGGTTGATTTAAAAGTAGCAGAATGCTTTCAAATAGCAGTGCTGTAATAGCAAACTGTAACATATCTGTGGGCATTATTAACATTGAATAAAAGCTTTCAGTTGACCATTGATCGTAAGTTGGCAACGCTGTTTGCTGCGACCGTATATTCGAATTCGAATATTCAGTTAAAGAACATTGTAGAAAGTACACCACAGATGGCGTATGTATTAGAAACCTCTAGAGTCTAGACAGTTAAAGAGAAATCTAGAGTGCAGATGGCAGTGTTATAAATAGTGGCAGAGGTTGCAATCGTTAGTGAGTTTATCAGAGATGCTTTTCGAATAAACATCAACTGAGTGCTATATTTTTCAAGTGAATTGGTGTACATTATAAAGTGTGTCTGTATTTCTGCGAATTTATAAACGTGTATAAAAAATATTGAGTGACTATTTAATTCTGTTGTTATACATTTTAAATAAATAAAGAGTTGTTACAATTTTAAACTACTAAACGGCTTTTATTTACAATCAAAAGTATCCGGTTTATTTAAAGGAAATAAACCAACGTTTTGAAAAGGTTAAAACGTAACAATATGTATTTATGTTATGGAGTCGCAAATGAAAAATGAGGAAATTACAAATGGAATGACTAACTTACCATACATGGTGAAGGGTAAAAAGAACTAAAAAGTAAAAAGAAAAGACCTAATGATAGATGATAGAAATGTTATACCTAAATATTGTAATTTAATTTTAGATTTTTGTGAAATCATTTTAATTCAATCTTAACTACCACTTCAACCCACAAAACATTTTTCATATATTCCTTAAGCAAACACTTTTCTCAAAGGAAAAAAATAGTTGGTTGTCCTTTTATCCCTTTTAACAGAACAAAAAATAAAAAACACAAGCATTTAACCATATCATATCATCATAACATTTATAGTAAAATAAACAATTTTTGGTAGGTAATATTTAAAACAATGACCCCTTGTGGCTAAAATATAAAATCAAATGAAATGAAGAACAACCATATGTTTTGAAAATTTCACAAACCATTATTAAGCATTCCTCCCTCTCCCAACCCACTACATCAGCACTATCAACTGATAAACTACTCTCACTCTGTATTGGATCGGGTGCATAAGCAATGAAATCCGAAGGAAAATTCAAAAAAACCAGCAAATGCCTCCTCCCTCCTGTTAGTGTGTTTATTTAGGTGAGTTTGTTTGCTTTTTGCTAAAAAAAAAGAAGCAACAAATTTTTGTAAACATTTGCGCCTCTTTTAAAACAAATGACAATTAAATTGTAGACACGAGTGTACCGAGTTGTATGAATCGTTCGTACGAATTATAGACGACATATTTACATATAAACATGTTCGACCAAATATGATTTTCCAATTACAACACACTCATGAAAACAAAACCACCTTCTGCTTACAAACACATCATGCAGGCATAAATTCATATACATGTAAGTAGGTATGTAAGCATTATTATCACCATCATTATTATCATCAACATCATCATCCTAGCAAAACAGCAACAAACACATTAAAATTAAATAAACAGCATTAAAAGAAAATCTCACTCAACCATGAAGAACATTTTGTTGTTTGTTTTTTATATTTTTTAAAAGAATTTTCATATGAGAAAGAGAGAGCAGAGCGAGAGTTAAAATAAGGGTTTCAGAGAAAGAGCACGATTTACAGAATTCTTTTGGACTCTATTTTAGAAACTGCATTAAACTGGTTTTAGTTTTTGTTGTTTTTTTGTTTTATTTTACATAAAGTTACATGACAATTTTGTTGTTGGTTTGTATTTGTTGTTGTTGTTTTGCAGTAGTCGTTAAACCAAGAAGGGCAAAGAGGAAACGGAAGTTTATTTGCAAATGAACAGTGGGTTAAACGAGAACAAATTTCTAGTTGGAAAATTAAAGAAAAAAAAGTACTGAATGATAAATCCGTATTTTCGTTTTATATTTCAAGCTTGAAAGCTAACTTGTATTAGTCGATGTTGGAGATCGAATTCTTGGGGATTAATTTTGCTTATTTTTCCTAAGATTTTTTTCGAAGAGCAGACCATCCTCATTTACTTTACGATTAACAGTTCGAGATCTCATTTCGAAGTGTATATTATTGAAAACCTCACAGGTAATAATTTCTTAAAGTCAATTGCTTGGAATAGTTTTACGAGGTCTTCCTCCCACATGTTGAATTTTTTCAGTAACTGTCTCATGAAATTTTTTTATAATTTCTGAAACTGCTGATTTATTAATTGAATTTTTATGAGATGTTTTGGTTTATAAATTTACGCAAACCTCGACTCTAGCCATTTTCACTAACTTTTTTAAAAAAAAGCTTATTGTGAAAAAAAATTACACAGGTCAACAAAAAAAAAAGGCTTGAATAACCATTAAATAGATTTGATGCACCATGGCTACCTAAGTACAAAAATGGTAAAATTTTTCAATTCTATGGATATTTTTTTTAAATTTTTAAGTAATATTATACATTTTTTTAGACCTTTCTTCACATAATTAATGATAACTCAAAAAGGGTTAATCCGATATTATTAAAATAAACTTGGAAACATTTAAATCTACATAACCTTTAATCCATTTATATATTGCGTTTCAATCGGCTCAGTATTTTCAGAGTTATAACAACAAATTAAAGCAAAAAATATATTTTTTATGTGAAAATAGCAAATTTTTCTGTTTTTAAAAATTCATGAAAAATCGAAAACGGCAGAAATTGTTCAGATTTATTGCTTTATCACAAAGCGACATGTAATAGGAACAAAATGAGATATTGGTCATACAAATTTATGGATAATTTTCGAATTTATTTACAATTAAGTGAATTCGCTCATTTTCACAAAATTTTAGTTTTTTGTGTAATATACTTAAAATTTGAAAGTAAATATTCTTCTTTCGGTTGATTCAATTTTGAAAACATTTTCCCCATGCTATGTACAACTTTTCACATATATATTGCGTTTCAATCAGCTCAGTATTTTCGGAGCTATAATAACAAATTGAAGAAAAAATTAATTTTTTACGTGAAAATAGCTAATTTTTTTTTATTAAAAAAATCATGAAAAATCGAAAACGTCAAAAATTGTTCAGATTTATTGCTTTATCGCAAAGCCACATGTAATAGGAACAAAATGAGATATTGATCATAAATATCGTTTGATTATTTTCGAATTTATGCACAATTAAGTGAATTCGCTCATTTTCACAAAATTTTAGTTTTTTGTTTGATATACATAAAATTCAGTAGTTAATGTTCTTCTTTCGATTGATTGAATATTGAAAACATTTTCCCCAGGCTATGTACACATTTTCACATATACATATATAGCGTTCTAATCGGCTCAGTATTAATATGAAGCAAAAAATACATTTTTCATGTAAAAATAGCAAATTTTTTTGTTTTAAAAAAATCATTAAAAATTGAAAACGTCAAAATTTTTTCAGATTTATTGCTTTATCGCAAATCCACATGTAATAGGAACAAAATGAGATATTGATCATAAAAATCAATGTTATTGCAACAAAAACAAAACACATGTAAAATTTATACTCAAAGTACACAATACAATTTTGTGAAAATGAGCGAATTCACTTAATTGTGAATAAATTCGAAAAGACTTCATCGATTTTTATGATCGATATCTCATTTTGTTCCTACTACATGTGTCTTTGCGATAATGCAATAAATATGAAAAATTTCTGCCGTTTTCGATTTTTCATGATTTTTTTAAAACAAAAAAATTTGTTATTTTCAGGTAAAAAATATATTTTTTGCTTAAATTTTTTATTATAACTCCGAAACGACTTAGCCGGTTAAGACGAAATATATGAACGGATTAAAGGTTATGTAAATTTAAAGTTTTCTAAGTTTATTTCAATAACATCGGACGAACCCTTTTTGAGTTATCATTACTTATGTGGAGAAACGTCTAAAAAAAATGTTACTTAAATTTTTTTTAAAAAAAAACCTGTCCACAGAATTTAAAATTTGGACCATATTAGTACTACTGGAACCACAATACATCATAATTGTGTAATGGTTTAAAAAGCCTTTAAAATTTTGTCGATTTTGTTGCCTTAAATAAAATAAATATTTTTATTTAACTAGTAGACCGCCCCGGCTTCGCCCGGTAGCATTTACTAATGTTAGTTCTTCAAGTTTCTCCAACCCACATACACCTGCCTGTTCTTATTTATTTGGAAATAAAATATCTAAATTTGTACTGCATACTTTAAGGAGCTTTTTTATTACAGTTGACTGGACTCAAAAAAAATTTCCAAGTTTTACCCGAAATTTTTGAATTTTTCTTCTTTCTCCTGAAAATTTCGAATCGAATAAAAAAAAATCAGACGAATCGCTACAGCCGTTCTCACGTGATGCCATTACATACATGGACCATTTCATTTTTATATATATGTATATAGATTAATTTTTCTTGCAGAAGTTTTACAGTTTCCATTTTTCCCTTTATAACCACTGTTCGAGTAAAATTAAAATAAAATACTATAAAATTCTTATTAGAATTCAATAACATTTAAACGTGCAACAGCATGTTTAACTCAAAAACAACACTACTCATACTCAGATTGAGTGAACTGCAGAGGACTCTAAAAATTTTCACTCAGTTTTCCAAACACTCCACTCAATCTGTGCTTTTGCCAAAAAAAAAATCATTAGAAGGAACGGGGAAAAACCTTTTGGAATTTTTTACAAACTGAAAATGTTTTTCTGTAAACTATGAAGAAAAACCGACCGACAACTTTCTTTCTTTCTTTGCATTGGCAAAGTTGCGGCTCTGCTCTGTTAAAATTCCATACATATGGGATTGAATATGTACATTTATTTGACTAACTAACTGGCTGGCTGGTTGGTTGGTTGGATGGATGGTTTGTGTTTCATTGCTGGCTGACTGACTGGCTTGGCTGCTTGCTGCTGCTTCATTTTCATTTTATGCATGCGATAAATGTATAGCGGCTCGTGCCACTAGTACTCAATTGACAGCCATACACGGCGCACACAATTATTTTGCCAAAGCGCATACAAAAATACAAAATAATTTGAAAGAAAAAACAAAATATATAATTTATACCGACACAAGCAATTGCTACAAAAATAATAATAATAAAATCAACCACAACATCAAAAAATATAAAATAAAAATCAAGTAAAATAAAACACACAGCTAGCAACAAAATAAAGAGAAAAAAATATAAAAATTATACAGTACTATTTAACAAAAACAAAAGAACATTAATAAGATTTTTGAAAAATATTTTCTATAAGAAAAAAATAGTAGTGACAAGTACAAACAGCCCCAGCTCTGGCTTAACAACTGTAAGACAGATGGCAAAATAATCTGGCTCATCATCATAATAATAATAAAAATTAATTTAAAAAAGAAAAACATAAAATTTATAAAAATAAAACCACAGGTTTATTTACAATTTGAATTCATATAAATTAGTGCTAAATTAAAGAAAAAGTACTTTTATTTATTAAAAAAATAATTTGGTATTGTCTTTTTGTATGGTTTTGGTGTGTTTAAAATGTAAACATTAATATGTTGTTGCCATTGTTCTTTATTTACTTCATTATTTCTTGTGTTTTTGGTCGCTTTTTGTGCTAAGTGTATGAGGAGACCAAAAAAAAATCAAAATAAAATGCAAAAATCAAAACAACAACATTATTAGACTAAGCAAAGAGCAACAACAACAACAAATTCTAAATAAAAACAAAATGTGCGATTAATGCGTGATTTTTTTTGTTTCTGCTTTTCATTTTGTTTCACTTGTTTATTTTTATTATTTTTGTCTTTGTTGTGTATTTGTGTTGTTGTTGTATGAGCATAAAGAAATCTTCTTAATTTCCAATTTGTTTTGTTTTGATTTCTTGCTTGCTATTGTTGTTGTTGTTGCTTTTATGCATAATGCTAATAATAATAATAATATTTAGCATTAAAAAAAAGAGTGTAGCATAATTTTTTTTGTAATGAGAGTGTGTAATGGAATGAATGAGAGTTTAGTTGACACTGTAAATTGGGAAAATATGAGTGTTTGCATAAAGTGTGTTGTATGATGATGATGATTGTTATTGTTCGACACAAGTGATGTGTATTTTGTGTTAATGATGATGATGATTATTATTTATTATTATTTATTTCAAGTCATTACTTGTTAGTAGTGCGTTTAAAGATTTTGTTTGTTTTTGTTTGCCATTTTTAAATATGGTATAAAAGATATTTAATGTCAGAGTCAGTTACTCAATTATATTTTTTTATTTGTTTGATTTTAATCATATGTTTATTTATGAAAATATGTATAAAAATAACCACAAAGACAGTGTGTGTAAAATTAAATTTTATAAATTAAAAAAATAATAACAAACATTTGTTGATAAAAATAGCCTCAAACCAAAAGTAGATAAAAATGTTTAAACAGTAAAATAAATTATATTAAATTTGTTTCATAAAACCAAAAAAAAAAACTACAAAAACACAGAAAATGTGTACAAATTATCAAACAATTCACAATAATTGCTATTTTCAAATATCATTTAAATAAAAATTTTTGTATTATTAATGTTAACAATTATTGATAATTTGTTTTAAATAACTAATTATGTTTAAACACCAACATTAAAAACAAATGATATAGGATATTAAATAAATAAAAAAAAATTTAGAAATAAAAAAATCTATGAAATAATTAAATAAAAAAAAAAATCCAAAAGTAAATAGGTACAATATGAATAAAAAAAAAATAAAAAATTTTGTGAAATAATTTAAACAGAAAATTTATAAAATTAATTAAAGTAAATAGAATATGAATCAAAGCTTTTAAAAACATTAAAAACAATTTCATGGTGCAATTAACTCAATTTTAATTAAAAGACTATAAAAAGTTTTAATCAAAAATTAAATAAATAATAAAGAAACCAAAAAAAATAAAAACAATTGACTAAATTTTAACCATAAAAACTAAAAATATAAACAAAAATCGTTTATATTTTCAATTTATAAAAAGAAACAATTTATAACTATTTTATGGACACTTAAAAAAAATTAATAAAAATTTGTGAATGTTTTTAAAAATATTTTGAATAAAAAATATGAAATATAATCCAATTTTTTAATTTCACTTAGAATTCTTAAAGGTTACTGCGTATTTAAATGTTAATGCGAACATTTACGAATTGCAGTACATATGTGAATATGAGGCTTTTCGTGTTCGTAACGATATACGAAGTGACTTCGTATTAAACTTTTTTTCTTAAATTGTTGTAGAAACAAGTCATTTAAAATACTTAAGAGTTACTGCATAATTAATTGTGAAAGAGAAAATCTACGAATATCAATTTGTGAATACGAAAATTTTCATGTTCGTATCGGTATACGAAATAACTTCGTATCAAATATTATTGTTGAACTGTTAAGAAGCGTATTCGTTTAGCTAAAATCTTTAAATCCATTATGAAATAAAAATTTTTTTTTATGAACTTTTTTTATTATATTTTTAAGAAAAATTTTTATAAATTTTTTTTTTGTGTTTTTTTTTATTATATTTTTAAGAAAAATTTTTATAATTTTTTTTTTTTAATTTTGGAATAAAATTTTTCTTCCATTCTTGTTCTTTTAATTGACGATAATTGTTAAAATTATTCTATGAAATTTTTTTTTCTTTATAATTTTTCAAAGAAGGAAGATCTACATTGCGTAAATCTTTGGAAATTTCAAACTAGTAGTTACGAACTTCAATGTTTGAATACGAAGACTTTCGATTTCGTATCGGTATACGAAGTAACTTCGTATTATAAATATATTGTTAAATTGATAGTTTCGTTTAGCTAAAATCTTTAGATCCATTATGAAATATAATTTTTTTTATGAAAAATTTTTATTTTATTTACGAACTTCAATATGTGAATACGAAGACTTTCGATTTCGTATCAGTTTACGAAGTAACTTTGTGTTATAAATATATTATTGTAAAACTGTTAAGAAGTTCGTTTAGCTAAAATCTGTAGATCCATTAATTTTTTATGAAAAATTTTAATAATTTTTTTTAATGAACAATTTTAATATTTTTTTCTTCAATTTTGGAATAAAATGTCATCCTTTTTTTTCTTTTAATTGAAGATAATTTTCTAAATTTGTCTATAAATTTTTTTATTTTTAAATGTTCAAAGAAGAAAATTCAAATTGAGCAGATCTTTGCAAATTTCAAACTATTAAGAGTATAATTACGAGTAGTTACGAACTTCAATGTGTGAAGACGAAGACTTTCGATTTCGCAATTTCGTATTATAAATATATTGTTAAACTGTTAAGTAGTTCGTTAATCTAAAATATTTAGATATATTATGAAATATTATTTTTATTAATTTTTTTAATTTTGTTATACAATCTAAAATAATTTTAATTTGATCACAAATTTTATTTTTTTTTAATTTTGAAATGAAATGTTTTAAATTTTTGTTCTTTCAATTCAGAAAATTATCAAACACTTTTCTTTCACTAAAATATCTTCCACAATTTTCAAATGAAAAATATTTATTTTTTACAAACTTGCTCATTTTTAATATATTACATAGTACTTGACATTTGTTAAGTGCATTAGAAACATTATTGTCCAAAATATCGACCGAATTAATGGTATATCGTACGTGACATAAAACGGTTGCAATTTTGAGGTACATGTAAAAATATGAGAAAATTTGAGAATCGTGAGAGACGTATTTTTTCTTTTAAACCAAATATTTTTCATTATATTTAAATAAAAACAATCTTTGGATGATTTTATAATATATAAAATTTAGTATCGTACGTGACATACCGTACACTACAGATATTTTGCAGTCGTGGTTGTCATACTCGTGGAATTGCCCATATGTGTGTATAATGATTAAACAGCATTCTATTATATGAATCACTATAGTGATTCAGACTATGCGATCTTTCATAGCTCATATTTTCTCGCTCTCCTACAATGCTCACACTTCTCAACGACCTCCTAATTTAGATTATTCAGAAAAGAGAAGAAGTAGCAGTCACTATTATATTATTTGAGATTTTTTTCTATACTAAGTTACAATAATTTAAGATTAATTAAAAAAAAATAATAAAATTATTTAGAAAAAGTGGCACCCTAGGTACTTAGGAAATCCAGCTTCTTTTTCTATAAATTATTATGATCTTGCACTATCAAAGTAAATTCTGATTTCAAGAAAATTTAATAATATAAAAAATATGTTTGTCACCAAATGTTCAAAGTTTCAATCATCCGAAACTATTTTTTTGGATGTTCTTCATCATCAGTAGAGTTGAGCTATGGTTGGAGAGCAAACTTATTCAAACTATGCTACTCGTACTTATCAACATGAAAAGAGCTAATTAACTAATAAAACTACTGAAATGAATGAGCCAAAAGAACTGCTCTACATACTTATGATCGAAAATGATTAAACTAGTTCTTTATTCCAGGTGATGATAACTGATGCAAAAATAAAGCATAACAAATTTGATGCGATCGTACTTTTTTGATACTATTTCATATTGAAAAGTATCGTATTGCTCCTGTAATTAATTTGATACTTTCAAACAATTGTCAATATTTTATCGGAATGACTCGGAATGCTTGGCTGTTCGATGGTTGTCTTAATCTTCTTATCTTTCATTTCCTTTTAATTTCGTCATATTAAAAATTAGAGAGTCGTCCAAACCAATAGCCATTTTGTGTAAAACACAATTTTCTATAGGAAAAACTATTTGCCATTAAAAATACTACACACAATTTCCTATAGAAAATAATGTTATAGACAAAATAGTCTATAGAAAATACTATTTTAACAAAATTGTCTAGAAATACTGTTATACACAACATTTTTTTAAAGAAAAAGCTGTTATACACAAAATTTTCAATAGAAAATTATAAAATTTCATATAGACAATTTTGTGTATAACAGTTTTTTCTTTAGAAAATATTTTTATACAACATTTTGTTTATAACACAATTTTCTATAGAAAAAGTTGTATATAACACAAATTTCTATAGAAAATGTTGAGTATAACACAATTTTCTATTGAAAATTTTCACAATTTTATAACAAAATTTACTATAGAAAATTGTGTGTTTAACAGTATTTTCTATAGAAAATTGTGTGTATAACACATTTTATACAGGAAATGTTATTTATAACATAATTTTGTATTGAAAATTATGTGTATAACAGTTTTTTCTATAGAAAATTTTGTGTATTACAGTTTTTTTCTATAGAAAATTTTGTGTATAATACAATTTTATAAGAAAATGTTGTGTATAACACATTTTTTCTGTAGAAAATGTTTTGTATTTATACAGAAAATTTTATTTAAAACACAATTTTCTAATATTGTGTTTGTGAAAATGTTGAGTATAACACAATTTTCTATAGAAAATTTTGTGTATAACAGTTCTTTTCTATAAAAAATTTTGTTTATAACAGTGTAGTGTATAATACAATTTTCTATTAAAAATTTTCACAATTTTATAACAAAATTTACTATAGAAAATTGTGTGTTTAACAGTATTTTCTATAGAAAATTTTGTGTATAACACATTTTATACAGGAAATGTTATTTATAACACAATTTTGTATTGAAAATTTTGTGTATAACAGTTTTTTGTGTATAACAAAATTTTCTACAGAAAATGTTATTTATAACACTCGTTTCTATTGGAAATGATGTGTATAACAGTTTTTTCTATAGAAAATTTTGTATATAACACTATGTTCTGCAGAAAATTTTGTGTTAACCGTATTTTCTATAAAATATTGTGTATAACAGTTTCTTGTTTAGAAAATATTGTGTATATCTGTTTTTTCTTTAGAAAATATTGTGTATAACAGTTTTTTCATTAGAAAATTTTGTGTATAACATAATTTTCTGTAAAACATTTTGTGTATAACAGTATTTTCTAACATTTTGTGTATAACAAATTTGATCTAGATGATCGACTAGCTATTTCAATATGAAAAATAGATCATATTCAATTATATTAGTTGATTTACTTTGGAGCATAATAAATAAAAAACCTTAAACCCAAAAATCCTCCTAAATTTGTACACAAACTGCCACAGGAAATGAAAATTGTATAAGTTTTATTAGTATGTCAAAAGTTACAAACATGTGTATTCAATAAAATTATTACTATATATGCAGAACAGCCAGCCATTTAGTATTTTAATCCTTTAACAAACTCATTCTCACTCAAACAAACGCACACACAAGCTAACAAACATTTCAAATGTTTAGGGATTTGTTAGTTAATTTAAAAAAAAAACAACATGGCTGAATACTAATTTCCGTTACAATTTAAATATAGTTGTGTTTAGAATAGAACCCATACATCTTGTTTGTAGCAATATTTTCCATGAGAAACTAATCAATATTGGGTTTATTATTTTTATAAAGAAATATTTTATTTATTAGTTTTTGCCAAGTTGGTGGGAGTTAGATTTTATTATGAGGAATTTTATAAAGATAATAAAAAATTCCAGGCAGTCTTAGTTCAGTATTGTGGTCAGATATTGTGAAATTATGTTTGTATTAATTTAATTAATTAACTAGCTTTGAATAATTTTTTGGTTTTTGGTTAATTAGAGAGTTAAAAAATTTCTAATTGTGGCAACTTTGTTGTTTGTTATTACAATTTTGTTTAAATTACAGATGCCACCTGTCTTATTATTACCACTTATTTTGAGATTTTTTCATTTTCTTTGTTCTGCCACTTAAAAAAAGTAATTAACTTAATAAAGTCATTAGCTGGAAAAAGTAATAATTAAAATATTTCACAATTCTATTTCACAAATTTATTAAAATAATAACAATTTTTTTTTAAATTCCCCAACAAAAATAATAATAATTCAGCTAACACAGTTTTAGTGGCAGCGGCAGCAGCAATAGTAGTAGCAAGAATTAGTAGAAAAAGAGGAAATATTATACCGTTGTTGTTGCTGTTTTTCCTACAATGTTGTACACGGTAGAATTGTGCCGCGAACCTTGACATAATAAAACAAAAACAACCAAATAGCAGCAGCAAAAACAAATACATACACACAGCAAAAAGCAACAACGCAAGGCGCAGCAGCAGCGTCAACAGCAGCACCACACAAAAAAACAAAACATAAAGAAATAATTTCGATTTTTGTTGTATGTACGCAACAACAACAAGAATAACAACATTAGCAGCATTTGCAACCAACAACAGAAAAAAACAATAAAACATCAACAATTACTTACTTTACTCTACTTTGTTATGAGTTTTTTTGCTGTGCTTGTTTTTTTGTGATGAGTATGTAGAATGCAAAAACAATAAAATACAATATTTTATTTATTTTTTCATATTTTTGTTGTTGTTTTTTGTTAAATTAGCTTTGAGATTTAGTGCTTTTGCTTTGTTTTTGATTTAAGCATTAATTTTGTTGAGTGTATGTACGTACGAACGCCATGTTGTTAATATGCAATTGCTATTGAAGCTGAATTGCAATGTTTGCGTTAGACTGCAGGCCACATAATTATAAATTTAAGTGATAAAAATCATTAGTTTTTAAATACAGTATTGGGTTAATTTTTGAAAAGTTTATAAAAAAAAGAAATAATCTGATAAATTTGTATTTATTTATTCCCAATAAGCATTTTTACTCGCATTCAAGTTGAAAGCAAGTGTAATTCAAGCCTTGAATTATAGACAAGCAATTAAATTACAGCTGTATTACACATTATTTCAATAGCATTTTCTCCAGTAAAAAGGAAACATAAATTTTTATTGGAAAAATATTTAATTTTTCAAGTTTAAAACATAATTACATTTGCATTCAAATTCCAACAAAATGTTCAAGTGCTTGAATTTTTGAGGCTTTGGTTTGCTATTGGGTTGTATTAAATTGAAATTAGTTCTATGCACAGTGCATCGAAAAACATCGTAATTTTTTAAAATTTTTAGCTCTTTTTTACAATATAAATTTATTCAAAGTATTAGCCATTGTTAGCTATGACATTTTCCTATCTTTGGAAAATTTGAAATTTACATAATTATGATTAAATTCGAAAAGAATCCATCAATTTTTATGATCTATATCTCATTTTGTTCCTATTACATGTAGCTTTGCGATAAAATAATAAATCTGAACAATTTCTGCCATTTTGGATTTTTCATGATTTTTTTATAACAAAAAATTTTCTGTTTTCACGTAAAAAAATACTTTTTTGCTTCAATTTGTTATTATAACTGCGAAACTGATGAGCCGATTGAAACGCAATATATGTGTGAAAATTTGTACATAGCATGGGAAAAAGATTTTCAAAATTCTAGCATTCGAAAGACGAACATTAACTACTCAATTTTATGTATAACAAACAAAAAACTAAAATTTTGTGAAAATGAGCGAATTCACTTAATTGTGAATAAATTCGAAAATAATCCATCGATTTTTATGATCGATATCTCATTTTATTCCTATTATATGTGGCTTTGCGATAAAGTAATAACTCAGAACAATTTTTGCCGTTTTCGATTTTTCATGATTTTTTTTTAAACAAAAAAATTTCCTATTATCACGTAAAAAAATAATTTTTTGCTTCAATTTGTTATTATAACTCCGAAAATAGAGAGTCGATTAAAACACAATATATGTGTGAAAATTTGTACATTGCATGGGAAAACGGGTTTCAATATTCAATCAATCGAAAGTAGAACATTAATTACACAATTTTATGTTTATCAAACAAAAAACTAAAATTTTGTGAAAATGAGCGAATTCACTTAATTGTGAATAAATTCGAAAATAATCTATCGATTTTTATGATCGATATCTCATTTTGTTGCTATTATATGTGGCTTTGCGATAAAGCACAAAATCTAAACACTTTCTGCTGTTTTCGATTTTTCATGAATTTTTTAAAACAAAAAAAATTAGCTGTTTCACTTAAAAAATATATTTTTTGCTTCAATTTGTTATTATAACTCCGAAAATACAGAGTCGATTGAAACGCAATATATATACGAAAATTTGTATATAGCATGGGGAAAATGTTTTCAAAATTCAATTAATCGAAAGTAGAACATTAACTACTCAATTTTATGCATATCAAACAAAAAACTAAAATTTTGTGAAAATGAGCGAATTCACTTAATTGTGAATAAATTCAAAAAGAATCAATAGATTTTTATGATCAATATCTCATTTTGTTCGTATTACAAGTGGCTTTGCGATAAAGCAATAAATCTTAACAATTTCTGCCGTTTTCGATTTTTCATGATTTTTTTAAAACAAAAAAATTTGCTATTTTTTTGTTAAAAATATATTTTCTGCTTCAATTTGTTATTATATCTCCGAAACTACTAAGCCGATTGAAACGCTATATATATGTGAAAATTTGTACATAGCATTGGGAAAATGTTTTCAAAATTCAAGCATTCGAAAGAAGAACATTAACTACTCAATTTTATGTAAATCAAACAAAAAACTAAAATTTTGTGAAAATGAGCGAATTCACTTAATTGGGAATAAATTCAAAAAGAATCAATAGATTTTTATGATCAATATCTCATTTTGTTCGTATTACATGTGGCTTTGCGATAAAGCAATAAATCTAAACAATTTCTGCCGTTTTCGATTTTTCATGATTTTTTTAAAACAAAAAAATTTTATATTTTCACGTAAAAAATATATTTTTTGCTTCAATTTGTTATTATATCTCCGAAACTACTGAACCGATTAAAAATAAATATATATATGAAAATTTGTACATAGCACGGGGAAAATGTTTTCAATATTCAATCAATCTAAAGTAGAACATTAACTACTCAATTTTATGCATATCAAACATAAAACTAAAATTTTGTGAAAATGAGCGAATTCACTTAATTGTGAATAAATTCGAAAAGAATCAATAGATTTTTTGATCGATATCTCATTTTGTTGCTATTATATGTGGCTTTGCGATAAAGCACAAAATCTAAACACTTTCTGCTGTTTTCGATTTTTCATGAATTTTTTAAAACAAAAAAAATTAGCTGTTTTCACTTAAAAAATATATTTTTTGCTTCAATTTGTTATTATAACTCCGAAAATACAGAGTCGATTGAAACGCAATATATATACGAAAATTTGTATATAGCATGGGGAAAATGTTTTCAAAATTCAATTAATCGAAAGTAGAACATTAACTACTCAATTTTATGCATATCAAACATAAAACTAAAATTTTGTGAAAATGAGCGAATTCACTTAATTGTGAATAAATTCAAAAAGAATCAATAGATTTTTATGATCAATATCTCATTTTGTTCGTATTACAAGTGGCTTTGCGATAAAGCAATAAATCTAAACAATTTCTGTCATTTTCCATTTTTCATGAATTTTTTAAAACATAAAAATTTTATATTTACACGTAAAAAATATATTTTTTGCTTCAATTTGTTATTATATCTCCGAAACTACTGAACCGATTAAAACGCAATATATAAGTGGATTAAAGGTTATGTAAATTTAAATTTTTCTAAGAATATTTTAATAATATCGGACTAACGGTTTTTGAGTTATCATTAAGTAGGTGAACGTCTAAAAAAATTCACAATTTTACTTAACAGTTTTTTTTAAGAAAAACCTCTCCATAGAATTTGGACCATATTTGTACTACTGGGACCACAATACATCCAAATGTAGTGGTTCAAAAAAACCTTTAAAATTTTTTAAATTTTGTTGCCGCTAAATTAAAATCTTGTGAGTTTTTTGAGATACCCTTTACTTGCATGTAGATATCCCTGTATGCTTCAATAATTTCGCTTATACTTATTCTCCACTTGTAACTAGTTACTTGCTTGTGTATCCCCAAGGCTTAATATTGTCGCCTGCTGCTGGTCGTTTTATTTTAATTTCAGTCTCTCCCTCTTTACTTTACTAAATATAAGTAAGTAATTTATTTTGTGGTTTTTAGCCTTGCCTCTGTCTCCATACATCTTGCAATGTTTATTTATTATGAAATTGTAATTTTTGTTTTATGAATCTTATTTTCTGATTAATTTCATTAAGTAAGTTTTAAAAAAAGTTTCATATTTAATTGTTTATTATTGTTTTGTTTTCTTTTGTTGTTGTTGTTGTTGTTATCTTTTTGTTGTTTTTCTGCTCTCAGCTGTTTACATTAGGTACGAAACAAAAAAAAACATGGCTTAATTGAAAAATCTTATTAAATAACTGAGTAAGCATTAAGAGTGAAATGAAAACTAAACTTCCGTATTCTAAAAAAAAAACAAGCATGGCGACAATTATGTTTATTTTAATTAATTTAAGAAATAAAATATAAAATAATGAATAAATTCTAATACAAATCTCATATATTTTTAAATTCTATTACATTGGTTTAGGTTTTTTTACTTCTTCTTTATGTTTTCCTTGATTTTTATAAACATATCGATTTTCTATCATCTCTTGTTAGCAGATGTTTATCATCTCTAGATTGCAACCTGTAAACCAGTGTTGCTTTCTAGCATTTTTTCTTAGTTTAGTTTTATTTACTGTGTTTAAATTTTGTTTGCGTGTATTTTTGGTTGAATTCATTGCCTGGTTAACTTGAGAATTTGTGTGTGTAAAATAATACAATTTTCAGTTTTATTTTTTTTTATTACCAATGGAGTCGTAAAAATTTAAATTACTTTTTTAGTTTTTCCCATATACATACACATATAATGTGCTTTTTTTCTGCTCATTTTCAAAAGATAAACGTTTTGTATGAGTAAGTCCATGAAATAAAAGATTTTCTTAATAATTTTAAAATTTAGTTTAACAGAAATGTTGTTAATGTTGGTGGTAAAAAAGAAACTGATGTTTTCAAATACATCTAGAGTTTAACTATTTTATTTATCACATGGAAACACCCATATCCAGCTCATTTTCTTCTCATAAATAATATGGCTAAATTTAAATTAGATTTTACGTGAAAACACTTGCGTATTGTTGATTTAAATATTTAAA
This sequence comes from Calliphora vicina, assembly GCF_958450345.1. Lineage (NCBI taxonomy): Eukaryota > Metazoa > Arthropoda > Insecta > Diptera > Calliphoridae > Calliphora > Calliphora vicina. The sequence goes on from NC_088784.1 coordinate 28,909,063, forward strand.
ATGTTAATTTACAAAAATTGCTTTGAAATTATATTATACAAAAAACTGTTAGAGTTTAACAAATATTTGAAAAATAAAATCGTTTTGAAATTGAAGCTTTTTTATGTGAAAATAATAATAAATTAGGCAAATGCAACCTAGGAATTTGAAATATGGCAGCATTGTTGATGAGTGATACAAATGTAACGATTAAAGCTAAAATATTGTAATTTAAATACCTAAAATTAAAGTTCAAATATGACAGCATAAAGACCAATGATTAATGCTAAAGCATGACAGTGAAATACCTACAATTGAAGCTGAAATATGATAGAATAAATTTATACTAATATGACAATAAAATATGACTTACGATCGAAGCTAAAATATGACTGTCTAAAAACGACGATTGAAATAAAAATATGACAGTCAGCCCAATTAAAAAAAGAAATTCTCCGGGATATTTCGTTTTCTTTTTTTAAACATAGAATTTTAATAGGAATAATGAATTTTTGTTCATAATTGGGCTGAGTATAAAGACACACAGTTGAAGCTAAAATATTAGTGTCTAAAACCGACAATTGAATCGGCATTATGACAGAATGTACACCAACGATCGAAGCTAAAATTTTACTGCTCCAGACCTATGATTGAAATTAAAATTTGACTGCTACAGACCTACGATTGAAACTAGAATATGACTGTGTAAAGACCTACGATTAATGCCCATAATTTCAACAAATAGATATCTATGGTGTGAAATACCCAGCTGATAGATTTACCTAAAAGGTAACTTGACATTAATATCAAATGCATATCTACGGATCAAAATTACTAAATATTTTTACTCCATAAGTAACTAAGCACTGATAGATATCTATTTGTAGAAATTACGGGCATAAAACTAAAATATGACAATATAAAAACTTATAATTGAAGCTAAAATTTTACTGCTAAAGAAGACCTACGATTAAAGCTAAAATCAAATTGTGTGCCAACAAGCCATCATATGCGGGATGTAAGATGTTACAAGTAAGAGAGCTATATTCGGCTGTGCCGAATCTTATATACCCTTCACCAAATTATACTTCAAAATAAAAATTTTAAATATTTTTAGGTAAACAAAATTTATTTTTTTTTACAGTTTTTTAATTTTTTGGAAAAAAAAATTTTCGAATTGTTTTTTTAAATTTTAAATTTTTTTTCATTTTTGTAATATTTAGCGAAAAAAAACTTTTGGTGAAAAAAAAAATCGGGTTAAAACATATTTTTCCGATTTTGACCCATTGTATGTCCAACTTACTATGGTTTTATATACGTCATTGCCAAGGTCTTTGAAATATCTATCATTAGATATCCATATTGTCTATATTTATGAATTAGTAATCCAGATATAGGTCAAAAATCGAGGTTGTCCTGGTTTTTTCCTCTTATCTCAGCCATTTATGGACCGATTTTGAATAGCAAACTTCTCGATAGCATGACTGACAGAATTATTGAAGATTTGGATCCCGAAGATATCTGGGGTCTTCAGAAAATTGATTTCAACAGACAGACAGACGGACAGACTGATTTTAAATACCCTTCACCTTCGTGAGAAGATGCCGCTGAAGCACACCGTTTTCTCACCAAAGCAATTGTAAGATTGAATGGTATCAACGTGCGGCAGACGGTTTGTTCGGTTCACAAGTGGTGATTTTGACATGGAAGACAATGATCGCCCAGGCCAGCCAAAAAAGTTTGAAGACCAAGAGGCATTACTCCATGAAAATAGTTGTTAAACTCAACAAGAGCTTGCAACATCATTGGGAATTATTCTAACATCAATTTTCAAAAGCAGATAAATTGGGTACCATACGAATTGAAGCTGAGAGACCTTGAAAGACGATTTTCCATGTCCAAAATTATGCTTGAACGCTATAAAAGAAAATCATGTTAGCACCGAATCAAATCTTGCGTTGAAAAATGGATCCATTACGATAACCCGAAGCGTAAGAGGTCGTATGTGAAGCCCGGCCAACCAGCCTAATCGATACCAAAGCCAAATATACTAAGGTAATGTTCTGTATTTGGTGGGATCAAAAGGGTCCTATCTATTATGAGTTACTGAAATCTGGCCAGACCATCACAGGGAACCTGTACCGAACGCAACTGATTCATTTGAAGCGACCAAAAATGAAACTGTAATATTCCATCATTAAAACGCTCCACAACATGTTGCAATATCTGTTAAAAACTATTTAGAAAGAAGTGGTTGGGAAGTTTTGTCTCATCCTCCTTATAGTTCAGACCTTGCGCCTTCCGACTACTATTTCTTTCGATCAATGCAGAACGCTCTCGATATTGGCTTGATTCGTTCTTGGCCTCAAAAGATGGCCAATACTTTTAATTAATTTATATTGTAAAAATCCGGAATTTTTAAATTTGGGGTATTCACACGGTCTACTATTCGGTAATGTTGTCATAATGTCCTAATATATTTTGATAGTTTAAACAAATTTTTGTTTTGTTTCAAACAAAAAAGTTCTAAACTAATAGCACTATTTGAACTATGTTTATTATTTTGTCATAAAATAATACTTTTTTATGTTTAAAACACAACAACAACTATTATAATATATTAGGACATTATGACAATATGACTAATAGCAGACCATGTGAATACCCCAAATATATACCCAATACTATTAGGATTTTTATCCCGGGAATTTTACCAATTTTCAACACTCGATTCCCTTGTTTTTTTCCAAAATGTGAAGAGTTAATTTTTACAGTTTTTCGCTTATATTATCGGCAATAATGGACCGCTTATTATTAGTTATTTGAGGTTTTTCGAATGTTAATCTAATCAGACATACGGATATCACTCTTTCGATTTCCCCTCAACAATAAATTTAACCCTATTAAGATAATTTAGTGATGTTTCAATAATATAGCATTACAAGAAGAAATGGTATAAATTACAAACAAGTTTCTCACATATTTAAAAAAGGCCGGGCAATTAAAAACACCATTTACAATTGTAGCTAAAGTATGATGGAATAAGACGATTTACAAAGACTTTGTGGCAGGAAAACTTTGGTTATTTTAGAAAACTCCATGTTCTTTTATGTAATACTCCAATCTAACTAAACCTAAACTGTCAGGCTGTTGTTTTTTTTTAGTTTTCAATGGCGGCAAATTGAAATTTTGCGTGAATTTTTATAGTCTGCTAAAAAATGCAGCAATAAATGATTTCTAGTTTAAGTTTTACAAATTATGATAATCTTTTTTTGACATATTTACTTGATACAATATTTTTAACGCACTCCTTAATGTAATCACTAACTAACAACCAAAAGATTTTTCATCAAACTTTGTTCAGAAATACTGATTGATTTTGAGTTTATTTATTCCTCGCCTTTAAGTTTTGAGGCTATATTAGTCTAAAGACAGCAAATATTTTTAACATATTTTTAAAAGAACCTAAAATATCAACCCAGTGTTTAATATTACATTTTAATTATATGTTTTTTTTATTGAAAACGATTTTGTTTTTAAATATTATTATTTGATTTCCTTAAATAAATTTGTGCAAACGATAAATTTTTCTAGATAGATGTCACGTAAATTTTAATCATTTTACCCTGGTATCACTGAAAACAGAATAAAAAAAAGTATTTTTTTTAATCTACAAAAACAAGATTCAAAACTTTTATTATTTAGAAGATGAAGCAAAAACAAATGAACAGAAAAATTTAAATAAAGTGGCAACAAAAAATATTTGCATACAAGAGAGAACAGAGCTGGCAAGTGTAGTGACTTAAAATAGTACTATTTTGAAAACCGTTACAACAAATTTCATAAATTTATGTTTCAAATCTTTTCATAGAAATTTCTTACGAATCAAAACATTTAGATTTATAAAATGAGACCATGAGTTTGTTACAAATCGTTTACCTTTTGTTTAATATTTTTGGAAACCTTAGTAATGTATAAATAAGAAAAAGTACTAAATATATTGCGGAAATTAAATAGTACTAAATTTACCAACTCTGGTTTTTATATACATAAACTCACTCACACTTACAGATAAAAACCAAAGTGTTGCTCATCGTAAAACCTTGATTTATTATTGTTGATTTTTATAATTCTGCTTTTGTTTATCTGTTTCTTTATTTTGGTTTTGAATTGTTTTCTTTTTGCTATTGCAATTTTTGTTGTTGTTGTTTTCTTTTAAACATTTTTTTTTTAAATATTATTATTGTTTGCAGTAGACTAGCGAGCGAAGACTTGTAATTTTATTTATTTGAAACTTGCTTAAACAGTGGGGCAGGTTGCCATGCAACAAATGTAAAGTGAATGAAAGTTTGCAAGTGTCAAAAAAATATAAAAAAAACTCAAATTTAAACATAATTTTTTAAGACTGTATAAAATATGAAAAGCATTCAAGCATTATTAACAAATTTTTCTGAGCAATAAATCAAAATATAAACTACCTATTTTTATTTTACGCCAACAACAAAAAAAAACAAATAATAAGAAATAAACAAAGCGTAACAAAACTAAAACAAAATACCCAGCAACAATTAAACTTAAATAATAAATAATTAATAATAGAAAAAAATAAAATAAATTTACATAAAATTGTCCAGCGCACGTAAACCACAAACCAACGAAATACAATACCAAAGAAAACTTTTGAAATAAAATGTTTAAAAAACATTTTTTTAAAACCTCTATTTCTTTTAAAATTTTAGTTTTAAAAACCTACCAAAAAATACATAAATTGTTAAACCAACACCAAAGATTTTATCCTAAATCTCCAGCAAATCATGCAAGACTTAACTACTCTACAGAAAATGTCATTTAATTATAAAGTATTGCAAAAAACTTTACGACGACATCTGCGTAAATTATAAACTCATTAACTACCTACAACTACTACTAAACTTACTATCTTACCTAAAAATACAACTCTGCTTAATATAAACCATCCTGTCTTTGTCTTTAAATAATAATAATAACAACAACAACAACGCTAAATCATTATTTCCTGCTACCAAAAAACAACAAAAACAAAAACGCGTGTTACTTAAATCTCCTACAACAACAAAAACAGTAACAGTTAATTTTTAACTGTACATCACTTAAACAAAAAAAAAAGATAAAAACAATCTCTCTCCATATTCTTTAAGGAATCTCTTAAGCTGTTAAACTATTTTAATGAATATTTGGGTAAATTTTTTTAATTATATTAAAGTTAATGTTTTTATTACAATAAAATTTATATATCATTCATTCCACAGTACATCATGACCCAACAATTGATCTTGGGTTTTCAGTTTTTTTTTATTTTTGCCATAAATTACTTTTTAAATTTTGAAAAACTCGAGATTTTATTAACCAATTTAAATTTTTGAAAATTGACAAAATTCGAAAAGTGTATAAGTTTATGTCTTCATATCTTGTAAAACTCTAGTCGGATTTGGTTAATTCAAGAACTGTTTGAAAGATTATTTTGACTATTATCTCTATTTTAATACACACATTTTATAATTTACAAGAATACACTGGTAATACAGTTGATGTTAACTCTAACAACGCCTACGATATACTCACTCACAACCCCCTGTTACTATTTATGTACACATCACCATCTTCTAGAAGTCTCATGAATAACACAGGGCAACAAAATCGAAAAAAAAATGTAGAGGCTTTTTAAACGACTACACAAATTTGATATATTGTGGTTCCAGTAGTACAAATATGCTCCAAATTTTAAATTCTATGAAAAAGTTTTTTTTTAAATTTTTTTCTGTAGTTGTGAATTTTTTTAAATTTTTCTCCACATAATTAATGATAAATCAAAACGAGAGAGATTTACATAAACTTTAATCCGTTTATATATTGCGTTTCAATCGGCTCAGTAGTTTCGGAGTTCTAATAACAAATTGAAGCAAAAAATATATATTTTACGTGAAAATAACAAATTTTTTTGTTTTAAAAAAATTATAAAAAATCGAAAACAGCAAAAAATTTTCAGATTTATTACTTTATCGCAAAGTCACATACAATAGGAACCAAATGAGATATCGATCATAAAAATCGATTGATTCTTTTCGAATTTATTCACAATTAAGTGAATTCGCTCATTTTCACAAAATTTTACTTTTTTGTTTGATTTACATAAAATTGAGTAGTTAATAATCTTCTTTCGATTGATTGAGTTTTGAAAACATTTTCCCCAGGCTATGTACAAATTTTCACATATATATTGCGTTTTAATCGGCTCAGTAGTTTCGGAGTTATAATAACAAATTTAAGCAAAAAATATATTTTTATGTAAAAATATCCAATTTTTTTGTTTTAAAAAAATCACGAAAAATCGAAAACAGCAGAAATTGCTTAGATTTATTGCTTTATGACAAACCCACATGTATTAGGAACAAAATGAGATATTGACCATACAAATTGATGGATTCTTTTCGAATTTATTCAGAATTAAGTGAGTTCGCTCATTTTCACAGAATAAATTCGAAAAGAATCCATTGATATTTATGGTGAATATTTCATTTTGTTCCTATTACATGTGGCTTTGCAATAAAGTAATAAGTCTGAACAATTTTTCCCGTTTTCGGTTTTTCATGATTTTTTGAAAACCAAAAAATTTTCTATTTTCACGTAAAAAATATATTTATTGCTTCAAATTGTCATTATAACTCCGAAACTACTGAGCCAATTGATACGCAATATATATGCGAAAATTTGTACATATCATGGGGAAAATGTTTTCAAAATTCAATCAATCGAAAGAAGAACATTTTACTACTCAATTTTATGTAAATCAAACAAAAAACTAAAATTTTGTGAAAATGAGCGAATTCACTTAATTGTGAATAAATTCGAAAATAATCAATCGCATGTTATGACTGATATCTCATTTCTTCCCTATTACATGCGGCTTTATGATAAAGCAATAAATCTAAACAATTTCTGCCGTTTTCGATTTTTCATGATTTTTTGAAAACAAAAAATTTGCTATTTTCACATAAAAAAAATATATTTTATGCTTCAAATTGTCATTATAACTCCGAAACTACTGAGCCCATTGAAACGCAATATATATGTGAAAATTTGTACATGGCATGAGGGAAATGTTTTCAAAATTCAATCAATCGAAAGAAGAACATTAACTACTCAATTTTATGTATAACAAACAAAAAACTAAAATTTTGTGAAAATAAGCGAATTCACTTAATTGTGAATAAATTCGTAAATAATCCATAAATTTGCATGATCAATATCTCATTTTGCTCCTATATAATAATATGTAATAAATCTGAACAATTTCTGCTGTTTTCGATTTTTCATGATTTTTTGAAAACAAAAATATTTGTTATTTTCACGTAAAAAATAAATTTTTTGCTTCAAATTGTTATTATAACTCCGAAACTACTGAGTCGATTGAAACTTAATATATAAATGGATTAAAGGTTATGCAAATCTCTAACCATTTTTGAGTTATCAAAAAATTTAGTTAAATTTTTTTTAAAAAAAACCTCTCCATAGAATTTAAAATTTGGACCATATTTATACTACTAGAACACAATACATCAAAATTGTGTAGTGGTTTAAAAAGCCTCTAAAATTTTTTCGATTTTGTTGACCTGTGTAATCTAACGTAAAAACTAGAATGTTCTCTTTCCACAATGATCAACTAGAGCTTTTAAAGCTGCTTCACATTTAACGTTATCATACTTATAAACAATGTTAATAACAGCGTATTATCAACATTGTTATTAAGTAGAAGTTTCGAGCACTGGAAATGTTTAGACACATAAATAAATGTAAATCTATTTCAATTTCTGACATAATCTCAAAACGGGTTTCCTTACTTTTGAACTTTAAAACTAAACCTTTCATGTCATCAATTAACTGAATAATAATCCTTTTTTTAAAAAAAAAATAATAAACATTTAACGCTCCTTTGGAAAGTCTACAAGTTTTAATTTTAACCTTGCAAACGATTTTGAGGTTTTTAATGTTTAATAATAACTCCTCAAAGCCTCATAACCTCACTTTGTTGTTCAATCAATAGTTATTGATTCCAGAATGATTAACTTTGCTCTTTGAGAAATTTGTGTTTATTTTTAAGCTTCGATTTAGACTCCATGTCATCATTATTGATATAGACAAACTCAAAATATACTTTTATTACGTACATACAGATATTTAATTTTCTTAATATTAATTCTACAACATTCGTTATTTCATTTACAGCAACAAAAGTTCTTAAAACGACCCGCAGACGATGCCGACAATGGTGCTGAAAACTTTGAGCCGCCTCATAAATTGCCCAATAACAATAATAATAACAACAACAACAATAACAACAATAATGGTTCTGAAAATCTAAAATTCTCCGTCGAAATTGTTCAACAATTGGAATTCACCACATCGGCGGCCAATTCACAACCACAACAGATAAGCACCAATGTTACGGTGAAAGCCCTGACCAATACCTCCGTGAAAAGTGAGCCTGGTGTTAGTACAGCCGGTGGGCCAGGAGGCAGTGGGGGTGGGCAAGGACAGGGCCAAGGTGTTAATGATCCGCAGCAACATAATGGTAATAATAGAGGTGGCGGTGGTGGTATGCATATGGGTAGTGGCGGTGGTCCAAATACAGCTACAAATCTAATGGGTGGCCATAACATGAATGCAGCTCAACAGCAGCAACAACAACAGCAACAACAACAGCAGCAACAACAACAAAAGTCCAATATGGGTGGTTTAGGCAATTTGGTAGAGTGTAAGCGTGAGCCAGATCATGATTTCCCCGATTTGGCTGGTTTGGAGAAGGAGGGTGGTCCGAATAGTAATTTCCCCGGGTTTCCCGAGTTCATGGGTGACGACACCACCGAGGGCAATGAAACCTTTAAGGATCTCATTAATGATTTGCAGGATTTCAATCCGGGCTTTTTGGATGCTCTGGATGAGAAACCCTTATTGGATATTAAAACAGAAGATGGTATTAAGGTGGAACCGCCCAATGTACAAGATTTGATCAACAGTTTAAATGTGAAATCCGAAAATGCCATGGCTCAGTTTAGTGCAGCCTTCGGAGGACCCAACAATGGTGGAGGAGGTGGCATGGGTGGCGGTCCCATGGGTGGTCCCAACAACGATCCACAGGGCATGAATAAAATGCGTTCGCAATTTCAAAATGGTCCGAATACAGGACCCATGTCTGAGCTGTCTTTGGCCGCTCAAACACTCAAACAAATGGCCGAACAACATCAGCATAAAAATGCCATGGGTGGCATGAACTTCCCCAGGCCGCCCATGCACCAGAGTCAACAAGGTCAATTAATGGGTGGCCCGGGACCCAATGGACGCTACAGTGATTATGGCGGTGGTTTTGGGGGTCCCAATGATTTCATGCAAGGTCCCAATGGCCCGCAACAGCATCCCCAGCATCAAAATCTACCACCACAATTCCAACAGAAACCAAATCCTGGTGGCCCCATGGGCGGCAATAATGTTCAGCAGTCTTTCCTTGACATCAAACAGGAACTCTACTATTCCTCACAGCAAAGCGAATTCGATCTCAAACGTCTTCAGCATCAACAGCAAATGCAACATCAGCAACAGCAGCAGCAGCAACAACAACAGCAGCAGCAGCAACAGCACATGTCCCAAGCCAATATGGCTAAAATGGGTCCCAATGGACCGATGGGTGTGGGCAATTTTCCTAAACCGAATGCTCCCGGCCAACAGCAACAATCTCAAACACAAAATCCTTCACAACAGCCACAATACTCGCCCTACAATTCTCCTATGGGTCCAGCTGGTGCTGGCAATCAAAGTCCTGCCGGTCCCAATTTCATGCAAGGTCCACCACGTGGTCCGGGCACGGGTCCAAATCAAGGTGGTCCCTCAAACGTTCCACCCACCATGTCTCCAGCCCAACAATCTCAACAACAGCAGCAACAGCCCCAAACAGCCAATACCAGAGGTCCCAATCCTCAACAAAATACTCCAAATATGGGTGGCAACAGCAATCAAGGCAACCAGACAAATCCAAATGGTCCCAATGCTGGCGCCAATGTAGGTCCCGGCCCCGGCAATGGTCCCACCTCACAGCAGGGTAACCCGAATATGTCGCAGCAGCAGCAACAAACAACTACAACCACATTGCAAATGAAACAGACGCAACAGTTGCACATCAGTCAACAGGGTGGTGCTCACGGCATACAGGTAAGTCGAAGAGAAAGTTTTGAAATATTGAACAATAATTATAACTCATTCAAGAGAATTATGAATTATATAGAATGAAAAGTCTCATGAGAAGGTGTAAAAAAACCCGAAAAACAAACAAAATAACAAATTTTCTTATTATAAAACTTTGTGAAAAGCGAACCGCAACTAAAAATCGAGGTGTTGTATACTAAAATCCTGCTTGTCCTTTAGCATAAAATCCATGAACACAGTATTTGTTGTCCCTCCAACACAAAAAGCTGGCAAAACCTTTATTTTCTCTATGCATTTCGCTAGAAAAATTATCATAAAAATAATGTAAAACTTTCAACTTGCTAAAAGCAAGAAAAGGAAATTATGCACGGAAAAAAAACTCCCCCCTCAAACTTAAAAGGTATTAAACAAAATACCAATTTAAATAAGCATTGGTTGGTATACTAAGCAAACAAACACCCCGTAATCTAACACCCCCTTTTCTTCTAATGCTTTATAAAAACCAACGAGGAATATTAACAAGAAAAACTAATGTTGAATTTTCAAATTAAATTTTTAGCAGAAAATTTAAAATTTATTGAGAACATTTCATGAAATGTTTAAGAATCTAAAAGACAACGGTCATGTTTTATAAAATCAATTAATTTTATTTTTTGAAACCATTAAATAAAATTATTTAAACCTAGTGTGGTGAAACCAAGCCTCATTAATCAAATCAACATAAATCTTTACACTGCTTTTCTGATACACACATGCACTAGTGTTGCCACTTATAAAATTACACATGGTTTAAATACCCCAATTACATGTCCCAGAGAAACTTACAGATTGCCTCTTGATTGCAAAAAGGACTATTTGAAATTTTTAGAAAGAAAAAACTATATTATGAATAAATATTCCCCGGAAATTTTTTTCCCTTTTCCCATTTTTATACCCTTCACCTTCGTGAGAAGGGTATATATGAGTTTGTCATTCCGTTTATAATTTCCACAATATAATTTTCCGACCCTATAAAGTATATATATTCTGGATCCTTATACATAGCGGAGTCGATTAAGCCATGTCCGTCTGGCTGTCTGTTTGTTGAAATCAATTTTCTGAAGACCCCAGATATCTTCGGGATCCAAATCTTCAATAATTCTGTCAGACATGCTTTCGAGAAGTTTCCTATTCAGCAAAATCGGTCCACAAATGGCTGAGATATGAGGAAAAAACCAGGACAACCTCGATTTTTGACCTATTTTTGATCTATATCTGGATTACTAAGTCATTAATATAGACAATATGGATATCTAATGATAGATATATCAAAGACCTTTGCAATGCCGTATATAAGACCATAGTAAGTTGGACCTACAATGGGTCAAAATCGGAAAAAAAATTTTAACCCGAATTTTTTTTTACCAAAAAAAAAAATATAAAAAACCAAAAAAAATTTTAAAATTTAAAAAAAAAATTTTAATTTAAAAAAAAAAATTTAAATAACAATTCGAAAAAAAATTTTTCCAAAAAATTAAAAAACAAATTTGGAAAAAAAAATAAATTTTGTTTACCTAAAAATATTTAAAATTTGTATTTTGAACTATAATTTGGTAAAGGGTATATAAGATTCGGCACAGCTGAATATAGCTCTCTTACTTGTTTCCATTCAAATTCAATGGGAAAAATCTCCCGATTTAGAAACTTTTTATATTTATGGTCTATTCAATTAACAATATATTTCCACATTTCTACTACTGATTCAGAATTTGACACGAATTTTATATACATATGTACAAAATAAACAGCTTTTTAAAAAACACATAGGCTATTTTGTAGTCAGTTAAGAAAAAAGTGTCTATTGCGTATAAATGTATGCAAATGTAGGAAATTGTACGAGGATGAGTCCAAATATTTAAGGCGGAGAATAAGACAGAATCTTTGAACCAAATATGAATAATTTTTGAGTCATTGTTCAAATGACACAGACAGTTATTACTTTCATTTATTTTTTAGTTGAAATAAAAAGTAGACTTTTTGAATTTTTTCGATTTTGGAAATAGTATGTATCAACTTTTCGAACTTTCGACTTTTTTAAATTTTTTTAATAGTCGACTTTTGGTAATTTATAAAAAGTAGAATTTTCGAATATTTTCGACTTTTTTTTAACTTTACAATATCTTAGTGTAAAAAATACCTAGTTTCTACATTCTGTGAAACAAAAAGTCGAATTTTCGAACTTTCGACTTTTTTAAAATTTTGAATAGTTAACTATTCGACTTTTGGAAATTTATGAACATTTTCGATTTTTAAAAAGTCGACTTTTCGAACTTTCGACTTTTTTAAAATTTTGAATAATCGACTCTTCGACTTTTGGTAATTTATGAAAAGTCGACATTCCGACTTTTTTATTTAAATCGACTTTTCGAATATTTTCGACTTTTTCCACAATGTTACCAGTATTATTGTAAAAAATGTTCAAAAGTCGACTTTTATAAATTTTTTTTTTAAATCGACTTTCGAATATTTTCGACGTTTTTTTAATATTTTACCATATCTTAATAAAAATAAAAAAAATACATAGTTTCTACAGTTATTGATGAGCATTTTCAATGTTAGATTTGAATCGACTTTTTTCAACAAAAAGTCGTTTGTTCGAACACATACAATACAATCTTAAATTTTTTTTATTGGATTTTAAAATTACTTTAATTACATATGAAGTGGCAACTCTAGCATGCACAATACACATTTAATTTGTGTGATTGTGTTTTTATGTTTTTTTTGTTGTTTTTGGGAGAAACATGTTAAAAATTTTAAGCTTTTTAACATTATCAATTACTTTGAAACAGGGATGGAAAAGTGAGTTCTTAAATATAACTTAAATTTAAAAAAAACAAAACAAAATCGATGCTGACTAATTTAAATAAAATATCTAATATTTTGTTGAGAAAAACTATTATTTCAACAAGTACAGTTGCCAAGCTGAATATTCTGTTTCGAATTAGTCCTGAATTATGTCTGAATACCGAAACCGAAACTTTTATTAAAATCAAAGATTTTATAATTTGGAAGAAGAACAAGTTCCCTCAAAAATAACTTATGTTTAAGATGCTGATAAAATTGAGGTGAAGTCCAGAATATAAAGGAAATACTGCTGAATCATGCTTAAAATTAAGGAATTAAAAGTTTCGGTTTATTTCGTATTAAGCCGAATATTAATTTTTTGGCGAATATTATGTACGGTTCGATTTAGGCCTGAAAATCTCCCAGAAAGTACCTGTAATTTGTTCCCTTGCAAGAAAATAAAAAATATATAGCACAAGTAAGAGAGCTATATTCGGCTGTGCCGAATATTATATACCCTCACCAAATTATACTTCAAAATAAAATATGTTAAATATTTTTAGATAAAAAAAAAATATTTTTTTTCCAAAGTTGTTTTTTTAATTTTTTGGAAAAAATATTTTCGGGTTAAAAAATATTTTTTTCAATTTTGACCCATTATAGCTCCAACTTACTATGGTCTTATATACGTCGTTGGAAAGGTCTTTGAAATATCTATGTATTAACATAACAAATATATGAAAAAAATAAATATTTTATGCATTAAATATGTGGCTTAAATTTATGTTTTCTTTATACTGGAGAATGCTATTGATTATTTTTTTATTTAAAAAATCAAAGTGAATTCTACTGAATTTTTTTAACGAAGTTTATTTTTAATTTCAGGAAAATGTTTTTAATTTTTTAGAAACTTAATTTTCTAAACGAAATAATTCTACTTGCAGCTTTTAGTATATTCGTCCAGCTACTATTAAAATACTATTTAAATAATGACAAATTTTGTTATTTTTGATAATTTGAAAAACTTAACGAAACTTTAGCTATATTTGCTATAAAGTTTCGTTAAGTTTAATAAATTGAACACATTTCACAAATTTAAATAGCAGCTTATCCATGTTAAACGAATATACTAAAAGCTTTTACATGCAACTTTTTGTATATTCGTTTAACTGCAATAAGCTGCTATTTAAATTTGAGAAATCTCTTCTTTTTGACATTTTATTTAGATTAACTAAACTTCTTCTTCTAAATTTACTAACATTGTTTCACACATATTTGTTTAAATTCGAAAAGTATATTAAAGAAATATCCTATTTTTCGGATAATGAAAATTTTGTTTCTAAAACTTTTAAGATGCGTTTAAGATAAGCTTTTATCATGTTCGTTAATCTACTACATACATATTTATATGTAGAAATATTTATTATTTTGCAAGACATATGAAACTTAACGAAATCATTTATTTTAATTAAATTTATTAAAAGTAACTTTTCCATATTTTAGAAATAAAATTAGAAAAATTTTATTTTAATTAAAAAAAATTTTTATTTTTATATTATAACGAAATTTAATATTAACATAGATTATTATCTACTATTTAAATCTAGAAAATTTCAAAAATTTTGACAATTTATAAGAGTTAACGAAACTTTTATTTTTAAATTATTAAATATAGACAATCCACAATTTAAATTTAAAAAATAAAATGTTTTTTGACAATTTCTAAAACTTAACGAAAGCTTTTACAAGCAGCCTTAAGTACATTCATTTGTCATAGATAAGCTAAATCTCGAAGATAAAATTTACTAAAGTTAATTTTTTTCTATATGTGTTTCAATTGATTAAGATTCTTTTTAATTTCCCAGAAATTTCATATTTTTGGCCATTTGGAAATCTAAACGAAACATTTTTAAACTAAATTTACCAAATGCCGTACCACTGAACTTACCATCCCTGCCTTGGAATGTAATTTTTATAAGCTTTTCTTTTTTTTATTTCTCCAGTTTTATGTGTTTTTGAGTTTTTACATTTGTATGTATGTGTGTATATGTGTCAATTTATCATTACTTTTGTTGGCTCCACTCTGTTGAGTATTTTGAGTGGAGCATGATGCAATTGAGAGAGAGAGTGTAAGTTTGTGTTTTCTTTTTTTTTACAATTGTCTATTCGATTATAGTTGAGTTTATTTGTTTATTTTTTTTTTGGAATATGGGGTTAATGTTTAGAGGGACCAGCTTTTTATAAATAAATATAAAATAAAATATTGTCTGTGTTTTTAAAGCATATTTTCTTAAACAGTAAACATTTTGAAAAACTTTTGATAGATCGTTTGTGGGGTTTATAGTCTTGCTAATAACGTTAATGATAATAAGCTAATTTGGTTTACACATGACTCAGATATAAGCAATTGAAAACTTGTTCAGATTATTTTCAATAATTTAGTTTGTTGCTGGCCACCCCAAATTTCCAGGCTGAAAGTCATTTAACATCATTTCAACCGCACACTTTTTCAAAAATCAACATAATGACATAAATAACAATATAAAAACCATTTTTATTACACTCAAGCAAACACAAAAACTAAAACACTCAATTCACTTGTTTGTTCACACTCAAAATAAAAAGCAATTTTTCTCTCTCCCTATACTTTAATGCTCTTTGCCGGTTTGTGGAATTTCACTCAATTTGTTTTTATCGTAAAACAGTATTAAGGGATATTTTTCTTTAACTTCTCCCACTTTAAATTAGAACTATAAAAAGTTTAAAATTTTAAATTGTATGGCTCCTAAAAAACACTTGACTTTATAACAAACCGCTTGCTTAATAGATCTTTCTAAACATGCCAAATACTATAAATAATCAAGAAGGTTTATTGGGGGAAAATAACATTTTATACAGAACAAGAGAGCTATAGAAAGAGTGAGATTATTCTGTTATGTTAAAGTTATTTTGCTCAATTAATATCCCTTGTTATACTTATGTTGTTGAAAATCTAGTATATTTTTTTTGTTGTTATCACAAATATTACCAAGCCATATGTTAATATTTCTATTTTTGTTGCCAGCGAATGCATAACATAAATATAAACTGACTCTTAAAACAAATTAATTTCTAAA
This sequence comes from Calliphora vicina, assembly GCF_958450345.1. Classification (NCBI taxonomy): domain Eukaryota; kingdom Metazoa; phylum Arthropoda; class Insecta; order Diptera; family Calliphoridae; genus Calliphora; species Calliphora vicina. The sequence continues at coordinate 28,925,217 of NC_088784.1, forward strand.
TTATTCAACAAATAATTTCGTTGGTTTTTTTTGAGGTTACAGCTTTTTGATTTTACTATTATTTCCGTTTTAGAAATGTAACTAACATCCTGTTTGAAATCAATTATTATTTTAGGAAACCTTTAGAGGTGTTTTAATATGAAAATACAAGGTATTTTAAAAGAAAGAAATAACAATATTTAAATATTTTGAAAGCTTTAGAAATTTTATAATTTTGAAATTCCATCAAAATGGCTTTATCCATGTTTTTATGGAAATCTATTTTTGTTATAAGCCTGCAAAACAGATTTCATTTCATTTGTTAATTAATGGTTTTACGAACTAAACTATAATTATTCATATAAGAGGCTGAGGACTAAGTAAGGTATAGTATATTAGAATAGCAAATAGCTATCAGCAAACTTATTATAGCTACATACCTATTTTATTTCCTAAATAAACTATTTAATATTCCTTTTATATTTTTCAAATACTTTGTATTCTGTCCCAAAAACAAAATCTTGTATTTTTTTATGTTTTTCTTTCCCACTTTTCGTTCTACCCCAAAAAGGACATTAAAAAAGATTTTAAATGTACATTTAAAAGTTTTTGCTGTTTTTTTTTCGAAACGTAACATAACATTACTTTAGGAAATAGTTTTTGAAAGATTTGTACAAGCAAAGAAATTTATTTTTTTGTGTAGGTTTTATTTCAAAAAAAGATTTAAGCAATGTTATTTAATAAAAAAGACAATTTTATAAAGATTTAGTTTATTTTAGATAAAAAGGGAAATCTTATTGTATGTTTTTCACACTTAAGCGTATGATAGATATTATTTACATTGCATTAAGCATACGTCTTGGTGTACAAGAAATTATACTCAATTTAAGCCTCTGGCGTATGAATAATATTATTTAATTTATAATAAGTATACGGCATATTTTTAGGGGCCAGTTCATAAGTAAACTGTAAATCATTTAAATTTTTTAAAGAACTTCTGTAACTTTAATTTTCGATAGAAAAGTTATCGATAACTTTAGTTTTCTACAGAAAAGTTATGGATAACTTTAATTTTCAATAGAAAAGTTATGGATAACTTTAATTTTCAATAGAAAAGTTCTAGATAACTTTAGTTTTCTATAGAAAAGATCGATATCATTAATTTTCTGTAAAGTTATCCATAACTGTAATATTTAATATAAAATTTAACGATAATTAAAAAATGTATAGAAAAGTTATCTTTAACTTTAATTCTCTGTAGAAAATTTATCGATAACTGTAATATTCAATAGAAAAGTTATCGATAACTTAAATAATCTATGGAAAAGTTATTTTTAACTTTAATATTCTACAGAAAAGTTATCGATAACTTTGATTTTCTATAGAAAACTTGTCATTCATTTTAATTTTCTATTGAAAAGTTATCGATAACTTTAATTTTCTATAGAAAATTTATCGATAACTGTAATATTCAATAGAAAAGTTATCGATAACTGTAACATTCAATAGAAAAGTTATCGATAATTAAAAAATCTATAGAAAAGTTATCTTTAACTTTAATTTTCTATAGAAAAGTTATCTTTAACATTAATTTCCTATAGAAAAGTTATCGATAACTTTAATTTTTATAGAAAAGTTATCGATAACTGTAATATTCAATCGAAAAGTTATCAATATTTAAAAAAATCTATAGAAAAGTTATCTTTAACTTTAATTTTCTATAGAAAATTTATCGATAACTGTAATTTTCAATAGAAAACATATTTATTACTTTAATTTTCTGTAGAAAAGTTATCTTTAACTTTAATATTTTATTTATTTATTTATATTTATTTATAGACAAGTTATCGGTAAAATTAATTTTATATAGAAAAATTATCGATAACTTAAATTTTCAATAGAAAAGTTATCGATAACTTTATAAAAAAATTTTCGATAGAAAATTTATCGATAACATTAATTTTCTATAGAAAAGTTACCGATAACTTAAGTTATCTATAGGAAACTTTAATTTTCTATAGAAAAGTTATCGATAACATAAATGTTCTATAGAAAAGTTATCGATAACTGTAATTTTCAATAGAAAGGTTATCGATAGCTTTAATTTTCAATAGAAAAGTTATCGATAACTTTAATTATTTATAATAAAATTTTCGATAACTTTAATTTTCAATAAAAAACATATCGATAACTTTAATTTTCAATAGAAAAGTTATCGGTAAATTTAATTATTTATAGAAAATTTATCGATAACTTTAATTTTCTATAGACAATTTATCGATAACTTTTTTATCGATAGACAAATTTTCGATTACATTAATTTTCTATAGAAAATTTATCGATAACTTTTTTATCGATAGAAAATTTATCGATTACATTAATTTTCCATAGAAAAGTTATTGATAACATTAATTTTCTATAAAAAAGTTATCGATAACTTTAATTTTGTATAAAAAAGTTATCGATAACATTAGTTTTCTATAGAAAAGTTATCGATGACATTAATTATATCTAAAAAAGTTATCGATAACTTTAATTTACTTTGAAATTGTTATCGATAACTTAAATTTTCTATAGAAAAGCTAATTAGAATTTTCTAAAAAAAAATTATCGATAGCATTAATTTTCTATAGAACATTTATCGGTTACTTAAATTTCATAAGAAATATCATCGATAACTTAAATTTATCGATAATTTTCTATATAACTAAGTTTGTACAAATACAATTAATTTTAATTAATATTTATAAATAAAACCACCTCAACGTGTGATTAATATTATTTAACTCATATTAATCATACGTCATGTGCCACAAAATATTTATCAACAACCGCTGACCCCTCATACAAACGTTAAAAAACAAACCTTTTTGGCTTTTTAATTAAATATATTCTCATCTTTATAAATTAATGTTTGGTTTTGCTGTTTTTTTTTGTTATTTTAAACACATTGATTTTAACTCGTGATTAATTTAAATTTATAGTTAAAACAATTTATTGGCGTGTAATCTTTGCGATTAAAAATAGTGTTTAATTAGAGGGCATTGAACTTGTGCTGTTTGGGTTTATTGTTTTCCAGAGCATTATTTAACTTATTTGTTATTAAAATGCTAGTGAAAATATACATTTGTTATTTCAAAGTTTATAACAATTTAGAACTTTTCTTTTAAATTAATAATCGAGAAAGCAACCAAGGACACTTCAATTAAATTCACCTCCATTTAAGTAAATGCCTTTTAGCCAATTAATGTCTATGGTTTAATTAAATTTTCTCATTTCTCTAACAAGTGATATTTAACATTTGACTAATACTCGTATTAAATTGCCTGTATTTTCATTACTTAAATATTTAAATCAATTTAAAGGTAATTCTCTTCAAATTAATATAAAACAAACATGCAAGGCCTTCTTTGAACCCACAACAACAAATGACAAATGATGTTAACACAACAACTATTTACGGTTTTTTTTTCAAGCGGAACTATTTAAGGCATGTTTGTGAAGAAAGTATCAAATTTCAAAAAGAAAATTGGTTAAATACAATACTATAGGAACATTTTTTTTTTAAATTTAAATTAAATTCAAAGAATACTCTAAATGCGTGAAATAGTACGCAAATTCTATAAAATTTTATTTCAAGTTTTACTAAAATCATTCAGGAATTTAAGATTTTCTTCATAAAACTTCTGAATAACATAAGTTTTTTATAGAAAATATATCGCTAGCCTAGTTCTTCTATAGAATACTTCTAGTTGCTTAACAAAAAGTTTCGTTAAATCTAATATGGTTAGAAATTATTCAAATTCAGTAATAATTTTTATAAAAAATAATTAGATCTATAATTTGTCTCCAAATTGAATGTGGTTTGTGTCTGTACTCAATCAAAAATCTCCCATAAGAAAAATTATACTTAATTTTAAACAACTCCCAATAAAAAACAAGGAGTTTATTGAAAACATATAAAAGTTCATTAAATTCATATTAACAGTTTTTTTTATATACATATTCCTTTAGCATTTCCCATGTATTTTAAATTTAAAACGTATAATTTTTCAAACAGTTTGTCAAGTGAACAAACAAACAGCAAAAAAACGTACTTGTCTTTAAACTGAAACGAACAAACAATAATTCGAACGAGTAATCGTTTACTGGCAACGAACATCACAAACGAACGAGTGATATTAATGTATGTGTAAAATTTATCACTATAAAACTTTAATATTACGTATACTTTTCACCTTAACCCATCTCACTGTATCAGCACTAGCACCAACACCATTGCCACCCTCGACTATTTTTTATTTTCTTCGCCCTATTGCCATTACAGCAAATGGCCTGGACTCTTCTTGGTATCTCTCATACTACTGCTGCTTACACTCTCTCTCCCACCGCTCTTTGGTGGGTTCTATGCAATTACTATACATATTTACACGACAACATCGTATAAATAATTTATTTGTTAAAACAAATAAGAGTTTAATAACTAACGACGCGTCATGTTAACGGTATTTTAACCTTATAGAAGCAGTAAAGAGGACAGCAATCAGCAATGATGGTAACATCCCTTATGTTTGTTAACATTTTGCTTAAACAGAGAGTGTAGAGTGCCTTAATACTCAGGGAGAGAAATTAAAAGAGTTGTTAATGATACACACACACACTTATGAGTGAGTTGTTTTTTCTGGCTCCAAAGGATTCTGCGCAAATTTTTTTCTATCCTCCAAATTACCCCCTTTTATTACATTTTGAGCATTTTTCTGCTAGGCAGCATGGGAGAGTTGTATGCGGTATGTTGGTGTGTGTCTGTATGCTGGAAATTAAAAAAAGAAATTCTAGTCTCTGTAGACTCATAAATTATACCGCGTTTGGTTCTTAATGTCCTGTACGTGTTTTATCATGTTTAATTTTATTTAAAAAGGGAAAAAATACTGCCTGAAAACGGCACAGCAACAGAAATACGTTCAAAATTTCTATTTTCCTTTCCAACTTTTAATCGTAAAAATCTTTTGGAACAAATATAAAGAATAATAAAAAGAAATAAATTCTTGTAATATTTGTTTTTTAATTTACTTTTCTATTCAAAAAATATTTTTTTTTTAAAAAATTTAAAGTTTTCATGTAAATTGTAATTCAAATCCTTGCGAGTGGTTTGTAGGGTTACTAACGAACTGGCTACTCTTTGCATAAAAAACCATTGGTTGCATCACCATCATTACTACAGAAAAATATCTCTAACAATATATTTAGGTAATTGATACACACATACCTATACATACAAACATAAAACTACACGGAGAGAAAATTTATAAAATTAGTGTACTAAAGAAAATCTCTTGATAACATCATTTAATATAGAAATTAAATTTTAATTTTTTAGAGATAATTTAACACTTCAGAAAATTTATAGAAATTTGTAGATAACTTAAATAAAAATACAATTTTATCTTTCATTTCATAAACATAATTGATCGATAATTATAATTATCTATTGAAAAGTTAACAATAATTTTTTTTTAATTTTCTATAGAAAAGTTATCGATAACTTTAATTTTGTGTAGATAATTTATCGAGAACTTTTTTATCAATAGAAAAATTATCGATTAAATAATTTTTCTATAGAAAAATTTTCAATTACATTGATTTTCATAAGAATAGTTATCGACTGTAGTAATAATATGAAAATGAAAACTTAATATTTTTCAATATAAAACACAAAGTTATACACCTACATCGACAACTTTAATTTTCTATAGAAAAGTTTATTTTCTTTAACAAATTTGTATCGACAACTTTAATTTTGTATAGAAAAGTTATAGATAACTTTAATTTTCTATATAAATGTTATCGATAACTTTAATTTTCTATAGAAAAGTTATCGATAACTTTAATTTTCTATAGAAAAGTTATAGACCTTTAGTTTTATTTAATAGGGTTGTGGTAGACCAATTTTGTATAGAAAATTTATTGATAACTTTAATTTTGTATAGAAAATGTATCGATTACTTTAATTTTGTATAGAAAATTTATCGATAACTTTAATATTCTATAGAAAATTTATCGATAACTTTAATTTTCTATAGAAAAGTTATCGATAACTTTAATTTTCTATACAACAGTTATCGATAACTTTAATTTTCTATAAAAAAGCTATTTATACTTTAATTTTCTATAAAAAAGTTATCGATAACTTTATATTTCTATAGAAAAGTTATCGATAACTTTTATTTTCTATAGAAAAGTTATAAATAACTTTAATTTTATATTGAAAAGCTTTCGATAACTTTATATTTCTATAGAATATTTACCGATAACTTTTATTTTGTATAAAAATTAATTTTCTACAGAAAAGTTATAGACCTTTAGTTTTATTTAAAAGGGTTGTGGAAGACCAATTTTCTATAGAAAATTTATAGATAACTTAAATTTTATATAGAAAATTTATCGATAACTTTAATTTTATATAGAAAAGTTATCGATGACTTTACTATAAAAAGTAAAGTAACTTTAATTTAGTATAGAAAAGTTGTCAATAACTTTAATTTTGTATTGAAAAGTTATCGATAACTTTAATTTTCTATTGAAAAGTTATCGATAACTTTAATTTTCTATTGAAAAGTTATCGATAACTTTATATTTCTATAAAAAATTTATCGATATCTTTAATTTGCTATAGAAAAGTTATCGATAACTTTAATTTTCTATTGCAAAGTTATCGATATCTTTAATTTTGTATAGAAAAGTTATCGAAACTTTATTTTTGTATAGAAAAGTTATCGATAACTTTAATTTTGTAGAGAAATATTATCGATAACTTTAATTTTGTAAAGAAAAGTTATTGATTACTTTAATTTTCTTTAAAAAAATTATCGATATTTTTAATTTTCTATAGAAAAGTTTTCGATAACTTTAATTTTCTATAGAAAAGTTATCGATACCCTTAATTTTCTATAGACAAGTTATCGATAACTTTAATTTTCTAGAAAAATGTTATCGATAACTTTAATTTTCTAGAAAAAAGTTTATCGATAACTTTAATTTTCTATAAAAAAGATGTCGATTACACAAATTTTCTTAGAAAAGATATCAATTTCTTATATCTTTTCTTTTTTTTTTCTAATATTGTATTTTTATAAAAATTTTGCCTTTTTACTGATACTAGGATCGCCTGGTGACCGAAATTCGACCACTTTTAAAACGCTTTTTACCACTTTTATGGAAAGAATTTTTAAATAATTTTTTATATTGTGCATATCTAGAGATAGAAACCTTTTAAACCATATATGTTTCATCAATATTGGTGGTCAATAACATATTTAAAAGTGTACCACAAAAAAACGTGTGGCCTATTTATATATAAGATTTTCATAAATCATATTTTGTTTTTGTGTCTTCCTTGAATTTAGCTATGATTCGATTTTCTTAAAAATCTCAGCAAATTTGCTGATATTGCATCTTTATTTTTGTATTGACAATTTCAATTATAAAGAAAAATAAATCAATAAATTTCAAATAAGTCATCTTTGCATGAGTCATATATTTACTTAGAATTATAAAAATACAAATTTCCACAAATTAAAATCACGCTTAAAAATTATGTGCCATAAATCATTGTAAAGAGTTAATAGAACCATCAAAAAAAGTATTTTCGTACTAAATGCATATTAAAAGCTGAGTAATTTTACATGTTATCTTTGTCTAAAAGAAATTGTTAAAATTGTTTTAAATCGTCATTTTATTATTTTTAAATGATTAAATAATAGTCATCATAACAATCAAAATAATAGTAAAAACGTACATAATACTACACACATCCTTATTAAATTGCAACAGTGCAATAGTACTTACCTCCATGTTTTTTTGTTTGCCTCTTTGCCTGTTACTCCCTCTCTCACTCTCTTTTACAAATATTACCCATCATGTTTTTCTTTAATTATTTAGCCTTAAGTAAGTGACTTAAAACGACAGATTGTTTCTATTTTTATTTGCTTTTTTCAGCTTCTTCTTCTTTTAGTTTGTCTTCTTTTATTAGAATTTTTTAGTGTGTTATTTTTGTTTTTATTTGTAATATCGAGTATTTGCAAGCTCAACAACAACATTGTGAAAAGTGTGCAAGAAAATGCAAAAAATAAACACACACACAACAAACACATAGCGAAAAAATAACGTCATCATTGATTGCAGTTTTTTTTAGAAAAGAATTCCTATTGTTGTTTTATTTTTATATGTTTGTATGTATAATATAAGTATTTCTTATTTAAATAGAAAAAATACGTCAATTATAAACACATCGAATTGTTTAGAAACTTAAATGTTTGGAATGTTTTATTTTGTTAAACAAACGAAAAAAAAGATTACTAATCGTACACATAGAGAAAAAATTATATATTCTTTATTTTCTGTCAATAAATTGTCTAGAAATTTGTAATTCTTATTGTATGCATTTAATTTAAAATACTTTGTTTTTTATCTAGAAACTGTGTAAACAGCTTGTAATTATTTTTAGATTTCTTTTAATCAGGTATGAGTATTGAGCCCTTGAATAATAAATTAACAAATTTAAACTTGTATATAAATCACATTGCAATGTCTAAGGTAATTTACTGTCACTGTACAGAGTCAGTCAGCCAGCCAAACAAACATCCAGACGTTTTGCTTGGCTAATTTCAGTCAACATCTGACAAATTGACATTGTTTATTGTTTGAAATGGTGAATTTTTAATTTAAATGAAATTAAATTTAACAAAAATAGAAAAAAACTGTATGTATAATTTAAAAAAATACAGATTTATAATTCTTCAAGTGACATTTTACTAATGTGTATTTAAATTGAATCTTTTTTAATAGTACTGTTTGATTTTTCTTAAAGAAATTTGTAATTATTAAAAGGAATACCAAATTCGGTGCAGTATTCGAAATAAACAAGTATACTTTCAGGCGTTTTTATTGTATATTTATTTTTTAGACTTGAAAAGAACTTTACTCTCATGCCCTTTATTCTCTGTATATATATTTATGTATGTAATATCTCTAGCGTTAGTATAATATCGTAAATTTTACATTGTAGTAAATTTTAATTATAATTGTTGAAACTCTCCTACATTGTTGCCACAAATTCCTAACATTTACTGCATTTGCCACTATCTTTCGTAGGTCATATTTATTTAGTTGATTTTATGTTAGTTTTGTCTTAAAATCGTTCGCCTTCTACGTCCAGATGAAGGAAATACTGAGTACGTGTGATAATTTTGTTTTTCATTCTCCACCAGATCTAAACAAAGTAATCACTTTTAATGCGTATTTTCTTTTTCTACGATTAGCAAATAAACACACGCGTTTTTAATAAATTCTTTTAGTATTTTTAATCTTAATAATAGATTGTTATTTAACGGCAAAGGTGGAGGAAATTGCACAACAGATGTGGTTTGGGAAATAGCAAAGTAGAGAAATAGTATCTATAGAAAATTTATTGATAACATTTATTTTTTATAGAAAAGTTATCGAAAACATTACTTTTCTATAGAAAAATTATCGATAACATTAATTTTCTATAGAAAAGTTATCGGTAACATTAATTTTCTATAGAAAAGTTATCGATAACATTAATTTTCTCTAGAAAAGTTATCGATAACATTAATTTTCTATAGAAAAGTTATCGATAACATTAATTTTCTATAGAAAAGTTATCGGTAACATTACCATTCTATGGAAAAGTTATCGATAACTTCAATTTTCTATAGAAAAGTTATCAATAACTTAAATTTTTTATAGAAAAGTTATCGATAACTTTAATTTTGTATAGAAAAGTTATCAATAACTTTAATTTTGTATTGAAAAGTTATCGATAACTTTATATTTCTATAGAAAATTTATCCATGTCTTTAATTTTGTATAGAAAAGTTATCGATAACTAATTTTGTAAAGAAAATTTATCGATAACTTTAATTTTGTAAAGAAAATTTATTGATAACTTTAATTTTGCATAGAAAAGTTATCGATAACTAAAATTTTCTCTAGAAAAGTTATCGATAACATTAATTTTATACAGAAAAGTTATCGATAACATTAATTTGCTATAGAAAAGCTATCGATAACATTCACTTTCTATAGAAAAATTAACGATAACATTAATTTTCTATAGAAAAGCTATCGATAACATTAATATTATATAGAAAAGTTATCGATAATTATATTTCTATAGAAAAGTCATCGTTAACATTAATTTTATATAGAAAAGTTATCGATAACATTATTTTTATATAGAATTGTTATCAATAACGTTAACTTTCTATGGAAATCTTATCGATAACTTTAACATTTTTATAAAAAATGAATAATTTTCTATAGAAATGTTATCGATAACTTCAATTTTGTATATAAAGTTATCGATAATTTTAATGTTCTATAGAAAATGTATCGATAATTTTAATTTTCTATAGAAAATTTTTCGATAACTTCAATGTTCTATAGAAAATTTTAATTTTCTATTGACAATTTATCGATAAATTAAATTTTCTATAGAAAATTTATTGATAACTAATAATGCATATAGAAAAGTTATCGATGGCTTATATTTTTTATAGAAAAGATAGAGATAACTTCAATTTTCTATTGAAATTATTTGATCACTTTAATTTTATATAGAAAAGTTTTCTATTTTCAAACATTGCACTGTTGCTAAATTAAATTTGCTCAGCTATGCTATATTACTTACATTCCTTTTAAGTGTATTTGTTTTGTATTGTTTTAATCAGAATTTATCATTTTTTTTTTTTGCTCCCTCACTCTCTATATCTGTCGCTAAAGTATATGAATGTGTGTATGTGTTTGTATGATATTTATTTTGTTACCCGCATCATTATAATAATTTTCTTCCTCTTTTAATGTTTTACTTCCGTTTTCCTCTCAACTCTCTGTACAAACACACATGCCCCCACACTCACATAAGAAGATTTTGATTCTTATTGTGTGTTTTGAGATTTTAGGCAAGTTCAACTATTTTGATTTTTATTCACCTTTAATTTTGACAAGATTTTTCCGTTTTCTTTTTGCACATTACTGATTACCTGCTATTTATCTGTACAATTTTCTCCGAGAGATCTCTTTATGTTTTTGGGTAATATGTTTCAGCATTTTGTTGTTCTATAAAATTTTATGTTGAATATAAAAATTGTTGCTTTTCTGTTACATTTGGTTGATATTTGGTGTGGTGGAAGTGTAGGGGGATTTTCTGTGATATATATCTGTTTGTGTGTATCTTACCTGTGTAGGTAAGCAAGCAGCCTGTCAGAGTTTTAGTTATAGTTGTTACAACTGAGGTGTTGTATTAAATTTACCATTATAAGAAATTATAATGCTTGTAATCGTTTGTTTTATAAAACATCAGCAAAAAAAACAGAAAAAATATATGTATATAACTAGATTTGTTTTGATAAGAATATGAAAAAAAAATGCAAAGAATTTATTCTTTTTTAAGGCAGTTCAAAGCAAAAACTAATTTTCAATATAAAATGTTGCTAAAAGTATTCAAAAATGTTCTTAGATTTGAACAATATTTTAAGTTATAATAATAATTTAGTTCAGTTAGCTAAATTTCGTTTAGGTCTGGCCGAAATTTATAACAGAAGTGATATTTTGTTAGTTAAATTTAATATATTATAAAGCTGTAGCTCTAGATAATCCGAGCAGCTTTATTTTTGATATATCTGACCACACAGGACCAAATTTTCACTGTAATAAAAACATACTTTAGTTAGCAACAGTTTCATCAAAATTTAAAGCCTACCGTTAGGCGCCACATTTAATTTTTTATATTTAATGCTTTTTAACAATTCATTCCTTTACACTCGCCCCCAAAAACCAGCGCTTAGGGAGATAGAAAAAAATAGCAATAGATGGAGAATAAGAATAAGTACTTAATTTAATACATTACTATATAATCTTATGGGAATTAGAATATTTATTTTTATGTTTATTTTTGCTTATGCTATTTGGTCATGGTGGTACTATACAAACGTATGAATGTAAGTAAGTATTTCTTATATTAACTACATTTTTATTATTTAATCTAATTTAATGGATGTTTATGATAATATTTGCTTACTTTTTTCATCTTTTTCGGTTTCATTTGTGAATTCTATAGATTTTTTTGGTGTTTTGTTATTGCTTACAAAAATTATTAATAATTTAATTTTTGTAAGCATTTATCATTGGAATAAATAATTATTGTCTTAAAATTTAAAATTACATAATTTTTTTGTTGCTTATTAATTTACTAAGGCAGGCGTCATGCAGGCTGTTGGTTGCTTAAAACTCAACAAACCACCAAATTTCGAAAATTGTATGCCAGCCAACAACATTTGTTGCTTATTTTTAATTATTTTATGTATTTAGACTCCAAGAAAAATAAAGTACATTTGGCTCTATTTCCATTAGACTTTAATGTAGAACAAGTGTAAAGCAAAACTAAATAACATTTTCACTCTTCCCACTCTGCTGCCTTAGAACAGCAACGGGGAGAGTATGAGTGTAAAATGCCACTTACATTACATTTCCTTTTTTAATTACCACAAGGCATGCCACACCGTTGTTGTTCCATCGTCTCCATCATGTAATAGTCTATTTTTTCTGGTTTCTATTGTTGTACAATTTTGTTTGAGCTCCAACATGAGAAGCTCAAAGTGTTCGAAAACGAGTCATTGTTGCAAAGAGAGAGAGAGAGGGAGAGATAGAGACAGAGTCAAAGAAAAATGTATTTTAATCCATTTGTTTTTGCCGCCTAATTGTATGTTATTCTTTTCTGCTTTATTTTGTTCTTCATTTTAATTTTCTATTCTGTTGCATAAATATAAATTATAATATTAAATAAACAAAGACTACAACACAGAGTAAAAGAAGACAATTTATTAATTTGTAGTGGTTAAATACCATTTTTATTGTAATGAAAATTTGTCTTCTTTTGTGTTACGTTTATTTAGCATAATTTGCTGAAGCATATTTGTAGGCGTTAAGAGAAATTAGCAAAATTTTAATTTTGAATGGTTGAAATAAGAACAAAATTTATTTGCTTTAGCAAAATCAATAAAAATAATGGGAAGGAAAAGATGTTAAACACTAAAAATCACTACAATTTAAATAGTTGAATTTAACTTTACTGCGGTCTTTTAAAAAATACCACAATAAACAAATTAAAAATAATTTTAAACGTCTTTAAATTGTTGGAATTGAACAAGAATTTTAGTATCAAATATTTTCATTCATTTAAAATTTTTTTTAATTAAAAATTTTATTAAATTTCCTACACACGATTTGTTAAAATTATTTAAAAAAAAATCAATGATGTAACATAACATTTATTTTATAAAAATGTTCTAGATTTTATAAATGTTCTACATTTTCAGCATTTTCTATAATTTAATAAATATTAATCAAATTAACACATTTAACTCAATTAAAACTCAATATTATTTACACTAATACATAAATACAACAACAATTGACTGAAGGAAGTTAAAAAAAAGCCTTAAGTGTTGAAATGCTAAAACAAAATCTATTAGAATTCTTGAAAAATAATACAGCCATAACAAAAAAAGGAAAAGCTTACCAGACCAAAATCCAATCAAATGGTACTTGTTGTTGGAAAAGAGAAGAAATGAAATACATATGAACATTAGGATGAAACCAAACAAATAGTTCTGTTTTAAAGATAATTATCATTTCAGTTTATTGATCTTATTGTTTAAAAGAAGAAGAAAAAAAAAATTTGATTGTATATAAAAGAACATTTTTACACTTGATTAAAAATATAATTGCCCAATTCACAATCGTTCAAACTAAATTTTTCGAATCAAAATATTAATAAAAAAAATTACGACATACGACGATACAACGCTACGACAACGATTTTGAATTGGGCAAATGTTTACAAATTGTGCCTAAAAAGCAACTAAACTTTTAATTTATTGAGATTATTGAGAATTTTTTTTTTGTGGGCTCGTCCTAATATACATAGTATTACTTGTTTTGCAAATTACAAACATTTATACTAATACAGACATTCAATATACGAGTACCTACACCAATAAAATATCACAACCCAATAAACAGTTTGAAAATAATTTAATATTGAAGTTGGAAAATAAATGAATTTTTAGAATTCAGCTAGCTGAATATAATTTTAGGAAGTAAATAGTTAGGGCAAATAAACGTATAATTCAGCTAGCTGAATTATCAAGAAATAATGTTTAAGTAACAAAATATTAGGAATAAAACAAAAAACTTGCAATTCAGCTAGCTGAATGTAAGTTTTTAAAACAAATTTGTTATTTTTGTAATAAATATTTACTGAACTATGGAAAACTTGCAATTCAGCTAGCTGAATAGTGTTTAAGTAGCCACATATTATGAATAAAACAAAGAAACTTGCAAAATGGAGCTCGCTAGCATATGTAATATCACAATTTAGCTAGCTGAATATAAGTTTCTAAAACAAATTTGTTATTTTTGTAATAAATATTTACTGAACTATGGAAAACTTGCAATTCAGCTAGCTGAATAGTGTTTAGGTAACCAGATATTATGAATAAAACAAACAAACTTGCAAATTTAGCTCGCTAGCATATATAATATTACAATTCAGCAAGCTGAATATAAGTTTCTAAAACAAATTTGTTATTTGTGTGATAAATATTTACTGAACTATCGAAAACTTGCAATTCAGCTAGCTGAATAATGTTTAGGTGACCAAATATCATCAATAAAACAAAAAAAAATCCAAATTTAGCTCGCTAGCATATACAATATTACAATTCAGCTAGCTGAATATAAGTATCTAAAACATATTTGTTATTAGTTTAATAAATATTTACTGAGCTACAGAAAACTTGCAATTCAGCTAGCTGAATAGTGTTTAGGTATCCAGATATTTGGAATAAAACAAATAAACTTGCAAATTTAGCTCGCTAGCATATATAATATTTCAATTCAGCTAGCTGAGTGTAAGTTTCTATAACAAATTTGTTATTTGTTTAGTAAAAATGTATGGAATTACAAGAAACTTGCAATTCAGCTAGCTGAATTTTAGCAAAATAATATTTAAGTAATAAAACATAAGAAAACATTTAAATACTTATAATTAGGGGGCGGATTTATATGCAAATGCATGTTTTTTCTCGAACGTCCAAATACAATGTAGACCAATTATCTATCCGAATCGCACATTTTGCTGCAAAATGGCATCGATTTGTTAGTGCATATTTTTGCATATTTTATTGATAATGCATATTTTGTTATATTTTACTTCAAAATGCATATTTATATGCATATTATGCTAATTTTTAATAAAAATATAATTTTTTGTCATTAATGGGCAATACATTGTTTCGACAACAATTTTTTTTGTCGAATTTATTATAGAAATAGCAGTAGATAACATTTACTAACTAACTTCTTTCGACATCGAGAAACTGGCATTAAGTTCTTCATTGCTTAACAGTAATTGAAAATTATCATTTCAAAACATTTTTCTTCAAAAAAGTTTAGTTTTTTTAAGTATCAAAAATTCATTAAATGTATCGAAAAACATTCATATTTGTTTTAATTGCAAATTCGATTTATAAGAGATTTCGTTATCTAAAAATTCACATACACAGTTACCGCTCCTGACAGTCATTTCTACGAGACTGTCGTAAAGTAGTGATTTTGGAAAACTTAGAGACACTATAGATTACATAGAGACACTTAAGTGATAATTGTCTTTATGCTAGCTTCCATGGGATGTATAAAGTAACCAATTGACTTCTCTCTGCATTACAAATAGCACGTCAAATGACCCAAAATATATAAATTGGAGTCAGCCAAGTGATCAGATATTATTTCCCTCTATAAGGGATACATTTACTAATTGCTTGGTTATTACGAGATAAAAATTAAGGTTGGATGCTACTTTACAGCACGATCAAAATAGAGAAGCTCTAAAAATTATGGCTTTAAACAAGTATTCATACCAATATATTACAATTAATATATCGTCCATCGTTTTTTCAGATGAAAAATTATTTTAAAAATAGTTTTGGAACTTTAATTGTTTAATTCCTGGTATAATTTAAAGAGTTCTAACTGCTGGCAACAGTGTTGTGTATTTTTTTGGACATTTCGAATTCCATACTTAATTATTTTATGTTTCTGCACAAAAATATAAGTGCATATTTTTTAAATTTTTAGGTCATATTTTGATTTTTTTGAAGCATATTTTAGGCGCATATTTTCCAATAATAAATGCATGAAAATCCGCCCCCTACTTATAATATATTGAAAAATTTAAATTCAGCTGGCTGAATACAAACAATTAATATCTGTTTATACTTAATATGTACTTATTTGTACTTATCACTAAGCTCTAGTTTCACAAAGTCTGGTTATTTCTTAACTTAAAGTTAGACAATCTGTTAAAATAATATGTGTATGAAAAAAACTGTCAGTATAAAACTTTAGCTTAAAATATAACTAAATTGTACACTGGGCATTTAAATCGTTTTTACACCAACTCCACTATTCACCAAAATATCCCATGGCTTTTAGTATAACTTTAAGAAAATCTTAGGCTCATAGAATACAAAAAAAACGAAGAGAAAAAGCAACAAATACTGCAAAAAAAATTCCCATACATATTGAGTTTTGGACTTTTAGACTCTGTTTTTATACCCTTCAGCTTCGTGAGAAGGGTATATATAAGTTTGTCATTCCGTTTGTAATTTCTACATTTTTCATTTCCGACCCTATAAAGTATATATATTCTGGATCCTTATAGATAGCGGAGTCGATTAAGCCATGTCCGTCTGTCTGTCTGTCTGTCTGTCTGTCTGTCCGTCTGTCTGTCTGTTGAAATCAATTTTCTGAAGGCCCCAGATATCTCCGGGATCCAAATCTTCAACAATTCTGTCAGACATACTTTCGAGAATTTTGCTATTTAAAATCAGCAAAATCCGTCCATAAATAACGGAGATATGAGCAAAAATCCGAGACAACCTCTGAAAATTTCATCAAAAAACACAATGTATTGCATGCTTTGACAAAAAAACAACAAAACGTATGCTTGGGTGTGCAAGCTTTGTGTATTTGGTTTTTTTTTTTGTTTTTTGTTTCTTTTGGCGTTGTTGTTGTTTTTTATACAACTAAACGTTTGTTTGGTTGTGTGTTGGTTTTTTTGACAAAAAAGCAACAAAACGTATGTTTTTGGATGTGCATGCTTTGCGTATTTTGTTTTTTTTGTGTTTTGTTTCTTTTGGCGTTGTTGTTGTTTTTTATACAACTAAACGTTTGTTTGGTTGTGTGTTGGTTTTTTTGACAAAAAATCAACAAATCGTATGTTTGAATGTGCATGCTTTGCGTATTTTGTTTCTTTTGGCGTTGTTGTTGTTTTTTATACAATTAAACGTATGTTTGGATGTGTGTTGGTTTCATTGCCTTGCGTATTTTGTTTTTTCTTTTGGTGTTTTGTTTCGTTTGGCGTTGTTGTTGTTTTTTGTGTTCTTGATAAACTTAGGGTGCTGTACGTTGAAAGTGGGCAATGTACATACATATATACTAATTATAAAAAATAATAATGCATCCACAACAAAGGTGAAGGGTATATAAGATTCGGCATAGCCGAATATAGCACTCTTACTTGTTTTTTTTGCTTCATTTGTTTCTTTATAGTTTTTTTCCTTTTGCTTTATAAAAATTTATTGGTTTTCTTGTGTAAAACTTTACGCACTTGTATGATTTTATGAGTTGCTTTAGTAAAATTGTGCAGAAATACTAAAAAGTCCATTAAATACACTGGAAGAAAAATTGCTAATTAAACAAATAAGTTTTTATATTTAATTGAATTAGATTTTATAAGTAAATTTGTAATTTAAACCCCAGTATTATCAAAAACCAAATGATAACTCTCTTCTTTAGCTTTGATTTATTTTCGTGAGAGTTTTTGTTCCTGTTTTTTATATTATGATATTCATTACAGTTTAGTCTACTGCATACATACACTTACAAAAATTGTTGCATCATTAATTGTAGTGAGTACGAGTATGAGTACATACAAATAGTGGGGACATTCACATAATGGTTTTCAAAAGGCAGGAGGAGTATTTATTAAAGAGAGTTAGTTCTCTTTGCTCACCCTAATTGGGTAATGGCATCATACGGTGCTTTTTGTTATTTCTATGTGTGTGCATTTCTGACTATTCAATATTTCATTTGACTTTATTTTTGGCTTCATTTTATGTAAGAGCATTGTGTTGTTGTTTTCTTCTTTTTTTTCTTTTTGCTATGAGGGTGGTGTTTGTGGGGGTGGCAAATGGTTATTTGGAGTAGGATGTTATTTTGTAGTGTTAATTTGGATAAGTACTATATATCATTCTGTTGCTTTTTATAGGTTTGAAAGGTTATTTGTTATTTGCTGATATGTATTTTGTTTTTGTATCTTTGTTGACTAATTCAAGGATCATTGATTATAAAAATTAGTTTAGTTTTTCTTCTCTGTTAACGATTTCATTAATTTTATAACTTATTTACTTGCTGATTTATCTTTATTTATTATGTAAAAACGTTTAAAAGAATGGTCTATATATTGGACATTATATTTTTCTAATTTATTTAAAATTAATGTGTTTTTGTTGTGTTTTGTGTTGACTACTTAGGCTTGTTTTATTTTCCTTTTTGTCTTTTCTCTATAATTTTGCTTCAAGGATCATTGATTTTTTGTTTTAAAGATGACTTTTTTAACTATGTTTTTTTTTTAAAACAATTTCAAGGTTTTTTGTTAGAAATATTAAGACAAAATTTCTTTAATTTTCAAAGGTATTAAATAATAATTTTGAATAAGTTTTTTCTTATAAAATCGTACAAAATAATTACAAATTAATGAACAATTTACAACAATTTAGGTACAATTTGATGAAATTTTTTGTACACAATAAAACAGTATAAATTGTAATTTTTAAAAACTATTTTTATTCGATTTTTTAACCGCAGATTAGAAATTTAATCAAAAATTAAAATTCTTATGGCAGAATTAAAAAAAAACCGTATTACATCACAATTAGTTTGTATTAAATACTCAGTAGATTATTATTATTTAGTTAGCTGAATTTGAATAGAGCTGAAAAGAATTTAAAAAAAAAATTAAATTCAGCTAGCTGAATTGACCAAAATTTATACTAATTCCAGAACAAAACTAAAAAAGTTTTCAGAATATCAAAATGATGTCTGAAATCATAATTCAGCTAGCTGAATGTATGAAAATTAAGCTGTGTATCGTAAAAAATAAAAATTTGTTTTAGAATTTGGCCTAAAATATGAATTCAGCTAGCTGAATTTTAGTAAAAATATAAATACAACTAGATGAATTTATAATTCGTAACATTTTCAGCAAATCTAATGAAAATAACAAGAAATATTTTAATTCAGCTAGATGAATAAGAAAACAGTTCAGAAATAATCTAGAAAAATTAAAATAAAATTAAATTATGTCTAAAATCATAATTCAGCTAGCTGAATACATGAAAATTAAGCAGAGTTTCAACACAATATGAAAAATGTAAAAATGGATTTTAGAATTTTGTCTAAAATATGAATTCAGCTGGCTGAATTTGAATAAACATTTTTCTAAACTTCTATTAAATTTTTTTGGAAAATACATTAAATGTATAAATTCAGCTAGCTGAATATGTATTTTTTTAATCCCTGCTTAAATTCAGCTAGTTAAATAACTGAAAATTATAAAGAACTTTAACAAAAATCTAATTATTTTGTTAATGATCCGTTACTTTTTGAATAAAATACACATTTTTGCATAAAAAATCATTTTATTTTTGAACTTAGTCTTTGTTTATCCCTTCCAAAAAATAAGATTTGTCGAGGTCATCAAATTATTTATTTTTTTGTGGGATGATTTCATCGTTGGAGTCAAGTCTTTTTCCGCCGAGCAATTTCTTCAGGTTGGGAAACAAGAAATAGTCATTCGGGGCTAAATTCGAAGAATAGGGTGGAAGAGGGAGCATTTAGTAGTCGGCAGAAAGCTTTCTCCTACCCAAGTGATCATACAAAATTGAAACCACTGGGCCATGTGTGATGCCTATGGCTGCCACAATATCTCGATCGGTCAACACTTTATCGTGAATTCTTTCAATTGTTTCGAAACGAATTTCAATTTTCCTGTTGACAGAAGCAGTGTTGCCCTTTCAGTTAAGAGACGGGAAATTAAAAACAAGTCACGGATTTATTGGAAAAAAGCAAAAAATGTCCGTTTTAAAATATTTATGAAGATTTTTTTATTCTGAATGAAAAAAGTTTGGCAAAAAAAATCATGTTCGATTAATAAATTTAAGTAAAAAATTTATTCCAATTATGACTTTCTATTTTCTGTGTATATAATTAAATTAAAATTTAAAAAAAATAATAAAAATCCGTGCTTTTTTGTTTAATCATCAGATTAAAATTTGTTTTGCAATTTATGTTCTCGTTAATTATTAACTTGCCTTTAAAAATTTACCCCTGGCATTTTTCGAATGCATGCATGCATGGATATGTATGTAAATCCCTTAAATTTGTATATGTATTGCAAAATATTTTAATTTTGAAACTAATTTACAATGCAAAACTCAATTTAATGCTACTTGATTTTAATCAAAAATTGTTTTTATTACAATCTAAAAGATATGGCATATTTTAAGGCGTTTCTGTATATATTTCCAAACAAATTAAAATTGAGCATTATACAATAAACATAATAATAATAAATTTATGTATAATCTTTTTAAAATTCAAATTGCAAATATGCTAAATATTATATGTATATATGTATGTGCAGACAGGAGTACGGGCAATACCTACAACATTATTAGCAGCATGCCACCCTAAACAAAAAAATACTAATGCAAGAGAGTACAGGGAGGCAATAGCTAAAGTTTCCTACTCAACTAACAACCATGCTCTGAATAAATTGTTAATCTTATGAAGTGCATTAAATTAACGAAACATAACGTACCTTTAAATAGCTTAACCCAGGGAATGCTAAAGAGCATAAGAGTACGAGTAGTGAGTAAAATATTGTAATCGAATACATTAAAATGACAACGAAAAGGGCCATAAATTTTGGTCAAGTCCATTTGAAACCATTATAATATTAATAAATTCGCTTTGTTTCAGTTGGCTCTCGCTCTCATACCCAAATTGCAATAATTTTCGTATTAACAAATGAAACAGAACGAAAAAAAACTCTCTCACACACAACAGTAATAATAAAATGCCACATAAATAAAGGACAAATTAAAATGAACACGATCGATGTGTTGGGGTTGTAGGACTTTAAAACACTGCTGCTGCTGGTTTTATCATATTTTTTTTTATTCTTTTGCAATTAAATATTTGTTTGGTTGTTTATTTTATTATTTTCAAATTTATAGTTGTGTGTAATAAAAATAATAACGAAGACTATAGAGAATAATGGATAGATAGAGATACCCTCTTAATAACACATGGTACTGGTACATAAAACAAATTATTATTGTTTGTATACTTTCTTAGAGCAAAATTTAAAAAAATAAAAATAAATATTTCAATGAAATTCCCCAAAGTGTTGGGCTGGATGGCAAGGAAAATAAATATAAAAATTGTAGTAGTATATCAATTTATATACAAATATATATGTATGTATTGCAATAAATAAAATAAACATTTAACACAAATACGTTTGCAAATACATATATTTGTTCATATATTCATTTAAATTCCCTATTTACACATGTAGAGTTTAAATTGTTGGAATAAAACATATGGGTTACCAACATGCTGTTGAAAGAAATTTTAAATTTAGAAAAAAAATTGTTATTCATATGATTTTTAAGCTTTATTTGCTAGTATTCCTCAAATAATTTTCTTTTCAATTTAATAATTTTTTATTGTTTCATATTTCATGCAAACACCCATACTTTTTTTTTTGGATTTTTTTTTTATCATATTTTAACTATTTATAAAAATTCTTGTATAACGAGATGATATTTTTTCTTTTATTAAATTGACTTTATGTTTTGCCCTAAATTATGCTATGAATACTGTAAAACACTATCAGTAAACTGTTACAAATCTAGTTTATAACAAAAATGTTGAAAATTTAATGCATTTGAGGAGAGAAACAAACATAAATGTTTGTAGAAAACTAAATATACAAAAACCCAGCAGTTAAACATGTAGTCAATGTCTTCCTGACTCCAAATTTATATATTTTGGGTAATTTGACACGCATGTGCTCTTTGTAAAGAAGAGATAAGTCAATTGGTTATTTTATACTTCCCTGGTAATCTAGCGTAAAGTCAATTGTCACTTAAGTGTCTCTAAGTAATCTAGAGTGTAGTCACTTTAAACGTTTTATTTGTACTGCACTTTTTGTGAGTAAGTAATTCGTAAATTCTCATACAGTTTATTTTCTTTTTTGCTTACGTATACTTACATTCCATGTAACCTAGCGTGAAGTCATATGTCACTTTAGTATCTCAAAGTAACCTAGAGTATAGTCAATTTAGTACTGCACTTTAGAAAGTAGTTATATTACACTGTGTGTAACTTTTTGAGTCATCGAAAAATAACCATATACGGACACCACTACGTGATAATAGAACAAAACAAAGACGCGTGTCTCCCAGTTTTGCCCAAAGTCATGCAATTTTTTTTTATGGGCCCCCAAAAATTTGGGGCCTTGGTGTCATTTTTGCAAAAAAAGTGATCATTTTCTCAGGCTCATATCTTGCAAACAGTTCGGAATTTTGATTTACTTTCTGAGGCAAAGTTGTAGCTCTTAACATAAAGAACAAAAATTGTGAACATATAAAAAAAAACTTCATCTTCAAGATCAAAATCGCAAAAAACTTTAGAAAATTCGATTTTGTTTACCTTTTTTCCCCTGTTAAGGTCCATAGGTAGCAAACCGTTCAAAATTCAAGGAAACAATCAACTACAAAAATGTAGCTAAGATCTCAATAAACAACTTTCTAGAACATATGAACTTCCTAGGAATTATTCTTAACAGCGTTTAGGTAGGTCAATATAATTTAGTAAGTTTGGGCCATAAACTATTAAATTATTATAAACTAAAGCATACTTTTAGGCAGCTTAAACAAATTTATTTCGAATTTTTTAAAGTTGTTTGCGATTTTAGAGTGCAGTTACTTTAAACGTTTATTTTATACTGCACTTTAGAAAGTACTTACATATTTTACCCATCAGAAGTAATCTATTGTAGAGTTGTCGGAGGAAGCTTTATTTTCAACCAATCGGTTATTGAACTCTCATGTCTTTTTAACTGACTTTTTAAGGTCAATTTGCAACCGTTCATGTTGAAATAACTAGTTATATAGCTGATCAAGTAACTAGTTAGGTAGCTCGTAAGGTAACTGACTCTAGGTAACCGGTATGTGAATCCACTGAGTTGACTACTTTGGACCAGCAATCAGACAGTCTCATTGTAATCAAAAAGGATTAGGACATGCACGTGTAAAAATAATTAGTCACGTAGCTAGTTATGTAACTAGTTCGGGACAGTTATCCAGAACAGCTGGGAAAATATTTTCCTATACAAAGATATTTATACACATACAAATATATACATTATTATGTAATAGACATGTTAATTTTTGATTGTTGTTGAATGTTTGTCAAAGTTAGTAATCAACTAATTGTTGTAAAAAAATCAATTACAATTACTACAATTTATGCTCATGTTTATGAATGATGACCAAACACTGTGAAATTAACAACAACAGTAATAGCTGCAACAAAAACTTAACTTCGCAATAATGTTGAAAATAGTTTTGGGAAAATCCATCAAATTTTTTCAAGGTTGTCTCATATTTTATTCCATAACTTTTTTTCTACCTAACCGATTTTGTGGATTTTCAATACTAACCTACTTAATACAATGATAAACAGTTTGGGTACATCTCATTAATTTTGGTTGTAAATATTGGACGTGAGCATGTTTTACACAGACAGGCTTTCTATGGTCTTATATACGTCGTTACAAAGGTCTTTGAAATATCTATCATTAGATATCCATATTGTCTATATTAATGACTTAGTAATACAGATATAGGTCAAAAATTGAGGTTGTCCTGGTTTATATCAGCCATTTGTGGACCGATTTTCTCGATTTTAAATAGCAAACTTCTCAAAACTTGTCTGACAGAATTATTGAAGATTTGGATCCCGAAGATATCTGGGGTCTTTAGAAAATTGATTTCAACAGATAGACAGACATGGCTTAATCGACTTCGCTATCTATAAGGATCCAGAATATATACTTTATAGGGTCGGAAAATTATATTGCGGAATGACGGAATGTATATATCCTTCTCACGAAGGTGAAATGTATAAAAATTAAATACGAAATATAGTTTCATAAAAAGTTTCCATTGTATTGTCTCTCACCATTGACCAAGAGTGATTTCACTTTAGTTTCCAATTATGTATTAACATAAATATTAACTTAATTCAAATCAAATTCTCACCTTTTATGATTTATATACAAACATTTTCTTTCACGAAATTTATACTTAACGACTTGTCATAATTTATTATAATCAATTTATTACTTATTGTACTTTTATTCATTATTATTATTATTATAAAAATAAAACCACAAACTGTTATTGATAATATAATCAATCAACCAAAAAAAATAATGAATGAAAAAATATTGAAAAAACCAATCACATACACAAATTGTTATGAATATTATTGGGCTTTTGTTAAACATTTACTGGTAATTACACGACTTATTTAAGTATATATTATATAATTAGTTACTTTGTGTTACAAAGTAATACAAATTGCAAAAAAAAAAAAAAAAATCATATACAAATATTAATAAAAATAAAAGGTGAAACAGTAAATGTGATATTGTATAAATTTTATTAAGTGTAAAAAGAATCATAACAGCAATTAAGTTAATTAAAAATGTAACATTTATTTAAGCAAATAAAAACATTTTTTTTAAATAAAGGTTTTGCATTGAATTTTAAATAGAGTTTAAATTGAGAAAAAAAAGTCAAATAGTTAAGAGCTGATTGATTAAATAAAGTGACAGATATTTTTGCAAAAAAATGTGATAATTATTAAATATACATATTTTCAAATACAAGTTAAGAGCTTTTATTTTTAAATTTTGCAATTAATTCAATGTTTTGTGCAATAACTCAAGGTTAATGAAAGCTAATTATATTTAAAACATTTCGAAAACGAAGGAATTTACAAAATAATGCTTTATTATATGTAGTTTTTAAATATAGCCAATTTGTATAGCATATTTTAGGGCATTAATTTATGTATTTTATCATTGTCTACAATTTGGCTTTGTTTGAGTTCAAAAATGAAATAATATTGAACAAGTAAGAGAGCTATATTCGGCTGTGCCGAATCTTAGATACCCTTCACCAAATTATGCTTAAAAATAATTTTTTTTTAGGTAAACAAAAAAATGTTTTTTAAAAAATTTTTTTTTGGAAAAATAATTTATGACAAAAAAAATTTGTTGATGAAAAAAAAAGTCGGGTTAAAAAATATTTATCCCGATTTTGACCCATTGTAGGTCCAACTTACTACTATATACGTCGTTGCAATGAACTTTAAAATATCTATCATTAGATATCTAGGGTTTCCCGGTTTTTTCCTTATAGCTCAGCCATTTGTCGGCCGATTTTGTCGATTTTAAAAAACAACCGATCCGGAAGAATTCCCGACATATTGATGTATAAATCATGTATGTAAGTTATTTAGGGGCTACGGAAAGTTGATTTCAACATACAGACGGACAGACGGACATGGCTATGTTGACTCTGCCAGCGATCTAGTGCATAAATTACAAACGTAATGACAAACTTACATATACCCTTGCCACTCATGGTGAATGATATACAAATTTAATAGAAAATCTGTTAGTCAAATGCGGAAGAAGCTAAGTGGCAAATTATTAATATCACAAAATTCAGTATTCAGACATTTACAAAGATTAAAAATTATAACTTTAGAAATACGTAGAAAAGATCAAATAAAATAGATTAAAAATCTCTTTAATTATCATTAATATAATTTACAGCATATTTTAAGGTTTCAGCATATTGCTTACATTTCCATTGTCTACATTTAGGCTTTAAATGTTAAACTTAAAACTCATAGCCTATTCATTGCCATACATTTCGAATAAACATCTAATGTAAGTTGTTAATATAATTACAAATCATTAAACTTCCATGAATAATTATTATGAAATTATAACTTAATTAATATTCTAATAACTTAAGACAACAGCAACACATTACTTACTTATTTGCAATATTGTAAGGCATTGTTTGACATATTTATGGGTTTATATATGTATCTAATCAAAATCACAATTACAATAATGAAAAATAAAAGACAAAAGAAATACATATATAAAAAAAAAGATAATTAACAAACACAAACGTATAAACACAGACAAATGCATTTATTTTAATTAAAACATATTAGAGACAAAAATCATATAAATTGAGAGAGATAATAATGATTAATCACTGATTCTTTATTTTTATTTATATAAAAAAAAACTACTCTGGTTTTACTGTTGCTGTTGTCACATTATGTAAAAGAGCAACAAAGAAACCCAGCAAAAAAAATCAATTTATATACTTTGTATATAAACTTATACATATATCCACACATTTGACATACTATATACACATACACACACTCACTCACATAAAACATTATTTTTCGTAATAAATATTATGATAAGCAAACACCCATGAAATAGGTCAAATGTCAGGGGTAAAATTTCCGTGATAATTTAATTTCAAAAAAATAAAAAATAAAAAAAAACGTAAAACCATTTTTATTTCAACTGTGAATCTACAGAGAGAAAAAACAACTCACATACAAACCTATAATAAATAGCTTAAAATTACTGGAAAATTATTTGAATGTGTGTCTATGTGTGTTTAAATACCAAAAGCAAAAAATCCCTAAAGTAGGCATTAAATTTTGTTTATTAAGCGTATATGCCTAAATGTATGTTGTTTTTTTTTGGGGAAATTTAAAAATTTTTTAGTGAACAACTGTGTTTTGTTTTTGTACATGTATATGGTAAATTTTCAATTATGGCTTTTATTTTATTTACATATATATTTTAAAGCATACTTATGAGGGCAATTTTTATATTTTTAAAAGTGCATACTTTTAAATTTGTTTGATTTTGAAACTGCAAAATATACCTAGCATTTTAAAGGTAATATATATTAAGCAATTTCATTTATAGCTAATTTCAAACTAAACATGCACACATTTACAAATTTATCAAGATTAAATTATAGAAAATAAGAAAATGAGCTTGATTAAAATAGAATTTTGTATAAAAAAATCTTTTGTATAATACGGAATAGTAAATTTAATGTTATCATTTCTTCAATTGGTTTAGTGCGCACAGTGTATCAAATTGTAAATACGAAAAACAATACAATAGTTTAAGGTTCTTTTCAAGAAAACTAAGGGAGTTGTTTTATCAGTAATTGTGTAATATCGAAAACTTTAAAAGTCTGAACCCCATTTTATCAATCTCTGGTTATTTTTTATAATTTCCTCATACAAAAATTATATTAATTGGAAGTATATTGTTACGAAAAACGATATGCATATATTGAGAAAATGAGGCTAAATGATTTGTTGAATATAATCTTCGAAAAAAGCAGATAATTAATTTGGATCAGGGAACTAATATTTTACGTGAGCGTAGCCAAAGAGTATTCGTGATGAAGTTACTAAAATGGGCCCTTCGAACTGTAAAATTTTTAAACAAGTGCCATTTTAAAATTTTAATTTTTGGAAAGCGCTCAGCTAGGTCTTTAAAAAACATGTTTGCGTATGCTTTTTATATCTTATAATTTCCGATTTATAGGCATTTCAAAATTGTGATTTTTAAATTTTGCCATACCTTGATTCCCTTTTTTAAAAATATAGGTCGTTCTTTTGGACCGAATGGACTCGAATTTTTTTTTAGTTAGTCAACTAAATTACCAATAATATACAAAAGATTTCAGAGCAATATCGATTATGGATCCAAAAATAAACGATTTTTAATTTAAAAATTTCAAAAAATATTAGATTTTTGCTGTTTTTGGACTTTCTTTAAGAACATATAAAAATTTTATGGTTTTCTGCAAGGTATCTTTACGGAGAACATTTAAGTATAAAAAACATGTCCTATTTTTCGAATGTTTCGCCCCTACGCTCTTCGGAATTTGACCAATTTTTTTTATCAAAATTGTTCTAAAATCATGTTCTAAAATCCCAAAGCTGGGATCAAAAAACGGAAAACAGCTTTGGAAACCTTGTTGTGTTTCCTATTTATCTCCAAAGTATTTTCCCAGCCCCGAAGGAAATGTGGATCCTATGGGCAAAATCGTAAAAAATACCATTGTTGGGATTTTCGCTCCAATTTTTAGGAATTGGGGGATTCCCTTTGATCTTTTGACAATTTTTTTACCCTTTGTGATTTAGAATGACAAATTTAAACATTGAAATTTTCATTGAGTTTTTTTAATAAATTAAGATTTTATTACATATTACATATTTACTGAGTTTTTAAAACAAAATTTTTTATCAAAATTTTAATACGAAAGCAAATATTAGGAAAAATTTGATCCACATTTATTCCGAACTAGTGTTCTTGTTTTCAAGTCAATATCTGAATTAGATTCAAAAATATGCCACTTTAAAACTCGGTCCTTCAAAAATATTGTACTCTGAGCCAATAAAAGCGAATGAAGACAGACAAAATCATTAGGCAAAGACCCTGCAAAGGAAGACCCATGACCGAAAAACAAGGAACAGGACGTAGGAATAGGTTGGCGTGCTACAACCGCTCTCTCCGGTATGTCAGGACGTTGAACTCACGAGATCCTGCTTCCTTGACCTCTAGGGGAAAGCGGTTGCGGCGTAAACACACCTACCACATAAATACTACTGCTGGGGACGTCAGGCCTGCCAAGACGAAAATCGAAGCAAAATATTTAGAAAAAAATTATTATAGCAAAGAACATCGTGACAGAAATGGAATACGAATGAATCTAAATACAATTTAATAGGCAGTGATGGGAGAACATTTATAAGATAGCCGAAGCGAAAGAGACTGAACCCCAAGCACACAAATAATACGGTCAATCTTGGCGGTGGGCATAATAAAACATCATAAAATATAATAAGACTGAAATCGGATACAGATCTCTATATGTATCGATACGCTGATGAAAATATACTCCAAGTTTAGAGATTTCAACACGACAATGACCCTAAACACACCGAATGGTTACATTCCAATGAGATACGTATTTTGAAGTGACCTGCCCAATCGCGTTATCCCTTAGAAAACCTATGGGAAATTGTTGGTCCCAAAATACGAACTCAAAATTTTACCACGAAAGAAGCTTTAGCAGATGCTGTTATAAGTGCAAAATATGTCAAAGGAGACGATTGAATCTTTAATTGGTATACCGTCATTGTGAAGCTGTAATACAAATATATCCAACAAAATACTGAGTTAATTTTGTAAAAATGAACCCTAAGTTTCCATGGTATTATCAATATCATAACAGTGAATACAAATCTTATCACAAACTAATATTCCCTAGCAAAACTCTGTAAATTTTGTAGGGCTTTTTTCAATTTATTAATGTATAATTTTAAAATGAAAATGACAAGAAGAAAAGCTCATGTCAAGTTATGTAAATTTATATCTCTACTGCTATCTATTAAGAAAAGCGTATTTTCTGAATACAATTCCATTTAGTACATATTTTAATACATAAAATACAGATTAATGATATTAATAATAAGAAAAAAACCTTAAAATGTTTACAGTTTGTTTATGACACATACACAGCTCTCCACTCAAACAAACAACCACCCACACTCACTCACTCTCAGGGCAAATATTAACAAATAAGTTTGCATACTTTTAGGATGTACCAAAAGGAATATTATGCATACATACATAAAATAAAATGTAATAAAATACAATGATATCTTAGAAAATCATATATCAATTTTTTGGAAAATATAATTTATACTGAGCTTTATTTAGCAAACACCAGTTAGAGGAAAGAAAAGCATTTCAAATAATATTTATTGAAAGAGAACCCTTATTCAAACCGTAGAAATAGAGGTAGTTGAAATGGCTTTTACAAGTTAAGCTTTTAACCTTTTTTCTACTTTCTTCTGTTATCTACTACTCCTAAATATACCGAGGGTTTGAGAGTAGAGGTATGACACTGACTGTTTGGTTTTTAAAGAAGAGGAGCAGAAAAAAAGCTTTGTAGTTGTAGGAAAAATTCATGCAAACAAATACAACAGTATACAAACCACTTAAAATAATTGGAAAAATTTGTTCTTGTTGTTGTGCTCCATTGTTGTTGTAAAAATAAGAAACGGAAATGAAAAGCCACCATGGATGGGGAAAAAAATAGTAATAGAGCACGAACATTAAGAAATGGTGGGCATGTGAATAAATATGTATGTATATGAATTTGAAAATGTTGTTATAAGTGAATCTAACTAGAATAAAACAAAAAGTTAATACTGGTATAATGTTTTACTTAGTTTTGTGGTGAATGTAAGTTTAGCTAAATGAAAAAGATTTGTACACTTTTGTTTTATAAAGAAAATAGTTTTTTAATAATGGGATTATGAAGAGTGATACATTGTAGTTAACATTATGAAATTTTTGCAAAACAATAAATAAGGTTGCATACTTTTAGGATATTAGTTATTTGAATATTAATGAAGTCTATACATAGGAAAAGTTTATTAATTAGAAAAATGTATATATATATTTTTATGCACAGTTTAGGGCGCGAAGTATCTTATATTAAAAAATATATTTTAAGATGAAATTAAAATGAAAATATTTTAAAATATATTCCTTATATTTTGCTTGCTTTGCATTTTATATAACACTTAATTGGCAAAAAATTAATACTGGTATTTTTTTGTATTTACTTTTCTTTTATTTATACAAAGTACATTTACACATAAATTTATATAAAGAATCATGGACGTAGTTGGCTTGAAAAACTGGTAATCCTAAAGCTTTAAGTAACTTTTTAAGATTTTAGATTAAAATTCTATTTCTCGGACGCCTGTTCTTAAAAAGAGTTGTTTAATATTGATTGTTGTCATACATTTTAATGTATTTTTCTTTATAAAATTACCAGCACACCGGCACATTAGGATGGTCCCATTTGAAAATCAGAAAATTCAGAAAATTTGTCTTTGAATTATAACTTTTAATTAGCTTTGGCCATAATCCAAACGTATGTCAAGCATTTTTACTGGTTTTATGGATTTTTCATAGAAGACAATTGTCTTCGACGATTTATGTAAAGTATTTTGTAATTTAATAAGCTACAAAAACCTTAAAATGTTCGGTTTATAGGAGCCTAAACCACTGCACCGATTATCTTGAAATTTTTACTGTATGTTCCACTATATCTGGAAGAAACTAGGAAATTGAAACATTGGGAGTATGACTTAAAAATGATTGTGAAAGTCTTAAAGTTTTGCCCTAATATCTCCCTTATTGTTGTAGTTTTGATGAAAATGGGCGGTAATGTAATAGTGGGCGTGGCACGTCCAATAAAATGTAATTCCTTAACATCGAATATCTGTAGAACTATAATCATAAAAGTATTTAAACTTTGTACGAATTAATTTCTCATCGTTTGGCTGAAAATGGGCTGGATTGTATTATTGGGCGTGGCACCTATCATACAGAGTAAATAGTTATTATCCAATATCTCGAGAAATATAATTGTGAAAGTCTTCAAACTTTATATGAATTAATTTCGTATCACTGCATGAAGTTTAACCAAAAAATGGGAGGGATCGATACAGGGGTGAGTCACCTCCCATATAAAGTAAATGGGTATTTCTAAATATCTTGAGAACTATAATTACGAGATTATTCAAGCTTTGTCCTAACAGTTCTCTCATTTTAATTTAAACTTTTTATTTCGGGAAGCGAAGCACACCGGGTTTTAGCTAGTTAATTATAAATATAATTTTTTGGGAAACATTAACAATTTCTCTTTGCGGGCCATCCTATGCCTCCTATAGGTTTTTGTGTCTGCATTAAAACGTTTTGCAAGCAGAGTTAAAAATATAGAGACGGAGTTTTATTACAGTGAAAACTTGAAATTATTGAGATCAGAATCACCAGAATTTTTCAAATTAATGTCTTGACTATATAGCATCTACTGTGCGACAAGCAACAGTAGTTGTAAAGTATATAAAATGTTATTTGATGTATTTGTGTAATGAATGTTTTATGTATTTTAATAAATATTAAATTTTGTGTTAAAGAAGTAACAAATTGAAATAAATATGCAAGAATTAAGCAATAAAATATTTCAAAACTCTTATTAAAGATATGGAAATGTTTGGTGAATTTATCAACTTTATAATTTATTCTTGATTATGCAATAAATAAAACATTTGCTTTAAAAAAATAGGATTAATTTACGCAAATAAAACAGTTATATTAAACCCATGCTATTTATCTAATTTTTAAAGCCTACTTTAGGGATCGAAAAGCGTTTATTTTATTTAATAAGCTTAAAAATACTAAATGAAAAGGATTTATATTATAGATATTAAACTAATTTTGCTAAAATTTTAAATAATACACAACAATAAATCTAACACTTTCGCTAAAAATAATTAATTATTGTTTAGATAAAAAATTTATAAAACAAACAAAATTAATATGTGTTTAATATGAATAATAGTTTATTAAATTACAGATTAGAAATTTTGTTAAATATTTTCCATACTACTATCAGTCCAACCCCTTGTTCTTTATATCCTAATTGCCTTCAATTGTGCAAAAACCAGTAGATATAAAATCTAAAATCCAGTTTAAATCATTTAACCCCAACATTACATGCGTTTAACAATTCTTCTAGCAAATAAACTTTAAATGTATGCCCAAAATTATGCATTACTTTTTGCACTAGCAAAATTAGAAAAGTACGTGAACAAAAAATGTCCATAAAACAGCAGCAATTGCGTATGTTATACAAATATTCATACATATTTCTTATCCTCTAAATTATCTTAGAATATTGGTTGCTTCTTGAACGAGTGTTCGCTCTAATATTGTTGCCTATTGTATAGGGGTTTTCAATTCATTCACTTTTGTTGCTTTTCTTGTGCTCTGTTCTAAACATGAGTGCGTGCTCGTAAATCTTTCTCTCACTTTGAAGGTTCATGTATTTAATTTTTTTTTTATTTTTTACAATGTAGCTTGGTATGAAAAACGATAAATTTTATTATTTCTTCTGTATGTTGGAAGCGAGGCAAAGGTTATATGTATATGGAAAGTAAAGAAAAAAAAGTATGTATGCAGAAGTATTAATTTTGGCTTGGTTGAATATTTAATATCTTTCTGTGAAATGTGATGAAAAAATAATATATTTTAAGAAAAGCTAAACTATGAATGTTTTTAGTCTTCAGATCAAATTCTTTAAATGATGACAGAAGTAGTAGGAAAAGTCAAGAAAAATCCCAAAAAATTTTATTATAGAGTTCTTATAATATTCAAATGTTATTTAATTTTCAGTATTATGAAATAAAAAAACATAAAACTAATTTATTTCTTAGCAGAAATATAAGAAGCAATCCCTTAGAGTATGCTTTAAATTATGCTACATTTTGAATTCAACATGACATAAATAGCCTTAAAATTTCAATTCAACTGCATTCTATGTTAATTTTCGATTAAATTCCAAATTTATAAAAGATAAATTAATCAACATTGTTTAATGAAAACTTAACTCTATAAAAATAAACCGAATTAAAAATAACACCTAAACGTATGCTTTAATTTAAGCCAAATCTCATGAGACTCTTTCTCCCCAGCTATTTCTATGACCAATTCTCATTTATTAACTACATTACATAGTAATTAAGTTCAATTAAAACTTAATTAAACCAATAGTAAATAACTTATATTTAACTAAATTAAAATGTTGTTGCAACTGATTAAAACATTTTGTTTAATGTATTCTTGCCTTTTACTTACACTATTCCCCAACTCCTTTTCTCATACGTAATTATAGGTCTCAGCTGGACAACATTTACATCTCAGCGGTGATATGAAAAGTAATGTATCGGTGGCAGCTCAACAGGGAGTGTTCTTTAATCAACAACAGCAGCAGCAACAACAACAACAGCAGCAGCAACAAAATACTCAAAATTCTCAACAGCAACAGGGTGGCAATAATAATGGTCCCAATAATCCACAACAGCAGCAGCAACAACAACCAAATCAAAATATTAATAACAACAATGGTAAGTTTCTAAATAATTTCTTCAATTTTATTTTGTAAACAATCATAATTAACTAATATTGTTCTTGATTTATTAAAAGGTGCTTCCGATGGTGGTTTTAGCATGTCACAAACCCAATCCATGAATTTCTCACAACAACAGCAGCAACAGCAACAGAATCCCGGCAACCAACAGCAACAAGTACCACCAAATATGAGACAAAGACAAAATCAAAACCAAAATCCCTCTAATACGGCGGCGGGTAATAATGGTCCCAATGGTCCCAACAGTGCACAAGGTGGTCCCAATGCTGTACCCAATAATGCTGGTCTTATGGGCAATCAACAGGTGCCGGGCGGTCCCAATTCTGCGGGTCCTAATGGCGGTCCTATGAATCCTATGGCTGGACCTGGTG
Organism: Calliphora vicina; assembly: GCF_958450345.1. Classification (NCBI taxonomy): domain Eukaryota; kingdom Metazoa; phylum Arthropoda; class Insecta; order Diptera; family Calliphoridae; genus Calliphora; species Calliphora vicina. The sequence continues at coordinate 28,959,997 of NC_088784.1, forward strand.
GTCCCAATGGCCCTAATGTGTCCGGTCCCAATGTTCCGGGTATGGGTGGCCCGAATGTACCCGGCATGGGTGGCATGGGTCCTGGTATGGGTGGCAATCCTAATCAAATGATGTCCGCGGCCAATATGAATCCTAACGGTCCCTCCGGTCCCAATCCCGCCATGATGATGGGTGGTCCTGGTGGACCCAATGGTCCTCCCATGAATATGAATCAAGCTAAATTCCTGCAACAACAACAGATGATGCGTGCCCAAGCCATGCAGCAGCATGGTATGGCCGGCTCACGACCCCCGCCACCCGAGTATAAGGCCACACAGGCTCAACTAATGCAGGCGCAAATGATGCAACAAACTGTGGGCGGTGGTGGACGTTTTCCCAATGCAGCTGCCCAGGCGGCTGCTATGCGTAGGATGACACAACAACCTATACCACCTTCGGGTAAGTTTTTAAAAAAAAATTGTATTTTTTGTTTAATAAATAATTTGTTTCATTTGTTTAGGTCCCATGATGCGTCCCCAACATTCTATGTATATGCAACATTCCGCAGCCGGTGGTCCCCGTTCTGCTATGGGACCTTATGGTGGTCCTATGGGTCCAGGCGGTCCTCAACGGCCGCCTAATGTACAAGTAGCTCCGGATGGTATGCCCATTGGTTCCCAGCAAGAATGGCGTCATATGATGATGCAGCAGCAACAAATGGGTTTCGCCGGTGGTCCTGGACCTGGAGGCCCGATGAGACAAAGTGCCGGAGGTTTTAATAGTGGTAAGTGATAACAATTAAATTTTGTAAAAATTAAAAAAATAATAGAATTAAAATTTAAATTAAAATGAAAATCATTCGAAATGAAAAAGAAGAATATTAATGAATAAAGGCGATTTGTGGTTGACAAAATTGAAACTTTTCCCAACAAATTCTTTTTTAGTTTTCATTAATACATATTTATGTACCAGTATTTTGTTGGATATCCCTGGATTTTTATTACTGCTTCACAGCGACGATGCATTAAACCAATTAAATATTCAGTCATCTCCTTTCAAATATTTTACAATTCCCTTATAACAGCATCTGATAAATCTTCATTCGTGGTATAATTTTGGGTCCGTATTTTGCGATCTACAATTTTCCATTGGTTTTCTATGGAATTGAGATCTGGCGATTGGGCAGGCCATTTCAAAACACCTAACCAATCGGGGTCATTTCGTTTTGGGGTAATTTTCGTGATATAATATTATCCAAACTAGGAGCATATTTTCATCAGCGTATCGATAGATAACATCCGATTTCAGTCATATTATATTTATACCCTACACCACCATAGTGGGGAGTGCTCATATTTGTAACGTCCATAAATATTTTCCCATCTTAAAGAATACCAATCTAGTTATATCCAATACCAATCTAGTTATTTTTGTTCTTCTTCAAATTGTAGGGCTAAAATCCGGAGTTAACAATGTCTTCGCATTTTTTCAAACAAATCTACTATAATTTTTTATATTTCATTTTCTTGCCTTTGATATTTAATACGTTTTATTATAATTTCGCTATGGAAATTATTTTTCAATACTAAAGTTCACTTGTAAGCAAATTTAATTGGTGTCAAATATATAAAATTGTGAAAAAGTCGGCAGGGCCGGGAGAATTACTTTGTATTATTTTTATTATTTTCAACTAAGTCTCTTTTTACAATAAAAATATTTAATAACGTATTCCTTTCTTTTCCTTTTCAGGTTTTATGGGTAATCCTACTAGCGGACCAATGCCAAATGGCCCCAACGTTGCGGGTGCTGGCGGTATGGGTGGTCCCAATCCCGGCATGCAATTGACACCAGCCCAAATGCAGCAGCAAATGATGCGACAACAACAGCTGCAATCACAACAAATGATGGGCGGCCCGAACGGTCCAAATCCCAATGCCATGCAAATGCAGCAAATGATGCAACAGCAAAGCCTACAGCAACAGGCAGGACCACAAGGTCCAGGCGGTCCCAATGCCATGATGACACAAATGCAAATGGCCAGCATGCATATGTCACAAACTCAACAGCAAATAACCATGCAGCAACAGCAACAATTCGTGCAGCAAACTACCACCACCACACATCAACAACAACAGCAAATGCTACAAATGTCACAGGGTCCGGGTAATGTGGCGGGAGGACCCGGTTCAGGACCCAATGGTCCGGTGCCGGTAGGCAACAATAACGCTCTAGTGTCCACCTCGTCAGTATCCGTGTCAGCGGCCTCTGTGGTGGCCACCTCTAGCTCAGCTAATAATACCATTAATCAAACCATCAATTCGGTGGTTGGCAACTCGAATGATTTATGTCTCGAATTTTTAGATAATTTACCCGTGGATGGTGGTAATTTTTCAACACAAGATCTAATCAATTCTTTGGATAATGACAATTTCAATATACAAGATATTTTGCAATAGACACTCAATAACTGATCTTTAAAAGAAAAGTTTTCAGTTTATTTTTTTATTGTTTTATTTGAAATGAAATTAAGGAAAAACCATTTTATTGTTGATTTGTTGTTGATATTAATTGAAACTTAAATTACTTAAAGGATATAAGATTTAGCTAACACGATTTTCTTTTTTAATTTCAAGTTTATACCAGAAAATTAGGTTGCTTAAATCTATTACTTTTTTGTTTGTAAATTTCAATCTTTACTGTTGAGTTATTTTTATAAAAAACAAAAAAAAACTAAAATTATTAATTATTAAACATAAAAAGTTTTTTTTTTGGGGTTTTTTTATTATACATACATATATAAAAAATATATATTTTTTATTAAATAGTTATGAAAAGAGCGTATTAGATATTAGTTTTTTTTATTATTATTTTATTATAGTTTCTTTTCATTTTATATGTATTGTCTATTGTTGTTTTAAAGATTTTACTAAAATGTTAAATTTTAATTTTATTTAAAAAAAAACATTCCATTTGCAAAATATATTAATTTGTTTTATGTTAATTGAAATCATTTGTACTATATAGTTATTATATACAAAACAAACAAACAAACAGACAAAAAAACACATACATTTTATTTACTATATACATGACATTATATAGAGATTTTATACAATTTTATACATCATATTTTTTTTATTATTATTTTCAACTAAATCATTGTAATATACAAAACTGTATTTTGTACTCAAACTAAAATTATTAAAAAATTTTATTAGATAAAATATATGATTTTTAAAGGAAGTTTAAACAAAAATAAGTGATCCTAAATAAATTTCATAAATATTCAAGATTTATTGTATTACTAATTGAATTATTTTTACTGATTTGAGAAGATTTTTTTCTGAACATTTTAACAACCCCTTTTTCGAATAACACTATAAGATTTTGTGTAACTTGAGAAGATATTTCTAAAAATTGTTCCACAATCTTTCCAATTGTACTGCCACTACAAAAATTCTAAATCCTTGTAAAATTTCAGCAAAAACATTTCAATTGGATCATAAACTCTTAAGTCTAAACATTTAAAATATGTTCTTTTAGAAACTTTTTTTATTATATAAAAAAATATCAAACAATCTAAGCAAAATCTAAGTTAACGTTTGATTGCTACATATAAATAATTGATTGTAAAGCTTATAATTCTGTTTTTATATTATATTCCATTATTTTGTTTGCAAATTTATTAATTTCTCCAAAAACTGGTTTCATAAAAAGCAATTGTATTAGGAAAAATTCGTATTAAATATTGAATTCAAGAAATAATTGATTTTGGATGTTATGTAAATGATATCTAAATTATTTGTAACGATATTTGATATATGACTAATTATTATATCGAATACTAAACATTATTGAGCACTAGCTGCAGAGACTATCAGTTCTGGATTCTAAATTATTTTCAAAAATATCTATTAAATTGTTTAAATCATAGTTTAAATCATTAATTAATTAATTCAATTTGAGCTTAATTCTCTACAATCTTAATACAGAACTAAAAAATCCCAGCCATTCATTCCATAAATTCATTCACAACATCTAACTCTTTAGCTTCATTCAAAGGCTTTATTTAAATAGAATTAATTAATTCATTCATTCATTCATTCATTCATTCATTCATTCATTCATTCATTCATTCATTCATTCATTCATTCATTCATTCATTCATTCATTCATTCATTCATTCATTCATTCATTCATTCATTCATTCATTCATTCATTCATTCATTCATTCATTCATTCATTCATTCATTCATTCATTCATTCATTCATTCATTCATTCATTCATTCATTCATTCATTCATTCATTCATTCATTCATTCATTCATTCATTCATTCATTCATTCATTCATTCATTCATTCATTCATTCATAATTCATTCATTCATTCATTAATTCACATTTGAATGATTAAATTATTGTTAATTCAAATCTAATATAAATTGAATTAAAATATTTTGTCTACATTTAGTTTCGTTTTTATTTAGCTTTTAATCATTTACAAAATGAATTGAAACAAACTTAGAAGAAAAATTTAATCATTCAATAAATTTTTAAAGATATTTTGTATTGGATTTGAATTAAAGAATAATTTAATTATTTAATAAGGAATGAATTCTATAAAGATTGAATTATCAAAGGAATGAATTCAATACAATTAAGCCTATGATTAATACATATTGGACGAATGGTTACGAGATAGAATTTAATTTGATTTCGAAAATAGAACTTATTCTTTCGAACCTTTAAATTCTTTCAATTTATTTACTTTACAAGTTTTAATTATTTTAGATTTTTTAATATTTTTTTGTTATAAAAGTAGTTACTTTTAATAACTTTTTAAAATGTTGGATTTCATAAGGGAATTAAATAATCTATTACAAAGTTTAGGAGTTTTATTTCAAAACTTGGCCATAATTTTTGAGAAATTGTTAATACTGTTTCCCAAGTTAACGCCTATAATTGAGCTTATTAATAATATTACAGATTTAATTAATCATTTATCAGATATTATTAATTCTATTTTAGAAATAATCAATTGTTTAAATGAGCTATCATCATTATTTCGTAAATAACCAAAAATTATTAAAAGTATTTACAAAATTACAAAACAATTTTATAAAAATAAGTTCACATTGTTAAAATATTTGATTAATAGATCTGAATAGATCTTCCCTTGAATAATTAAGAATTTATGTAATTAAATGATTGTGTGTTCTTACAAAAGTCAAAGTAGGTTCAAAAGAAACACTTAGTGGAAATATAGGTTATGCTAATTTCATCAAATATTAAAACAATATGAACAATTCTTTTGAATTTTAAAAACTATGCATTGTTATTTTTATTTATTTTTAATATTATTGTAAAGAATCAAACAGAAACTATTTAATTTGCGTCAAACTTCACGAGATTATTTAAAATTTTTAGAAAAACACCAAGGAAATATAGATTTCGCTGATTTCATCTTTTGAATTTTAGAAACCATGCCTTGTTGAAGTTCGTCATTATATTTATTTGAATATTATTGTACAAAATCAAAAATCAAATATTTAATTTGCGATGGACGGACACAAGCTTATTAAAAATTCTAAAAAAAATCGATAATGTTAAAATTCAACCCCCTTCTAAAATAATCAAATCAGTTAAATTTTATTCAAAAATTGGTTTATTAATGTACTTAAGCTAAAATTAAATAAACAAATTGTAAAAAAATCATAAAATATTTAAACACACCCCACCCACATATACCAACTAATTTATTATGAAAATCACAAACACCCCCTCACATTTTTAGTTAATTGTTTAAAACAACAATATGCAATATTTTATATAATTTATATAAAAAAAATTTTAATTTAAGTAAAAAATTTTAAAAATAAAATAAAATTTATTTTTTGTAAATGATTTTTTTTAGTTGTTTCAAAAAACAAACAATTTTTATTTTAATTTAAATAAAAAACACACAAAAAAATTTACACAAAAAGAAAAAAAGATTGGTGATATTTGTTATTTGTAAATTTATTGAGAAAAAAAAATTAAACAAAAAAACAGAAAAAAGGTAAAATTAAAAAAATCGCTGAAATGATGAGTCAACTTTTATTACTTTAAAGTTTTACCACAAAACATTTGTAATTATTTCTATTGAAAAAAACCGCATCATAATTTTAATGAAAATGACAAACCCATACAAAAATAATGAAAAATTAATAATAAAAAAAAAATAACATAAAACAATTGAAATATTAATAAAAAACGTAGTTTTGTAGACAATTTTTAATTACTTTAGTAGTTGTTAAAAGAATAATAAATAATATTAATATAAAACAAAAAAATATTTACAAAATTTCATATTAAACAAAAAGAAAACTAGTATAAATATTTTCCATAAACTATATAATTTAACAACAAGAAAAACCAAGAAAAAAATATAAAATTAAAATCTTTACAAACAAAACAAAAAAAAATGGTAAAATTTTTAAAACTCAATTAATTTTTTTAGGATGAAAAGCAGCATACATAGTGGTGGTATAAATAGAAAAATTAATTATGTATTATTAAATAATTTGAGTAGACAATTTAAAGGTTTGAAAGGTTTCAAATATGTATAATGGTTTAGTTTAACATTCTATATATAGAACATGATGTACATTCATGTTGGATGTCAGTAAAAAATTGTTTTATTACTATGTATTTCCCTAACAACTTCAAATCAAGACTTCAATATCACAAGGGAATTATCCTGAAATTATCTAAAATGTTTGAAATTATTAAAATGCACACGTGGTTTTCCGGACCTTTTTCACTATAATATAATCATTTGTTCAAATCATGTCCGTATTTACCCAAACAAATGTAAGAATTGTTAAATCGTTCGTATTTAATAATCTCCCAGACCCGTAGTGGATTATAATTATCAGTATTAGAAAAAAATATCAATAAATATTTCAATACAAGTATTTACACTAATTTATATAAAATCATTGAATAGTTTCCCCCCAGAACATTTGATTAATGCTGATTTCTTTCAAATCATTTATATTTATATAAATTGATATCATACGGTTTCAAATGAAATATTTTTGGAATATTAAACCAATATTATTAAAAGAGACTTTTAATCGTTAAACACAAGAACTAGATTTTGTACTAAACCGCGGAACCGATTAATTTTAAATTTGATGGATATTAGGTCTGTATATAGAGAGGGCAAATACTAGGGTTCCTAATTTCCCGGACTTCTTTCATTCCCGGGAATACTAAAGTTAAAAACCGAGTAAAATTTGTTTAAGTTAAAAAATGGGTAATTCGTTTCAAATGCGAACTTTTTGAAATTAGAATGTGTATATAAAATTTAGAATTAAATTAAATTTTCTCTAAATATTAATATCCTTAGAAGTTAAAAGGTTAAGCATCTTAATAACTCTTTTAAGAAGTTAAAATGTCAATTTGTATTAAGTCCGACTACTTGAAAAGTCGATTACGGAAGGCAAACGAACTTTAGTTGTGTTTTCAGAGGGCAACCCCAAATTTCTGGTTCCGAATTTCTGGCAACTGACAACGCAACTTTAGTTCGGTTGCCATCCACAATAGACCCATTAAGTTTGCTGGTTTAAATAACACTCTTCTGTTTTTGTCATACAGAGAAATTAGTTTTGGGTTTGATAACTGTCTTTATCGCAAATCAAATGATTTAGTCCAAAATGACCGAATTTTTCTGTTATGGCTGAAATGTGTTAGTTGGGGAGTCAACCGATTTTCTGTTGCTAATATCGCAAAAAATGTATACATTCGACTGTCACCGAATATTTTTATATGTATGTGCACAAATAACAATCAAACTTAAAGAAGAAAACTTAAAAAGGAATTCTCGAAATTTTCCGACAACAAATTCCCGCGAATTTCTAAAAACATATTCCGCGGAAATATTTCGCGATTGAGAACACTAGCAAATACATATTATTCATAGATATTAAGTGGAAAAAAACAGGTGGATTTTGTTCAGCCGAAAATCTAAATTCGAGTTCTCTGACAACAATAACCAGAAAAATATTATTTTACTTAAGTCCACTTTGCACTATCTTAGTTCTAATTTTATTTAATTTGAAGTTTAAAAAGTGATTTTAAAATCGTCTTGGTCAAAAGCTATAAAATTAATCAGATTTAGTTTTATTACACATCTGAGAAACTTTGTGGAATAAACGTTTGGTGTTAAAGTAACTTTATGAAGAACTCACAAGGATTTAAAAGTAAACGTTCTTTTTATTCAGCCTAGCCAAAAGTATCTGATACTGATTTTATGGAAAGAATATCTAAGATAATTATTTGACTTTTCCTGCCAAATTGGTAAGCATTTTTTTTTCGTTTGGTGGGAGTGATCACAGGATCTATTCGTGATAATTTTTCATTAGTTTATATGCACAATTAATGAACTTTCTATGCCCTACACTGCCATAGTAGAGAGGGTATGTTGCGTTTGAGTAGATGTTTGTAAAAGTCAGAATCACTTTCTAGTCGATTTATGGATGTTCGTCTGTCTGGTTGGCTGTCCATGTAAACCTTGTGCCCAATGTAAAATCAATTAATGAACAATCCATGTCATAAAGATAAAACTTTTATATCCCCATACTTAGAGTTAGAGTTCAACGGATTTTCCAGGAATGGGGTCAATTATTAACTAATATTTATTTCTTTTTGTAAAATTATGGACCTATTCGTGATTCATTAAAGATTTATAATAAATTGAATCTTCAAAATTTAATATTTTTCGAATGACCTTAAATAAATTATGAGTCCATTGTTTTAAGATATTAAAGTTGAAATACAGCTGAAAGATGTTTAAATCATTTTTCAACACAATTTGAATAAAATATTTATAATCACCCCCATCGTGAAAAACATATAAAATTTATGTTCCCATGAACAATCCATTTCCCTCAAAGGGGAAATTGCTATCGTGATATTCCCATGAACTTTTCATTCACAATAATTGATTTTGTTCGTAACACTTGATTATTGTTTCACAACATGGGGAATTTTTTCACGTGAACAAAGTGCATGAAGGAAAAGTGGGAAAAGGGAACAGATTTCATGAGAAATGTTAAAACAAAATAAATATTTAGGCCAAAACTTACCGAAATATAAAAATAAATAGATTGATTTTAAAAGTAAATCGATCTTTGAATTGATAAGTGTGTTATAGTGTAGTTCGAATTCTCTATAGTCGAGATTTTAGTTCTCTATAAGTCCCCGCAAGTTTTGTGGCTGCAATTCTAACTTTTTGGGCGAGAGGAGTGAGTGGAATTGAAAGTTGTACAATACACAATTCGCTTTGTTCCCTCGTTTCCTGAAGTTAGCTGCTGAAAATTTATTGCAGTAAAAATTTCACAATGTAAACGCAAATGCAACTTTAATGAATGCAAAAAGGTGACAAACCCAAGTCCACAGATTTATTTTATTTGAATTTATGTTCCATTTTTAACCTATCTACCGGATTAATTTGGTTTAATTTATGATATGGAAAATTCTACGATTTTATTATATTTATTAATCAGCAATGGTGCAATACATTTCCATAGATTTTATGTTCCAGTTACCAGTCGATTATTTATAATTTCTTCACTGGTCATTGTTTGAAGTTTTGGTATAAAATACTTTTTGAAAAATTCTTTATAGCGATATTTTTGTAGAACACTTTTCGTATTATTAATAATTTGCCTGATCGTTTCAATCTATATAAAACTCGGACTAGTATTCAGTATGATGTATTTTATAGCATTATTAAAATATTAATTCAATAATTTTGTAAGGCTTCAATGAAATGTACACAATTGTATTTTCGGAACAGATTAAATATTTTCATAGATAGCAACCCAATAAGTAATTTAGCTGGAATTCAAGTATACAACAAGTGTAATTCCAGCCATGAGTCCAGTGCTAAGCAATTGAATTATAGTTGTTTTACACTTTATATCAATAGAATTCTCTAGTAAAATGTAAACATATTATTGTTGGAAAAATATTTAATTTTTTCAAATATTTTTCCAGTTAAATTCCAAGAAAATGTTCAATTGCTAGAATTTTTAGAACTTTAGTGCTTATTGAGTAATTTCTAATACACACACTAAAACGTGTTAAAAAGAATCTGTTAGCAATTGAAGGATATTCTACGAAATGTTGGTTGCAATTAAAATTATTAGGCGTAAAAAAATCACATCGTTTCTGTCTTAAAATCAAGGATTTCATTTCAAAAAAGTAAAAAAATCGTTTAAATAAAAACAGTCTGCAAAAATCAAGCTGAATATGAAAAATAAACAACAATAATATTGCATAGCCTTAGGTGAATTGTATAAAATGTCCCCTAAAATTGGTCGTTAAAAATATGTGGCATATTTTAAGGATAAATTTTAATGTATGTTTGAAAGTAACCTAAAAATATGCAAATAATTTTGAGATGTTTAAAATTATAACAAAATAAGCAGAAAATTGTTTAATATATTCAAGAAAGCTTGACATAAAACAAATAACAGTATAAATAAACAAAATATTTTTTATAGCATAACAAAAGGCATTTTTTTTGGAGATTTTTGTATTTTTTTTTCAATTTAAACCACCACTATGTTTAAGAGTGCTTTTATTTGGTAACACCAGCCTGATTTATTTAAAGTGGGCAGTTGGTATTAACCTAAAGAGAGCTGGCTAGCTCTTCAGCTCCCTAAAAATCTTCATTTTTAGTCAATCTTAAAACAAAACAAAAAAACAACAACAAAACTCAATTACACTCGAAGTAAAACCAGAAATGTTGCTTAAAAAGCATACGTTTCGTATTGTATGGAACCACAATTTATAAAATATTTAAAATATTATTATTGAACATATACAAACTAAAATTGGAATAAAAAAAAATTAAACAAAACACTTACACAAACATATAAATTTAAATATACTATATTCCAGCTTAATTATTGCGCTAAACATTTAGATATAATTTTTATTAAGATATAAGAACATTGGAAACATACATACAAACAAACAAAAATAATTATTTTAAATTAAATACAATTTTTTTTTTAAACAAAACGAACAAACAAAAATAAGCCAAGTCTTCTTTAGCCATCCAAACATAAAACATAAACGTTATTGAAATGAAAAATATTTATTTATATTTATTTTGCAAACAAGTGTGAAAAAAACGATTCTAAAACATTTTTGTACATTTTTTATATTTAAAATATTATTATTTTTTGTTAAAGAAAAAAAATTATTTAAATAAAACCGAAAGCAATTTTTTAAGCCGAAAAAAAAACAGAAAATAAACATTAAAGCAGTAGATATTAGATCTACTTTATACGAGTATATTAAATATATAAGTTATATTAAATAAATTTATAAAATTATAATAAAAAAAATCATGTTAAAACAAATTATTGCCAATAAAAATTTAAAAAAAAATCAAAATCCAAAAAAAAATCAACATTTTGCAAAAAAGTTATATTTTTTACCACACTTAAGGGCTCAATTGTGCTTAGCAGTATTTGGAAAGAGATCATGTCATCATACCCACTTTAGTTTTAATTAAATTTGAGGTTATATGTAGTTTATCCAAAGATGACCAATTTTTTATTGAATAAAAACAGTTTGTAGTGAAATAGTTTAGCAAAATAATTTAATCAACAAAACCTCAAATATAATTTTTTTTAAAAATAATTTGAAGTGAAAACCACTGCCATTTTCAAATCATATACAATTTTTTAGAAAAGAGGAGAATACCCTACATCTATTTTGATTAAAATATTTATTCAATTTCTTAAAAAAAAATATTAAAATATTGGTAAACCGATTTAAACATACAAATTTGAATCAATTATGTAATTATGTACTTCCAGAATTGTTCCCAGTAAAATTCTATACGATAAATAAGTAATACTGAGGGATACATATATAATAAGAATTATATATGTATCAGGTATATTCTGACACTCGCACGATCGTCAAATCACATGTGAGTTGCAAATCGCCAAAGTTGTTTTATCATGTTCTGAAACACACGCGTTATGCTTGTGATTTTCTCTCCGCATTATTCAAATTTCGAATATTTTTATAGATTTTTTTAGGAAAAATAACCCGGTAGTTCATTTAAATTATTCACAGCACTTACAATACCCATTTTTCGAAGATCAGCCTCTTATTTAAATCGCCAGTGCATAAAAAACAATGGACAGACTTAACAAATCCAAAGAAAAATTTAAGGAAATGGTGTATTTCAATTGTATTTCAGAAGTTTTTAATTGTATTTTACAAATTTCTAATTGTATTTCAGAAATTTCTTATTGAATTTCAGAAGTTTCCAATTATATTTCAGAATTTTCTAATTGAATTTCAGAATATTTCAATTATATATCCGAATTTTTAATTTGTATTTCAGAAATTTCTAATTGTATTTCAGAAACTTCTATTTCACAATTTTCTAATTGTATTTCCGAAATTTTCAATTGTATTTCAGAAAATTCTAATAGGAATACCAAAGGTAATTTCTAAAATACAAATAGGAATTTCTGAAATACAATTAGAAAATTCTTAAATACAATTAGAAACATTTTAAGTAATATTTAATACTTCTGAAATACAAAGGGAAATTTCTAAAATACAATTGGAAAATTCTGAAAAAAATTAGAAAGTTCTGAAATATAAATGGAAACTTCTGAAATAAAATTGGAATATTCTGAAATACAATTAGAAAATTCAGAAATATAATTGTAAATTTCTGAAATTCAAATGGAAATTTCTGAAATATAATTACAAAATTCTAAAATTCAATTGGAAATATCACTTCAGCATACTCTTGGGATTTGAACTCTCCAAGAGTTTTGCGATTTACAAAACACCTATCTTAAGAGTTCAAATCAGAATCGCAAATGTTATGCTAACACTCGCATAACATTTGCGATTCTGCCCTTTCCTAATCTAGTTGAGATTTAATTTCAGATTACAAGAAATACGTAATTATGAGCACTTAAATTAATTTTTATTTAATCAAAATATTTCAATTTAATCGAACTATTTAGGAGGGAAAGTAATATGTTTTTCTGATGGTCGAATAAAACAAATTTTCAAAAATTGCAGACTTTTTGTTATCTACGATATGTACATTTGTTTCTTTCTAGATCTTTCTGAATATAGCAGCCTTAAAAAGTTAAAAATATGCATTCTTTAAATAGTAATCACATTTCTACAGGCTTGTACACTAGTTTTTCATGGAAATGTTAAGGACTACTTTTAATTGTGCATATTCTTCTTAATCAGTTCTGTTTTAAGTTGAAGATCGAATAAACTGAAAAATTTTATAAATTAATAGATAAAATTGTATAGAAGGTTTGATTAAGTGGGTCAAACAAACTCCACTATATAGTATGCTAGACCATAAGTCTAAAAGATGAGCGATCGATTTCCGTTAAAGTCTCGCGAGTGTTTCAGCAGTCTATCTAAACGGCATATTCTTTACGTCAAGAAAAATCTCTAGCGCACTTGAGCATGATATCTGAATCTTTGAAGCTGTGTAAATTTTGAAAAGCATAGAATTGAACTGATTTACTACACAGAGAATTCAGATTCAATGCCAATCGAATAATACGGTTGCACACACAGAATGTATTGGTTCTATCCACAGAAATTCAGTTGATAAAGAAGAATTTCGGCTGAAGCAACCAAACTTTGTTTACCCCTACTAAAATTTTGTAGCCACAACTGTAAAATTCGGTCACAAAATGTAGAATGATTCGATTGGCAACAAATTCGGTTGCTACTACGAATCAGTTTTCTCTGTGTAGGGAACCCAAACATTCTGATAAGACAAATGAGTGTGCCTATGAGTAGTGCAATCGAATTTCTGTGAAAATCATAAAGAGGGTCTTGATTTTAACTCGCTCAAGAGAGCATCAGAACAGTTTAAATATCCCTTAAGTGGTAATCGTTGATTACATACAATATTGTTCGTTTTGCGAAGCAGTTTATTTTTGAACCGATTCGATTCATGCAAATACATTTACCCGAACATTCTCATGTCCATCGAGCTATTCTAATTCGACACTATAATGGTCCAAATTATTAATGCATTTGACAAGAAACTTCGACTTCGTTACATGCGGACTGAGAGTCTTAATTTGCACACTATTGATACCGTAAATACTAATGTTCTCAGATTCGCTTTGCAGATATACCATGACGCAGATTTTCGCTTGGAAAATTTACATGTGTTGGTTAGTCTTAGAATTACCAAGATGTCAAGGTCATAAAATAACATTTAGTAACCAGTGACTGTATATATCTTCAAGGATTCGCGTTATCCCGAGAGTTGCTTTCAAAATTTATTATAAAAGGTTTTTAGTCCGATCGTTGTCCAGCAATAAATTGGTGAGCCTATGCTACACGATCAGGCCTTAGGCCGCTTGACTTCTTATGTCGACTTGGCATAGATGTATTTAATTATATATGTATCTAATGGAGTTATATCCACTCGGTCTTCGACGGATTAATCTTCAGACGTTTTTCTTAGGCCCATATGCACCTACCTCCTTCTTCTTTATCAATAAAAAGTTTTAAAAATTATATTTCAAAGTCCCCGAGTTTGAATATTCATGAATGAATATCCACTAGCAACCTTCTATCTTTCACTTTCGATTGGATGTTTTATTTTAGGTTAATAAATCGTGAAAACATCCATACAAAGAAAAGTGCTATTATTAATATCAGGTATATTTCGGTGATAACCCCAACAAATCCTTTGACCGACTAGAAATTTCTAGGCAGCATATATTCTGAAGTACCCAGAAGGAATCTTTTGAATGTCGAATGAAATTATATAACTAATAATTTAATGAATAAGTCTATTTAATAATTAAATTTCTCATTGGTGTTATATATTAACTAGGCTTATCCAAATATATTTGATTGATTAGAGAAGTTAATATAGCTTAGGGACCTAGATATGTAAAGGCAATTTTTAATGTAATTTTGGACCTTAGATACATTTTTTGAAAACAAACCAAAAATGATGTTATTTAACTGTCAGTAAATCAGATATTTTCGACTAAGGGGCGACTAAGGGGCGCAGCTGTGAATAAATGTGGATCATCAAAGACTATGATCCATTAGTCGGCATGCAAAAGTAACAATAATTCGAATTCTCTCCAGGATAACAAATGACATAAACAAGATATTGACGCATTCAGTAGGTATTCCTTGAACACAGAAGATAAATCAATAAAATCTTATCAGATGGCGAGACACGTCTACGGATTTAAATTCAGCTCATAATACTTTTAATCTATGGTATACTAACTCAGTTACAGTCGAATTAAAGATTGCGAAAAGCACTATAAATGTTTGGAAGTGAATTATATATGGATATATACAATTTATCAGATCAGTCTATTATTGGAAGCCGAAACATTTTAATTAACTTTTTGTGATCATTAAAGACACAAAATTTATTAAAATAATGTAGGGTATTCACAAAAAAGATTCGATTTGGCATCAAGTACATCAATAACATTACGTTTCAATAGATTTTTACAAAATGATTCCAATATTTAAAAAAACATAAAACACAAATTGGGTCCCGAGTGCAAAATATAAACTTTATGATCTATTAAGTTTTTCTGTAATTTATATACAATACATTATACTCAAAATCTAAAAGTATAGAGCAAGCAATGATGGAACAGTACATCCATATGAAGATTAGGAAAATAAAATTAAACTTGTGTAATCGTAGAAATACAAATAAAATTAAATACATACATCAAAAAAGAAAATTAATAAATACATAGTTTAATTGAAGAAATTCAATACATACAATATAACAATTATATATTGAAAATAAGTAAGTCAAATCATATACAATACCACAACTAAATATATAATACTTAAATTGTTAATAATGTCAGTTAAACAAATAAATACATACATTCAAAATGAAACCACAACAAATATTTACTTAAAATTAAGAAATAAATACATAATTATTACAACTATTTATGATTATTCATCATTATCATCATATTCATTCACATACGAATACCTTCATAAAATACTTACATACATAAATAAATATTTATATGAAATAATACATTATTTAGGGAATAAGATGTTTTAATCTAAATACAATTATACATACAACATACGAATAAATACATACGATTGTTTTTTTATTAATTATTATCCATTATATTTATAATTTATATATTTTTTTATAATTTATTTTTTACAAAATACTAATAATTTTTCGAACAAATTATTATATTTTTATTTTGGGGTTTTTGTAAAACATATACAACTATGTATTATTACAAAAATAAATAATTATTAAAAAACATATACATACTTATAAAACTTTAACATGAGGAAAACAAAACATCAAATAGTAAAATATTACTTTTGTAAATAAAATAAAAAAAAAAATATTCTGTGTTTTATTTTAAAATAAAATTGAAGGGTGAAAAAAAATAATCCCAATAAGCACCAAAGCCTCAAAAATTCAAGCACTTGAACATTTTGTTGGAATTTGACTTGAATGCAAATGTAATTATGTTTTAAGCTTCAAAAATTTTGAAAAAATAAAAAAAGTTTCAAACAAAAAACATATGGCTTGAATTTATGTTTCCTTTTTAATGGAGAATGCTATTGAAATAAAGTGTAATACAACTGTAATTCAATTGTTTGACTATAATTGGAAGTTAGAATTACACTTGCTTTCAACTTGAATTCCAGTAAAAATGCTTATTGGGATAGAATAGTTGGAATGGATTATTTTTTTAATATAAATATCAGAATTCTGCCTTTTTTGTCATTGTGGAGCAAAATGTAAACTTCTTCAAGAGGGCAATATTGTCGATGTTTGATCTCGCACAGTTGCACAGTGGTTTAGACACTTTTTATGTTGTAAATAATTCGGTAGCTCGTGAACGAGTCAGTAAGATATCTACTGATATTTAAAACAGTCAGAGCGGAGGTGTTTCTGAGTTGATTTGTATTTAGATGGGATCGTAATTGGAATGAGGTTTATTGTACGGAACACCAAACTTGGCCAAGTTTGAAGAAAAATTTCAGATATATCTAAAAATTTCTAAAACGCAAATCTACGGTTATAATAAACGGCCTTAATTTGTGAAAAAAATAAAGTTTTGGAACATATTTTCCCCATTTTAGGAATTCGGCTTTTAAGTGATGGCAAAAGTTATCTCTATAAGTTCCAAATTTTATTACGTACACAGTGGTTTAGAAAGGTTTTTGTTTATTTTTTTTTTTTAAATAATTCGCACAAGGTTAGAGCAGATGTGCTTTCAATTTGATTTGCAGTTCTTCAGCTTCCTAGGCGGAATGAGGGCCAGTGGGTGGACCCTCAAATTTGGTCATTCACAAATCCATTTATGATTCGAATGAGCTGAAATTTAAAATACAAAAAAAAATCCTCGATCTTTTTTTTTTGGTTTTTTAGATATGGCGGGTCTACGGAGGAATTGTGGTATAGAAAAAAAGTGAGAATTTATCTGGTGGTCCCATGACCCAAACTCAAAACTTAAACTCTACAACACTTCCACTTTGCTATATACCACTGTGGGAGGGTCGATTTTTTTTAAAAAATTCTGAATAAAATAGAAACACGTTGCTAAAGGTAGGATCACATGATTGCCGCAATGCACCAATTATTGGTCTATTTTATACGTCAATCGTGTGATTTCACAACTTATTGGCTCATATGTCAAACCACAACAATATTGTGCTTATTTGGCCCAATCAAATGCAACCCTGGTGCGGCAATCATGTGAATGCTTGATAGGCAACATGCACCAATAAAAATGTTAAAAATACACCAATATTTATTGTGTTCTAGTGCGGCAATCAAAGAAGACAATTAGCGCCAATATTAATTTTTGTAAATGAAATATTGTTTTTGTGAGCCACTCTCTGACCCACATACATCTTTTAACATTTCTTTATTAATTTTTTTATATGATAATTAAGGCCGACGCAATTTTCTTTTTTTATTTAACAAATATTTTTTTCAAAAATAGATTGTTTTTACATTTATGTAAACAAAACAAAATTTAAAATCTAGCACAACAGCTGTTTCTCTGAGTTGCCGTAAACTAGAACAATCGTGTGACTGAAATGCGACAATTATTGCCACTAAATCGCTTTGCGCCAATTTACGACAATCAAATTTATATAAAATGAAGCAATCATGTGACTGCAGAGAATTTGATTGGGACAATTTCTTTATTGGGCCCCAATTCAGCACAATAAAAATTGTATTAAATTGGTTCATTGCGGCAATCGTGTGATCCTACCTTAACATTTATATCGTCCCTATAAAAAGCATCCAAAGTTGGACCATGTAAAAAGATCCGTATTTTTTACGTTTTTTCCCAAAAAGCCCCTATATTTTTTCTTTTGTAAAAAAATTTTCATAGGGAATATATAAAATTATTATATGATCCGGAAAGAGAACTTAATACAATAGCGTGGCTCACTTAAGCGAACATAGTCCACCCAGATCTAAAAAACTTTGAGAATTTAAAAAAAAAATTTGGTTTTATTAAAAAATTCTAAAAACGCAAAGCACCGGTCCTCGAAAATTCTCCATATTTGTATAACCCTATATTTTGTTTAAATACGTACAAAGTTTTTTTACTATCACACGGTAAATAACGTCATAGTAGGCAGTTTTCCAAAAAAAAAACTCAGTTTTTGGAACACAATTTCCCCGTTTTATTAATTTCGGTATTAGAAAATAAAAAATGACAAAAATTATAATGCAATTGAACTAAGAACATTTGGATTTATATTAGCTCCGAATTTTGTTATGATATCTTTACCTATCTTTATTTTTCTTCGTGGAAAATCACTATATTATAATTTTTTAGTTTCTAAGGTAAATAACATCCGAAAAATGCCTAAAATTATTTAATTCCACTTAATTAATTTTCAGGAAAAAATGTTCGTGGAATATTTTAAACCTTAAATGTCCTTTTTGAAAGGATTTTTTGATTTTCTCGAAAGATCTTCAACAAAAATTATCCTCATAAAATTCCACAATATAACTCTGACAATAAAAATTCTCTCAGACATTAACTTGCCAAATTTTTTTCGATCAATAAATTAAAACTTTGACACACTGTAAAAAAAACTCAGACCAGCTGGACTATAAGTTTATTCTACAAAAATTATCTACTCAACATGCCCTTTCAGAATTATAGGGTTGCTATTCAGTCTTAGTTTGTTGGAAAATGTAATTGTAAAAACAAATACAATATGGTTTTTATAATTTCGGACTAATTTTGTTTTGTATGGCAAATCTTATTAAAATCTAGTAACACAAACTAGATTGTGATCGAAATCTCATTAAACTACATTTCGGGTATATGTAAATTAGCTATTAGCAGACCAAATTTATTTATTCAGTACACAAAATTCAGTGACAAATACCTATTAGGATACTGATAAATTATATTTCACTAAAAATATGTAATAATTCGTAATAGTTTACATGCATACATATATTATATGGGACTGCAGAAATTATTGATAAAATTCTGATAAAAATAAACTATTTTAGAATCAATAATTGTATATTAGCATTCTTCCCCTGACAAAAAATATTATTGTTTCAATTCCACCATGTTTCTTGGTAAACAATAACAAAGCGATTGTTTTGTGCACGTGTTTACATTTTGCTACTGTCTCAACTACTCTTGGTTTTCATCCACTATTTCCCACAATGGAAACAACAGAAGAATGTCCACCGGCTGAAAAAAAGTTTAAAGAAGCTGAACAAGATGAAAGCAATACTTCCAATATACCAGCGACTTTAGAAGACAGTCCCGGCTTTACTGCACCCACACCATTCAGTAAAAATCAACTGAAAAAGCAAAGGAAATTAGCCCAATACGAACAATTACGCAAAGAAAAACGCCAGAAAGAAAAGGAACGTCAAAAGCAAAAACGTAAAGAGGCAGCTGAGAAAGGACTACCCGTACGTACAGGACCCTCACGCAAAGAACTCAAGAAAAAGCAACAGGCGGCTGTTGACAATGAAAACTCACTACGTATTGTAATCGATTTGGATTGCGATGACATGATGAGCGAACGAGATGTGGCAAAATGTGTAAAACAGTGTTTGCGCATCTACACAATTAACAGGAGGTCAGAGAAACCAGTGCAATTACATTTAACGGGTATTAAATCTGAAGGCAATATTCATAAATCTCTAAAGAAAAATGATGGTTGGGAAAATTGGCAAGTGAACTATCATTTCGATGAGGATCATTTAAAAGTTTTTCAACCCAATACGGATATAGTGTATTTGACTAGTGAATCTGATACGGTGTTGGAAACCTTGGAGCCAACAAAAGTTTATTGTATTGGTGGCCTGGTAGACCATAATCATCATAAAAACTATTGCCATGATAAAGCCACTAGGGAAGGTTTACAAACGGCTCGTCTGCCGTTGGGAGAATATGTTGATATGAAAACAAGAACAGTATTGACTACATTTCATGGTTAGTATGAAAATTTGTTTGTTATTTATAGATCAGTTTGATAATGTTGTGTTCTTTTTAGTTTTTGAAATTTTAGTACGTGTGGCGGAAGGAAAAAGTTGGGCTGATGCCATATTACAGACTATACCACCACGAAAAGGTGCCAAACTTAAGGAAACGGGAGTTTTAAAAGAAAATGAAGGAGTTGTGAATATGGTGAATGGACAAAATAATGCAAATGAAGATGGCAATACTACTCAGGAAGCAGTAGAGGATAGCAGTAAACCTTTAGATACACCAGTTCAGAAAATAGTTACTAATATTTCCAAGGTAGAGGAAGAAAATCAAGGAAGTGAAAGTTGACGTTAATACTTTGGTAAAACTATTAAAAATCATTAAACCTGATCATATTCAACAACAGAAATCCCTGCAAAAAGTTTATAAGCAAACAATTCTTGTTTTCAATAATTTTATTAATCTTAGTTTTATCAATGCATCGTGATTATGATTTTTTTTTAAAGAAAATTTCAGTTTCTCCCTTATTACTAAAATAAATCGTTAAAACAAAAATATAAGTAAAAATAATTTAGTTCATTTTAAGGCCAAGGAAATTCATTAAAGAGTTTCAAAAAATATTTGAACTTTATATACTTTAGATATGAACCAAAGGTCATTATCATATTGGGCGTGTTTGGAAATGCATCATTGCTCTTTAGTGAATGGTAAATCGATTACGATTATGGTAGAAAATATATGTTCAGGCACTAAAACCGATTTTTCGTGATCACTTATATATACCAATCAATTTTGGATAACGAATAATCGAAATTTATATATGAAAATAAAATTCCTAACAATTGAAAATATATGAAATGAAATTGGTTGATCGAAAATCATATAATGCAGGGCCAATATTTCAAAATGTTATTTTATATAATTCGTACGATTTTACAATTCGTGTTTAATGGTTATTTTTGCAATATAGCCATATAACAATTCTGACAATGACAGATTTGTTTGAAAGTATAGGGCCTCAACTAGATCAGGCGGAACTCATAATCGAAATAAATTTCGAACGCTTATTAGCGTTCGAGTAAAAACTCTAGCACAATCATTATAATTTTATATAGATTTTATTCGATATCGAATAAGAGAATCCCAATAATAATAAAAACTTGCACGTTCGAATTCTGAACAGAGGTCGAATTACCGCATTCGATCACGAATGCAGTATACATTCCCATGACAGCCGGTTCTACGCACCGGAATGACCCGAGTTCACTCGGCCAAGGGCTGTCAACTCAGCAACCGCTCCTGCTACAACAACAACAACGAATGCAGTAATTTGGACCCAGGTCTATCATCTAAACATTTAAACTGTAAAATATGTGTATAGAATAAAACTGAATAATAAAACCATTATAATTCAGTCCTTTAATATAAATTTTCTTTTATTTACATAATGTATGTATTTAAACAGTAATTTAACTTAAAACAATTGCATGATCGCGCGTCATCTTTCGTAATTTTTCATCTCCTTAACGTTTTCTATACAAACAAGGCTTCAAAGCCAATTCCGGTACATTGGCCACCTTACCAACATTACGCACTTTTTTAAACTGGAAGAAATAGAAGACTTTTTGACCCACATCTTGACGCACCAATTGAAAACCAAAAGAATCCAGCTTTCTAACGAAATCTTTAACATTTTCGAAACGCGATTGAATTTCAGCAATATAAATTAAACCATCCATTTTTAAAACACGATTGGCCTCCAAAAGATAATCTTTCAAATTGGTGCCCATTAAGGAGAGACAGTAGACGGCCACATCCAATGAGTGGGTGGTTAAAGGTGTCTTAGCCATATCACAGGCTATAATTTCATCACGACAACTCATCAAATCCATGGATATCACTTTATGGGGCACAGATTTCGCAAGCTTGCCCTCGCCGCAGCCAAAGTCACCTATCTCCAAAGATTTGGGCAGCTTCTTAATCATTTTAATAATACGATCCAAAGGATTTAAGGGCCATTTCTCTACCTGATGGCGGTAGCCATCGTGATAGGCGGTAAAAGCTTCTGGATCTTTTTTAAATAAATTTTCGGCCTTTGTGCTATCCATGGTGTAGAGTTTTTCGTTGAGAAAACGAAAGCGTCCTCCCATAAGCTGTTCCTTAAGTTTAGCTTCAAAGGAATTTGCGGGAGTAGCAGATTGTGGTGTGTCATCCTCTTCCATATCCTCATCATTTGGATCGTTTTTGGCCAAGGTAATGGTGTCTTGTATGGCCTTGCTTAAAGCCGGTGTGGCTTTGAGCTTCTGTGCCTGTTGTTTTTTGTTATTCTTCTTTTTCTCAACTTTACCCGTCTTGACCTTATTCATGTCGGGCATTACTTCATCGTCGCTATCCAAAAATCTGGGGGCCACTGGTCCTTTGCCTTTGTGCGCGACAGGTTCATCAGTGGAATCTTTTTTTTGCTTTTTCTTTTTATTCTTTTTGTTTTTCTTAGACTTTGCAGCATTTTGTTCAGTTGATGTCTGAGTGGGTTTAAATTGTACAGCATCTGAACTGGTATCAAAGGCTGAGGGCACAAAAAACTTCATTTTATTTTAGTTTTTTAATAAAAATCGATTAGAATTGAAAAAATGTACACTTTGGTGGATGAAAAAAAAGTAAATAAACAAATCACACGTGTGGTAGATGTGTAAAAACGGCCATTTTTTATAATGTCATAGGGTGGTTGGATTATTTAATTGGTGTATATTTTCTTGAAATATACGGCATCTCTATGAAACGGTTTTAGAAAGGTGTCATAGCTAAGGTTTTTGTCTAGGGTAAATTAACTACAGAATGACCAGTATAACGTTAAAATGAATTAATCGGAGATCCGTTGAATTTAAATGTTTAGAAATGTAATAAATTTAAGAACCACTATGAAAATTGAAGTCTGTATCAATAAAAAAGTATGTTTGCCTACCTAGCAACATTTTTATGAATGAAAACAGTATTGGGTAAATTCTCTGCGAGATGTTAAGTTTTCTCTAATTATTTTGCAATGTAAAAAACATAAGTTATATATCAATGGCTAGGGGATTTTGTCTATTTTTCAAAAATATATGTAACTTTTGACAATTAAAAAATTCATGGAACAATTTTTTGAAACATGGGAAAAATGGTTTTTAATGAGTTTTTTTTTTGCAAATTTTTAAAATTGAAATTAAATTTTTTTTGTATGAATATATTTTAATGAAATTTTACAGTTATGCAGAATTTTCTATTTAAAATGGAAAAATAAAAACAAATTTTGAAATTTATCCCGCAATTCTGTAAAAGCTTTTGAAAATCCCAAAAATCTGATTTTTTAGTTTTATGGTTATAATAATTCATACCAGGATCGAAGTTATCGGAACTCTTTACAAAATAATTAAGAATAATATTAGGCCATATAAAATGGGTTACTATATTTTTATATCAACTATGGGATTTAAGAATGTTAAAAACAGAGTTGGGGATAGTGCACTAAATGTTGAGTGCAATCAACATTTCACTAGCACTAAATATTATTTTAAAAAATATAGTTTTAACTAATTTTCATCAGCTTTAGTGGTAGTGAAGCTTATATTTTTATCACTAATATTTTTTAGTGATAGTGATATTTTTTTAACTATAAATCAATTGAGTGGTAGTGTAGAAATAAGCACTAAACTCAAATAGTTAAAAAATTTAACAATAACTAAAAAAAAGCTTCAATAATTTTCTTTGCACTAATATATTCAAAATTAGTGATCGTGAAGTTATTCCAGTTTAAACTAGAATATTAAATATACAGATGTTTGTTGAGCAAGCTTCAAAGTGTTTTTCAGCATCCGAAGAAATAATAACACAAAAAAACACTGATAATGTAGGATTCTTAGATTTTGGGGAAATTGACAGTAAGTGAAAAAGTTATTGAAGAAATTACTTAGTTTATTAACATCTTCAATATTAGGACCTTCAACCTTTGTTCAGAAAGATGGCATAGAAAGTGAAATACGTGCATTCCTTTTAAGCTCGGACACTGATATTTGCAGTCTCAAAAAATATCCAATAATAAGGCAAATGTTTTTTAAATTTAACACGCCTTTGGCTTCTTCTGCTCCAGTAGAGCGTTTATTTTCTTTTAGTGGAATGGTGGATTCTCCTCCGAGAAATAAATTAAGTGATTCGAATTTCGAAAAGCTTGTTTTACTTAAAGCCAATAGTCGCTAATTATTTTATGTGTAATTGCTTATTTCTCTTTTTATTGTAATTTGTATATTTATATACCGCTTTTACGTTTTTTCCTTAAATATATTAACTTAAACTATGAATAGAGTAAAACATTTCTTTGTTGAAAAAAATAGTGCAGGAATATTTTTGTAACTAAAAATTTTAATGTAGAAAAAATTATTTCATTACGCTGCAAAAAAAAATATTTTAACTTTTTCAAAATATTATTAGTTAAAAAATTTTAACTACACTATCACTATTATTGAGTGAGGCTTATATTTTTCAACTCATCACTAAACATTAAAAAAATTAGTGAAATATTTTACACTACCACTAACTATTAGTGATAGTTAAAAATTAGTGCACTACCCCCAACTATGGTTAAAAAAGTACTTTTTTCCCTAACTCAGTTATCAAAAACCTAAGTGGTGAGAATGTATTAGTAAAAAAATCTATGTGAAAACTAAAACACCTACGAGTGCGAACATTTTGAGTAACTATTTTGTTTGAGTTTTTTTTTAGTTTCTGCTCAATGTATATTTCTCTATGATTCGAACCATAGAGAATAGACATAGAGCGGAAACTATTCGAACTTATCAAAAATGTTTGATATACATAAATCTTATAAATCTTTTTATTTTATTTTAAAATGTAGCTGTATTTTTTATACACTTTTTTTTTTTTAATTTTTCATAAATATTTTATTACATTTCTTATCAGTGGTGTTATTGTTTTCAGTATTTTGTCATTTAATAATGGTTTCCGGTTGCCAAAATAAAATTCAGCAATACATATTTGTTGTTGTTGTTTTTTATAAAAAGCTTAAATGTAATTAAATATTTATGGGAAACTTCAATTTTATTGAAAATTATATTTTGAGTGTTGAAAATAAATGTATAAAAGTATGCAAAATTATTAAGAATACTGGCAAAAAGAGCTTAAAAAGAAATTCCACTGTTTGTAATGAAATTTTTGATTCATTAAATTGTTAAATCAAGGTCGGCTACCGATTCAAAGCGGTGAAAAGGTAACGGTAATGCTAAATTGTGTTAATTTGGTAACGGTATTTTAGCGGACTTTAAATAATTAAAGTTACAATTAGTTGCTGAAATGATTATATTTAATTACTAGTTTTCTGTACTGGATTTTTTTTTATTGTGAAAACTATAACACAAATTTTGTCACTTCAGAACATAATATAAAGCGTGTTTTTTAAGCCCGATAGAAGTTGAAATGAATTAAATTATTAATAATATTTACAAAAATTAAAAATATGTAGCTTAACCCGGTGCGCTATGCTAACTATATCACCAAACAACGGTTACTGGCAACAAAGGAATTTAAACAAAGTATGAAAATTAGTAGTAGTTCTCAAAATATTCGATAATGAATATTATCTTTGAATGGGAAGAAACATCTCCCTTGTTCCAAACTACGTTCAGTTGTTGGTATTCGCAACTACGCTAGTTGTTTATTACACGCTTAGTTGTTTATTTGAGGGTCACGTGGCATCAACGTAAAGTAAATACTCTCACAATTACAGTTCACTTGATATTGAAAATAACTTTATTCTGTTCTGATCCCACCCAATTGTATATATTTTATGTATATTGGTAACAAAATAACTCATTGTACGCTATTCATTATTTATAATTTTCCTGATATTCATGGTTTAAAATTAGTTATTTTCATATATGAGAAGGGTCATTCACTCTAAGCCGATACCGCCTAATTTCAGCCAAACATCGTAAATATATAAGAAAGTGATTCAGACATTGCTTAAAGACTCCCGAAATTACATGTTTCTTTGTAAAGGAGGTCCTAAATACACTGTTCCGATTCACACCATTTTTAGAAAGAAATTGATTCATACAAAGTTTAATTATTTTACAATTATAGGTTTCCAGATATTCGAAATTAACTAATTCCTTTCTATGGGAGGTACCATGCCCACTAATACAATCCCGACAATTTTCAACCAAACTATGAAAAATTTGGACAAAGTTTGAAGAATTTTGCAATTATAGTTCTCATGATATTTAGAAATAAATATCTCTAATATTTTTTCGGATACCTCACTATTTACTATGTAGTATACTCCGTACAATAATAAGAAATTTAAATACATACTTTTAGAATTATAGTTCTTCAGATATAAAGTTTCAAGACTTTCACAATTATAGTACTCCAGCTATTAGAAAAATAACTATTTGCTTTATATGATGCGACTACCTACCAATCCAATCCCGACCTTTTTCAGCCAAACTCCGTATAGTGGTGTTCCGATCCATACCATTATTATTTAAGCTTCATGTAGTGATAAGAATTTGATTCGTACAAACAAACAAACTTATAAAAAGACATTTATCAACAAGATCGGTCGAGAACTCTCTGTGTTATAGGGGGTCAAATTTTGACATTTTGGTCAAACAGGGGTTTTTTCTTATCCATGTAACTTATTATCTATTGTTCTTAGCAAAATTTGTCCCAAATAGTTTAGATAGCTCTTTCTTCAATCTTTCGAAAAAAAATATTTAAAAAAAAAATAAAACATTTTTAATATTTTTTTTCCGAAATCAAAAACTTTTTTGACTTTTTTTTAATAAAGCTTAGATATTTTCCTTGAACACCTATTTGGTCGCTTAGTGGGATGCGAGTGGGATATCTATCAAAATAAATATTTTGTAACTCAAAACATACAATTTTTGACTTTTTTTGCAAAATCAAAAACTTTGTTGACTTTTTTTTTTAAAATGGACCCTTTTTGTAATTTTTTTTTTGCTATAGGTAATAAGTTACATGGATAAGAAAAAACCTGTTTGACCAAAATGTCAAAATTTGACCCTATAACTCAGAGAGTTCTCTACCGATCTTGTTGAAAAATTGTGTCTGAGTTACTATCCAATAGAACTAACCTTGCTGCTAATTTCATCCCGGAAGACATCGATTTCAAAAGTTGGTTCACTTGACATGAAATGCCCCATGTATATGTAATGAAAAATTATTTTGACTTAAAAAAACTAAATAAAAACAAGTAAGAGAGCTATATTCGGCTGTGCCGAATCTTATATACCCTTTACCAAATTATACTTTAAAATAAATTTTTTTAAATATTTTAGGTAAACAAAATTTAATTTTTTTTAATTGTTTTTCAAAATTTTTTTAAAAAAAATTTAAAAAATTTTTTTTTTAGTTTTTAAAATTTTTTTTTTGGAAAAAAATGTATAACAAAAAAAATTTTTTAATAAAAAAAAAATTCGGGTTAAAAAATATTTTTCCCGATTTTGACCTATTGTAGGTCCAACTTACTATAGCCTTATCTACATCGTTGCAATGGACTTTGAAATATCTATCATTAGATATCCATATTGTCTATATTAATGACTTAGTAATCCAGATATAGGTCAAAAATCGAGGTTGTCCCGGTTTTTTGATCATATCTCCGTTATTTATGGACCGATTTTGCTGATTTTAAATAGCAAACTTCTCGAAAGCATGTCTGACAGAATTATTGAAGATTTGGATCCCGAAGATATCTGGGGTCCTCAGAAAATTGATTTCAACAGACAGACAAACGGACAGACAGACGGACAGGCTTAATCGACTCCGCTATCTATAAGGATCCAGAATATATATACTTTATAGGGAATGAAAAATGTAGAAATTACAAACGGAATGACAAACTTATATATACCCTTCTCACGAAGGTGAAGGGTATAATAATGACTTGAAGAAATTATAGGACATTACAAGATTTAATTTGTTAAAAGATATATTAAAAATGGAAAATACAGACTTTGATAGCGATGGCAGTATAATGGACCCTATATATGCATTGGAAGATACACCAACTACATCCCATGCTTTAAAAAGAAAGAGAAATGTCATTACTTATGAAAAGAAAAAAAAAGTTGTATCACCATCATCGTAAGTATTTTTTGTTGACTTTTGGGACTTCGATGGGACATCTTAAAATATTGCGTTTTTTCCTAAAATATATTAACTTAAACTATGAATAGAGTAAAACATTTCTTTGTTGAAAAAATAGTGCAGGAATATTTTTGTAACTAAAAATTTTAGTGTAAAAAAAAATATTTCATTACGCTGCAAAAAAAAATATTTTAACTATTTTCAAAATATTATTAGTTAAAAAATTTTAACTACACTATCACTATTATTGAGTGAGGTTTATATTTTTCAACTCATCACTAAACATTAAAAAAATTAGTGAATTATTCTACACTACCACTAACTATTATTGATAGTTAAAAATTAGTGCACTACCCCCAACTCTGATATATACACACTCTTTAGATTTCAATTTTATAATTTCAAATTATTTATAGAATATCGGTAACGGTATTTTAGCGATAACGTTAATTGATCCGAAAGGTTGTTTTAAGCAATTGGTTGTTCTTAATAGCAAATATGTACATTTATATAAAAATGTTAAAAAAATGGTCGTCAAAATTTGTTTTCTTCAAATTTCTTTCTAAATCATTAACAATTTTATGATTTTCTACAACTGCACAGTGCACTGTTGTTTTTTTTTGGAAATAATTCTGTATCTCGAGAAATATTGGTGATATTATTACGAAATTTCACACTGTGGGAGCTGAGGTGTTTTCGAGTTGATTTACTTTTATTCAGCTTCCTAGCCACCTCGGGTCTCATGTTTTAAAAAAAATCGCCAAAAGTCCATTTATGATCCGAATGAGTTGAAATATAAATAGTTCTTAAGAAGATCTACAAAAAATACGCAGGTTATCTCTATTAGTTGAAGAGATATTTAGGTTTATTGATTTATTTTTTTTAATTTTGCGCGATCATGTTAAGTTTTTTTATATATGGCGGACTCACGGAGGGTCGAAATATATCAGCTATATTGGCGATAAAATTCTAATATCGTCCCTATTAAAAGTTACACGCATCCAAAGTTGGCACATATAAAAAGGGCCGTAGTTTTTAAATTTTTTTAGATAAACCTATCCAAGGATTGGAACTGAATTTTTGGTAAATTCTGTAGGCCCGAGGTAAGCAAGTAACTGACTAACCTCCATTTCAACTACGAGCCCATGTAAATACAAATCAACTCAAAAAAACCTCAGCTCTGACTGTTATAAATTTAATTTTCCCCGAATTATTTTCAATATAACCAACTTCTAAACCACTGTTCACTGCAATATATTATTTATTATATGTATTTAATATAAAGTGATTTAAAATATGTTTGAGATTTTTTTTTATTAACAAACACTTTTCACATGTTTATGTCAGGAAAAATGTCAGAAATGTTTTTTCTTTTTGTCAATCTACATAAATACAACGATCAAGTTCATGAATATTTTACATATAATTCATTCATAATAATTATGTATGTGTTCATATGTACGAGTACATAAACAATTCATGCATACATATGCATTAATGTATTTTTATTAAAAAAAGAAAAATTGTTAATTGTGTTTGTAGATTTATTGTATAACAGTTGAAATATGCAACAACATTCAAATTACATGTTTGCCATGATAACAATGATGCCTAGAAAGATAGCATAATAATACAATATTATTAATTCCTGTCGTTTTACTTTAAAATGTTTATTACAAATACATATGTAACTATTTTTCTTATTTTACAAGGTTGTAGGAAAAAATTCATTATTTTGCTAAACCGTCTACTCGACTATAATTTCTTTAAAGAAAATCTTACTCAACACTACACATCCAATATTGGCTGTAGACCCCATAACTTATACAAACATATCGATCCCTTTGCGCGAAATTATCGTATGTTACATTTATATATAGTAATATATTATACCGATATTCGCTATATTTATGGAAATATTACTACTTAAGTTTATTTTAACATATGTGAAATATAATTTACTAAATCGGTTATTGTATCGCATTAATCAATTTGGCAATGATGGTACCAGCCAAAGCAAAGAAATTTAATAATAAAGCTCTCTTGAAAATTTGGTTTTATTAACAACATACGATAATTTGCGCAAAGGGGTTGATATATATATTTTAGGTCCTTATGAAAACATTTTGAAAACTGGAAAAACTCTTGTTAAAATTTTGGAGATTTTTGTTCATATACTCGGTGTAGGGTATTATATGGTCGGACTTGAACGACTATACATTCTTACTGTTAACTATAAAATTTATATAGGGAGTGTTTTGTTTTAGCAGATCAGGATCTAAATTTCCTTTTCATTATAAATTGATATAAACTGCAGATAAAGGAATTATTTACGATAGCTCGTGATTTCTAGACTCATTGAAATCAATCAATACAGTTATGTTATTAGTGAAACAGAAGTGGTGCTGATTAAAAGATTCAACTTTTCTGAAAATATATATAAATTTGTTACATTAAATAAATACATTGTGCTGAGTACATTAATTGGAATAAAAGATAAAACATTGAGCCTGAACTACTCTGGATTCCGGCATGTGACTGCTGGTACGAAATTCAGGAGATACCCTGCTATTACGGAATGAATCAGATCTCATTGAATATCCTTAGAATTGATAACAACCTACGCCACTGAGGGTGTAGATTTAACTATTTATGTTGATAGTTTAGCGGTGTAGAGGGCTTTGAATAGGCTGTATAATATGCTGGGTACCGAGGCACTGTATAGAGAAATTAGGTCGCGATAAAACTTGCAAGACAAGGTTCTATAATGATCCGATCTGTCACTATTATAGGGAAATATAATATACTAGCTGACCCGGTGCGCTTCGCCACCCCAATTAGAAGAGTGAAATAGTACTATTAAGTCTCCCTTTGTGAATCTGATTGTAAATGTCTAATTTCATATTTCTGGGTCCATTATTATAGAAAATGCAAAAGAAAGTTACCACTAAAGTAGCCTTTCCTATATTATCAACTAATTTTGTTTCTATAACAATTAATATTTAAAAATTATCCCAAAACCGAAAAAAACGAAACCGCGGTTTTGAAATTCTTCGGTTTTTTTTGTCCGTTATTATAGTAAATTCAAAAAAGTACCTATGAGAACAAAGAAAAAGTACCAAGAAGTATGGCCTTGAATTTTCACCCACTTGGGACCATAGACGCCTAATTTCATATTTCTATGTCCATTATTGCAGAAAATTCAAAAAGTACCATTAGAATATATAAAAAGTACCAAAAAGCCCCCACTTGTGGTTTCCCAATCACTCCCATATAAGCTTAATTTCATGGTTTTAGGTTAATTGGTGAAGAAATTACAAAAAGTCGAATAAAGAAAAAGTACCAAAAAGTCTATCTCTAGAATTCTCACTCACTTAGGACCATATATGCTAAATATCATGTTTCTAAGTTCATTGTTATAGAAAATTCAAAAAAGTACCATTAGAATAAAGAACAAGTACCAAAAAGTCTTCCCCTAGAATTCTCAATCACTTTAGAACATATCCATATCCATTATTACAGAAAATTAAAAAAAGTACCGCTACAATATATAAAAAGTACCAAAAATCAGGCACTTGTGGATTCCCACTCACTCCGGTCCATATAAGCTTTATTTCATGTTTCTAGGTTCATTGGTGAAGAAATTACAAAAAGTACCAAGAAGTCTCCCCTACAATTCTCACTGACTTAGGACCGAGTATGCTTAATTTCATGTTTCTAAGTCCATTGTTATACAAAATTAAAAAAAAGTACCATTATAATAAAGAAAAAGTACCATGAAGTTTGAATTTTTACTCACATAGGACCATATACGCTTAATTACATATTTCTAGGTCCATTATTATAGAAAATTCAAAAAGTACCATTATAATATAGAAAAAGTACCAAAAAGCAGTCACTTGTAGATGTCCACCAACTCTGGCCCATGTAAGCTTTATTTCATGTTTCTAGGTTCATTGGTGAAGAAAATACAAAAAGTACCATTCGATTAAAGAAAAAGTACCAAAAGGTCTCCCCCTAGAATTCTCACTGACATAGGACCGTGTATGCTTAATTTCATGTGTCTAAGTCCATTGTTCTAGAAAATTAAAAAAGTACCAATATAATAAAAAAATGTACCATGAAGTATCCGCTTGAATTTTCACTCACATAGGACCATATACGCTTAATTTCATGTTTCTAGGTCCATTATTATAGAAAATTCAAAAAGTACCATATAATATAGAAAAAGTACCAAAAAGCAGACACTTGTGGATTTTAACCCACTCTGGCCCATGTAAGCTTTATTTCATGTTTCTAGGTTCATTGGTGAAGAAATTACAAAAAGTACCATTCGATTAAAGAAAAAGTAACAAAAAGTCTACCCCTAAAATTCACACTCACTTAGGACCATATATGCTTAATTTCATGTTTCTAAGTCCATTGTCATATAAAATTCAAAAAGTACCATTAGATGAATAAAAAAGTATCTATAGTTCAGTTCTCACATTTTGGTACCTAAATATTGTACATATCAGCTAACTTTAATGTTGATAAGTGAAATAATTTAAAATATTAAAAAAAGTACCATTAGGAGAAAAGTACCAATTTCCCTTTTCTTCCTTGAAACAATCAAGTTCGAACTTTAAAAATATTCCATTTTGCCGAAATTGTTTATGCTACAGATATGTCTCAAAATATTAAAATCTGTGTTAATGTGCCCAAGAAAAAATATGTTTTAAAAAAAGTACCAAACTGTTTACCCGGATTTGGCCCAATATACACCTTGGCACTCGAGTTCCAAATAACACCCTGTTAGTTAATTCTCGTACGAATCCAGGAACCAATGTTAAAAAATTATCAAAATTGGCTTAATAATTTCAATAAAATGTATTTTCCCGATTTTATCCCCTTTTTGGTACCTTTTTTATCCCCATTGCTTTGGTAAAATTTAATTCAAATAAATTTCTGTATAGTGGTGGGAGCTCATAATAAAATATTCGTATGTCTATGTCAAATTATAGAAAAACATATTTTATGAAAAAGTACCAAAAATAAACACAATATTTATCCCTTAAGGGTTCGAATTTCCAAAAAGTACCAAACTTTTTTATTTTTTGTTAATTAAAGAATACGATTTAAAAAGTACCAAAATACAGTTTTTACCCGTTTTCTCCCCTAAAAGTTTCGAATTTCCAAAAAGTACGAAACACCTGTCAGCTTATTTTTTAAATGGAGTAACATGCTATTTTAAGTTTTTTTGTATCTTTATTAGTTTTGAAGATATAAGGTTACCGAATTTACCCGTTTTTACCCTTTTTTACCCCCTAAACGTTCGAATTTCCAAAAATCCCATCTTATCGGATCGTTTTGGGGAGGGAGGAACCCACAGTTAAAATTTCGTGATTCTAGCTTCAGCCGTTTGGGCTGTGCGATGATGAATCAGTCAGTCAGTCATTCAGTCAGTCAGTAACGTTACTCTTTTATATATATAGATATGTTACTGGGAGATAAAAGATAAAAATGGACAGCAAATTCCTAAGGACCTTAAGTCCAGTTGGACATATCAGAATATTGAATACCTTTTATTTTTTCCAAATACCCTATTTTAAAAAAGGGTATTTTTTGACGCTTTTTACATATTTTGTGGCGTATTTGGTGCTTTTTGTTAAAACCATGTGATTTTGTAACAAATCAAACTTATAAAAGATCTGGGGGCTAATTACCACAGTCGAACACGATCGGATACTTATTCGAACGTGCGTTTTTTAGTTTTTGGCATTCTCTTATTTGATATCGAATGATTGCGTTCGAAATTTATTTCGATTACGAGTGGGACAATTTGCCCCCTGATTATTTCATTAAAATCGTCATTAAGGTTTTGTTTACTCCTAAGTAAATAAAATAAATAATTTAATTAAAAATTTAAACCTTACAAATTTATCATTGTTTTCAGTGACAATTTTACCCTTTTTACCCGTTTTGAATATGTTATTTGCAAGTGAAAAAATATATTTTCAAATGTTTTTATTAAAATTTTAATTTTTTTCGTAATTTTTTTACCCTTTTTACCCGTTTTTACTATACACTTGATGCTTTTCTTCATTTCTAAAATGGCAACACTGATTTTTACTATTTCAATTTCTCGAAAAGATTCTCAATGGACCCTAATGAGTGTCAGAGTAGACTATAGACCTGGGAAATACTACCTTCTTTATTCGAATATAAAGTAAGAAGCTTAAAAGAGGGACTTTTCTTTCATCGTCATATTTGTATACCCTTCACCATACAAGAAAATGTTTTACGGTGTCAAATCAAATCGCCTGTTAAAACTATATGTCGTTGGTATCCATATCATCCAATTCAGCACAAAAGAAGTTGGTTATCATTCACCTATAGCGATTGCTGCTGACAGTGATGGCCTGGACAAAGTCGTTCTCAAAGAACAGTGACTTTGCACTGGACGCTCTTGGATCTCATATGGATTAGTATCATCCCAAATACGAAAATTTAGTTTGTTTAAGTACCTATTCATCCAGAAATGGAAGAGTAAAATGGAAGATACGCGCGTAACGTTGCCCGAACAAAACGCCCTTAAAATCGAGAAAATCGGCCCCAAAATCGACCGCGATCAATTTATTTACAATAAATTGTTAGATTCAACAAGGTTCTTTTTTTTTCTTTTTTTTCAGTTAATGGACCTAGAAACATTAAATTAGGTACTTTCCTAATTGAAATTAGATGACAAAAATATGTAGTTTTATTATACTAATGGTACATTCTGAGTTTTCTTCAAAAAGTTAAGAAACTTGAAAGTTAGCAATACATAAGTTTTCCTGCTATTTTTTCAAACACTGCTGTATTAATGCTAACTTATGGTATGTATGCAAAACTGACAACGATTAGTATGTAAATGTTCTTTTATTCCTTTTTTATATGATATTTTTATTTCAAAAATATGTATTAATATTTCGAAAAGCTCAGCAATTTTTTTTGAACTTGTAGTTAAAAAGAACATGCATTTTTGCTCATTGTTTGAAAACAATTGCAAAATGATCAAATGAAGTTGGGTTTTTTTTTCTTACAAAATCAGTTTTAAACAAACCGAGCTGGTGTTAAGAACGTTAGATTTGAAATTATAATTTAATGGAAATTGAAAAGAAGTTTTAAAGTTTGAAAATGTGTGATGAATATAAGATCTAAGTGAATATAAATAATATTAAATGTTTTAATAATAAAGGTAAGAGTTTTGTTAAATTTATAAAAGAAAATTTAAAAAAGTGTTGAAAACATTTTAAAATATTATTTTTTTAATTAAAATGTGTTTGTTTGCTTAAATCAATTACTATTTTTGCAGATGTAAGTACTTTAAATTTAATAAAATTAAATGGCTTTTTAAATATTATTCCCGCCATTTTTACCTTTATTTGAAATGTTCAGTATTTGAGGTTATATTGAAATTTTGACAAGCAAATATTATTGGAAGGTGTGAAATTAGGAGGAAGATTATTAAAAATATGAAAAACAAAACGAAAAATTCAAAGGATTCCTCAAATTTATTACAGTTAAAAAGGTTTTGTTTTCTTAAACGAGATCTTTAACAGATTTTATGAAATGTTTATTATTGTAAAAGTCTGCTAAATAAAATATTTAATTTGTTTTCAAAACAAAATATTATAACCTAAATATTGCATGCAAATTAGCCAAACAAACACCCACATCACTTTCTATTTTATGCAATATTTTATATAGAATTTGCCAAACGACATTCTAAAAATTTAGAATGTAAATTTTATGATTTATCAAAACATAAGAGTTACTTACTTACATTTTATATATTATTCCAAAAGGATGGAAAAAACTAAATATAATCAAGCATAAAACCAAAATCTACTACATTTGGTAAGCAAAATCCTTCGAATAATTTGCATATAAAATGTCCTTGCAACAAATATTATTTTATATTAAATCACGCACACAGCAACACTCACTCTCACACTTCCACTCTCACTCTTCAGCTTCAACACACAAACAAATATGCTCAATTGAGGAAAAATAAAAGGAAGAAATCGAATAGTTTTCGAAAAAAAAAATAATAATATCATGCTGCACTTTAAATATTGGGTGAACAAAAAAAAAAAATGAAAAGAAAGAAAAACAACAAGACCACAAATTTTCTTTTCAGTTTATAGTCGTATTTGTTTGTGGCATTAACAGTGGTAAGGAGTCTTTAAACGAACTGATATAGAATCTTAAAACTATTTTTTTATGAAATAACTTCCCAAAAATAAAATTAAATAAATTCCCAAATTTTAAATTGAAATAAATCCCCAACGAAATGAAATAATACCCTATTTATTGAAATGAAATAAACCACGCAATAAGTATTCAAAACAAGTAAGAGAGCTATATTCGGCTGTGCCGAATCTTATATACCTTTCACCAAATTATACTTCAAAATACAAATTTTAAATATTTTTAGGTAAACAAAATTTATTTTTTTTCGTTAATTTTTTAATTTTTTGGAACAACATTTTTTTCAAATTGTTATTTTTTTTAAATTAAATTTTTTTTTTGAAATTTTAAAATTTTTTTTTAGAATTTTTATTTTTGGTGAAAAAAAAATTCAGGTTAACAAATATTTTTTCCGATTTTGACCCATTGTAGGCCCAACTTGCTATGATGGTCTTATATACGTCGTTGCAAAGGTCTTGAATCTATCATTAGATATCCATATTGTCTATATTAATGACTTAGTAATCCAGATATACATAGGTCAAAAATATGTAAAAAATCGAGGTTGTCCTGGTTTTTTCCTCATATCTCAGCCATTTGTGGACCGATTTTGCTGATTTTAAATTGGAAACTTCTCGAAAGCATGTCTGACAGAATTATTGAAGATTTGGATCCAGCAGATATATGGGGTCTTCAGAAGATATCCATAGATTAGATATCCATAATGTCAAAAATAGGTTGTCCTGGTTTTTTCCTTATATCTCAGCCATTTGTGGACCGATTTTCTCGATTTTAAATAGCAACCGAGCCGGAAGAATTTCGGAGATATTGATGTATCATTCGTGTATGTAAGTTATTTGGGGGCTTCAGAAAGTTGATTTCAACACACAGACGGACAGACGGACATGGCTATATCGACTCCGCTATCTATAACGACTCAGAATATATATACTTTATGGGGTCGCAAATGAAAAATGTAGAAATTACAAACGGAATGACAAACTTATATATACCCTTGCCACTCAGGGTGAAGGGTATAAAAAAATCAGCCAAATCGCTCTAGCCGTTCTCACGTGATGCCATTACATACATGGACCATTTCATTTTTATATATATAGATACATTTTATTTAATAATATATAACAATTATATAGTTTTCTGTAAGGTATCTTTACGGAGAACATTTTGGTATAAAAAGCATGTTCTATTTTTCCCCATAGATAAAATTGGTACGAATACTATTTTTGGGATTTTCGTTCCAATTTTTAGAATTTTTTTTTCCCTTTTACCATTTCACAAGTTTTTTTTTACACTTTGTTATTTAGAATGACAAATTTCAAAAACATTGATTATTACATATTTATTGAGATTGTAAAACTACAAAATTTCAAGTTAATATCTCAATTAGATTCAAAAATATGCCACTTTAAAACTCCGCCCTTCAAAAATATTTCACATTTTCATACCAAAAAATTTGTATAAATTTTCTTAATGTGACTAAAGATAGGGAGGGTCACACATGGCAAATATTTGCTCAAAAAAGCTAATTTGTTTGATGTGTTTACTCTTGCAATTGTTTTGTAAGATCAATTAGCGTCAAATAAAATAAAACTATTTTTTTTTGGTTTGAATCATCCAAAGTAAAATAAGTTTTTGGAATAAATAAAAAAAATTCAAATATATTTTATTTAGTGGTTACGTCTTTGTCATGTTTGACAATACCTTAAGTCAGAACCAATGACTTGTTGTTGAATAAAATATTAAGAAAATTTATAGAAATGTCAGATTTATTTCCAAATAATTATCATACATGATTGGATACATCAATAATCCAACTAGAGTCCAACTTAGAAAAATCGGTCCACAAATGGCTGAGATATAGGCAAAAAACTGAGACTACAAGCAAATCCCGGTATAACGGACGATATGTTGTCAGGCCTATTCGTTAAATCGAACAATTCGTTATTTCGAGATTTATTTTTTGAATAAATTTTAAGCGGTATGACATTAGCAGGCATGACTATCGTTCAAATGGTGTCCTTTTGTAGCTTTTATTAATTGTTCTTCGGAATGCTGACTTGGGTTAATACCAAGGGAGGTATTTTGGTTCTAAAACTGATTTTACCCTTAAAAATATCCACGTTTGAAAGAAAATCCTAAAAACTAGAATTTTAAGTCTATCCTTCGATAACTTTCTCCCTGGAGCAAACATTTTTTTGGTAGCATTTTTGAATAGAGACCAGTTTCATACACATAGATAATTTTGTTAAGGGCTACACTAAATCAACTCGGTTTTATAACATCTCTCCTAATTCTTTTCTTCTTATTCTTATCTTTTTCTCAAAGATATCCTTACTTTTAAAGCAATTCAATTAACTGGAAAGTGTTTTTTCCTCTGGTCGAGAAATCAACAATAAAACTCATTTTTCACATAATTTATTAGAGATCGACAATTTGTTACGCCATTCTTGATAGCTTTTTATAATTGTCAATGTTAAAAATGATGTCGTTCGTTTGATTTTGTTTTATTTGTCTCAAAATTCGTTATATCGAGCACAAAATTGTTTAATTATTCGTTATATAAGGTAGTTGATGTTGAAAATTTGGTTGTACGTTATATCGGATTTTACTGTACATCGATGTTTTTTAACCAAATTTTTTTCAACCAAATATTTTTATATCCTTCACCTTCGTGAGAAAGGTATATATAAGTTTGTCATTCCGTTTGTAATTTCTACATTTTTCATTTCCGACCCTATAAAGTATATACATATATTCTGGATCCTTATGGATATAAGAGTTGATTAAGCCATGTTCGTCTGTCTGTTGAAATCAATTTTCTGAAGATCCCAGATATCTTCGGGATCCAAATCTGTCAGGCATGCTTTCTAGAAGTTTGTTATTTAAAATCAGCAAAATCGGTCAACAAATGGCTGAGATATGAGGAAAAAACCAGGACAACCTCGATTTTTGACCTATATCTGGATTACTAAGTCATTAATTTAGACAATATGGATATCTAAAGATAGATATTTCAAAGACCTTTTCAATGACGTATATAAAACGTAAGTTGGACATACAATGGGTTAAAATCGGAAAAAAATATTTTTTAACTCCATTTTTTCTTTTTTTTTCTTTTTTTCGCTAAATATTAAAAAAAAACAAAAAAAAGTTTTTTTTTTAAATTTTAAAAATTTAAAAAACAATTCTAAAAATGATTTTTTTTAAAAAATTATAAAAGTGCAAAAAATAAATTTTGTTTACCTAAAAATATTTAAAATTTTTATTTTGAAGTATAATTTGGTGAAGGGTATATAAGAATCGGCACAGCCGAATATAGCTCTCTTACTTGTTTCACCAAAAATGTTTTTAATTGAATTATAAATATTTAAAAAAACCACTTTTAATTATAAATATTTCAAAATTTTTTAATGTGAAAAAAGTGTTTAATACTTCGAATAAATATACTACATATCAATATTGGACTCTATTTATTAGATATTGAAATAACGGAAATTTAAGACACATTTAGAACTCAGACACCCTTCGCTGCACGAAAGGGGGTAATTTTGAAAAAAAAAATAATTTTTTGCCTGAAATTTGTCTTTTTAAATATTTTCAGAAATATTTAAGCTTTTCCCATATTAATGTAAAATATTAATCACGATATCGTCAAGTTTCTGGAAAACCTTAATTATATAAGGTGCAATTCCTTACATAATCCTAGAGTTTCTATAAAATCGAAGAAATTCAAAACCGCGGTTCGGTTTTAAAAAATTGAAAACCGATCGGTTTCGATAACAAATTGTACTTATAAACAATTTCACCTTCTTGAGATAAATATGCTTAAAAGCCCGGTTTGTAGTGAATACCTAAAAGTTGAAATATCTCGTTAACCATATTTATGTTCTGCACGAGGAGCCCTTTTTGGCTGTCGAGTAGTGTTGCATTAAATATTGCTCTAAATCTAAATAGATCTCAGCCTTCTGCAATTATATTGGCTGATACAGAACTAGTCCTTTGATTGGGAATGTTATTGGTTCTAACCCTGCATATGGATATTATTACAGTGGTAACAAAACTTGATCATAAGTAATACATTTGTTTGTCCGATTAGCAACATTAATTGATAAATTCTCACATGTTAAAATGTTAATTTTTCACCTGTCACAGAACTACACGATTTCCTATTGCATTTCAGAAGTTTCTAATTGAATTTCAATAATTTCCAATTATATTTCAGAATTTTCCATTTGAACTTCAGAATTTTCTATTTGTATATCAGTAATAACCGATTGCTTGTAAACGTTTCTCCGACAACTATCCAATAGATTACTTGTGGTGGGTAAAATAACAACTACTTATAAATACATATGGGACTATTGCCTTCAGGCTAGATTACCTGGGATGTATAAAGAAACCAATTACCTTCTCTCTGCACTACAAAGAGCACATACGTGCCATTAGTTTTCTTTGAACAATTTCTAGACACTTTTCACCACTGTTCTAGAATATACAAGGACAAACAACAAAATGATATGATACCCAGGTTTATTTTTTTTTATTTTTTTGCAAGATAAATATGCAAATTAGGGCAACAAAAACAACACGCAGAAAAGGAAGTAGGGTGAACAACAATAACAAGTAGAAAATAAAACATGACGAATAAAAATACATAGTTTACATAGGAAAATGAAAACGGAATACAAGGAAAATACGGGTTAGAAAAAAGATGGAAAAAAACGAAATGTACAATAAAATGATCTCTAGGATTACAATTTCTTAATACTTTTTTTTTCTTCGTATTTTATTTATTCTTAAAATGTTTCTTACTATTTGCTGGCATTTCAAGTGCCAATTCGTTTTCTTCAAAGTTTAAAATGGCATAATAATGTGGCATTGATTGAAGTGTTTTCTTTCATTCTTATAAAGATATATGTAGGTACTTCAAACACATACAATTTATCTGAATGACTGTCAGTCTGTCTGTGCTGGAGAGTGTCTGTCGGTTTTTTTTTTACTACTTTACACCCATATGCTTGAATAAACATTTAATGAGGTTTTGGTTGAATTTACAAAGTATTTTAGTATTATCATCATTTTTATGTTTTTTTTTTTTTTGGAAAAAAGGGAATTTTAAATATAAAAAATAAAAATGTGTGAATTTTTTAGTTCAAATATTAAAAAGCATACATTTTAATTCTTGGGAATTTATTTTTTTCCCTTAAGAATTGTGTCTGTCAGCACCTGTTAATCTGATAACTTAAATACTCAGATTTCAGTTTAATTTTTTTTAAATATTTCAATGAAATTTTTAATGTTTAAATTGTTAGTGTATCCGTTAATTTAAATCTTAAATATTTGTTATTATTTTTTTCAACAAATGTTGGAATTGAATTAAAATTTAATGTATGTTTGTAAAAGGGTTGAATTTCAAAAATAATTTTTGTCCAACCTAAGCAAACATTTTTTTTTGAGATACTTTTAAATATAAAATAAATTATTTATAAGCTAAAATATACAAAAAAAATAATAATAAAAATTATTTTTAAGACCCTAAAGAGAGAAAAATAAAAATTGTATTAAAATTATTTTAATTAAAATTAATCATACGCCCCCTGACA
This sequence comes from Calliphora vicina, assembly GCF_958450345.1. Lineage (NCBI taxonomy): Eukaryota > Metazoa > Arthropoda > Insecta > Diptera > Calliphoridae > Calliphora > Calliphora vicina. The sequence goes on from NC_088784.1 coordinate 29,002,525, forward strand.
CACAAACATTTGCTAACAACTTTCTTTATAGCCAATCAATGAAATGTCTTATATTTAATAACTTTTTCTCTTCCTCTGCTTTCAGGTACATATATACTTAATCCAAAAAGTGAAATAGTCTTCTCCTTCCAAAAAACCAACGTTGTGAGTCAGCCACTACATCGCAGTCACGTGATTATATGTTCGATTTGGAAAAAAAAGAAGCTTCCTTAAAATCAGTATATTATCCTGTAGGATTTCTTTTGCCAACTCACACATATACAATCTATATTTCATGTGATGTGACGTAGTGGAACATTCCTGACGTTTCCAAAGTCATCTATAACCATTTCAACGAAAAATATTGAGCTAGAAAATTGTGTTGTGTTTATTTATAAATAAGGATAAAGTATTAAAATATACAGTGGTTGGCAATACAATACTTTTCCAAATATTAATTCTTAAAAATCTGTTTTTTAGTATTTATTAATGCCTGTGAGCTTCTGACAAAACAACTTAAGTGGAATTTTCAAATTTTTCAGGAGAGCGTAAAAACTGTTATTGGTGGCTTTTTAAACCACTACACAATTTGGATGTATTGTGGTTCCAGTAGTACAAAAATGGTAAAAATTTTAAATTCTATGGATAGATTTTAAAAAAATTTTTTTTTTTTATAAAATTGTAATTTTTTTTAAATGTTTCTCCACATAATTTATGATAACTCAAATGCGGTTAGTAAGATATTATTGAAGTAAACTTAAAAAGTTCAAATTTATACAACCTTATATGTTGCGTTTTAATCGGCTGAGTAGTTTCGGAGTTATAATAACAAATTGAAGCAAAAAATATATTTTCAACTTGAAAAAAGCAAATTTTTGTGTTTTAAAAAACTCATGGAAAATCGAAAACGACGGAACTTGTTTAAGTTTATCGAAGATAAAAATCGATTTATTCTTTACGAATTTATTCACAATTAAGTGAATTCGCTCATTTTCACAAAATTTAACTTTTTTGTTTGATATACATAAAATTGAGAGAGGAAGAACATTTCCTTCGATTGAGTGAATATTGAAAATATTTTTCCCGTGTTATGTACAAAATTTCACATATATATTGCAGTTTAATCGGCTCAGTAGTTTCGGAGTCATAATGACAAAATGAAGCAAAAAATATATTTTTTTATGTAAAATTAAAGGTTATGTAAATTTGAACTTTTTTAAGTTTACTTCAATAATATTGGACTAACCCTTTTTGAGTTATCATAAATTATGTGGAAAAACATCTAAAAATATTCACAATTTTAGAAAAAAAATGTTTAAAAAAAATCTATCCATAGAATTTAAAAAATTTACCATTTTTGTACTTAGGTAACCATGATGCATAAAATCTATATAGTGGTTAGCGAAGCCTTTTTTTGCTGTTGACCTGTGTAATTATTATTTATCCTTGAAGAATTTCGAAAGCTTTGTATAATTCTTTGAGATAAATAAAGTTCTTCAAGGACTAAGAACATTGATATTTGGCTTTGGTATCAATTCGGCTGTTTGGTCGGGCTTCACGTACGATCTCTTACGTTTCAAAGAGCGAGAGATGGTTTGAGAGGTTCAGAAGTGGTGATTTTGACACGGAAGACAAAGATTTGAGGCATTAGTCCATGGTGATTTTTGAAAAACTCAAGAAGAGCTTGCTAAATCATTGGGAGCTACTCAATCAGCAATTTCAAAACCTTAGTGAGCAACAGGAAAATTGGGTACCATACGAATTGAAGTTGATAGACTTTGAAAGACGATTTTGTATGTCTGAAATGCTGTTTGAACGCTATAAAAGAAAATCAGTTTTACACCGAATCATTACGATAAAACGAATCCATTACGACCAGTCGAATCGACACCAAAGCCAAATATCCATGGCGCTAAAGTAATGCTTTGTATTTGGTGGGCCCAAAACGGTCCTATTTATTATGAGCTGCTAAAATCTGGCCAAACCATCACAGGAAAATACAACCAGAATATATGGATCATGAAAACGTAATTTCCATCATGACAACGCTAGGACATATGTTGCAATACCTGTTAAAATCTAGTTAGAAAGAAGTGGTTGGGTAGTTTTGCACCCGCCTTATAGTCCAGACCTTGCCCGTCCGACTTCTATTTGATTCGATGCAGAACGCTTTTTCTGGGATACGCATTACTTTAGAACAAAGTATCCGAAATTGGCTTGATTCGTTTTTGTCCTAAAAAGATGAGTAGTTCTTTTTGCTCGGAATCCATATGTTGTAGAATAGATGGATAAAGACTATAGCCAACAATGGCCAATATTTTAATTAATAATTTAAATATGACTTCGGCTGGCTCGGATGTAGTCATCTAGAGGTCTAATTTTCGATGACTTTTCCCAACATTTGTGGCCGTATTGCGGCAATAACGCAGCGAATGTTGTCCTCCAAGTGGTCAAGACTTCACATATTCCCACAGCAAATAGTCTAGCGGCGTTAAATCGCTCGATCTTGGAGGCTAACTCATGGGTCCGAAACGTGAAAATCTACGGTTACCAAACGTTTCATTCAATAAATCAACTGTGGCACGAGCTGCTTGACATGTTGCGCCATCAGCAATCATGGCTCTATAACGTTCTGACCAGCAATGTTTTTAAAGAAGTACGGATCAATGATTTCACACCAAACAGTCAGTTTTTTCTCAACATACACTTAAGGACTATCATCACTCCAAATGCGGCAGTTTTGTTTATTGATGTATCCATTCAAACAAAAGTTAGCTTCATCGCTTATGAAAATCGGAATCAACGGCAATCTTGTTTTGGGCCCATTCACCGAATCTACACCATGCTAGGTAATAGTGTGGCTTCAATTCTAGCACTAGTTTGATTTTGTAAGCCCACAAACCAAGATCTTTTCGCAAAATCTTCCCTAAAGTAGATGGTCACATATCCAATTCCTGTGCACGGATAGACTGATTCTGGTCTTCCTCAACTCTACGCTCTACAACAGCATTTACTTCTTCTGTACGCACTGTATGAATTAATTGCTCTGATGGACGATTATGTTGACCGTAAAATGTACGTAGTGCGTGATACGTATTTTGCACTATTTGGAAGCGTTGTTCAGGCGTTAGTATATTAGTCATGTTGAAATGCCAAACCAAAATAAACATAAATCACTTGACAGCTGACAAAATGGCCGCCAGTTAAAAACGTCTTTCTTACAGAAGTTTAAAAGTTTCCATTGATTTCCGAATCCTAAGATATAAGGCTGTAACCTGGAAGTCCATTTTTCACACACCCTTCGCAGTACTGCAGGATATATTTCGGCAATAACGCGTCGAATATTTGCTTCCAAGAGCTCGATTGTTTCTGGTTTATCTGCATTGACCTGAGACTTTACATATTCCCAGAGAAAATAATCTAATGGCGTCAAATCACATGAACGAGGTGGCGAGTTCACAGGTCCATTTCATGAAATAATTAGTTTCCATTGTATTGTCACTCACTGTATATTCACAGGTTATATACCTCTAGAACGGCAGGTGGTAAATATTATTTTCTATAGAAAAATTAAATTTTGTTTCATTTTTTAATATTTAGTTTAAAACACAGCAAGTACGAGAGAGTGTAAATAAAGTGTTAAGCAGAAAATTTTGTATTGAACCAGTAAATCAAGTGGAAAATTAATAATGGAAGAAGATGTCCTTTAAATAACATTTTAATATTTCTCAAGATGATGCATAATACTTCAGGTTTTTTTAATGAACAGAGCACCATTAATAGAGTGTCCAAAAAACCGGCAAATTTGGAAATCTGATTTCCGTTTTAACCGAAAAAGTGTGTTTTTGAAAAAAAAAACGGTTTTGATTATTGTCTTTCAGAAACCGGTATGTCAAAAACCGAAACCGGTGGAGTTTACAAAGATGAAAGAACCGGTTGACCGGTTTTCGGTTTTGGATACTCTACCCATTAAACTCCTGGTTTGATAACTTTCCTTAATAAGCAATTTTCTTTAACTTTTTGAAAACAACAAAACTTAACACTTTCATAGTATAATAACTTGTAAGTATTTATATATTTGTAGCTTTCATAACTTTCTTCTATTACACTCAAACTTAATAAAAGTTACGAAATTTCTTCACTTACTGTTTCTGTCAAAATCTTTTTAACTTTTATTTAAGAGATTTAAACAACCTTGAGTTGTCCTAAAAATAAAGTTTTCTATAGTTATTTTTGTACATTTTTCTTTATTGTTCAATATTGTTTACTTAAGTTTAATGTTATTTTTTATTTTATTTTGTGTTCCAGCCAAACAAAAGTCTCCCCACGGGAACATTGTATGTAAACAAACCCGGCCATATTCGTACTAGTTACACTGACATCACTTTGCCATCACTCAATTTAATGGAAAATACTATGACTACTAACAACAACTTCGATGCTACTTGCAACAGACACATACTTTAATGTGCCACATGGAGTACGTGTGTGCCACACGAGTGAGTGAGTGAGGGAGGGTGTACGAGTTTGTAGTACCTTTTGTGTTGGGAGTAGTAAAAAAGAAGATTTTTGTTGATGGTTGATAAATTATATTGTGCCTAAAGATTTGCCACTGCCGCAGTATGGGGCAAAGTCAAACGGAGAAATACTGAAACAGTGATTTGGTATTACTATAAAAAATTTGGTAAGATTTCTAACTTCGTATTGATGACTAGATTTATGTACTCGTAGCTATAGATTCAGGAAGTTTTTCACTTGCAGATCGGAACTAAATAATGATCAAACAACTAATAGAAGTGGCCTGGTGAGCCAATTTTTAAACATTTTTTAGCGATAATTTAAAACGTATTTTTAAAATTTAGTAACGGATTAAGCCTAGAATAAGTCCACTGTCTTGGTCATATCATTCTAGTGATTATATAAATTGGTACTAAGCCACCTTGTAAAGAGCTTCGTTGATATGCTTACAGTGAAAAAATACATACATATCTCGTATACAAGGGCGGGTCAATACGTCCGTGACTTTTTGAATTTTCCGCCTATTAACTGAAAGGGAAACACTGCTCCGGTCAACAGGCATGAGTCAGTAGACTCCAGTCAAAATTAGAAAAAGCTGCGTCATTTAGTTTATGTTTGACATCCATTGATAGCAGACTGCCGCGTAACTTGACGAGAAAATGGAAAAAAGTGAATTTCGTGTGCTCTTATTTGCGGAAGAAAACCTTGTCTCAAACAAAGGCTAGCTGACAAATACTATGGAAACTCTGCAGAATTTATTTTAATGGTAAAAAGTGGGTTACTGAATTTCGTTGTGGCTGTACAAGCACAAACGTTCTGGAGGTCCAGTTGAGGTTTCTACACCCGAAACAATTGAAAAAATTCACTATATAATGTTTGGTCGATAGGAGATTGAAAGTGCGAGCGATTTTGGAAGTCATAGGCATCTCACATGGGTCAGTTCTTTAAATTTTGAATGATTTTGAAATGAGATGGGTGCCGTGTTTGCTCACAATCGGGTAAACACATGAACATGGCTCCCTCTTCCGCCCTATTCTCTAGATTTAACCCCGAGTGAATATTTCTTGTTTACAAACCAGAAGAAATGGATCGACGGAAAGATATGAGAGGTGTCAAAAGTATTTTCGAAGTCTATGAAGGTTGGATAAAGAGGCGATCTTCATTCTACAGATTGATCTGGTGTTACTCTTAGGCTATTACCATGATCTACATAGGATTTGTGAGCAAGGAAGCCTACTTGCTCCTTTCTGAGCTAAGGAGGAAGGAAAGTTGAATGCTGTTTAAAATCTACGGAAAGACATGAGTGGTTATCAGTGTCAAAAGACTTTTCGAAGTCTCTGAAGGATTGATAAAGAGGCTTTCTTCATTCTACAGATTGATCTGGTGTTACTAATTGGCTACTACCATGATCTACATAAGATTTGTAAGCAAGGAAGCCTACTTGCTCCTTTCTGAGCTCAGGCAGAAGGAATGTTGAATGCTATTTAAAATCTGAGTCATGATAATATTGTTGGAGATACTCAAATCGTAATTCTTCTCCAATTTTTCAACCTTTAAGACCTCCTCTTTTTGGTACGCGTTATTCCTTAGGAAATTTCATATAGTAGAAGTTCCTGAACGCCAGTATTGACTTATAATTTCCGTATCCAGAAGCATTATTGCTCTCTTAGCAAGTCCGTTAACATTTAAGGATGTGCGACATTTCTGAGCTAGACTTGATATGCATACAAATCTGTTAGGAACTTTATTTTTTAGCTTTTATTTTGAAACATTTGTACAATATAAATTTATTTAAAGTATTGGCCATTATTAACTAAGATCTAAGATCATCATTCTGGCAGCATATGGATTCCGAGCCAAAAGAACTGCTTATCTTTTGAGACCAAGAACGAATCAAGCCAATTTAAGGTACTCTGTTCCTAAGTGAAGCGTAGCCAAGAGAGATCGAACAAATAGTATTCGGACAGGGCAAAATCTGGACTATAAGGCGGGTGAGGTAAAACTTGCCAACCACTTCATTTTAAATAGTTTTTAACAGGTATTGCAAAATGTGGCCGAGTGTTGTCATGATGGAATATTACGGTTTCATGCCTGGGCGTTTTTCGGCAAATGCTCGCTTCAAAGGAATCAGATTCGCTGCGATGGTCTGGCCATATTTCAGCAGCTCGTTACAGTAGCACCCTTTTGCTCCCACTAAATACTGATCATTACATTAACGCCATGGATATTTGGCTTTGGTGTCAATTGGTTGACCGGGCTTCACGTATGATCTCCTACACTTTGGGTTATCGTAATGGATCTATTCTTCATCGCAAGTAATGATTCGGTGCAGAAATGATTTTTTATAGCGTTCAAGCATCATTTCGGAAATGCAAAATTGTCTTTCAAGGTCTCTCGGCTTCATTTCGGATGGTAGGTACCCAATTTCCCTGCTTTTGGAAGAATTCTGCTGCTCGCAAACGATTTGAAATTGATGCTTGAGTAGCTGCCAATGATTTTAAAAGCTCTTGTTGAGTTTTACAACAATCTTTATGGAGTAATGCATCAAATTTTTGGTATTTAAACTTTTTTGGCTGGCCTGGACGATCTTTGTCTTCCGCCTCAAAATCAGCCTGTCTAATATCACCAGAACCTAAAAATTTCATGTCAAAAAATTAACATCTTCTATTATGCTAAACATTACATTTACATTAAAAGTGTGCCATATCTAGATGATATATATGTTGTAGATCAAACCTTTAAGCCTTGGAAGTTAACTTTAGAAACCTTTACAGTCAACAGTTCCTCTTCTTTAAATAAATAAGCGATTGTCGCCAAATATCTCTGTGATAGTAACAGAAGTTCTTCTATCCATTTCGTTGCCTTTGTGGCCCCTTTGATTTGGAATACAATATGGGGAGATCTTATCCCATAATCATCTGTCGAATGAAGTCGAAAGATTCCTGTTTCAAATGAAAATTCCATACCGATGGATATTTAAAAACCGTGTGGATTACCCCAAAGATGAATCAGTTAGGACCGAATACTATGTTAAGAACAGCAAGAGATAATTGCCTTAATTTCTTTCTGTAGAGAAAATGGAGATTTTTACATATAATTAATATGGAGAATTGTATCGGAATTTACATCTTCGAAGCGGAAACAGATATAAGTAGATCTAAATTTAGGAAAAACAAGAAAGAGAGCTATATTCGGATGTCCGAATCTTATACACCCTTCACCAAATTATACTTCAAAATACAAATTTTAAATATTTTTAGTTAAACAAAATTAATTTTATTTTCCAAAGTATTTTTTTCATTTTTTGGAAAGATTTTTTTTTCGATTGTTATTTTAAATTTTTAATTTTTTTAAATTTTAAAATTTTTTTTTGTTTTTTAAATTTTTTTTGTGAAAAAAAAAATTCGGGTTAAAATTTTTTTTCCGATTTTGACCCATTGTAGGTCCATCGTATTATGGTCTATACGTCGTTGCAAATGTCTTTGAAATATCTATCATTAGATATCCATATTGTCTATATTAATGTCTTAGTAATCCATATCTCTGCCATTTGTGGACCGATTTTGCTGATTTTAAATAGCAAAATTCTCGAAAGCATGTCTGACAGAATTATTGAAGATTTGGATCCCGAAGAAATCTGGGTTCTTCAGATTGATTCAACAGACAGACAGACGGACATGGCTTAATCGACTCCGCTATCTATAAGGATCCAGAATATACATATATACTTTATAGGGTCGGAAATGAAAAATGTAGAAATTACAAACGGAATGACAAACTTATATATACCCTTCTATCGAAGGTGAAGGGTATAACAAGAAAGAGACCTATATTCGGCTGTGCCGAATCTTATACACCCTTCACCAAGTTATACTTCAAAATAAAAATTTTAAATATATTTAGGTAAACAAAGTTTATTTTGTTGTTGTTGTTTTTTTAATTTTTTGGAAAATAATTTTTTTTCGAATTGTTATTTTAATTTTTTTTTTCGATTTTTATCCATTTTAGGTCGTTGCAAAGGCCTTTGAAATATCTATCATTAGATATCCATATTGTCTACATTAATGACTTAGTAATACAGATATTGGTCAAAAATAAGTAAAAAATCGAGGTTGTCCTGGTTTTTTCCTCATATCTCGGCCGATTTTGCTGATTTTCAATAGGAAACTTCTCGAAAGCATGTCAGATAGAATTATTGAAGATTTTGATCCCTAAGATATCTGGGGTCTTCAGAAAATTGATTTCAACAGACAGACAGACGGATATGGCTTAATCGACTCCGCTATCTATAAGGATCTAGAATATATATACTTTATAGGGTCGGAAAATTATATTGTGGAAATTACTAACTTACAGTGGTGGCCACCAATTTAAGACAAATACTTGCATTTTTTTCATCAACTGAATTTTAAGAGCGATAGCACCAAAATAAAAGGACCTCTAAGGGTATGAAATTTATTATTAATGTTTCCAGTTTCTGAAAAATATTTGGAAAAATCGGTAAAACCTATATGGACAAAGATATGTGGAAATACGTTGACCCACCTCAGCGAACATCCGCTGTTAATTACATGATATGACCGAAACTAATGGAACTAAAAATACGAAATTTGGTCCGAATATTTTATAATAATAAAAATATAATGATTTAAATGTGAGAAAATATGTTTATTTAAAAAAAATTTTTTTTGGTCAAGTTTTAGAAAATTTTTATGTGTTCGTGTGAATATGTTTGAATTGACACAGTCGAATAAAACACACTTGTGTGTTAAAACAGTCCCCATGCATACATACTTGTGGAAATATTTAAAAAACTAATTGACAATCACGTGGAATTTAGCAAACAATTTTTGTCTTAAATTCCTGGCCACCACTGTATATGTACCCTTCTCACGAGACATTTCATGAAACCAAACAATTTCTTTCAATATAAGTATGTATGTAAGTTATATCGATTTATTAAGTTGTTGTTGAAAATGTGTTGAAACACGAAATCCAATGGAATTGTGATATTTATCTTTTAGCGCTTAGAAATTGATACAAATTTCCATGTGTAAGTAACCATTTCATTAGCTTGTTATATTTTAATTTCAATTTAGTTAAATATAATTTTATGTTCAGATAAATTGTTTGGCCCCCAGCAAACCACTGTCCCCAGGCTATTTATATTTCCACCTATGAATTAGTTGCTACAACTTTTGCTCAGCCAGTGTATCCACTATATACCTCATATTTCGATGGTTTGCTTTATCTGCAGCTAAATATTAACTACAACCGGGATACAAGCCAGCTCCCTCTAACAAGCCAAGATGCCGATAATGATCATTAGCCAAAGATAGTGATGACGATTTGATGAAGTTGGTGGGTTGTTGTTTATTTTTCCGTATTTCGTTTACGAAAAGCGAATTTTTGTGTATATTTATTTACTTTATTCTTTTTGGTTTTCGTTTTTTAAGTTAAGCAATTCATTGGAAGACCACCACAACCAATACTCACGGGAAATTATAACATGATTAGTAAAGCTGGACCGTTTCTGCTGCCTGGTATGCCACACAAAACCCCCAACTCCAAAAGCCAGCTGTAGAAGAAACAGCCAAACAAAACCAAGAAAAAAGGAAAGTCAAATAAAAAATTATCTGAAAATAATGTTTCATGTCACACTATGCAAACAGCACGTATTCGTACAACATACGAGATTACGTCGACTGCCACTACTACGAGACAGTTTAACTTGAAATGCTAAGATACAAGTACGAGAAAAGAGAGTACGGCTGGAATTGAAGCGAAAAGCGAAGAACGAAAAAGGAATAAACATTGAAATAGTAAGTATATTTAGGCGCCTTGAATCCTTATAATTGTGTATTTTTGCAAACTTCTGGAGTATCTTGGATAGAACAACAAATTATATTTTCCTCTATATAAAGCAGGTGCGGATCCAGGGAGGGTGAAATAGAAATTCCGCCCCCCAAAACAGAAAAGTGTTCATATAAAAAAGGGAAAAATAGCAAAATGTGGAACAAATTTTAAATTTGAAACTCCCCCCCAAATGGCGCGGATCCAGGCGCCTGATATAAAGAGTGATCTGATGAGTTGGTTTATCAATGCAAATGTTCGGTTTACGTCCACTTTACTAACTGCATGACTTTAAGCCGTCAGATCTATGTTGATCTGACGAATACAAAATTTAACATTAAAGCAGCGCCCACATCATAGAATTATACCGGGCTAATTATTCGAAAATAATTTAATAAAGGCAACTTCATACAGTCAGATATTTAAGGATTTTATTAAATCCAAAAAGTCTTCTTTTTACGCCGGTCTCTTAACGTCTTAATTGTAGCTCACTCTATGGTGGGTGGCTTGCTTAACGTTTGGAAAAAGGTGGACTAAAATATGCGTGTACATAGCTTAATATTTACGTTGTCCTGTGTATTATGCCAGCATCGAATATGACTACAAATCCATTGATACATTAGGGCAGCCACGTTGTATAGAGCCAAAAAATTTGTCTGTACTTCCAATTAAAATAAAACTTGACTTCATTTCAAGATGTCATTTCTCAAACTTGCATTTGACCATCCCTACTTAGTGGAACTACATGAAGCAAAGGTAACCTACTCGAATTTCAAGTTTCTTGCTAAAGCGGTTTGGGCTGGGCGATGATGAATTAGACAGTATGTCACGGTAATAGGTCAAAAACTAATAAAAATCTTAAGAAATTTGTATTGTTTCATCAAATTTTTTATTCGTTGGAAAGGTCTATCGATTCCATTATCCAATTTGCCTTGGCTCTGGCTCATAAATCAGGCGGCATTTGACCGATGTCATTGGTTATGTTGGCTTTGAGGGCCGTTGTGGTTTGTGGCTTATTCGCATAGACCTGCGAATTAGGTTAGGTTAGGTTCTAAGGGTAGCCACTCGCCAAGCAGTTCACTTGGGTCCATTCAAAATTGATCCCACTGTGATACCCAAGGGGTAAACAGCAGGTTATTTATAATACTTCCGTTGTTTCCGAGTTAAACCAACCAGATTCCCTGATGAAAGAGTAGATTCGTCTAAGATTCATCCTTGATAGCTCATCCAACCATGATAGGAATAGGGTTCCGAGGATGCGTTCTCTCAGGTTTGTCAGAGTCGGGCAATGGCAGAAAAGGTGAGACACAGTCTCCTCCTCTTCTTCATTATGACAGCCTCTACAGTAGTCGTTGTAATGTAGGCCAATCTTTTAGCATAAAATTAATCTTATTTGCTCACGACAGAATTCCACAAGTAGATTCGTCCTGCTGGTATCATATACGGGCCAGGTCGACCTCGTTGTATCACAGGAAGGTTTATTGGTCCATCTGTTGTTTGCAGTCTCATATAGTTTCTGGTGTACAGCCATCTTGCATTTAACAAGGGAAATACCAGAAAAAGGGCGATCGCCTTCTCATTCATCATCGCACTCCTTTTTTCCAATTCATATATTACTCTGATTTCCATCGTGTCCAAGAACCCAAATAAGCGTTATCCTAGAATGTCTCGCTATCTCATTTAGGGATACCCGGCATTCCTCGGTTAATCTAGATGTCGTGAAGACATCCGCTATTTCGTAAACATATACATACATATATCACCAGATATTCGATAATACCTCAGCCAATTGGATGCACGTTTAATGGCAGTAATTTTCGCCTGAAGAGCAGTACAGAATTTAGGTAGCCTAAAGAAGAGTCCTCGTTGGCATAAATCCCTGTTCGGGATTATAATATGGAAATGCCTAAAGAAAAAAGGTTTTGCGATGCAGTAATCGACATTGCTATGTATGTCGCCATAGTAATTCTGTATCTTAGAATGAACAAGGTCCTTAACACACCACGAACAGCCAGCATTCAGTACTCAGTATAGCGCCTGTACTCAGTATAGCGATAGCCATTAGAACTCGTTCAACGGCCTTCCGGTGATCTGACCTGCGACTTAAGAAAACCCCATAAAAAGAAGTCTAACGAGGTCAAATCCGTCGATCTGGGTGACAAATCCCTCGTGCATAATATCCAATGTGGCATGAGCTGTATGGCTCGTCTTGTTGAAACCACATGTCGTTGGTGTGTATATCATCGAATTCAAGTCTAATGAAGTTGGTAATCATCGGCCTGGTCAACGTCTTTCTCAAAGAAATATGGACAGATGACTTCGCTGGATCTCATGTGGATAAATATAGATCGATTTTGAAGGAATGTGTACACTTAAACTCGGAGACCCACAGGATTCACTTTGATACCCTTTAGAAATATAACCTATTTCTGAACTAGATGTAAAGAGAAGAAATAAAATTGGAAAGGAAAGAAAGAAGTAGGGTGATATAAGAGAAATAAAGTGAAAACCTAATTCAAAAAGAATAGGAAATAAGTATATACTGGTTCAGTCCTGAGTTCTGTTACCTAAAATAGTCAGCCTATTCCTCTGTTAAAGTTTAAAGATTATCTATATCATGTCTAGCTATAACCCTCATTTAATCATGAAATCTTTCCCCTAGCCATTTTTGCCTGGGTCCCTGTAATCTAGAACAGTTACACAGAATATGTTCCACTGTTTCTTGTTCCTCAATATCCTCGCACTCCTACTAAAGACCTGAGACTTTTCCAACCCAATTAGTATTCTGGTAGCCTTTGCATCCAACTTTGCCCAATTAGCCCTGGAAACCTTGCAATCCGTTCTACTAAAGTCTGGTCGTAGCCCCCAATTCTTACCAATAGAATTCCTGCAATTCCTTTCCTGAGTATTTTTCTTCAATGATAATTTGTTATCAAGTAAAAGAATTTACCTTTTCGGTATGAATTGGACGCTCTTGGATCACGTCTGGATATAATAGCCCAATTCTTACCAATAGAATTCCTGCAATTCCTTTTAAGCCTTTCCTGAGTATTTTTCTTCCATGATAATTTGTTATCAAGTAAAAGAAGTGACGCTCTTGGATAACGTGTGGATAGATAGATATATTTGAAGGGATGTGTAAACTTAAAATCGGAAACCCACAGGATCCCGAAGTATAACTTAGTTCTGAACTAGATGTGAAGAGAAGAAATAAAATTGGAAAGAAAAGAAAGGAGAAAAGTGATATAAGAGAAATAAAGTGAAACCCAAATTTAAAAAGAACAGGAAATAAGTATAGACTGGTGCAGTCCTGAGTTCTGTTACCTAAAATAGGCAGCATATTCCTCTGTTAAAGTCTAAAAGATTACCTATATCATGTCTAGCTTTAACCCTCATTTAATCATGAAATCTTTCCCCTAGCCATTTTTGCCTGAGACCCTGTAATCTAGGACAGTTACACAGAAAAGATTCTTCAATATCCTCACAATCCTACTAAAGCCCTGAGACTTTTCCAACCCAATCTAATTAGTATTCTGGTTGCCTTTGCCTCCAACTTCGCCAAATAGCCCTGGACATCTTGCAATACCTTCTAATACACCTGGATTGGTTCGTAGAGTCCCGAAATCGTTCGTAAATACAGTTTACCATTCCTGGTCGTAGTCCTCAATTCTTACCAAATAATTCCTGAATATGTGGTCGGCATTGATACCCCGACTTCCTGAGTATGTTTCTTCCATGGTAATTTGTTATCAAGTAAAGGAAATTGGTAAACAATGATCTATAGTGATCGTCGTTACCGGTATTGGTCAGATGAGGTCGCAAGCCCAAAATCCACACCAAACAGTGTCTTTTTTGGGATGCATTTATATTCTTTATATAAAAACTCAAAATATCCAAATTCGCTAATAACTTGGCCAATAAGCACATGAATCTCATGTGGATAGGTATTCCACAACTTTGATTTCATTCATTAAGAAATGGGCCTCACTCTAAAATGGGTAATGAGCGCGGATCGTTTTGCGAACAGAACCCCCATTTTGATAAAACAAGTGTTGTTGAACGCTATTACAGCCAATTCGACTGATGGCCGCTATCAACTGTCAAAATTCGGAAGTTTCCAATTTAGGTTTCAAACATCTTCCAAACGTTTTTTAAGACCTCCCTAATGTACATACATATGTATGTACTTATGTATTAATATAAAACATTCAATTGTATTGACTACAATATCGACTGTATCATCTGGCTTAAAAGACGGACAGATAGACAGACAGACACACGAACAAAATGATTTAAATTCACAAGTTTGAATTTTGATGTACGAGTATTGTAATGTACAAGTATGAACATTTGCTAACTGAATACAAGTAAATCGATAGATGCCTTTCAAAATACTGTATGTATGAATATAACCATATGTACTCCCCAACTATACCTACATACATAAGTTCAGGTCTGTTGTTATTTTTAGTTTAGTTTATTAAAATTGATGATAAATTTCTTTATTTTCAGTTATTGACAAATCCATACATCCATCCATCCATTCAATTGATTGTTTGTGTGTTCAGATCACATTTGCTTGAAAAAATAAAAGAAAATAATGAATTGTTGTGTATCTGTTTGTCAGATGGACTCATGAATCAATTCATTGAATTTGCTATTGAAACTAATGGTAAGTAGATAATTCATATAATTTTTATTTTTTTTATAATAAAATATTAAACATAGTAGAGATTATATAAATATGAGCAATTATGTCACATATAACAACAAAGTAATAATTTAGTTAAATGGATAGTTAATAAATAATTGCTAGAGTTTGTTATTTATCTTAATTTTTGAGCACAAGCAATTCGTATAGTTTAATTATAGTTTTTTGGCTTATTTTAAAGAGTTTCAAATTCGGAGTAATGCACTTTAACTAGTTTTTATATTTTTTATAATAATTTGGCCAATAAGCGTTTAATCAAGAAAAGGACCTCTATCTGTGATCACTCATTTTTCTGACCAAAAATCGATTTTTTATATAAAAACTCAAAATATCTAATTTCGATAATAACTTGGCCAATAAGCTTTAATCAAGAAAAAGAGCTCGATCTGTGATCACTCATATTTATGTCCAAAAATGGGTTTTTTATATAGAAACTCAAAATATCTAATTTCGCTAATAACTTGGCCAATAAGCGTTTAATCAAGAAAAAGAGCTCAATCTGTGATCACTCATATTTCTGACCAAAAATCGATTATTTATATAAAAACTCGAAATATCTAAATTCGCTAATAACTTGGCCAATAATCGTTTAATTAAGAAAAGGAGCACGATCTGTGATCACTCATATTTCTGAACAAAAATCGATTTTTTATATAAAAACTCAAAATATCTAAATTCGCTACGCAATAGGAATGCGGTAGCATAATGCTGTTAAATGCGGTAGCATAATCTACAAAAGTGAGATACTTTGCCATTCTGATACTTGTCCCGCGATAATTCTTAGTTCCATTATAACAACTTGCCTTTAACTTCCAAATAGTAAAAGTTAACTTTAAGCAATAGAAAAAGGTGCCTTAAAGTTAACTTTTACTATTTGGAACTTAAAGGCAAGTTGTAATAATGGCCCTTTGTGTGTTGTTTTTTAGTTTTTTTAATAGCGGTCTCTATTTCATCCGGAGATGGAGGGCTAGTGTTAAGCTGAAGTAATATTGAAGCGGTCATGTCATCGGGTGGTCCAGGATAAGGTTGTTGAGGGTTTTCATAAAGTTTTCGTATTAATTGTTCATCTATGTTTGTTAGTAGATTTCCATCCTTGGATTTGATGGGTCGGTCTACCAGTTAGTCTTCTCGTTATCTCAAAAAACAGTTTGGTTGGGCCGCATGTTCATCGGTAAATATCCTTTTGTCTAGAGTTTGTTACTTATCTTACTTTTTGAGCAAGCTCTTCTTATTTCCTTATTCTTTATTGAATATATATTGTCTAGTTCAATGCATATATTAAACGACTTTTCATTGTTCTTTTATGTTTTCAATGATCGTCTCTCTTCAATTAAGAACCAAGTTTGTGAGCTCATTCACTCTTTTCTTCCTTTGGGGTCTTGTCCCAGTATTTGCTCATATGTTCGTAAGAGATTCCCTTTTATTTGATTCCAATGTTGTTCCACTCCATCATTTGGATTGAATTCCTGTTCTATTAATCTGTTAATACCGTTTTCTACCGCTTTTATTATGCGACATCAAACTTACACGTGGACAACTGTTGATGAACGTTACTTTCATCCGCAAGACATCCACAACCAGGTGATGATCAGATCCAATATCGGCGCTACGTTTTACTCTAACATCGCAGAGGTTATGTTTCCATTTACGGCTTATGCAGATGTGGTCAATTTGATTTTCAGTCCTCCTATTTGGAGAGACCTTCCTAAGTTTATGTTTAAATTTAAACTTATTTTCAATTGGTTTAAAACAATATGTTCCCATATATGGCAGCATTGTAGACAGTCAAGGTTGGACTGTATTAGAATACTTGATCGCTAATTACTTAGCATACGTGCTAGAATACCTGATGCCCCAAAGAACAGCAAGAGCTTCTGATGCTTTGTCAAGAGGATCGGGTCATTTAACGGTGCTTCAATTCTACCGCTTCTGTGGGGAAAATGTATTTGTTCACAATAAGGAGAAAGGTAAACTTGGGGGGAAAGGAAGAACCATTTTTTAATGAATGATTTATTAATATCACTTGTTATTTGAAAATGGGTTCCAATTTTGAAATGCGAATGATTAATATTTGTTGTCTCAATTTAAAGCTTATTGTAAGTGAATCTGTTTTTGTTTCCAGATGGAATAAACGCAGTCTGCATTTATTATTATTGAAAGGCAGCTTCCTTTGAAAAGTATTTTGTCATTGAAGTGCCTTATTCCTTCATAATATGATTGAGTTTTCAATAGTTCTTAGTTGAAGATTTGTCTGGCCTCTAATGGAATTACACGAATACTTTTTACATTAATCTAGAAATGTGAGACTATAGGCTAACTGTAAGTTATGAGAACGTTTCATTATGATAAATGATTTGGCTCTCGATCGGCTAATTACTCAATCCGATGTTATAAATGAATCTTTTGTCGATCTGCTACCGACTTATTAAAAAAATTTTGGGAATGCCAACAGGAACAGTTGCAAAAGTCTTAAAATTTCCTGTTGGGTCTTTAAAAATATAATTTATTGATAGTACATGCATAAGATAAATTTCTCGAATGTATTAATTAGTCCGAAATAAGATAAGATTATTAAAAATTGCTCAGCATAAAAATCACTTTCCTTTTCATTGTAATTTACATTGAGTTGTAAGTTGTAAAAAAAAATCATGCTAAATTGTTGTAATAAGTATTTACATGATTGCGAGATAAACTTGGATGTATGGAAGTGTAAACCTCTGAATATATTAAAACATTTAGTTACCCAGCAGTTAAGCAAGTAGTCAAAGTATCCCTGTATCACTTGGCTGACTCCAATTTAGATATTTTGGGTCATTTGTCATGTATTCGCTATTTGTTGTGCAGAGAGAAGTCAATTGGTTACATTATACATCCCAGGTAATCTAGCATGAAGTCAAATGTCACTTTAATGTCTCTAAGTAATCTAGAGTGTAGTCACTTTAAGCGTTCATTATGTACTGCACTTTTTTGTGAGTAATTCCCACAAACTGGTTTTATACAAATTGTATAGATATAATTCTCATACAGTTTATTTTCTTTTTGCTTAAGTATACTGAAATGTCATGTAACCTCTAGCTTGAAGTTAATTGTCACTTTAGTGTCTCTAGGTAAACTAAAGGGTAGTTACTTTAAACGTATATTTTGGAGTGTGTTTTAGAAAGTGGTTATTTTACTCAGCATAAGTAATATATTGGAGAGCTGTCGATGGAAGGCTTGTTTACAAGTAATCGGTTATTGGACTGTCTATGATATGTCTTTCTAACTGACTATTTGAGGCCAATTAGCAGCCCACAGTGGGGCAGAATCAACATTTTTTGGAAACAAATCTGGCATTTCTAATCAGCTGGTCGGATCGGAATAAAATTTGACGTGTACATTAGGGTTGCCCTTAATAAACGAAAGTTGGATTTTGGCCATTCTCACCCCCCAGTTTGGTGAACATTAGTAAAAAAATCATCCTGAAAAAATTTTAGGTAAATCGGTTGGGGTTAAGACGTGCCGCAAGCCTTCTGAAGTTTTGAGATGCATTTACAAGGGGATAAAATGCATTTTTTTCAGTTTTTGTAAAAATTTTGCCATTAAAAAATTACTTTTGTAATTTAATTTAAAATAATCGAAATGTGTACGTAATTGTCGTTCTAATGAGACATAAAAAACAGAAATCGGTCAAAAAATTTTAAAGTTATTAAAAATTCGCCAGGCCATTAACGTGTCTCAGGTCACTAGAACAAGAAATGTAGGAACAAAATGAACATATTTTGATAAATATTAAAATAAAAGCTCATTTTTACTTAAAATATGTCCATATATACTTGTATATGAGTTTTTGTCTTCGTAGGATACCGTTAACCTATTCTTAGGTATGAACAAAAAAATAAAAATTTTTTAACGGCAGTTTCAAAACTCAATTTTCAAATTTTTAAAAATTTTGTTAAACAAATTTCACAATTTTTTGATCATCTCATTGGGATTTATTAAGAATATAATAGGGAATAAAAATGTGAAAAAATTATGAAAATATCCCTTATAGTTTTTCCGTACCTGCGATTTAAATTTTGAAATTTTCGAGAAAAACCAATTATTTGGCAATTTTTAGGCCAATGAGCTCTATTTCCTTAGTCTTATGAATTTTAAGCCAAACTTATTCAGAATATTATAGTCCAGATAATTCTAAATATACTCTGAAACTTTTACTAAAATCGGAAAATGTTAACCCTTAAATCGTGAAGGTCAAAAGTCAAATTTTTCAATATTTGGAATTTCTCTTGAAAAGATTTCGAAATGTTCGAAATGTTGTATATTTTTGGGCCGATTTTGATGAAATTTAACAAAAATATAACATAAACTCTATGGTTCATAGTAGCAGCACAAGAATGGAAATTAACGCTTAATGGCACTTGGGGTTAAAATGACACCAAACTTTTAAAATCATAATTTTTTTTATGGTTTTAGAAGTTTCGGGTTATATAGGCTATATAGGGTTAATTTAAATTTTTCTGCTGTTTTTGTATATACTAGGCTTTGTGTTATATTTTTGTTAAATTTCATCAAAATCGGCACAAAAATATACAACATTTCGAACATTTCGAAATCTTTCTAGGAGAAATTCCAAATATTGAAAAATTTTACTTTTAACCTTCACGATTTAAGGGTTAACGTTTTCCGATTTTAGTAAAAGTTTCAGAGTATATTTAGAATTATCTGGACTATAATATTCTGAAAAAGTTTGGCTTAAAATTCATAAGAATAAGGAAATAGAGCTCATTGGCCTAAAAATTGCCAAATAATTGGTTTTTCTCGATAATTTCAAAATGTAAATCGCAGGTACGGAAAAACTATAAGGGATATTTTCATAATTTTTTCACATTTTTATTCCCTATTATATTCTTAATAAATCCCAATGAGATGATCAAAAAATTGTGAAATTTGTTTAACAAAATTTTTAAAAATTTGAAAATAGAGTTTTGAAACTGCCGTTAAAAAAATTTTATTTTTTTGTTCATACCTAAGAATAGGTTAACGGTATCCTACGAAGACAAAAACTCATATACAAGTATATATGGACATATTTTAATTAAAAATGAGCTTTTATTTTAATATTTATCAAAATATGTTCATTTTGTTCCTACATTTCTTGTTCTAGTGGCCTGAGACACATTAATGGCCTGGCGAATTTTTAATAACTTTAACATTTTTTGACCGATTTCTGTTTTTTATATCTCATTAGAACGACAATTACGTACACATTTCGATTCTTTTAAATTAAATTACAAAAGTAATTTTTTAATGGCAAAATTTTTACAAAAACTGAAAAAAATGCATTTTATCCCCTTGTAAATGCATCTCAAAACTTCAGAAGGCTTGCGGCACGTCTTAACCCCAACCGATTTACCTAAAATTTTTTCAGGATGATTTTTTTACTAATGTTCACCAAACTGGGGGGTGAGAATGGCCAAAATCCAATTTTCGTTTATTAAGGGCCACCCTAGTGTACATAGCCAAGGAGTATTCGATCTTAAATTATTAAAATGGGACAAATACTCCAGGGGAGGCGCTATGGGGGTTCAAACTAGGGTACCCTCGACATGTACCATTTTTAAACACGTGCAATTTTTTTGTTTCCCATTTGATTTTAAAGATTTTGATATTTTTGGAAAGCTCTAAGACTTGAAAAAACGTACTTGCATGTGCTATTTATCACTTATAATTTCCGAGTTATAGGCATTTGAAAAATGAAATTTAAAAATGTTGCCATACCTTGGTCCGCTTTTTTTAAAAATATGGAGCTTATTTTTTTTGTTAGTCACACAACTAAATTACCATTAATAAATAAAAGATTTCAGAGCAATTGTCGATCCTAAAATAAACGATTTTCAATACAAAAATTAAAAAAATAGTAGATTTTAACTTTGGGCCACATGTTATAAAATGCCAAACGCTGGAATTAGAAAAGTGAAGGCTGCTTTAGAAACCTTGATGTTTGACCTATTTATCTCCAATTTATTTTCCCAGCCCCAAAGGAAATTTTTGGAATATTTCGGGATTCCCTTTAACCTTTTGACAAGTTTTTTAGAATAACAAATTTAAAAAACGTTGAAAATTTCATTAAGTTTTGTTAATAAATAAAGATTTTATTACAAATTACATATTTATTGAGTTTCTAAAACAAAAATTTGTATTAAAATTGTAATAGTATTGGAAATATTAGGAACAATTTGATTCACATTTATTCCGAACTAATTTGTATCTTGTCTAACTTTAATCGTAATCTTAGCTTAGCTTTAATACTAGTATTAGTTTAGCTGCAATCAGAGTTTTAGTTTAGATTCAATCGTTCTGTATAATAGTCAAATCAATATCTCAATTTCAAGTCAATATCTCAATAAGATCAAAAATATGTCACTTTTAAAACTCAGTTCTTCAAAAATATTGCACTTTTTAATACCTTAAACATAGAGCTGAAACTAGAAAAAAACTCAAACCAAAAAATTACTCAAAATAAATACACATACGAGTGTTGTTTTTGTTTTCCCATAGTTTTTTCTACTAATACATTCTCACCACTTAGGTTTCTGACAACTGAGTTAGGTCTTTGACAGGAGAGTTTCCGCTCTCTATTCTCTATGACCTTAAACCACGTCAAATTTTATTGTTACAAAAATTTTAACAAAAACAAAACACATAAAATTTACACTCAAAATACACGCTTGTATGCACATACAATTTTCTGAAAATAATCGAATTCACTTAATTGTGAATAAATTCGAAAATAATCCATCGATTTTTATGATCAATATCTCATATTACATGTGGCTTTGCGATAAAGTAATAAATCTAAACAATTTCTGCCGTTTTCGATTTTTCATGATTTTTTTAAAACAAAAAAATTGGATATTTTTACATAAAAAATATATTTTTTGCTTCAATTTGTTATTATATCTCCGAAACTAGTGAGCCGATTAAAACGCAATATATATGTGAAAATTTGCATATAGCACGGGGAAAATGTTTTCAACATTCAATCAATCGAAAGAAGAACATTAAGTACTCAACTTTATGTATATCAAACAAAAAAGGTACATTTTGTGAAAATGAGCGAATTCATTTAATTGTGAATAAATGCGAAGAGAATCAATAGATTTTTATGTTCGATATCTCATTTGGTTCCTATTATACGCGGCTTTGCGACAAGGTATTAAACCTGAACAAGTTCTGCCGTTTTCGATTTTACATGATTTTTTAAAACAAAAAAATTGCATATTTTCACATAAAAAATATATTTTTTGCTTCAATTTGTTATTATAACTCCGAAACTACTGAGCCGATTAAAAAACAATATATAACCGGATTAAAGGTTATTTAAATTTGAACTTTTTTAAGTTTACTTCAATAATATCGGACTAACCGTTTTTGAGTTAACAAACTTTTAACAATTTTAGAAAAACATTTTTTAAAAAAAATCTATCCATAGAATTTAAAAAATTTACCATTTTTGTACTACTGGAACCACAATACATTAAAACTGTGTAGTGGTTTAAAAAGCCTCCAAAATTTTTTCGATTTTGTTGCCCTGTGTAATTAGTTATGTAGCTGATCAAGTAACTAGTTAGATAGCTAGTTAACTTACGCTATTTAACCAGTATGTAAATTCAAGCGTTGACTACTTTGGACCAGCTATCAGACAGTCTCATTGTAATCGAAAAGGGTCAATTGTCCCCTGCATAGGTTATAAACGTGTTAAAATAACTAGTCAAGTAGCCAGTTATGTAACTAGTTGTCATCGTAAATGATAGGTCAATTCACTAGTTCGGGAGAGTCTCCTAGAACTGCTGGTTATATGCAACATGAATTAATTTAGTTGTTATTTAGTCGCTGTTATCCACAGCAAGCATAAAATTTTGTTGCAGGCCACATGTGGCTGTAATTTGGCCAGTTTTTTTTTGCACAAGAAAAACCATTACAAATATGCAAATGAAGATAATAATGGTGCTAAAAAAAACTGAACACTTATACTCACATATCTCTGCTCTTATATTGATACAATAGATGCATATTTATATATCATTATCCATAAGGGACTTTCACTTATTATTTTCAAAATAAAAACAATAAATTAACCAAAAAGTGATAAAAAAAACCAGCCAGCCAGCCATTAGTATGAAAAACAGCAAAATAATTTTCAATTTATTTGCAACATTTCCTTTTGGACGCATATTCAAACTGTTGTATGAATGTATGAATGTTGGGGTGCAACAAACACAACCATAAATTGTGGAATTAACTGAGTTCATACATACCACCGAACACCACCAACAACAACAACAGAAAATATGTTCCAACTATGCTGCAACCAAAACAACCGCAAGTAAACTGGGCGGAAAACGTTCTGCTTTGTTAACGCCATATATTTCGCTGTTACAGTTTTTTGTTTTTTTTTTTTGCTCACTTCTTCTTTTCTTCTTATTTTCATTTCATTTGTCAGATCCATTTAATGGTGCAAAAAGATTTGTATTGTTGCACATACAAAATGTACTTACTTATGTATGAATGTAGCAACATGCCTTCCACTGTCCATTGCAATACATTGCTGTTTTTTTTGGTAGATATGCAACATCATGTTGAAAGGTGTTGCCAACAATTGCAACAACATTGACAAACAAACATACAAATCACCAACATGCATATAGGAAACCAAAAATTTGTAATAAATAGTACATCATGACATGAAAATGTCAAGCCATTCGCTGTCATCTTCGGAAAAACAAAAATGAAGAGCAGATGACAAACATGGTCAAGAGATCAAGATTAACATAAAGTGTATTTATGTTGCAATAACGGATATTAAGACATGTGTTGTTGGAATTTATTAGCAATTATGTAGAGTTCAAACCAGAACGATTATCTTTGTTAATATAAAATATAGAATAATTGAGGAAGACTGATAAACTTGTGTTTATTTAAATAGTTGTCTGATTAATAAAGGGTTTTTCAACAGGGACGATACAAAAATAGACCGATAGGGACAGCAAACGACGCCATATTTTTTGCCGCTCTTTTGACATTTCTCTTCAGAAAGGTTTGCCATTTCATGATGGAAAGATATAGGAGCCAACAACGAATCGAAATTATTAAAATTTACTACCGAAATTCAGAGTCAGTGGCCTCAACGTTAAGAGCGGATTTTCATCGAAAAATCATCTTCAGCGATGAGGCTCATTTCTGGCTGAATGGCTTCGTCAATAAGCAAAATATGCGTTATTGGTCAGATAGCAGTCCATACGTACTCAATGAGTCATCATTGCATCCCGAAAAAACACGGTTTGGTGCGGTTTATGGGCCGGCGGCGTCATTGGGCCGTACTTCTTCCGGGTAATGGGTATCGCTACCGTTCAATGATAACAGAATATGTTTGGCTCCAATTGGATGATATGGACTTGGAGGACATGTGGTTCCAACAGGACGATGCCACAAGCTACACAGCGAATGTCACAATTTATTGGAAACCAAGTTTGGTTTCAATTTATTGTTATCTCGCGAAATGATCCAGTCGATTGACCGCCTCGGTCATGCGATTTGACGCCGTTAGACTATTTTCTGTGGGGCTACGACAAGTCTATGGTCTATGCCAACAAGCCAGCGACGATTGATGAACTTCGTACGAATATCGAATGTGAAATTGCAGCAGTGTCGGCCGATTTATGCTTGAAAACAGTCGAAAATTGGGTTCAGCGTCTGGACTTCTGCAAGCGTGCCATGCAAAAGAAATCGAGTTCCATATATAATGGCAACGAACGTACTTTCACAGGAATAAAGAAGATCATTAATATCCAAAATATTTATTTGCGTATTCCATCAAGAAAATAAGCTGTTTACGTAGATCATTCGTTTCTGTCTGTTGAAAGATTTCCCTGTCTCAAGTGAAAATAGGTCTTCCTCGCAAGCGGGCACCTTTTGGGTTCCATTATAGTGTTGCGTGGCATATTTCGTCGTATAGCTTACGGAGAGTTCGGCCTAGCCAGTTGTATTTTCTTCTTCTGATTTGCGTATTGATGTCTTCCTGCTCAGAGATTTGTAGTAGTTGTTCATTTGATATTATTAATGCGAAGGCATTTCTTTATGAAACTTTGCAGTTTACGTTTAATGATTTGGTTTACCAACCATGTTTCGGAGCCATATAGAAGTAACGAATTTATTTCTTTGTTAGATGTCCAGACGTTTCTCAGATTGTAAAACGCTGTCCTTGCCTTATGTATTCGCATATCTATTGTAGTTCTTCGAGTGGCTGGTTTATTCTCCATTGGATACCCATTTTTTGATCATTGGTATATGAAAGAATAACATCAAGGGTTGTCATAAAAAGGAGCGGAGAGTGAAGGTTTGTTTGTTTCATACCGCATAATGTATTGGAATTGAAATTTTCCGAGGTGTAGTACGCTCATTTTGCATCGGTATATAGAGCTTTGATTACGTAAATTAGTTTCTGCGGAACGCCCTTACTTTCTAAAGCTCCCCATATTTAACCTCTGTTTATCATATCAAAGGCCTTAAGTATATATAGTTGTATTATTACATTGTTATATTATGAGGTGTAGGCTATTTATTTGGTCTACACAAGAGCGGTTGGGGCGGAAGCCATCTTGTTTTTACTCATCCAAAGGTTCGAGCATATGATTAAGGGTGTCAGTGCGATACCTCTCCTGTTACTGCATGATTTTAGATCTCTTTTTTTAGGTATTTTAATTATAAGATTTTTTTCCATTTCTGGGGGATAGTATCAGTCATCCATATTATTTTGAATGGAGGCGGTAGTATTTCAGAGATGGTAGTATGCGCAAATTTGTAAAATTCGGCGTGTAGGTTATCGATACCGGCAGCTCTTCCGTTTTTAGCTGTATAATGGCTTTTGAAATTTCATGGAGAGTGGCTTGATCTATGCAGATTGTTGGTAATAAATTTGAGAGGAGCTGTCTGCATTACAGGAAGTCAACGGACAATGGTATATCGTATGTCTCTCCATTGCCATGTCATTTTGTGGAGTAGTTTGTGTGGAAAGTAGGAGGCACCTATAGCAAGTTCATGTGCCACATATGTTGCCAGAAACAGGACACCGTTTTCATTTATATAACCCGAGCTGTTTTGTCCCGTTGTAAAAATAATAGAAGCTATTATCTCTCTATAGGACCGACCTTATGATACTTTCAGTCCGATTCCTAGGCTGAGTCGCAGTATTTTAGCCACTGTCAAAATAACAGAAGCTTTTATCCTTCGATAAGAGCGACCTTAGGATACTTACAGGATTATTTACTGGACATTGCTATCCTCCATTAGACAGTGTAGATTATGTCGGTTGCAGGACGAAACATCGCATTACTATTGCGCATCCATACATTGTGATTGCCATCCGTTATATTTAGATAGAATGAGGTTTCTGGACATTGTCATACTGGATCCAGGGTACATTTCTAACCTCTCACCGAAGAGGATTTTAGGTTTCATTCGTGAACTTTACTCATTATGAAGAACTAATTGGTTACACGAAATATCCTTTTAGGTTGTGGTACTTAGGGCGTATTTAATCTTGTCTAACTACAATCATAGGTCTTTGTATATTCTTATTTTCAATAGTCGTAATCCAGCTTTAATCGTATTCTAAATTTAGCTTCAATCGTAGTTGTGGTTTAGTTTTAATAGTAGTCTTAGTTTAACTTTAATACTTGGCTTAGTTTATATTCAATCGTAGTATTACTTAATCTTCAGTCTTCCTCCTAGTTTAGCTTCAGTCGTAGTCCTAGTTTCGCTTCAATCGTAGTCTTAGTGTAGGTTCAGTTGTAGTCCTAGCTTAGCTTCAATCGTAGTTCTTAATATATACCTAGTTTAGCTTTAATCGTTTTTCTTTATATAGTCCTAGTTTAGCTTCAATTGTATTCTTAGTTTAGCTCAGTCGTCGTCCTAGTTTATCGTTCAATCGAAGTTCTTTATATAGTCCTAGTTTAATATTTACAGAAATAAGATTTATTGGCTCAAATATATTTACAACATTGGGGGTATAAGAACCTGTTCTATGTTTCACATGGAGTCTATTCTGCAAACCCTCCATTGTATATATGCGCTCACCGGAGATGCTCGGTATAAAGGCTGGCACATGTAGGTCCCATGCGAATTACGAGGTCCGTACCTTTTTGAATGAAACACAGGTTTTTTGATAAAAAAATTGTTTAAGTTTTTCAACATAATTTCCTTTAAGCTCTATGTACTTTGTCAAATGTTTCTCCAATTTGTTTATCCCTTCCAAAAAATAAGATTTGACGAGGTCATTATAATAGGTACGTTTTGTGAGATGATTTCATCGTTGGAGTCAGATCTCTTTCCGTCGAGACATTTCTTCAGGTTTGGAAACAAGATACAGTCACTCAGGGCTAAAGAGGTAGTATTTCGTAGCATAAATAATTCGAAGATTTCTGCAATGGTAACTGTACATGTGTATACCCTTTGTACACCCGATTGTAAGCTAACGCCGCACGGTGGTTCATATCTCAATTTCATCGGCCAAAAGTCCAACTTTTTGTTAACTCCGATTTCAAACATTTTAATGCCATTCAATAGTAAACACATTGAAACTAAGGTAGCCAAAAAATTAGATAAAAATATTGTCAATTGTGTGCGTGGCATGCTGTTAAAGTCAAATATTTTATGTCATTTTATAAAAATGTGATTTTTGTAAATTTGATCAGAAGTAAATTATCCTTACTCGCAAACTATTATAGATAATTGGATGATTTTTCTTTTGTTATATTGGTAGGATAATAGTCTTTAAGAGCTGATATGATTTGCCATTGTACCGTTTATACCTGACGTGTTATTATTTTTTTTCTCAGGTACTATATTTTAGCCAAATTTGAATTTCAGTGGAGTAAAAGTGCTTAGGGTCAAAAGGGGTTAAACAAATTTTACAACCAGGAGAAAGTCCAAAGTGTCCTCTTTAAGCCTATATATACTTGTTGACCTGTTCTGACCTGTTTGTTGAACACTTTTTTCATTTGAATGAAATTACTCCCAAATTTTTGTTCTATTTTTATTTTATTTGTTCATATGACTGGCGCAAAGTACAAGTCGCAATTTTGAAGATATTGCGATAAAATTTGGTACATAAATTGTCCGAGGACGAAGCCTATTGAAAATTACTGAAATCGGTCCACTATTTCACCTAGCATAAATCTCTTAAAAATGTTGGTATAAACATAAAATTCAATAGAAATAACATTCATATATCTCTATCGGTTCAAAAGTTACAGAGTTTTGGCCGATGAAAAACGAAAATGAGCCACTGTGCGCCGAAGCCGTCTTGCGGAAAGCTTTCTCATAACCAAGTGATCATTCAAAATTGAAACCAATGAACCATGTGAGATGCCTATGGCTTCCACAATCTCTTGCATTTTAATGTCCAAACTACCTTCACTATCTTTGTATGAGATAAGGTCGGGAGTAGTTATGGACTGTGTTGCATCACTGAATGTATAAGCAAAACACAATATATTTGCATTGGGCTGGATTTCTAGCCATAAGACCCGATCTGGGAGTGAACGGGCTGATTATTTGGCACGATCAATTTGTGAGGGTTAGGATCCTATCTTAAATATCCCAAATGGTTATGCTGGAGAGATACCCAGGTATTGGTTTGAAATGAGGAGTGTTCGTCGCTATGGATCCGTATATGGGCTCAGATTTTACGACACATAACGGATTATTTACTTGACTTAGATATCATCAACACTCTCTTGGTCATATTGTGAAGGGACTGTATAGAATTTCTGGGTTGTTTTACGAAACCTCATAGTGTGCTGTTTGTGATTGTTGGAACAACATTGACTCTCTTACCAAACAGAATTCTGTGTGGTCTGTTGGTTTGTTCATACTACGCTGGCCAGAGGGAATATATGTTTCCCTTCGACTGTCTTCAATATTGTCTACATTGTAAAAGTATTTTAATTTATGAAAAAATGCGGTCAAAGAACTGTAAAACCAATTTATTAGAAAATCGTCTGCAGTATGTGACTTTTAGTACTAATCAACGAGTAAATGTAATTAAAATTTACTTACTTCTTCAAGCTGCAACAAATTTTCCCATCTCCAATAAAAATTTTGATAATTGCAGGTGCTGAAAAAAAAAAATGCAAAAACCACATACTAAATGAATTTTTGACATCACAGTTTGTTAAATATAATTTACTCCCAAATTGCAACATCTGAACGTATTACAACATTTTTCTTTAATTAACATCGCCATGGGGGGAGGATACCTCCCATATAACTATAATTTCTTCATCACTTGCAAGCATTTTGTGGCAAGACATGAAACTTGCGTGTAATTGTTGTTGTTTGCTACGCTTGGATCGCAATAGCTGGGTGCTGTAAACTACATGTGACACTTCATAAAAAATACAGTATTTTTTGTTGTAGTTGTTTATGTTGCACGTGAAAATTGCTTCTGTCATTGCCGCCACACACATTGGAGCTTGTGAATGCACGCAGTTTTGGTTATGGAGTTAAATATAATGATGTTTTTTTTTTATTTGGGAACTGGTACCTTTTGCTACGTGCTGCAATGTATTTAGAGTTGAGTGCAACAGTGTCCGTGTCTATTTTATGGTCTTGTACTGTCGTCTATAATTGTAATTTATTGTTAAGAAAATACGCAGATTTTATGGTGGCAAAAATATTTGAAATACATATTTCAAAATTGTTTACTAATGTCCTGCAGTATTTAGTTATGAGGGTCGTTTGTTAAGTAAGTACTAATCCATACATATTTGTTTCTCCCTAATGTAAAGCTTCAGAAAAACTATTCCAAATTCTTGCTAATTAATGTCATTTCTATTCAAAATAAAGTAATCTTACGGGAAATTGTATCATCAACTGAGCAAATATTGAAACAACTGAAATAAAGCGGATTTTGTTTGAAATCAAAAAAACAAGAAACAAACATAACAATCAAAACAATTAACAAAAATCAACAAATAAACGTAGTGATAAGAAATATTTTGGTATAATTCAAAATTCTTGAAACCAGGTAAAATAAAAAACAAAACACATTCACAGATATGACGCTGAAGCTAAAAATCCACCATAACAAAATGAAGATGACTAAAATCCAAATTTATACTTCCTCATAACGAAAAAAACTAAATAGAAGGTGGAGCTACATAAACGTTTGAATAAAAGTTGACGTAAAACAGTTGTAATGTCCATTATACACTCATGAAAAAAACGAAGAAGTCAATGAAATGTCAGTCAGTAAAGCCGAGATACACCCAGGGTCGGAAAATCAAATCTGAAATATAAGGCAGCTAGTTTATTCAATAAAACCAAGGAAACAGGTAACTGTATCATTTACAAAACTCATCAAATATAAGAGGAGTTCGAAAAGGTCGAATTGCGAATTGCGCCACTATTGCAAAAACATTAATAATCTTCTTAATATGATAAGTCTACAGACTAAGAGCCTCTGTAATTTGAAACGTCCAAACAAGGTAGCATATTATCGTCCTAACTGTCGATCATTTGTTGAATAAACTTAATAACTTACGGTTTCGTACATATGTATCTCAGACTTACTAAGCCGATCTTGAACGGCTCGATCATTGAACATATCCAGTACTATCAGCTTTGTCATCAATATACATTAGTAAGCTCCATTGTTAGCGTTGAGAAAATTTAGTGGGAGGTGGCATCTTTCAAGCCCTATAAATCTCCAGGGCCAGATGGCATATTCCTAGAGTTACTCCAAAAAACGATTTCAACCATCATGCCATGGCCTATTATGATATGAAAACAGGATACATTTCTAAGGAATGGGGAGAGGTTACAGTGGTATTTATCCATAAGCGGGAAAGGTAAACCATATTACCGCCAATAACTATAGACCGATCAGTCTGTCATCGTTTTTATTGAAAACACTGGAAAGACTGATCGATATCCATGTCAGTATCATCCTCTTCCCTGATAATTTCTGTATGAAAAAAACACGCTACCTTAAAGGGAGGTCGGTCGCCTTGCATGACGTTGTCGGAAATATAGAGAGAGTTTAATAATGTGAATATATCCGCAATAGTTGATGCATTAGGTGACTTTGGTGTTGATCAGCGGATAACGAACTGGACAGAAAATATGCTTAAGAACAGGGCCATAAGCTCATATATGGATAATGGTAGGACAAGGAAAAATCGTTTTGAAGCTCAGTAGGATAAGCACCAAATTAGTCGCATATGCTGACGACATTGTGCTTCCTATTCAATGAAAGTTTCTTCCCACAATAAGTGAACTCATGGAATCAGCTTTTAGCGTTCTGCTATCATGTGCCTGGGAAAGCGCTCTAGGTGTCAACTATGCCAAAACCGAAATGGTTATTTTTACCAGAAGATATAAAATTCCAGAATTCCGACCTCCAATATTGGCGTAATTTTGGACTCTCAGCTCTCGAATGAAGAAGGCATTATGTGCCTTCTATATACATATGTAAGAAACCCTTTGGGAAGAGATGGGGTCTTGAACCATATATTTTTTTGCAAAATCGAAATTTTTATTCCAAAATGGGCCCTTTTTTAAATTTTTTTTCCTCAAAAGAAAAAGGGACCATATTGGGAAAAAGTTCGATTTTGCAAAAAAAAAGTCAAAAATTGTATCCGACTCGCATCCAACTAATTGTATCCCACTCGCATCCAACTAAGCGACCAAAAGGGTCTTCAAGGAAAATATTGTTACATTTTAACCTTTTCAAAACGTTAGTTTTTTTCCTTTAAATAAACCGGATACTTTTGATTGCAAATAAAAGCTGTATAGTAGTTTGAAAATGGTAACAACTCTTTATTTATTCAAATGTACAACAACAACAGAATTAAATAGTCACTCAATGTTTTTTATACATGTTTGTAAATTCGCAGAAATACAGACACAATTTATAATGTACACGAATTTACTTGAAAAACACAACACTTTAAGGCACTCAGTTGATGTTTATTCGAAAAAGCGTCTCTGATAAACTCACTCACGACTGCAACCTCTGCCACTATTTATAACACTGCCATCTGCACTCTAGATTGCTATTTAACTGTCAAAGTTCGAATATTCTTGATCTTACTAATACATACGCCATCTGTGGTGTACTTTCTACAATGTTCTTTAACTGAATATTCGAATTCAAACAGCGTTGCCAACTTACGATCAATGGTCAACTGAAAGCTTTTATTTAATAATGCCCACAGATATGTTACAGTTTGCTATTACAGCAATGTTATTTGAAAGCATTATGCTACTTTTAAATCAATATCTAAGCTTTTGTTTGAGCTAAACAAAAAAATTAAAAAAGGGTCCATTTTGAATAAAAAAGTCAAAAAAGTTTTTGATTTCGGAAAAAAATTATTTAAAAACACCTGCTTGGCCAAAATGTCAAATTTTGACCTCCTCTAACTAAGAGAGTTCTTGACCGATCTTGTCGAAAAATTGTGTCTAAATTACTAATAGAACTAACCTTGGTGTAAATCCCGATCGGAAGACATCGAAGTTGGTTCACTTGACATGAAATGCCCCATATGTATATTAGGGTGGCCCTTAATAAACGAAAGTTGGATTTTGGCCATTCTCACCATCCAGTTTGGTGAACATTAGTGAAAAATTTTGAGATGCATTTACAAGGGGAAAAATGCATTTATTTCAGTTTTTGTAAAAATTTTGCCATTAAAAAATTACTTTTCCAATTTAATTTAAAAGAATCGAAATGTGTACGCAATTGTCGTTCTAATGAGACATAAAAAACAGAAATTGGTCAAAAAATGTTAAAGTTATTAAAAAATCGCCAGGCCATTAACGTGTCTCAGGCAACTAGAACAAGAGAGGTAGGAATAAAATTAATATATTTTGATAAATATTAAAATAAAAGCTCATTTTTATTTAAAATATGTCCATATTTACTTGTATATGAGTTTTTGTCTTCGTAGGATACCGTTAACCTATTCTTAGGTATGAACAAAAAAATAAAAAAAATTTTAACGGCAGTTTCAAAACTCCATTTTCAAATTTTTAAAAATTTTGTTAAACAAATTTCAGAATTTTTTGATCATCTCATTGGGATTTATTAAGAATATAATAGGGAATAAAAATGTGAAAAAAGTATGAAAATATCTCTTATAGTTTTTCCGTACCTACGATTTAAATTTTGAAATTTTCGAGAAAAACCAATTATTTGGCAATTTTTAGGCGAATTTTAGAATTCATATTTAAATGAATCCAAGTTTAAATAAAAATCCAAGTTTAAAAACTTTTGTAAAATGAGCCCATTAGATAAACAAATGGAAAATTTCGTCAAAGCTGATAATTTTTATTTAAAATAGTTTAGAATAGGAATATAAAATTTAACGATTTCAGTCTACTGAATAAGTTTTTATGTAAATGGTTTCTAAAAAAAAAATATTTAAAATAAATTTACCTTATTTTCATAGTGAGTGTACAATTGTTGTTGTTATTACGTATTATGACAACAACATAAAAAATCTCAAATCTTATTGAATCTTAAGTTTTCGTTTGTGCTTTCCTACAGAACTTATCAGTAAATACAGATCAAACAACACCAACATTAATATTGTAAAAAAATCTACCTATAATGATTGTGTTAAAGTGTTTTTACATCATTACTGCAGTATTGGTTGTTTTTGTAGTTGTTATTGTTGTTTAAATTCATTAAAAACACTTGGTTTGGTTAACTGTTGGTTTGCAACGTTTAACAAACGTTAAACGAGCTGTACTAAACATGCAATGGAGGGACGGACAACTAAAATAGGGAGCACAACGAGGAGATTGAACAGGCTGACGATGGAGGAAAAAGAAGATGCATTAACAGCAATAAAAACACCGCAACAAAGAAAAACATTGCATTTCAGTCAAGTTGCTTGTAGTTATCAATCAAATGCAGCAGCGAACTAATGCACAAAAGAAAATAAACAAAACAACAAACAAAAACGATGTAATACTACAATAAGTACCAACAACAACAACGGCAACTAAATGAGAAAAACAAAACAAAAACTTGATACACCTGTTTAAAGATGCTGATTGTTGTTTGTGTTGTTTTGTTTTGATGTTTTTGCTGCAGTAGTCGTTGTTCTTGTTGTTATTGCTTGTTAGTTGATTGGATGGATGGATGGATGGTTGTTTGTTACAGATGCATCACAACAACAAGTAAAAACAAAACAAACAAAAACATTTACTCTGGCAACTCAAAATAACTGAGTTTAGTATGTGAAGAATGCGTTTTACTCGTATTTCGGTACTTTTCTTTCTTTTTTCTTCAATTTCTTATATATTTTTTGGTGGAATTTCATTTATTTACTCGTATTTAACAACATTTGATAAATATTCGTTTACTTTCGCTAAAAATGCAAGGCACACTAAAAAAATGAGGAGAATATTTTCTCTGTAAGATTGTCGCTGAGAAGTTTTAGTTAAATGAGGTTTTTTCAAGTTGTTAGTTCAGTGAAGTGGTTACAGAAAAAAAACAGGAAATATAATACGCTGTTGTTTGTTATTTTCAGGAACCATGACCTATTTTTACATTTTAAATATGGAATGTGTACAAACATTTTATCTTGCACAAGGTATTTATAAATAGAGATTTGACAAATTTAATAAAATGAAATATGTCACACAATGGGGTAGATTTACATAGAAATAAACGTAGTAGTAATTTTCAATGCAATTTACAGTGGTGAAAATACAAAGGGAACTTTTAACAATATTCAAATAATACGTCACAATATTAGAAAAACTTTAAGAAATTTGTAGTTCTTAAGATTTTTTACGGTCAAAATGCGTTTAAGGGTTAATTTCAAATATTACTCTAACTACTTTAAGATACAAATATTTTTCTGAAGTTTCTTAAAAATCTAAACAAAAAATACATAGTAGGGATTTCAAGTTTTTTTTTTTTGTATTTTTTTTCTTTATTGAATCTTTCCTTTCAGAAATTTACAAATAAGTATTCAAATCTTAACATAAATTTCAAGTGAACCAATTTTTGAAATCGATATATAAATGGATGTTTGTATGTATGTGTGTTCCGAATGAACTCAAAAACGGCTGGACCGATTTTGATGAAATTTTCAGGGATTCTTTAGAATTGCCGAGCGGTTATCACTGTAAAGACAGATTTTCGATATTCGGTGTGTGGGCGGAGGGGTGTTTGTATGTATGTTCCGTATGGACTCAAAAATGGCCTGACCGATCTTGATGATATTTTCACGGAGTCTTCAGAAAAGCCTTTTGGGTAACATTGTAAAGTCAGATTTCGATTTTCGGTTTGCAGGTGCATGAATAAGAAATTTCCATACTGAATTTTTGATATCATTGTAACCAGCCGAAATGCCACTACATGTATTAACATTGAAGGTTGGTTCACCGACTTTGTCCGACACTGTATATTAAAATCGAGATCGATATGCAATATAAAACTGATGTTTTCTAAAGACCAGCAACGCGGACCGGGTTCAGCTAGTTACATATAAAGAATCTCCTCGTCGAGCACTATAACAAACTTATCAATTATCTCTCATAACTTAGGAGATATTCGCATTTTAAAATTAAATTTTCAAAATTTTTACACACCCTAATCCAGTTTTTTTGACAATAGTGGGACCAAATATTTCCCGATTTTCTCCATTTTAATTTTATTAGACTAACAACAAATGTATATGTTAAACAGAAAAGGAATTGTTTAAAAATCGTGACCGATTTTTATGCATTTTAATTTAGAAAATTTAAAAAGGGCGATTTTCGATAGTTCTTTTTAAGTTAACTAAAAAATTTCAAAGAAGATGTATAAGGAATTTATATTTTCTGAAAAGCTAACATTACATAAAATATTTAAATTGAAAAAAAAAAAATTTCCAAATTTTTGATACCAATTTTTGATTTTTGATCCAAAAAACTTATATTTTTTATGTAAAATTAAACTTTTGGGCAAAAATTCTCAAATCGTATAGTCGATATCAAAATATAGTAACCGATTTGAGATGACCCAATATCTTCTTAATTATTTTGTAAAGGGTTCCGATAACCCCGATGCTAGTACGGATATTATAACCAAAAAACTAAAAATTCCATTTTTGGGATTTTTCAACAATTTTTGCAAAAACTCAATAAAAAACATTTTTTGTCATATTTTACAAAAAAGTATTCCATGAATTTTTTAATTACATATGTAATTGTCAAAAATTTTATATATTTTTGAAAAATATACAAAATCTCCTATTGATATATATAACATTTTACGTGGCAAATTAATTAGGGAAAACTTAACTTGCAGAGAATTTACCCAGCACTGTTATTTACATTCATAAAAATGTTGTTAGGTAGGCAAACATACTTTCTTATGAATTTAGTTACCCTTTAGAACTTTTTGGCGAATACAATACAATAACGATTAATGCAAACATTTTTACAAAAATTAGTTTGAACGAAAAAGTGAATGTTTTTCTGTTTTATTTATATACCCTTCACCATGGCGAGGGTATATGTATGTGTATACATTAGGGTATTCAATTATTCGATTAACCGAATAATTTCTATTTTAATTTTAAATTGAAAATACAACAGCGAATTTTGTATACAAAAATATAAAAAAACGGCAAATAAGGTATTTAAGATCATTTTTGTGAACATATCGCCTATTTGCTGCAACAACGTCATAACTCAAAATCCGTGTTTTTTGAACTGAGTAATACAAAATTATAAGTTTTCAAAAAAGTCAATTATTTTTTGTATGAGAGTATTTTTTTTTTGTTGTAAACATCAAAATTAAAATTCATGTTTTCTCGTATATTTTATATGTAAAAATTTGTTTAAAATTTATTTAAGAAATAGTAAAATGTCATAAAACATTCAAAGGCGTTTTTATCGAAACAATTTTTTTTTAATTATGACGTTAAAAATTGTTTAATTACGTTGCAAAGAGCGATGTGTGAGTTTTTAGGGTTTTAGTGAGACCTTCTGAAATAATCTTTTATAAAAATAATTTAAACGATTTTTTCTTTAGATTTAATAAAACTTTTCTTGGAAAAACACTCTCTCGGTGATTGTGTATGTTGGAGAAATCAAAAGCATGATAAAGAATACATATTCCTTTTTGGATTGCTTTAGATTTAGATTAATTTAATAGTTTTGTTTAGTTATGATAAAAGACTCATTAAAAAAAAAGTTTCGTCTATACATGTAAATACATACAAATAAAGTTTCAAAGACATGTAAATTAAATATATCAGTTGTTATACATACTCACTAATCATGTTTATTGGATGTTCCAAAAATATCTAATTTTAATTTGAAATTTGTATTTGAATTGAAAGGGAAAAATAAATACAAAAAAATAGTTTAAAGTGCAAAAAAGGAATTTCGGTTAATCGGTTAATCGACACAAATTAATCGGTTTATTTGTTATTTGAAAATCGGCAATTTTAAATTATTCGAACAGTTAACCGTCCAAAATTAATCGGTTAACCGATTAACGGTTAATCGAATACCCTAATATACATACATAAGTTTGTCATTCCGTTTGTAATTTCAACATTTTTAATTTGCGACCCCACAAAGTATATACATATATTCTGGATCGTCATAGATAGCAGAGTCAATATAGCCATGTCTGTCTGTTCGTCTGTGTGTTGAAATCAACTTTCCGAATATATTTTTTCACGTAAAAAATATATTTTTTTGCTTCAATTTGTTATTATAATTCTGAAACTACTAAGCCGATTGAAACGCAATATACATATGTATACGTGAAATTTTGTACATAGCATGGGGAAAATGTTTTCAAAATTAAATTAATCGAAAGAAGAGCATTAACTATTAATTTTTTTATATATCAAACAAAAAACTAAAATTTTGTGAAAATAAACGAATTCACTTAATTGTGAATAAATTCGAAAATAATCAATAAATGTTTATGATCGATATCTCATTTTGTTACTATTATTTGTGGCTTTGCGATAAAGTAATAAATCTGAAAATTGTCTGTCGTTTTCGATTTTTCATGATTTTTTTTAAACAAAAAAATTAGCAAAATATTTCTTCAATTTTTTATTATATCTCTGAAACTACTAAAATTTAAGTTTAATTTAATAACACCCTTTTTGAGTTATCATTAATTATGTGGAGAAACATCTAAAAAAAATTATAATTTTACTTAAAAATTTTTTTGTAAAAAAACCTCTTCACAGAATTTAAAATTTGAACCATATTTGTACTACTAGAACCACAATATATCAAAATTGTGTAGTGGTTAAAAAAGTCTTTGAAATTTTTTCGATTTTGTTGCCTTGTGTAATCGCTGGAAAATATTTTTACACTTTCGATAACAAAAGCTTACAAAGAAAACAGATTCGTAGTATCAACCGAATTTGTTGCCAATCAAATGATTCTGCCTTAGTGACCTAATTTTTTAGTTGTGGCTACAAAATTCTAAAAGTTTTAATAAAAGTTTGATTGTTTCAATCGAAATTATTCTTTATCCACTGATTTACTGTTACTAAAACCGAAACATTATATGTGTAAAACCGAATCATTCAATTGTTGTTACGAATTTACAATAGCGATTTGAATTTAACGGTCTGTAATGACTGCCTGCAACATTCATCATGTTTGTAAACATGTCCATCAGTAGAAGTTTCTACTTATCAGCAATGTTGATAGCATGCGGTTGATTAGCATTGTTTTTAAGTATGGCAACAATAAATGTTTTAGCTGCTGACATTCGAAAGCTCTAGAATTCGAATATACGAGTTTTGACCGTTAAGAACAAGCTAGGCTACTCAGATGAATATGGCAAGGTGCATATTCCAGTATATACTGCATTGCTAGTATATACTTGTACATTGTAAAGTGTGTCTGTATTTCTGCGAATTTATAAACGTGTATAAAAACACTGATTGACTATTTAATTCTGTTGCTGTACATTTGAATAAATAAAGAGTTTTACAAATTTTAAACTACTAAACTGCTTTTATTTGCAATCAAAAGTAACCGGTTTATTTTAAGGAAATAAACCACAGTTTTTAAAAGGTAAAAACGTATCAATATAAAGGTACAAATATCCTTAAAAACTACCAAAAAAATCGTTAATAAATAACTAAAATAATTTTTTGGAAAAAATTCTTTCAGTTTTAATAGGTAGCGAAGCGTATTACAGATTTGAATTGGTTGTGATAATAGGACTTCAGTTCCGAAAAATCTTCTATTATATCCTCAAAATAGAGAATATCACCCTTAAGGAAAGTAAAAAAGACGCAAAAGTCTCATGAAAGTAAATGTACGGCAATATTGCAAAACTTGTATTAAATTCGGTACCCGCTCAAGTTATTTTTTCACAGTTTAGATCAATAGCACTTAACTGAGGGTACGTCTACTTTTGCTTTTTTGCTTAATTGCTTTTATCCAATTTTTCAGTTCATCAGGCTAAAGATTTTTAAAAACTTGTTTAATAATTTCTTTTAATTAATCCTCATACGCACTTACTTAGTTACTACATGGAGCTGAGTATGAGAGCGCATGAAGACATATCAGTATTTGTGGACATCTGAAAGTGGGTTTTTGCTTACAAATTACTCGTAATGTGTTGCCAATGAATACTGATGTCTTGCAACAAATATTTTTACACCAAAACATACATTTTATTTTTGCGTCGATTATGTGATTACTGAAGAAAATGTATGTCATGTTGCTGATGTCGTTTTTTTGTTTTATTTATTACAATATTTCCTAGAGTGGAGGTTTGTATGCGAGCATATTTTTCACTTTTCATTATTTGATGAGACACAAAACGAAAAAAAAGACGAAACTTTCATTCATGAAAAAACCAGTTGGAGGTAATCTGTGCTACATAGTATGTGCGTATTGGAATATTGGTTTTGATTCAATTTGCAATATTTAGCAGCGGCTTTTGGGAACTGGTTGAAGTTGATTTATTGGTTAAACGAAGCTTAAACTTAGAAGCAGCAGCTGATGCTAAACTGTTAAAAAATTGATGGGAAAAATAATAAAACCCTTAAAATATTTGAAAAAAATATAAATTTTCGTTACATATCTTTCAAATATCTTTATTTGCCCCTTAAATGTTAAACAAAACTTCTCTCATAACATTTAGCAATTAATAATAAATGAAAAGTATTTAAAAGAAGCAAAATAAAAACTCAAGCTGTTTGATATGCGGGCATCAATATTTATGACAACGTTTTCTTTACACAAAAATTTCAATTAAATTTAAACAACCCCCCAAAAAGCAGCTACTACCAGTTATTTTTTTCTTCTGGTAGCCATTTAGTCAATTAATGATCAAATATAGATTTTGTGGCATGCGCTCGAAATAACGAAAAATATGGCATTATACGGGTTAGCGGATTGTTTTTTGTTACAGAAGTCTTTAGTTTTAGTTTTGTGGTAGTTGCACTCATAAATTCATACATCGATTTGTGTTTTCTTCCCATTTTCTCGTTTTGTTTACAAACATGCGAGTTGTACTTTAATTTCACCCATTATTGATGTTTTTGTTGTTGTTATCGTAGCCGCTGATGCTTCTGTTGATGACATTTGACAGTTATAAAGGTAGAATAGAACAATATACACATCAATGAATGGCCAGTTTAGTAGTGTGAGCAACCAACCCCCTCTTAAAGTAACGATTATTAATGTAGGGGTAGTAGAGGCTTGTGATTTCAATTAAAGGTGAACAAATCTTGAGCTAAAAACGTATTGTGTATGAAATGTTTAGGTTATGCTTTAAAATTTAATGTTTAACTCTTTGGATACACATCGCAGAAAATGAAGCAATAGAATATATAAAAAAAAAACATTTAAATATCACCCATGCAATTCGAAGATTGTTACGAATATTAAATTGTAAGAAATCATATCGTTAGGAAAATGGAGAACTAGTTACAACCAATTGAGATATCCTAAAGAAAGACTGAATCCTATTTTCAAAGTCTCTGACAAGTACACAGAAAAAATTATATTTCAATTCAATCATTTATCCCATATTGAACTGGTTTCAATTATTTCATAATTAAATCAAGTATTCATTTGCTCAAAAACAAAATTTCTTGACATTTTCTATTGAATTTTAAATTTTGAATTTGATTATTTTGACAATTGAATATACAATTTTCGTTATTGGTTGAATTTCAAATACAAAAATTATTGAATAGATAATTTTCGCAATTGAAACACAAAAAATAACAAAAATGTGTTTTCAATTACGAAAATTATCTATTCAATAATTTTTGTATTTGAAATTCAACCAATAACGAAAATTGTATATTCAATTGTCAAAATAATCAAATTCAAAACTCAAAATTCAATAGAAAATGTCAAGAAAAATAGAAAATGTCCGAGGTAAAATAGAGTCCAAGGAAATATATAGTTTGCTGAATTATTCCTATAGTTTTTTGCAAACTTAGATTTCGGTTAATAAATCTCAGATGTACGAAATTGTTAATCTCTTATTTTCATAATAGACCATGCACTCTACATGCGTATAGATTCCAAAGATTTCCGTAAGAGTTGAGGAAGCAACCACTTTCAGGATTGTTATACTCTTAATTTGAATACCATAATGCAAAAGAAACTCATATACACATTTAATTCATAGTATGTGACTGTCTGATTCCTTCTCTAACAATTTAAAGTTAGCACTAAGCTTTTTAAAGAAAACTCTAAGAAACATTTACATGGGCAAGGATCGATGTGGAAAGTAAATAGATTCAGATCAAGGAGATTGTTTTCCACGCATTACGGTTTGTTATGCTGTCTTCTACCTTTTATCGCCTTTGTGGTCGGAAAGGTGATGTTGCGTATACATAAAAATAAGCTACAAACTATCAATTTAAATCTTACATTAAAATATTGTAAGATATGAAGTTGTAGAGAGAAGTCTCCTCTCTATCTAAGTAGAAGGTGGAGGCCAAATCCTTTATGGGACAGACGAGGATAGGTATTTATGAAGACAACATGCCATCATGTCACCGGCATTTGGATGATGACATAGTTCTCGTTCTTTTTGAATATGATATTTTTAATATTTGTGTTATATACAATTAGAGCTGATTAAGTATAACAGTATAAAGAGGTGCAGGGGTAACGAGCCTTCTCCGTCTTCCGTCTGAAGACTTTGACCCCTTGACCCTTTTAACTGATGGAGTACTGAAACAAATGACGGAGTACATCCATACGAAGCCAATAGTGTCTACAAAGGAGATAATTCCCTAGTTATTTTGGAGATTTGGACTATTCAAAACTCTGGGGTTTCTAATAAAAGTTTAGGAGTTTTCTTGTACCAGACTTATTCTAAACAACTACTGAAATTAGTGGAATAAATATATAGAAACAATCCTATTGATTGATTGTAAATAAGGCTTGATCGTCTAAACTTAAATTGAGTTAGTGTAAAGTCAGAATTAAAAGTAGATTATTTCCACCATATCAAGTACCCTAAGTTATTTGAAAATGTTCAGACACTGAAATTCAATCCGATACATACTTTCTAGAAAATGAACCATCTTTTTTTTTGGATTCTAGTTGTTGATGGCTAAACGGTACCCAAAACACCAAAGTATCCCACGTTGATTTAAGAAAAACATACGATCTATGTCTTCCCAGCAATTCATTGAACTAGTTCCGCCACTTCGAATTAGTTAGCCACTGAGAACTACTACTAGTGAATTTTTAACCCACGAGCAACGTTATTAACTAATGGATTTAACATGGGGATGTCATTGCAAGTTTCCGATTAGCACACTCTGCATAATACTTCACTATTAAATTCAATAGAGCTTCTAATCCAGCATTTATGATAAGAAGGAAAAATAAAGAGATTTCTTCGGGTTTGGAAACAAGAAATAGTGACTCGGGGCTAAATCCGGAGAATAGGGCGGATTAGGGAGTAATTCGAAGCCTAATTCATGGAAAATGAAAATTTTTACAACCTTGCATAGTCCTGGTGAAAAAGAACTTTACTGTTGTCCAAATGCGGTCGTTTTTTTTTTCAAATACTCATTAAATCGACGTAATAAGTTGCCATTGATGGTTTTACCTTTCTGAAGGCAGTCATTGTGGATTATAACGCATGCATCCCAAAAAAACGCTCGTCATGACTTTATTGGCTAACAAACCCATCTTCTTTGGCTCCAATTCACCCCGAGACACATACTGTTCTGACTGCTGTTTGGTCTCTGGTGTGTTGTGGTGGATCCTCGGTTACGAAATGGCCCAAAAACAATTGTTTCGGGTGCAGAGACCTCAACAGGTCTTCCAAAATGTGCGTCATCTTCTGTGCTTGTACTGCCTCAACGAAATTCAGTAAACCAATTTCTTACCATTGAAATTGATGGTGCAGAGTTCCCATTTAATGAGCTCACAAAATTTGCTTTTTCAATTTTCTCCTCAATTCACTCAGTAGTCTGTTATCAATGACTTTCAAATTTTGACAGGAGTCAACTGGTAGATGCTTGTTGACAGGAGCAGTAATGCCATTTCAGTTAGGAGACAGGTAATTCAAAAAGTTCCAGACTTATTGACGCGCCCTCGCATTTTATAGGATTTTATTTTCAAAAACTTAAGATGAATATCAGAGTATTACAGGCTCAATTGTTTGGTAGGTGAAAAGGGAATAATTTCCTCGATATTGTTCTTGTGGAGGGAGGGGGAAATTTGTTTTTTTCCCTCCTCGTGGATCCACGCCTGGACTATTGTTTGTTACTGAATACGCTGGCAAAATGTAGTGCAAATGAAATGCGCACTAGTTTATTGTTCGAGTAGTAATATACATACTTAGTGAAAGGTTTCAAACTGCTGTAAAGAGATAACATATTCATGATAGCAACCGAATTTGTTGAGAATCGAATGATTCGGTTGCACACATAGAATTTTTCGGTTTCATCAACAGATAGTCTGTTGCCAAAGAAGAATTTCGGTTAATGCAACCAAACTTTTGTTACCCCTTTTACAATTTTGTAGCCACAACTGTAAAATTCTGTCACTAAGGCTGGAATTGCTGGTCCCTTGAACTTTTGAAATAAATCCAATTTTCAATTGATTTATTAATTATTGGCATTCCACAATAATACAGTGAGCCTCAAAAGTGAGCATACACCAAAAATTATTTGATTTTTTTAAGATAATGGAAATCCTAAAATTTGTCCATTGATTAAAATTTTAAAGTTTCGGTTTGTTTGAGATTGGGTTGAATAATAGATTCGGTGTCGAAAAAAAGATTTAAGACGGACTATAATGATTTTCATGATCTTAAAAAAATCAAAAAATTCGCTGGTGTTTACTCACTTTTGACGCTGTGTATGGACTCGGGATTAGT
The DNA here is from genome assembly GCF_958450345.1 of Calliphora vicina. Taxonomy (NCBI): domain Eukaryota; kingdom Metazoa; phylum Arthropoda; class Insecta; order Diptera; family Calliphoridae; genus Calliphora; species Calliphora vicina. Next base: position 29,046,990 of record NC_088784.1, read on the forward strand.
GCGGTCCAGATTATTATTAAGAGATACATGTAATGAAGCGTGATTTGTTTATCAAACCAAACTTAATTTATGACTGAAATTCCCAATCTTCAGGAGATGACTATTATTTTGAATGATTGTAAGTTTTACACCAACATTCTTCCGAATTTGACATTATTGGGAATATACTTTCAGTATTTTCATGGAATATTTTAAAACATTCCTATGAAGTGGAGGAAAACGAGGATCATTCTGCTTAATGGACAAAGAAACTGAGATCAAACAATCTGGTTGTTAAAATATCTGTTAATTTGGTGATCCTTCTATTAAAAAATTTATCTAATTTATAAGCAGAATCAATATCAATGTATTTTCTATTACCCACATGTGTTAAACAATATGCAAATGATTTTGTTACAAAAATGTTTAATTTATTGTAGCAACTCTTTAGAAATGTTAAGAAAACGACCCCCAATTTGCAAGATTTTCCAAGTAAAAGGAAATCGGAAGTGAACAGGATTAAATGATTTCCATACTGTGGGAATTTTCCTTAAATAAAAAAGAAAAATCACTATACAAAAGAAGGAAAATATTACGTTGTACCTTTTTCATTAAAGTATTAAACAAAACTAGTCTAACCCTTGAAATGGTGAAATGCTTTTGAAATGGAGCCAACAAAAATTTTCCCACCAGTTGCACCAGTTTATACAATTTGTAAATGTTTGAATGAGTGGAAAATGTGTGAGAATAGAATTTTCATTTATAATAGAAAAAGAAACAGAAAAAACACACCCGAATTTATTAAAAATGATCTTGACTGCTTATAAAATGCCCTTGGTTCCCAAGAAGTGCGTATGAATTCCCCTGGTTTAATGAAAACAAACCCGCATACTTAAACATTCGGTAAATTGTCAGACAATAAAACATGGAAATAATGAAAATCACCCTTAAATTTTATTCCAATTGTCTCGCATTACTGCGTAGTTTCTTATGAGTCAGTCAGTCAGTTGAATTGCATTATTATTAATAATAAGATCTATGTATTTATGGTGGTGGTTTTTATTAGTTGTTGTGAAATAAAAATCCAGTATAAATACTTGAGCGGTATTGTTAGACAGCATTAGTATCAATTGTGAAACGATCCTAACAACATCTAAGAATTGTAGAAAATATTCCAAGAAATAAAGTGCGCTCAAAAAAGCCTCCCTTTTGTGCAAGCAAAACGGGAGGCTGAAGTTAAAAAAACAAGTTTAAAAGTGAAAGTGTTAAATAGTTATAAACTTTAGCTAGCAACAGTTAAAAAATCAACAATTTCCTTCATTAAAATTTTAAATTTTCAAACAAAAATTCTTAACATTTAAATCAAATGTTCAAAGTTTTATCATGACTTTGAAATTCAACAAACTGTTTAATATTTGAAATTCTCATACCACTGTCAACTCTGACTACTACGCATTAACTCTGACATGCAACAAATTGTTGCGTGGCGGCAACAATGTAAAATAACAACGCTTTTCGTTTGTCATCATCTAAAAGTGGCGCGTAAATTCTAGAACAACTCAAAGCAGCAACATTGAAATCTAAAATTGTAAATGACAACCCTTTTCCACTGCGCAACGATTCTGCGCAGTAGCACCAATAAAATATTGCAGTACTGGGCATTTTTCTTTAATTTCTGCAGCAATTCTTATCGTAATATACGTTTAGAACATCGCAGATATATTGGGAAAGTGTTAGTTTTAATAGGTTTACATATTATTTATCCACAACTGAAGAATTTTTATTGAAGAACATCTAAAACAGTATAAACATCAGCTGTTATTTATCACCACGTGGCTGGAAATGAAAATAATTTACTTGACAATTGAATTTCACCATTGAAGAAATAACATCGGGAGTTTCTCCCAGCAACATTTCCAGAATTTTCAATTTAAATAATTAACGGTTATGGTAAGTTGTAGATATTTATTTAATTAAGTATTTAAACTACATATTTATGTCTACTTTACCCCCTGTCTATACTTGACAAATATTTATCATAACAATTACTGACGTTTGTTGTCAAGACAAAGTTGTCTGAGCAAAAGCACTAACGATTTTGTCATAACGAAGCAATAAACAATAACTAACAAATGCAGACTATACCAGATCATTTTTTTAACTTGACAACCATTTTGACGTTTATCATGATACAAATTTATCAGGTATAGACAGGGAGTTAGAGAAAACTGTTTTATTATGACAACCGTAATTGTTGCCAATCGAATCATTCAGTTTTTAACCGAATCTTTCAGTTTTGGTTGCAAAACTTTGAAAGTACTAGTGACAAATATTTGATTATTTCCATAGTAATTCATCTTTACCAACTGACTTTCTAAAGCTTTTAAAAGACCTTTTAAAAGGACACTGATCTAGTCTTGAGTTTATAGAAGAGAGAGGAGATTAGAAAGATTTTCCTCTGGATCTTCCTATCTCTTATATAAACTCAAGACTTAGGTTAGGTATACAAAGTCTTTCGTCTCGTACAGCTCACTTCGGTCCATTAATTGTTCCGTTTGTGTTACCTGATAAAATGGAAGATAAAGGAAAGAAGAAAGAGAAGTAAAAGAAGATGGAAATCTGTGGGATGAGGGAGAGTAGAGTTAGCAAGAGAATATAGAGATAGAAGGATTTGAGAATTGAAGAATTCAAATAGAGCAGACTATCATGCAACAGTTACTGAGTCACTATGAGGAGCAATTTGCATGCTCGGTCTTATTAAACACCAACTTTCCCATTAAAGGAATCTAAGCTAAAGGATCTCAAACTAACAAGCTTGCTCAAGTAAACTTGCACTACTAAAGCTGGGTTTCCGCATACACCGTAATCGGCGCCGATAACGAAAACTAAAACTAAAAATGTTCGTCACCGTCTCGTTTCTGAATTGTTTTCGTTTCAGTTGGGTGCGTTGCGGCATAAAACAGAAACGAAATTATTTTTTAATTTTGGATGTCGCACATTAAATAGAATTTCATTATTTTCGACAAAATCTGTTATTTTTTCCTCTTCCAATAAAGAAAATTTATTTTTTATTAATTTTGATTTTCTTAAAATTTGAAATAAAAAAATAATTTCGTTCCTACAGCACCGAAAACAACCTACTTGAAGTTGTTTTCCTTCCGGCCCCAAATGACAGGTTTTTCGTTTCTGATCGGTGTATGGAATTTATTTTTCGGTGCCGATTAAGGTGTATGCGGACACGTAGCTTAAAGAGAGTGAAATAAATTTTATTATAGAGAGGCAATATATAAGAATAATTGCAAAACCTTTCATGTTTGATTTTATAAAACGTTACATGAAACCAGATGACGATACAAAATCTTCTAAAAAAGTTGGTCTTTAATAAAGTTCGTGTGAAGTTGTGATAATTTAAGGTTCATTCTTTCAGTTTTATGCTGAATTCATTAAGAATATTTTCTCTTATAATCCTCTTTAAAGGCTTTCTTCATCAGATCTTCAATTAGGCTTTAATTTTCAGTTCTTATGTAGACATTCTATGAGGCATTACGCGTCCTATAGGTCTCCTAACAGGCCTTTAACAGAAGACATTCTAATATATCTTCTTAAGAACCGAGTATGGAAGGCCTTGGACTCCTTGTAAAATTGAAACGATTTTGCAATGCTTCTGGCTGACCTTGTGTCTGCAAAATAAGGCATTTAGGAAGTCCTCTTTACTGCAAATTTTTTCCGAATCTGTTTCCTTAGTATGCGTGTGGCTTGAGAAAAAACAAATCTTGAATAGGTGGCCCATGTTGAATTTTTAGAAATAATAATATTTGACCTTATTCATCGTCTATTTTACATTTCGTTTCTTCAGACGATGAAAATCGTTGGCTGGGAAATTTATGTGTCAATCTTGAGAAGTCGCAAAATCAGGGCCGTAAGGAGAAGCATTGTCCTGGTTTTTATTTCTCACAACAAAGTGTGATGTGCTCTATTTTGTGATGTGTAATTCTCAAGGATGGCTACCGATTCGATGAATTTTGATGAATTGGAAAACTCTTCAAAAATTAGATACAATCGACTTTTATATTTTGTCGAAATCAGTCACTGTTTTGTTTTCGACAAACGTAAACTAGTCGAACGGTTGTTTTCGATATAGAGGAATTTAATTTTAGTCGACTTTCGTTCAGAGACTTGCGACGACTAAATTTCACGGCGGTGGTGTCTGAATCCAAAAAAAGTCAGAGGCGCCTCAAAGCCGGCTGTCAACCGATTGAAGAATAATTACTCAAATTGTAAAAAATTAAAAATTTAATAAGTGAAATTTCGAAAATATTATGAAATTACTAAAATCAACAGCCGATTTAACCTTCGCTTTACCAAAGGTTTTTTATGTTCATGGTTTACCAATACCCACCCGGGTGACACTACACTTCTATAAATATATGCGACGAACGAAATTTTAAAAAATTGAAAAAACCTTATAAAAAGTTTAAAATGGTTCTATTAAATTCTATAGAACTCTAAAATTTGTTCAGTGAGTACAAATTTTATATAAATCGAAACAAAATTAAAAAAAATATTAATCCAATAAAAACGATGTGGTCACCCGGGTGGGTATTGGTAAAGCGAAGGTTAAGCTGAACAAATTTTGGCGACGGCGGCATTTGAAATGTATCGTCGGCTCGGATTAGCCGGCTTACAGCCGTTTGGTGCAGGTCTTTGCTTTCGTTCTCTTTAATATCGAGATCAAAGAACAACCCACACAGAGAAAACAGATTCCTGGTATTAACCGAATTTGTTGCCAATCGAATAGTGATTTGGTTGCACACATATAATTTTTCGGTTCTATCAACAGATAAAGAAAAATTTCGCTTGAAGCCACCAAACTTTTACCCCTTCTAAAATTTTGTAGACACAACTGTAAAATTCGGTCACTAAGATAGAATCATTCGATTGGCAACAAATTCGGTTGCTACCAGGAATCTGTTTTCTCTGTGCAATAACTTTTCATGTGTCCTTTTAACTCATCTTAGGTGCGTTATTCCGTTTCAAAATATCAGCAGATCTTTTCGATTAAACGCGTTTGGCTTTTCTAAATAAAACACACGGTATTTATTCAAATAAGTTTAAAAAAATTAAATAAGGAATTTCAACATAGGGGAGACGAGAATAAATTGTTAAAAACCTAAGTGTGTTATCAAAAACCTAACTCTTGCAACAATAAAATACATGTTAGTCTATGTATATTGTTGCTGTTGTATCAGAAATATGATTTGTTGTATTTTTATCTCTTCTCAATAAATTTCAATTTCAAAAATCCATAATATTTTTAAAATTTGGGAGTTAAAGACCTAACTCAGTTGTCAAAAACATAAGTGGTGAGAATGTATTAGTAAAAAACTATGTGAAAACAAAAACAACACTCGTGTGAGTAACTTTTTTGAGTAATTTTTTTGTTTGAGTTTTTTTCTAGTTTCCGCTCTATATATATTACGAAAGCATAGATAAAATCACATAGATTGGAAACTAGAAAAAAACTCAAATAAAAATATTACTCAAAATAGTTAATCACACATAAAAAAGCTTTGTTTTCACATTGCTTTGTTTTACTAATTCATTCTCATCACTTAGGGTTTTGACAACTGAGTTAGGTCTTTGATAGGAGAGTTTCCGTTCGATGTGTATTTATCTATGGAAGTAAATAATAAGGAAGAATATAAATATTGTTTTAATTTTATAATTTTTTCTTATTTAAAAATTTTAATATTTTTTTTTCAGATCTTCAATAAACCAACTGCTAATAACATCATTTTAATACAATAAAAAAAAACAACTAAATATTTCTGCCGACAAGTTTGTATACGATATTACTTTTATTAAGAAATTTTCAATATGAATTTTATTAAATAGTAATAAGCTTTGTTCTAATTACAAGATAAACACATAGCTAATAATTATGATTCTTAAATTTCTTTATAAATTTTTAAGTTTTATTTTTAAAATATTTCCATATTTTTATGCAAAATTATTCTTCAAACTTCCAATTATCCTATTATTATCATATTATCAATTTGCTTATTACAGTAAATTATGTTAATCATTAAGTTTTAAGAAGGTTTTTTGTTACAAAAAAAAATACTTCTTTAAAAAAAATTATATTTTGAATTTTGTTTTAAAAATTTATGTTTTATTTTATGATTTTTATTATTTGTTTTTAATTTAATTCCTTATTTTAATTCATTTTAATTTAATTCCTGTGTTTTTTGTTCCTATAATTTAATTTGCTTGTGATATTTTATTTTTAATATTTTTGTTTAACATTTTCTATTTAATTCAATTAATTTAATTTTGAGTTTATTCCGTGCCTTAATATTTTCCAAAATTCATTTATTATTATTTCTTTTTTTTAATATTTTTAAATATATCCTTGTTTTATTATTGTTTGCTATTGAGTGGTTAGTTAAACCATGTTTAAACTAGGATTAAAGGCTCAATGGTAATGATATTAAAATGATAAATTTTCTAAAGATGTTATTGGCTTTTTCATATCAAATAAATAGATAATCAAAAACCCATAAGTTCTTGAAAGTATTTGCTTTCGAATCGAATTACAACCCTGGTTTCACGAAAGTGCCACAGTTGAGAAATTGTGGACAAATTGTGTCTGTCTACTGTGCCAGATTTGTATTTATTATGAAAAATGGTTTCAATTTTCCATTTAGTTGAGAGAATTGTCATTCATTTCAGCTTTTAATCTTGTTATCATTGGAGACTTTCAATTTATTTCAAACATTTTTAATTCTAGTTGTTTTTTTCATTCATTTTTATTTTGTTCTTAATTTAATTTAAATTTTTTTTAATTTTCTTAATTTTTGTTTAGTAAATATTTTAATTTTTAAATTGCGGTTCCGTTTTCATAATTTTTATTTTAAACTTCTCATTTTTAAAAGCAAAACATTTCAAGATTGAAACAATACATTGATTCACAAATACGAAAGGAGAACAATTTTTAAATTTCTCTATTAAAAACTTTTAAAAATTATTTAAAAACTGAGTGATTTTCATACAAGCATTTTGAAAATTATTTTTCAGTGGTGTTTCTGAATCAAGAGCTTGAAGTTTGAAAAATTTCGTATGGCAAAATTCAGAGCCTTAGTAAAACGAAACTATAAAAATTTGTATGGAAAAAAGTTCAAACAATTTCCGTACCGTTAAGACTGTTGTCTTACGCCTTCATAATTTCTCATTTGGTTTGAAAGTTTTTCATAAATTTTCCCTATCAATCTTGTTATTATTGGGGTCTTTAAATTTATTTCAAAAAATCAACATTTTGTTTAAATTTTTAAAATAGTTTTCTTTAAGTTTTTCTTTTAATAATTTCATTAATTTTTATTTATTACAAATATTTCTTTGTTTTATTTTTATTATATTTAAAATTTTCAAAATATTTTGAAAATTTTCTTAATTTTTGTTTAATTTATTATTATTTTTTATAATTTCTCTTATGTTTTATAATAATTTATTTAAGATTTGTATTTGTTTATTTCTAAAATGTTTAATATTGTTTTGTTTTCATAACTTTATTTTAAATGTTTCAATCATGGATAAATACACATAGATCGGAAACTCTGCTATCAAATATCTAACCTAAGTGGTGAGAATGTATTAGTGAAAAAGAAAACATACGTGTGATTATTTTGAATAGTTTTTTGTTTGAGTTCTTTCTATTGTAGTTTCCTCTCTATGTATATTTCTCTATGGTTTCAATATTTTTAAATTTCTTTCAGAATTTTTTTTTCAATATTTTTTTTAAAATTTTTATTTTTAATTTATTTATGTTTTTATTTTTTATTAAATAAATTTTATTGTTTTTAAATTACAATTTTGATTTTTTTTTTACTGAATTTAAAATTTTCAGTGAATCTGTTTAGTTGAATTTTTGTTGCTTCAAAATTATAGTTTTTTCAATATTTTTACTTATTTCAGTTTTTTTTAAATTTAATAAATTTTTATTTTGAGTTCTTTTACTGATTTTAAAATTGTGGGAATCCTTTTAATTTATGTTTTTTAATTTTTTTAATTTTTTATTAAATTTTAAATTTTTTTGTTTAATTTGCTTTCAATTTTTCTTTTTAAAATTTTTTGATTTTTATTTCAACTTTTTAATGATTTGATTTTTCGTATAATGTTTTAAATTTATTGAAAATTTTAAATTATTTTTTTAATTTGTTCATTTTAAATGTTTTAAAACTTTTGTTTTTTTATTGTGGTTTATTTTAAATGTTTCCATTTTTCTTTCTTTAAGTTATTTTTTGTTATTTTTAATTTAAATATCTTATTTAATAAATTTTTTTGTTTATTAAAACTTTAATTTTGAGTTTTTTAATTGAATTTATAATTTTCAGCGATTTTTTTTAATTTATGAGTTTTATTTTGAAATTATGTAACATTTAGGCTTTCAGTTAATTCAAAATTATACTATTTTGGTTTCAGTTTTTAAATATTTGATTAGTATTTTTGATTTTTATTTTAAGATTTATTATATATAATTTTTTTAATAGTTTCTTTACATTTTTTTGAGTTTTATTTATTTTTATTTTGTAATTTATTTATGTATTAATTTAATAATATTTTTATGTTTTACTGAATAATAATTTTCAGTTTTTTTTTTTACTGAATTTAAAATTTTCAGTGAATTTTTTTTAATTTATGGCTTTCATTTTGAAGTTTGAATTTTCAGTTGTTTCAAAATTTAAAATTTTTTAAATATTTTTTAATTATTTGTGTTTAATATGTTTTCAAATAATATTTATTTCAGTTTTTTTTAAATTTATTGATTTTTTATTTTGAGTTTCTTACAGAATTTAAAATTTTTAGTGAATCTTTTTAATTTACGTTTTTTTTTTAAATTTGAATTTTTAGTTGTTTCAAAAATATAATTTTTTACTTATATATTTTTGTTTAATTAGATTTTAAATAATATTTATTTCAATTTTATATTTTTCTTTTTAAAATTTTTTGATTTTAATTTCAACTTTTTAATTATTGTTATTTTAATTTTTTTTTTTATTTTTAAATGTTAATTTTAAATATTTGGATTTATTTTAAATGTTTCCTTTTATTTTTGTTATTTTTAATTTTTATAAAATTTTTATGTTTTTGCAAACTACAATTTTTAGTTTTTTAATTGAATTTATAATTTTCAGCGATTGTTTTTAATTTATTAGTTTTATTATTTTATTTTAAAATTATATAAACATTGGGCTTTCAAAATAATATTTTTTTGGTTTCAATTTTTATATATTTTATTAATATTTTTGAGTTTTATTTCAAAATTAATAATTCTATTTTCAATTATATATAATTTTTTTCAATATTTTCTTTAAATTTTTTTGAGTTTTATTTATTTTGAATTTTTATTCGTTTCTTATATTATATTCAATATTTATTAATATTGTTTTGTTTTTATGATTTTATTTTAAATGTTTCAATATTTTTCGGTTTCTTTTAAATTTTTATTCTTCAATATTTGTTTTATTTAATTGTGTAATTTATTTTTATTCATTATTTAATTTAATAAAATTTTTATGTTTTTCAAAAATACAATTTTGAGTTTTTTTTTTACTAAATTTATGATTTTCAGTGAATCTTTTTTATTGAACTTTTAGTTATTTCAAAATTATAGTTTTTTTTAATATTATTTTACTTGTTTGTGTTTAATTTGTTTTTTCAATAATATTTATTTCAATTTCATATTTTTCTTTTTTAAATTATTTTTTTTATTTTAAAAATCTTTTTTTTTATTATGATTTTATTTTCAATGTTTCAATTTTTTTTTGATTTTATTCTTAATTTTCATATCTTATTTTTATGTTTTTTTGAACTATAATTTTGAGTTTTTTAATGGAATTTATAATTTTCAGCGATTCTTTTTAATTTATGAGTTTTATTTTAAAATTATGAAACATTGGGCTTTCAGTGGATTCAGTTTTTGTATATTTTATTAATATTTTTGAGTTTTATTTTAAAATTAATAATTATTTTATATATCATTTTTTCAATATTTTGTTTTGTTTTCATGATTTTATTTTAAATGTTTTTATATTTTTGGGTTTCATTCAAAATCTTTTTTCAATATATTTTTTTAAATTTTTATTTTGTTTTTATTTAATAAAATTTTTATGTTTTTCAGAATAATAATTTTGAGTTTTTTTTGTTGAATTTAAAATTTTCGGTGCATGATTTTATGTTGGGCACTTATTTTGAAATTTGGATTTTTAGTTTTTTCAAAATTATAATTTTTTTCAATATTTTTAATTTGTTTGTGTTTAATTTGATTTTCAATAATATTTATTTACATATTTTTTTGTCTTTTTTAAATTTATTGATTTTTACTTCAAATTTTTTATTATGATTATATATTTTAACTTTTTTTAAACTTCCTTAGGCCCTAATTTTGTAAATCACGTCACAAAGTGATATCTATATGGAAAGCGAAAACAAATTTTCAAAAATTTTAAAAATTTGTTTTTGTTTTATATACAAATTCTTAACAGAACAAACGCACCAAAATTCAATTTAAAAATTTTGTATATAAACAAAAACAAATTCTTAAAATTTTGGAAATTTTGTTTTTGCTTTCCATATAAATATCACTTTGTGACGTGATTTACAAAATTAGGGCCTTAATTTGTTTTCAATAAATTGAAGTGATTTTCAAGTTCTGTTCCGTTTTCATTCTTTTGAATTTATTGACAAATTTTTTAAAATTTTTGTTTTTTTGATTTGTAAATTTTTATTCTTCAAAACTTTTTTTATTGTGATTTCATATTTGATTTTAATTTAAATGTTTCCATATGCTTGAGTTTCGTTTCATTATGTTATTTATTATTATTTTTAGTTTAAATTTTATTTAAAAAAATTGTTGTATTTTTTAAAACTACAATTTTGAGTTTTTCAATTGAATTTGTAATTTTCAGTGATTCTTTTTATTTTGAAATTATGTAAACAATGGCCCTCGTTAATTCAAAATTATATTTTTTTTAATATTTTATTAATATTTTTGAGTTTTATTTTAAAATTAATAATTATATATAATTTTAATTTCAATATTTTGTTTAAATTTTTTTGAGTTTTAATTGTTATTTTCTGATTTATTTATATTTTTTATTTGTTTAAAATATTTAAAATGTTTTGTTTTCATGATTTTATTTTAATTGTTTCAATATTCTTGGCTTTCTTTCAAAATCTTATTATCAATATTTTTTTTTTACTTTTTTATTTCTTAATTTTATGTTTTTTAAAACTATCATTTTGAGTTTTTCTATTGAATTTATAATTTTCTGTGAATTTTTATAATTTATGGCATTAATTTTGAAATTTGAATTTTTCGTTGTTTCAAAATTATTTTTATTTTTTTAATATTTTTTTTTTCTTTTTTTGTGTTTAATTTGTTTTTAAATAATATTCATTTCAATTTTATTTCTGTCTTTTTTAAATTTGATTTTTACTTCAAATTTTTTATTATGATTATTAAATTTCCTTAATTTGTTTTCAATAAATTGAAGTGATTTTCAAGTTCTGTTCCGTTTTCATTCTTTTGAATTTATTGATAAATTTTTTAAAATTTTTGGTTTTTTTCAATATTTTATTTTGTTTAATTAATTATTTTTTTATTCTTATTTTGAATAACTAATATAATAAAATTGTTATGTGTTTTAAATCTATAATTTTGAGATTTTTATTTAAATTTATAATTTTTAGCAATTCTTATTAATCTATGAGTTTTATTTTGAAATTATTTAAACATTACTCTTTCAGTTAATTTAAAATTATATTTTTATGTTTTTAGTTTAAATTTTTACATATTTTTTAATATTCTTGAGTTCTTTCACAATTAATAATTTTGTTTTTAATTATATATAATTTCTTTTTCTATATTTTATTTACAATTTTCATTTGTTTCTTATATTATATTCAATCTTTTTTTAATATAGTTTTCATGATTTTATTTTAATTGTTTCAATATTTTGGGTTTCTTTCAAAATCTTATTTTCAATATTTTTTTTAATTTTTTATTTCGTAATTTATTTATGTGTTTTAATTTAATAAAATTGTTATGATTTTTTAAAACTATCATTTTGCGTCTTTCAATTGAATTTATAATTTTCAGCGATTCTTGTTCATTTATGAGTTTTATTTTGAAATTATGTAATTATGCTTTCAGTTACTTCAAAATTATATTTTATGGTTTCAGTTTTTAAATATTTTATTAATATTTTTGAGTTTTATTTCAAAATTAATAATTATTTTTTTAATTATATATAATTTTTTCAATATTTTGTTTAAATTTTTTTTATATTGTTATTTTCTGATTTATTTGGCCCTTTTTATTTGTTTCTTATATTATATTTAAAATTGTTTAATTTTGTTTTGTTTTTATTTACATTTTTTATTTTGTTATTTATTTAAATGTTTAATTTAATAAAAATTTTATTTTATTTCAGAATTTTTAAATTAGAATTTTTAGTTGTTTCAAAATAATATTTTTTTTTTTATTTTTTTTTACTTTTCTATGTTTAATTTGTTTTTAAATAATATTTATTTCAATTTTATTTTTTTTTCATTTTTAAATTTCTTGATTTTTATTAAGTTTTTAATTTTGATTATATTTATTTTGATATTTGCTTTATATTATTCAATTTTTTTTTAATTTTCTTAATTTGATTTCAAAAAATTTAAATAACTTTCCACTCCGTTCCGTTTTAGTTCTTTGTTTTCATGATTATATTTTAAATGTTTCTATATTCTTGGGTTTTTTTCAAATTATTTTTTCAATATTTTTTTTTAATTTTTTATTTTGTAATTTATTTATATGTTTTTATTTTTTCAAACCTAAAATATTGAGTTTTTTTTACTGAATTAATAATTTTCAGTGAATTTTTTTTTTTATTTGATTAAAAATTTTGTTCAATTTTAATATTTTTGATTTTGTTTGAGTTCTTTTCAAGCCATATATTTTTATCTATATTTTTGTTATTTTCCAATTTATTTACATGATATTATTTCATTATTTTTTTTTAAAAAAAGTCATAATTTTCAGTTTTTTTTTATTAATTTTGATTTTATTTTTTTATTCAGTTTTAACAATATTTTCAATATTTTGTTTACATTTTTTATTTTAAACTAAAATTTTGTGATTTATTTACATGTTTTTATGTTTATATTAATTTTTTAGTTTTTGTTTTAATTTCATTTATATTTTTAAACAACTGGTTTTTTATTTTTTAATTTTATAAAGATTGGATTTTATGTTGAAATTTAATTTTCTTACATTTTTTAATTTTATCTACATTTTTCATTTGAGACCATAGATATAGCCATGTCCGTCTATCCTTTTGTATATTAAAATCAACTTTACAAAGCTCCTAAATAACTTACATACATGATTCGTATATCCGCTATAATCCTGGTTAAGTTGCTATTTAAATTCGGGAAAATTTATCCATAAATGGCTGAGATATAAGCTAAAAGCCCTGACTGCCTTGATTTTTTAACTTTTTTGGGTCTATATTTAGATTACTAGACAATATGGATATCTAATGATAGACATTTCAAATACCTTTCCAACTACTACTTTTATTTTAATTTATTTTGTTACATGAATTTTAGAACTAGAATATTCATGAACTTTTATTGTTTTTGATTTATATATTTTCTTGAATTAAATTCAAATATAATAACAATATTTTTTTTTTATTTTTATTTCATTTTATAATTTTTTTATTTCGTTTTTAAATTTATTTTCATTTCTTATTTTTTAAAAAAAAATTTTCTTTAGTTTTCTAAAAGTTCATTATAATATTCAATTATTTTTTAATTTTCTTATTATTTCTTTATATTAAAATATATTTTTTTTAATTTCGGTTTCGTATTTTTATTTTTTAATGTTTTAAACAATAATTTTTTTGAGTTTTTCTACTTTAGATTATATTTTAATTTAACTTCAATTTTTATTTATTTAATTTCGTTTCAAGATTTGATTTTTAATTTTTTTTTTGTTTTTTTTTTTAATTTTTGGCTTTTTTTGTGAATTTTATTTTAAAGTTTCTTAAATTTTTTATATAGAATTTTGAAATAAAAAAATATTTTTTTTAATTTCAGTTCCGTTTTGTTATTTTTTACTTTTTTTAACAATATTTTTTTTGAGTTTCGTAATTTTAATTAATTTTTGATTTAACTTATAATTTAATTCAACGTTTTTTTTTTCAATTAAATTTTTGTTTTTTCTTAAATTTTTTTGATTTTATTTATTCTATTGAATTTTATTTTAAAGTTTCTTAATTTTTAAAGGTTATTTGTTTTTATTTTCTCTAATTTAGTTTATAATATTCAAATATTGTTAATTTTTTTTATAATTTCTATTATTTTTTTCAATAAATTCAAATAATTTTCGGTTTTGTTTTAATTTTGAAATTTGGATTTTTAGTTTTTTCAAAATTATAATTTTTTTTCAATAATTTCTATTTGTTTGTGTTTGATTTGTTTTTCAATAATATTTATTTACATTTTTTTTGTCTTTTTTAAATTTATTGATTTTTACTTAAAATTTTTTATTATGATTAATATTTTGACTTATTTTTTTTTTAAATTTCCTTAATTTTCAACATCTGTTCCGTTTTAATTTTTTTAAATTTATTGATGAATTTTTTAAAATGTTTGTTTTTTTTTGATTTGTAAATTTTTATTCTTCAAAACTTTTTTATTGTGATTTCATATTTGATTTTAATTTAAATGTTTTCATATGCTTGAGTTTCGTTTCATTAAGTTATTTTTTATAAATTTTAGTTAATTTAATAAAATTGTTGTGTTTTTTAAATCTACAAGTAACTGAAAACTGAAATAACTGAAAGCATAAGTTTGTTTAAATATGTTTTTAATCTTTTGGTTTTTTTAATATTTAATTTTCTTGTACTGATTTTATTTTAGATATTTAAAAATTTTTCAGTTTTCAATATTTTTGTTTAAATTTACGATAATTTTCAATAATTTTAATTTTTAGTTTGTTTTTAATTTATTTTTTTTTTAAATATTTAAGTTAAATTTTTATTTCTTACACATTTTCATTTTCGAAATATTTTTTTTTGACATTTTATTTTGTTTGTGGTAGAATTTAATCTACAAAACGGAGTTTCAATTTTCCGTATTGAAAATCGTATAAAATTCAAGCAAATTAAAAATTAACACATTTTCATTTTTGAAACATTTTATTTGACTTTTTATTTTGTTTGTGGTAGAATTTAATCTACAAAACGGAGTTTCAATTTTCCGCATTGAAAATCGTATAAAATTCAAGCAAATTTAAAATTAAGGTTTTAAATATTTTTGTTTAAATTTTAATTTTATCATTTATTTACATGATTTAATTTGTTTTTATTCCTAATTAAATTTTTTTATTTAATAACATGTTAAAATAAATCAAATTTGAATTCGATATTTGTTTTAATATATGTATTTTATTCAATAGTGTTTCTTTTGAGTTCAAATATTTTTATTTACATTTTCTGTTGGTCCAATTTTACTTGTAAAATTTAAAGATTTTTTTATATTTGATTTCAATTTTCAGTTTTAAAACATTTATTTTTTATTTTTTGATTTTATTATTTAATTTATTTGTTAGTGCTCATATTGTTATTATTATTATTTTGTCAGTTTTATTTATTTTTTTATTTAAAATTAAATTTACAGATAATATAATTCTGTTTTTATTGTTTTAGTTATGATTATGTTTATTGTTTTAATTTAATATTAATTTTCATTTCTATATTTTTTTAATTGATGTAGCTGTTTATTATTAAAGTTATCATCTTTCTTCTAATATTATTTAAATTTTTCAAGTATGTTATTGTTTTTTATAATTTTTTTCCATAAATTTTTTTATATTTTTTTCTAAAATTTAAATTTTATTTTTATTATTTAAATTCTATTATTTATTAATTCTAATTTTTGAATGATTTGTTTTTTAAATTTTCAATATTTTATTCTCAATTTTAACCTTTAACATCTGAGGTGAAAATTTTTGACATAGTCACAGATGTGGTGTAAATTTTACACCTTATAATTTTTGAAAAAAATTTTTCGTTAATATTTTCTTTTGAACAATAAGATACAACAATTTTAATTTAAAAAAAAAATTAAAAAAAGAAAACAAAATGTTATTTGAAACAAAAAACCAGGCACTTTATTTCGCAAGACTTTTTGATAAAACTTTAAAAAAATGAAGAGAGGATGTAAAATTTACCACCACCTCATAAGTTAAAGTTTAATATTCTGGAATTTTGTTTCAGTTCTTTCAAAATTATGATTTTTGTTTAATTTTTTAAATATTTTTGATTAAATTTGATTTTTTTATTTAAATTTTTTGTTGGTCCAATTTTATGAGTTTTCATTTTCAGTTTTAAAAATTTTTTTTTATCAAAAATTAAATTAACAGAAATAAGGATAATATAAATATGATTATATTTATTTTTGTTAATTTAATTTTAATTTTCATTTCTATATTTTTTAAAGTTATCGAATTTTTTCTAATTTTATTTGAAATGTTCAAATATTTAATTACTTTTATAATTTTTTCTAATTTTTGTTCAGAAATTATTATATATTTTTTTTAATTTTCAGTTTTTTTTTTATGATTTGAAATTTCTTTGTAATATTTTGATTAATTTGGATTATTTGATTTAATATTTTGGAATTTTTTTCTGTTCTTTCAAAATTATGATTTTTTTGTAGAAATTTTTGTTTATTTTTTTTTTAGTTTTAATTTTAACTTACAATTTTATTTATTAAAATTTTTATTTTTCTATTTTTTGTTCAGAAATTATTATATAATATTTTAAATTTCAGTTTTGTTTTTATTATTTGAAATTTCTTTGTAATATTTTGATTAATTTGGATTATTGGATTTAATATTCTGGAATTTTATTCTGTTATGATTTTTTTGTAGAAATTTTTGTTTATTTTTTTTTTAGTTTTATTTAATTTTATTCTTAAGTTACAATTTTATTTATTTATTAAAATTTTTATTTTATGATTTTCAGTATTTTTTTTTATTTGATTAATATTGCATTCTTTTCGTTACATTGTAATTTTTCTACTACTGTTTCTACTGATTTTTAATTTTTTCAAATTAATTTTGATTTGGTATTTTATTTAAATATTTTTTATTTTTTTAATTTTTAAATTAATTTGCTTTTTATTATTTTATTTTTTAAATTCAGAATTTGGAAGTTTTTATTTTTTATTTGTTATTTTATATTTTTTTATTATTATTTTCATTTCCTATCATTTATTTTTAATTCAACTTTAATATATGAAAGCCTAAATAATTTCCTTAGTTTTTGTTTAGTAAACTATTATTGTTTTATTTTTTCAATTTCGGTTCCGTTTTTATTTAATTAATATTTGTTTAAATATTGTTTTATTAATTCTAAATATACCTTCTACATTTATCATTTGCGACACTATAAAGTATATATATTGTAGATTATTATAGATAGTCTGTATATTGAAATCAACTTTCCGTAGCTCCCAAATAACTTACATTTATGCTATAGTCCCGGTTCGGTTGCTATTTCAAATCGAGAAAATCGCCTCACAAATTGCGGAGATATAATAAAACACTAACTAACTCCTTAATATAGACAATATGGATAGCTCTGTCACAGGTTTTTCTTCATTTATATAATTTTTTTTTTTCAATTTTGAAATTTTTGTATTGATTTTTTATTAAATATTTCAACATATGAGTTTGTTTCAGTTATTTTAAATTTATATGTTTTTTTAATATTTTTATGTCCATGATTAACTAGTTTTCAATTAATTTTTTTATATATTTTTTAACAACGATATTTTTAATTTGACTATATTAATTTTATGATTTTTAATATTGAAAATATTTTCCACACTTAAATATATTTTTTTTTTATTTTTAATTTTTCAGTGTTTTAGTTTTTCTTTAAATTCAAATTTGACTCAATATTTTTTTTTTATTTCAAGCATTTTGATGATTTCAAATGGTTTTATAATATTTATTATTCTTAATATGTATTAATTTTCATTTCCTATAAACTTTATTTGATTCATTAAAATTTTCTTTATTTTATAAATTTTTGTTTCAAATTTCCTTAAATTGCATTGTTTTATTCCTATAATTTTATTATTTATAAATTATTTCCTTTTATTTATTTTATAACTTTTTAATTTTCTTCATATTTTTTTTAATAATTTAAAATTGTTAGTTTTTCTTTTTTTATTGTTTATTTATTACATTTATTTTCATATAATTTCATATAATTTCTTTTTACTTATTTTGCTTTACTTTAAATCAAAGGTTCGAAAGAATTAATTCTTAATTTCATTTTCGAAATCCAATTAAATTTTATCTTTTAACCGTTCTATTAATGCATTCAATGTGAATTAATTCATAGGTTTAATGCCTTTGTACATACTTCAAATGTATTGAATTTATTCCTTTGAGAATAAATTCCTTATTGAATCATTTAAAGTTTTCTTGAATCAAATCTATTCTATATAGCTCAATTACAAAAAGGCTTAAGTCATAAAAATTTATCAGGTATAGACGGGGGGTTATGAATTAATTCAATGAAGAACTCAATTAAAGAGTTAGATGTTGGGAATAGATTTATTGAATGGTTGACAATTTTTAATTCCGAATTAAAAATTAATAGATAGAATCTCCGCTTTAAATTCAATTATGTTTTTTTTTATTATTTATTTATTTGTTTTTCTCAGTTTTTTATTTAATTTTTTTATTTTCTTAAAACTTTGTTAAATTTTGTTTAATAAATCATTGTTTTTTTAAATAATTTTATTTAATTTATATCTTTAATTTTTGTATGAATTTCTTTAAATTTTTATTTTTACATAATTTTGTAAATTTATGATTTATTTAATTTTTTTATTGTATTTTTTTTATTCCGTATTTCAATTTTTATTTTAAAAACTATAACTTTGTGATTATTTATTTAAATTTTTATTGATTTTGAATTTTTTTTTGTAAATGAAGCATAAGTTTGAATTAATTTTTTGAACAACACTTTAATTTGTATTTTTTAGTATTACATATTTATTTTTATCACATTATTTTCCATTTTTAATTTAATTTACCGAATTACTTTTATTTGTTTTATTTTTATTATTTCAAAATTATTTTTTAGTTTTTATTTTATTTCCTACAGTTTTATTGAATTAGTTTTTATTTTTGTATAATATTAATATTGTTACGTTTTTACATTTTAACCTTCGCTTTACCAATACCCACCTGGGACCATTACGGATTTAGTAGTTTAATATTTTTTTTTAATTTTGTTTCGATTTAAATGAAATTAAGACTCACTGAACAAATTTTACAGTTCTGTAGAATTTATTAAAATAATTTTAAACTTTTTAAAATTTCTTTTGATTATTTAAAATTTTGTTCGTCGAATATATATATAAAAGTGCAGTACCACCCGGGTGGGTATTGGTGAAGCATGTACATAAAAAAGCGAAGGTTAAAAACGGTGGTTTATTTCCTTTAAATAAACCGGATTGTTTTAACTGCAAATAAAAGCGATCGGTAGTTTAAAATTGTAACAATTCTTTGTTTATTTGAATTACACAACAATTTAAATAGTCACTCTACTACACACACTTTATAAATTACAAGAATACACTGGTAGTACAGTTGATATTAAATCTAACAGCGCCTACGATATACACAGTGTCATCAGCTAATTGTTTCATGAATTATCTAACGGACAAAACTAGAATGTTCTATTTCCACAATGATCACCTAGTGCTTTTAAAGTAGATTCACAGTTAATGTTGTCATATTTATAAACAATGTTAACAACAGCGTGTTATCAACATTTGTTATAAGTAAATGTTTCTAAACAATATGAATGTTGCAAGCAGCTCTTAGATACCGTTAAATTCAAATTGATAATGCAAATTCGTAACAATGTTAAATTTATTTTCATTTTAATTGTTTTGATAATTGTTTTTCTCTTAATTTCTTTTTATTATAATTTTTTTTACTGAGTATGTGTTGATTTAAATTCTATTTTAATTCAATATATTTTTATATACATATACATTTATTATATAAAACGATTGGCTGATTTCAAACGACTTTATTATTATCTTTATTCTATAATATTAACTTTCATTTTCTATAATTTTATTTGATTCATTAAATTTTCGGTTTTAATGTTTTCATCGTTAACATTTATTTTACAATTTTTAGTTTTTCTTTAAACTTTGTTAACTTTCCTTTAATAAATATTTTTTTTTTCATTTTCGGTTTAGTTTTTATTTTTTATAAATCTTTTAAGTTATTGAACATTTTTTTATGTTTTTTTATTCAACTTTAATTTCGCCTTATTTTTATTAATTTATTAATTGCCAAATTTTAAGTTTCAAATATTATTTTCTTTTTTGTTTAATTTTCTATTTCAATAGTTTCGATTTTTAATATTTGAGTTTTATATTATTTTTCCTATAATTTCATTCCTTTTAATGTATATTTTGTTTATTTTTTAATATTTTTATGTTTTTTTTTTGTTTCATTTTTATTATTATTATTTCCACATGTTTAGTTTATTTGTATTGATTTTCTTTTTCTACAATTTTGTTTTTATATTTTATTTTATTAAAATTTGATTCATTTCGTTTTAATTGTTTTTTAATTTAGTTTTTACAATAAATTTCTTATCATTTCAATTTCTTATTTTATTATTTATTGAGTTAATTATTATTTTCCATACTATTTTAATTGCTGAACTATTTCTAGGAACTAGTTTAAAGCTTGACCAGTTCAAACAAGCTTGTTCTAGAACTAGCTTTATAACGGTGGTTCTTCTGTCAAGCTTTTGAAACTAGTTTAGTTGGCAATAATTTCGAATAAAAATCATTCGTTCTGAAAACGTTCCAAGAGTTTTTTAATTTTTTAATACGTTTGAAAATATTTGCTTCTTTTTTTAAATTCTATTTTCTTTTAAATATTTTGTTTGCATTTTTTTATTTTGCTTAATTATTTTGTATGTTACTTAACTGTTTTTATCATTAACATATCTAAAATATTTTTTTATTGTTTATTTATTTTAATTACTTTTTATTTAATTAATTTTCTATCATTGTTTTTTGTTCATTTAATACTTTTTTCCTTTATTTTATTTTTGAATTTTTATTTTCAGTTTTTTTTTGTTATTTACTTTCAACAGTGAAACAAATGTTTGTAAGTACCTTTTTGATTTTTTATTATTTAAATTTTGCTATAATTTCCTTTTTAGTTCATTTATATTTTTAGTTGATTTTATTTTTTTTATAAAAAAAAGAACACGAAAAAATACAAAAAAAAAATTAAAAAATAATAAATAAGTAAAATAATATAAATACAGCAAAAACTTTGATATTAATTCCCATATTAGTAGAGATATATTAAATAACTCAAACAAAAATATGACTTCTAAAATTTGGCTCTACTAATTCCAAATTTTGTTGTAAAATATTAAAAAGTACTTACTTTTAAATTCCAATCATCTAACAAAGTAAGCAATACTAATACATATCGATTTTTAAATCTAAATCTCGTATAAAAAATATCGATATTTTAATATCAAAGTTTTTGTTGTCTCGTAAATAGCTAAACCTTTAAGTACGTATTCATTAAACAAAAATAATTGTTAAAGTTCAATACCTCAAAATTGTTCTTCCAAATCTTTTTATATATTTTGTATGTTAAAAAAAAAAAATATATTACACTTTATGCATCATTACTTTATTACAACTGTTACCATTAAAATTATGTTTAAAATTAATAAATAAAAATAATAAAAAATTCTTTGCACCCTCTTCAAATAAAAAAACTTGTTGTTTTAATTAATTTAAAAAGTAAAATACCCAGCAGAAAAAAATAATTCCAAAGAAGCAAAAATAGAAGTGCTTAAGAACAACATCTAAAGACTTTCTTTTTTTTTAATGTTAAGTTTAAACTAGTAAATGAACAAAGTTTAAACTCAATTTATTTATTTTCAATTTAATATACATTTTAAATCTTATAACTAATCCCGCGAAGCCATTTGGCTTGTCTGCAGGATATATTAAATTTAGATATTAAATACAAGGTTGTTAAAAGATTTTTCATTGATTGATGTAGGTCAATTCCAGTTAATTGATGTAGTTCTGTTCTAGTTCTGTTCTAGTTCTGTTCTAGTTCTGTTCTAGTTCTGTTCTAGTTCTGTTCTAGTTCTGTTCTAGTTCTGTTCTAGTTCTGTTCTAGTTCTGTTCTAGTTCTGTTCTAGTTCTGTTCTAGTTCTGTTCTAGTTCTGTTCTAGTTCTGTTCTAGTTCTGTTCTAGTTCTGTTCTAGTTCTGTTCTAGTTCTGTTCTAGTTCTGTTCTAGTTCTGTTCTAGTTCTGTTCTAGTTCTGTTCTAGTTCTGTTCTAGTTCTGTTCTAGTTCTGTTCTGTTCTAGTTCTAGTTCTGTTCTGTTCTAGTTCTGTTCTAGTTCTGTTCTAGTTCTGTTCTAGTTCTGTTCTAGTTCTGTTCTAGTTCTGTTCTAGTTCTGTTCTAGTTCTGTTCTAGTTCTGTTCTAGTTCTGTTCTAGTTCTGTTCTAGTTCTGTTCTAGTTCTGTTCTTGTTCTGTTCTAATTCTGTTGTAATTTCCTACCAGGTTGAATTTCACTTCACACATTTTCTTTGTTCATTTTTCAACAACCAATAACTACATTATTACAAGTATGTAATAATGAATGTTTTACAAAAGACTAGCCATCAAAACACATCTAAGCCCAAAGGAATACAAAATAATAAATAATTTACACAACCAATTTATAAATATAAAAAACAACTTCAATTTATTTTATTTTTATTTATATAGCATTAGAGAATAATTACAAATTAAAATCTAATGTTTAACGATGGCCATGGCTACAGGACCTTAGGCTCTACATATCAAATAATTATTTTACATTGTAAGAGATATATTTTATTTACAGGTATTTACATATATCGAGTATGTTATGATATCAAATAAGATTGTATAGGTTAGATTCTTTTAGAAAGGATATAACTTTTGAAATGGATTCAGATGTAGGATTTGAGATAAGTTGTATGGGATCTGGTGTATTTTTAAAGGAGTTGTTCCGTTGGATTTGAAAATTAGGACAAGAGGTGAGGATATGATCTAGAATTTTATTTGACGAAATGTTGCAGTTACAAATCGGCTCGATTGGTATATGGATTATGTGGCCGTGTGAGAGCTTAGTGTGTCCCAGGCGAATTCGTTCAAATTTGATGCAGTCTCTTCTGTTCAGTGTGTTTTTTCTATTTTGTAGAAAATTATCAATGGTTATTTTTCCATTATTCGTTTTCCTGTACCAATCAGATGTCAAGGTAAAGGTTTTATTTCTGGAGAAATGATATGTCCTTATGAATTTGTTTATGTCGTATATGTTATAGTTGGATGTTGATAAAAGAGGAGATATTAATGCTTCCTTCGCAAGTTTGTCGGCTAGCTCATTTCCCTCAATACCACAGTGACCTGGGGTCCAGATTAAGATAACTTTTGGATATTTTTCAATTAGAAAATTTCTTATAAACGAAGCGTATATATTGTTATTGGACATGTTAGAAATAGCTTTTAATGATGACATTGAGTCGGAACAGATTGCAAAAAGTCCAATCTTGTTCTTAATTATATTCAAAGCCTCAGTAATGGCAATGATTTCTGCGGTAAATATGGTTGTGTAATTTGGAAGTAATGAGGTTTTAATAGTTATATTGTTGGAAGTTATACCATAACTTACTTGATCGTTTGTTTTAGAGGCGTCCGTATAGATAAAACAGTAGTTTTTATGTTTGTCACGAATTTCATGAAATAATTTTTTAAATAATGATGAATCAGTTGTTGTTTTTGTAAAGTTGTTTAGAACAGTATTTATGGATGTTTGATTAAAATGCCAATGAGGTTTTATTTTTTGCTTAAAGATGTGTCTTTGAATTGGTAGATCTAATTCCTTCGCGGTTTGGACAATTTTATAAATTACAGATGGGAATTTAGGCACTTTTTTAGTATTGGAACATTTTTTTATGATTGCATTTAGGGGTGTGTCTGGATTATTATATATAGATTTCAGTAATCGAGATGTTAGAAGATCCCTCTGGATTTCTAATGGTAATATGTTGGATTCGAATAACATATTCGTTACAGGAGTAGTACGAAACGCTCCTAGGGCAAATCTTATAGCCGAAAAAATTTTTGATTTTAATCTTTTTAAGCATGACTTTGGTGAATAGCCAAAAAAGGGAAGAGCATAATTAATTTTGGATAACAGAAGTGTTTTTGTAATAGATACCAGCGTATAAGTGTTACAGTTGAATTTGGGACTAGACAAGCATTTAATAATATTAAGTTGCTTGGTTAAAGATGATGTTAAATTTTCTATTTGACATTTCCAATTGTATTTCCTGTTTATAGTTAGCCCAAGTATTCTAAGATTGTCAACCTCCATTATAGAAATATTGTTACACAATATTGTACAAGCACAATTTTTTTTCCTGCAGATGTGTACACATTTGCATTTTGTTGATGATAGAATTGCTCCTGAGTAATCACACCAATTTTGAATGTCTTTAAAAAGGTTTTGTACATTAATTATTGGGTTTTTTTCATGGTTTGATCTTACTATTAAGTGAAAATCATCGGCATAAGCTACATAATCGATATCTTTATAGAACGATATGTTTACGCAGAGTTTATTATATGCTATGAGAAATAGTATAACTGATAAAGGTGATCCCAGAGGTATCCCATTCTGTAGTGGTTGACATTTAGAGTAATAGTTTGCTACTCTTACAAGTATTTTCCTATTTGTCATAAAATTTCTGATATAATTCAAAATTTTTGGTCCAACTTGCCAGGCAACTAATTGCTCGACTATTACGTGGATGCCAATTTTATCAAAAGCTTTCTCGAAGTCTAATGAAATGATTGTTGCATGTTTTTTTAAGGAAAGGCAGTTTGCAATTTGATAATCTACATAAAGTAGAGAATCAATTGTGGATTTACCTTTCTTAAATCCGAATTGACGACTATCGAGAAGCTTGTTGGACATGACAAGCCACCATAGCCTGTTTGCTATGATTTTATCTAGAACTTTTGACAGGCATGGGTTCAGTGATATAGGTCGATACGAATTGGGGATAGTTTTATTAGCGTTTGGTTTTAGTATTGGAACTATTATGCTCATTTTGTATTGCTGTGGTATTAAGTTTTTAAATATGTTGTTAAAAAAATCAAGTATTCTCTGTTGCATATTAGTTGGTAATTTTTTCAGCATTACATAAGAAATTCTATCAATACCTGGGGTTTTTCCCTTTAGACTTTGAAGAACTGTTGTTAATTCCGTTAAAAGTATTTCCTGTTCTATTGTAATCGAAGTAGCTGAAGGTGAAGTTGTGGGTACATTACGTATGGCAGTGTATTTCTTGTTTCTGAATTCCTTTGTGAATTTATAATCTGATGCGCTATCAGACCAGAATTTACATAAAGTATTTGCAATTTCCTCTTTGTTTGTAGTCAAATGTGATGAATTAACATTTGATTGTATACTGTGTATTTGATGGGAGGCTCTGTAACCGGTAAAGTTGTTTATATTTCTCCATAAATATTCTATTGACGAAGTTGGATTGATGGTTGAAGTAAACTCATATAAAGATTTTTGTTTTGCTGATTTTATTTCCCTTTTAAAAGCTGCGTTTAGTTTTTTGAAATTTATGAGGTTTTGGGTATTTATATTTCTTTTGAAATAGTTCCACGCAGTGTTCTTTTGTTTTTTTAGTTTATCAAGGCTTTGATTCCACCAAGGAACTTTCTTGGAGATCATATTTGCGGATGATTGGGGTATAGATATATTAGCGGCTTGAGTTACAATTTTACGTATGTTGGCTGCCTCTTTGTTTATGTTATTACTAATGGTTTTTTGCAAGCAAAGATTTGAACAAATGTTGTGAAATTTTGACCAGTCGGCTTTGTGCGTTTTGAAATAAGGTTTTTGTGGGATATCAGTAGCGTTATGTTGAAAATATAGTGATATTATAATTGGAAAATGGTCGCTTCCGTAAAGATTTTCTTCAATTTCCCAATTTGCTATAGCTGCCATAGAAGGGGTGCATAATGTAAGGTCAACATGTGTAAGTGTGCCATGTGTGCTCAAATGAGTTGGAGATCCATTGTTTAGACTTATGAATTGTGATTTGGATACAAAGTTTTCTATAAGTTTTCCTCGTTGGTTATTTGAGGGGGATCCCCAAGCACTGTGCCATGCATTAAAGTCTCCTGTTATAATAGTTTCACTGTTAAAGATTCCAAAGACATTCTCCAAGTTCATATTATTTATTCTCATTTGCGGAGAGGGTGGGATGTATGCGCTGACAATATTAAATTTGATACCAGATTTTATTTCTAAACACACTGTATCAAAGTCTTTTTCAAGGGGAATAATTTTATGTTCTATTGATGTGTGAATTAGAATTGCTACACCTCCGTATCTGGTGGATGATGAGTTTGTACAGTAAAGATTATAATTTATAGGAATTGGTATGTTAGCTAGGGAGTGGATATGGGATTCTTGAATAGTTATAATTTTTGGATTGTATTTTTTAATAAGAATCAACAATTCATTATAATTGTTAATATATCCGTTGATGTTCCATTGAATAATATTCAATAACATATTTTAATCATTTGATAATTATGTATTTTCTTATTTTTAGCATTTTATAATGAGAAGTAAATAAATTGAAAATATATATTAAAAAGTAATATGGTTCATTAAAATGCATAAAATTTGTTAATAAATGAAATGATAGTTTTAAATAGATTATTTTAATTACAGAAAAATCGATAAGTTCTGATACAGACTGTAGTTTTATAGATATGTAATGAAAATTATTAAGTATGTAAACAAAGTCTAAATACGTGGGAGAAAAATATATATTATTGTGTGTAAAAGGTACTATTATTTTCGTATTAAGAAATAAATATAAAATTGAAATATAGAGAGAAAAAGTAATACGAGAGATAATTCGAATATTTTGATTACAATTGTTGACTATGTAGAGAATGTGGAATAACGGCAAGTGTGGATTGTAATTTATAAGAGACATTGTAACAAAATATGTATAAGAGATTATTTTTTCTTGTTGCCTGATATCAGTTTCTTCTTTATCTTGGTCTTGTTTTTATTTGATATGTTCTTTGGGAGAAGAAATGTATTGTTACTTGTTGTTGGTTGGGATTGGGTATTTTCTGTTCCTGATAGAGAAGAGACACTTTGCAATTCTATATCATTTACATCACTCTCTGATATATCTACATCAGATATAATAGTAGAATAGTCTTGTGAGACCCGTTGGGTAGTATTAATATTTTCTGTTGCTATGTGATCAGTGATATTTACCGATATGCTCTTTTGATCTGATTTCATTGTTTGTTGAGGAGTTAAGTAGTTAGAGTTTGATATATTTTTAACTATAGAAGCATATGAAGTATTTGTATTATGGTGACGTTCTTTATATATATTCGTAGCTTTCTTCTTGCTAACTTTTTCTTGGGTGATAATTGCTTGGATCTCTTTTTCCTTAAGAAATATTGGACAGTTTTTGTCTGTTGCGGAGTGATTAAAATTAAGATTATCTTCTTTGCAGTTTATACATGTTTTGGTGGTTGTACATAATTCTTCAGTTTCTCCTAAATGAAATTCCTGAGAACAGTTAGGGCATAATTTTATATTTTTGCAGGTTTTAGCAATGTGGCCGTAACGTAAGCACGACTTGCATCGGAGTGGTAATGGGATGTATGTGCGTATTCTTACTCTCTCATATCCAATTGCAATCTCAGAAGGGAGAGATGTAGAGTTAAATGTAAGAATGACTAAACCGGTTTCATCTAGTTTACCTTCTGTAGTTTTTTTCAATATTTTTTCAACTTTTCCAACATTCTGTGATTTTAATTCTTCTTGAATTTCGTTTTCGGGAATGCCGCGCAGATCATTAGAATAAATTACTCCCTTGGAATAATTAAGGGAATTATGTTCTGATACTTCAACTTCGATGTCGGGGGACAGAGATCCTAATTTAATTAACTTGCTGGCTTGTATCATGTTTTTAGTTTTAATTAATATTGTTCCGTTTCGTAGCTTATTACAAGATGTAACTTCACCTCCACAGATATTATCAATTACCTTTTTTATTAAAAAGGGCGATACTTTTGAGAGTGAATCGGTGTTATTTTTTCTTACCATAACCAGATATTTTGGACCTGGAGTTGTTATCTTTAGTGTTTTATTTTTATCAAGTAAAATTGGCGGATGAAATAAACCACCGCTGTCTGGGGGTTTCTCCATGTTGTTGTTGTAATTAAGATTGATCACTAAGAGAGAGCTCGCTGATAATTAAGTCTTTTTACTATAACAGTTAAAGTCTGACTGAACTTCAATTTAATAATAAACATTTGTAATAAAAACTACAACTAAAACTTGACATATTTCAAATTACAATTGAAAACTACTTGCAACAAACCTAAATTTTTATGTAACGCGCATTTTAAAAACAACTATTAAACCCCAAAAAGAAACGAAAAATATTTATTTAATAAATCTTTTTCTATATCATTTAAAAATAGTGTTATTCGCAGTAAATACCAAATAATAAAAAAAATTAACTGAAATAAAAACTATAACAAAATTGCGTTACAATTTTTCAATTTCGTTTCATTAAATTCCAACCCTCATTTGAAAAATTGCCAGTTTTACTGCAACTGGCTGCTGTTGCTTCAGTTGCTGCTTATGCTGATGATGCTGCTGGTAACCTTTGTTTGCAAATTAAATTTCACATCAACTTCCGTTTTAGTGCTTTATACATTTCCGCTTTAGAAAACAACGAAATAAAGCTTCTTTATTCGTTTAATTTTTTTTATTTTTTTTTTGGTTCTATCAGAATGGTGGTTTACATGTAGCAGTTAATGTTCGGGACTGTGGTATTTTTATATGAAAAATTGTTTAGAGATTTTAAAGGGTTTTCAGTTTTAAGTAAATAAGTATTAGAGTTGGGGTTAAGAGTTCCCTAAGGAGAAGGGAACTGCCACGGATGTAGTCATTCGATTACTCGGAAACACGTTATAGTTCTAACACTAGATTCGATCGTAACCTGTTCTCTTTGGGGATAAATATATAACATCATAGAACTTGTTCAGTTCTAGTTCAGTTCTAGTTCAGTTCTAGTTCAGTTCTAGTTCAGTTCTAGTTCAGTTCTAGTTCAGTTCTAGTTCAGTTCTAGTTCAGTTCTAGTTCAGTTCTAGTTCAGTTCTAGTTCAGTTCTAGTTCAGTTCTAGTTCAGTTCTAGTTCAGTTCTAGTTCAGTTCTAGTTCAGTTCTAGTTCTAGTTCAGTTCTAGTTCAGTTCTAGTTCAGTTCTAGTTCAGTTCTAGTTCAGTTCTAGTTCAGTTCTAGTTCTAGTTCAGTTCTAGTTCAGTTCTAGTTCAGTTCTAGTTCTAGTTCAGTTCTAGTTCAGTTCTAGTTCAGTTCTAGTTCAGTTCTAGTTCAGTTCTAGTTCAGTTCTAGTTCAGTTCTAGTTCAGTTCTAGTTCTAGTTCTAGTTCAGTTCTAGTTCAGTTCTAGTTCAGTTTTAATTTAATTCTCCCAATTAAGACAAATATCAAAGCAAGAAATTAAAGAGTGTATGAACAAATTCCTCAAATTAGCTTATTTGAGATTTCTAAAATTGTTAATAATATACAAGTTTTTGTTATGAATAGGTTTGTTTCCCCTATTGGAAAGGAAACCCTTAGTTATTTCAGAATTAAAAATATCTGTACATTGAAATGCAAAAACAATCATGGGTATACCGTATATTTATACTTAAATACAATAAATACTAAATAGTATTTATGCACTTATACATAAGCCAGCATTTCCCAAATATTTTTAAAAAAGGTTCTGAGAATGAGTTAGTTTTCTAAAACAGTTCTGAAACGTGCAGCATCTTGTGCCGTCATTAGTCCCTGAAGGCCAGTTTTGTTTTATTTTCCATAATTAATACGTACTTGAATTCTTATTATTAGAGAACAATTTAGTTTAATAAAGAAGGGTAGTGTACTTGATACACTTCCACTCGAAGACTAATGGATCTATTGTGAATATTTTCATAGATATAAAATATATCCTAGGGAACATATCATAATAACAAAGGATCATACTCAGTGCTTTATTATTTACCATTAAGCCACTTTATTCCCATATAAAGCAGAATATATACTCTGGATTGCAGCTTCCGATAACTTTGGATCCATTGTGGATTGTCATTACAGCCTCAGGGAATGACAGTCAATATGATCTATAGTTTCAAACTCCTTCAAGGATAGTTCGAAGCCCTGCATACTCATGATTACTTAGTCATGAACCGTGGTTTCACCAATTTATACCACACCTCACCTACATTGTTCGAAGCCCTGTCTTTTTAGCTCATCTCCAATATCGTTGCTATCAATATTACAGTCTTAATACGTAGTGTTCCTTCAACCTACTCAGGGCTCTCTTCCAGCCATGTACCAGCTTTCAGAGTTTTTAAATATTATTATCCCAGAAAGATTATTATCCGGCTAGTGTCCGTTTCTATTAGGTAGACAACAATGCAGGCGACCATTTTCATCTCTTATCCGTTGTGTAATCTAACGGAATTCTTTCAGACATCCGGGATCCCTATTGGAGGCGTCCTACCGAAGTTAATTTTCCTAATCATGCAGTCAGAAAGAACCGAATCATATAAAATCCATAAACGGCAACCAAATTCGTATAAAATCTTTGTATGAACCGTTGCTTATGGCGTCAATAGAACTGACCTGAGTAAGCCTTTTGTTGACATTCCCATTATATAATCCAATATAGATTGACAAGCGCCAGTTACATGATATTGATGATTGTGGGAAAACATTTTCCGAGATCAGTATCACTACACCATCGGCTTATTTTATAATCTTCCGCCGTTTTTCTTGAAAAGTTTCAGGATTAAATTAAACTTCAGCAGCGATAGTATCAATTAGGTGAGAATTGATAATTCTGCTGCTGAAAAACTATAACACTCCAGGCCCCTTAAGTGCATCCCATATCGCTACAATTTCCACCACCAGTGAGATCGCAACACTGGTTGGGTTGGAAAAAAATATACCCAAAAAAATCGCTCCGGATCAATTGTAACACAGATCGCCGTTTCTTCGTATTTGATCAAGATATTGAAGATGTAAAGTCCATCTGCTATCTAGGAAGCACAATTGATACAAATGGTGGTTCAGCAGCAGATATATCCAGTCGCATAAATAAAGCAGAGTGTGCATTTGCTCAGATAAATCCGTTTTGGAAATAGTCTAATATTTCGAAACAAACGAAACAACATAAAATCTCCTCAGCAGAATGAATGCGAGACCACAGGACACCCAATGTCTTCAAATGTTTCCCAACAAAGGCTTACGCAAGATCTTAGGGATTTTCTGGCCTGTAACAATACATATTCTTTTATAGGAGGTAAACCAGCAGCCTATTAAAATATAAATAAGAAAGCGGAAATTGAGTTGGATAGGACACACCCTCCGAAAACCAGACGATGACATTGCCAAGAAACGCATAAACTGGGAAGCAGACGTGTTGGGAGACCAGCTTATACCTTTAAGCGGCAACTAACAACAGAACTTTCGAGATTGCAGATGAAGTGGAACGAAATCAAACATCGAGCCGAGTTTGCTAGATAGCATACTGAAAGGAAAATGGTCAATCAATTATCAAGCTAATACTTCGTGATATAAAGTCGAGCACTTTATGAAAATCTAAAATCATTAAAGCACTAACTAAATATCTATCTAAATGCTATAGAATAGACTCCATGATATCTAACATTAGGGTCCATGTAATAAAGCCTTTCCGAAATCCCGATTGAAATGAACAGATAGTACCAGATTCTATCAATGCCTGATTAGACATTGTATGTCGTTAAGAATCTTCAGAGACTTCAGATATGTAGGTATTTGGACCCTACGAACTGGCTTCTTGTACGTTTTAATCAGCTCAGTAGTTTGGGAGTTATAATAACAAATTGAAGCAAAAAAACTAATTTTTTACTTGAAACTAGCAAATATTTTGTTTTGAAAAAATCATAAAAATCGAAAACAACTGAAATTGTTCAGATTTATTACTTTATCGCAAAGCCACATGTAATAGGAACTAAATAAGATATCGATCTTAAAAATCGATTGATTCTTTTCAAATTTATTCATAATTAACTGAATTCGCTCTTTTCACAATATTTTAGTTTTTTGTTTGATATACATAAAATTAAGTAGTCAAAGTTGTTCTTTTGATTGATTGAATTTTAAAAACATTTTCCCCATGCTATGTACAAATTTTCACATATATATTGCGTTTCAATCGTCTCAGTAGTTTGGGAGTTATAATAACAAATTGGGTCAAAAAATATATTTTTTATGAGAAAATAACAAACTTTTTTGTTTTAAAAAAATAATGAAAAATCAAAAACGACACAATTTTTTTAGGTTTATTGCTTTATCACAAAACCACATCTAATAGGAACAAAATGAGATAGTGACCATAAAAATCGACTGATTCTTCTCGCACTTATTCACATTTAAGTGATTTCGCTCATTTTCATAAAATTTGAGTTTTTTGTTTGAAATACATAAAATTGAGTAGTTAATGTGGTTCTTTCGATTGATTGAATTTTGAAAACATTTTTCCCATGCTATATACAAATTTTAACATGTAAATTGCGTTTCAATCGGCTCAGTTGTTTTGGAGTTATAGTAACAAATTGAAGCAAAAAAAATATTTTTTACATGAAAATAATACATTTTTTTGTTTTAAAAAAAATCATGAAAAATCGAAAACGTGAGAAATTTTTTAGACTTATTAGTTTATTGGAAAGTCACATGTAATAGGAACAAAATGAGATAGTGGTCATAAAAATCGATTGATTGTTTTCGAATTTAATCAAAATTAAGTGAATTCGCTCATTTTCACAAAATTTTAGTTTTTTGTTTGATATACACAAAATTAAGTAGTTAAAGTTCTTCTTTCGATTGATTGAATTTTGAAAACATTTTCCCCATGCTATATACAAATTTTCACATGTATATTACGTTTCAATCGGCTCAGTAGTTTTGGAGTTATAATAACAAATTGAAGCAAAAAATATATTTTTTACATGAAAATAAAAATTTGTTTTGTTTTAAAAAAATCATGAAAAATCGAAAACGGCAGATATATTTTAGATTTATTATTTTAGCGCAAAGCCACAAGTAATAGGAACAATATGAGGTACTGATCATATAAATCGATTGATTCCTTTTGAATTTATTTACAATTAAGTGAATTCGCTCATTTTCACAAAATTTTAGATTAATTGTTTGATATACAAAAAACCTCTCCATACAATTTACAATTTTAACCATATTTGTATTACTGGAACCACAATACATTAAAATTGTGTAGTTATTTAAAAAGCCTTTACAATTTTTTCGATTTTGTTGTATCAGTGACTGATATTCATCATGTTGAGAAAATTATTTCTATAAGAAGGCAACATATCTGGTCAGCATATTTAAGTAAAGGACGAAATTACCGCATTCGTCCGAATAAGACATAGTATCGAAATTATAACAAAATGTATTAAATTTCTTGCTCGATATCGAATGCCAAAGTCTCAAACAAGAAAATTACGATCAATTTACTCAATATCGAATACGGTAATTCAGCGCCAAGATTTAGTGATGCTAAAAAAAGTTTGGGAAATGCCCAAATATTTATTTGTATGTACTTAGTAACAACATACTCGTAAGTAGATATTCCACCAGTACAATGTACATACAATTATGTTATTTTCTGATGTTGTGTTTGTGGTTAAATAATTTGCGCTGTTTTTGGCGGATTGTGTTTATTTTTTGAATGAAAAACAAACAAAAAAAAACAACTATTTTAGGTTCATCATCAAAATTTCATAGTTTTTAATATTTATAACAAAACTAGTTAGATATTTTTTAAACAGCTGAACAGGGTAAATTCATCTAAGCATCATAGATAACATCATCACCAACATTATATTCGTACATTTTAAAATATTGAGGTAATAAAAAATAATTTAAACAATTATGCTTCTTTTTTTTTTTGTTTTTTTGTAAAACCTCAATTTCCTTTATGCGCTGAAGAGGGTTTTGATGTGTATGCCATAAATCTGTGGTATGGATTACGCGTTGCACGTTTAATTTTACGGAAACAGTGACATCTAGCAGTCAATTAAACGAAACAAGTGTAAATGGCAATAAAACATACCTAAATGAATTTGCTTTTGTATGTAAAGGGGTACAGAATTGGGATTTGAAAGAGATTATTTTCTGGGTTAAATGAATTATAATGGGGAGATGTGTACTTAAATATAGGGGATTAATTGAGAGCATGTATTGCTATTTTGTTTGGGGTACAAGAAATAAATTGAATAAAGTGGAGCAAATTTTTGAAATTGGAGAACACAACCAAGTGATCACGATGATTGATGATAGGATAGATCTTAATATAGGGCTTAATTTATAGGTAGATGGTTATTTCCTCAGCCCCTTTAAGATTTTGTGATTTAAAGAAAATCCACATTAAACATTTATATTGTATAATTTAAGCTTCATTGGAATCAAATATCAACCAGCTGTGAAAATAGAAACACACACAAACTAAATTTAAGAAATTCCATCTTTCAAAAATTATAACTATGACCATGTACATTAGAGTGCTCCAAAAAAATTAAATTGAGAAATTTAAACAACAACTTGTTAAGGTTTTTCATGACTTTTAAAGTTTGGGGTCTACAGACACTCGCTTTCCATTCCGTAAAATATTAAAACCTCCCCCACACCCATCTTCAAGCCATCAGTGAAAATCTCAAAGGGTTCCACTAGAGGGATTGTGAGGCTGCAGTCTCCCATCTGTGATGGACTCATTGAAGCCATTACAGAAGAAAGATATGGGTCTGTAATAGTGTATGTTGTTCAGGAGTACATCTAACTGCTCTATATGGTCACATGTTCCAAGTTCCCCTGGTTTTATTCGCCAATTAGAAGCCATTTCAGCATGGCAAAGTGAAGCTTAGAGTGTTTGGTACGAATATCATCTGTGGTCATCACAGGCGAGGTACGTAGGATCCTACTAAAGGATCATTGGTGGTTGGATTTTCCTGAAACCTAATCAGAACTCCAAACATTAGTATGCGCTTAATCATCATGTTGAAAAGCCAGACTCTCCTTATTTCGATTCAAATGGCAAATTTTTTTCTCCTTGTAAATGCATTTCTAAACTTCAAAGCCGTTGCGCTCCCAGTTAACGTTATCCTATCATCCTAATATTTTACACAACGTCTTGCTACAATCCATAGGAGAATTATAGAGAGGGTCGGCCTGTAACTTTTTTCGGCCATACAATCTTGAAGCACTCTAATGTACATATTCAGGAGCAAGCATGTCTGTGAAACTTTAGTTGAAAATTGTATCGTATTGTATTTTCTTTTTCTATCTTTCTCTTGTAGCACGTGACCCAATGCACTTGTGTTTTTGTTAAAGCCAAGTTAACAGATAAACAAACACACAAACGCACATAATTTTGCCACCAAATGCAAAGTTACTTTAAACTCAGAGATAGAGAATAAGAAAGAAAAAATGGAAAACTTCTAAACAATGTTCACCAAATTAAAACAATAGATTGTTGCACTATATGTAGGTGTGTGTATCAGTAAATAGTACCACTGTAAACA
This sequence comes from Calliphora vicina, assembly GCF_958450345.1. Classification (NCBI taxonomy): domain Eukaryota; kingdom Metazoa; phylum Arthropoda; class Insecta; order Diptera; family Calliphoridae; genus Calliphora; species Calliphora vicina. The sequence goes on from NC_088784.1 coordinate 29,082,864, forward strand.
TATCAACATGCCTCACGTATCCTCACTATCTGGGATGTATCATTGCATAGTGGGTTAGAATCAAAATATTTTGGAAATCTGTCGTGGTCAGCAAGAGGATTTATTGCTGAGTTCTATCACTTTTTCATTTATGAAGGTTTCCAACCTTTATAGGTCCATCACCTAGAGATTTATCTGGTCGTGCCAGAAAAATTCACCTAATATGTGGATAGACAGGGCCGGTCAGTGACAGAGGAGGTACTACTGGCTTATTCGAATAGACCTCTGACTTCAGAAAACTCCAAAAACTCGCACGATCTCGGTGGACAGTTTACCTCCCCTCCACGTGAGATGACCATGTCCTCAAATCGGTCGTGCAGAATCACCAATGTGGCATGAGTTTTGTGGCACGTAACTTAGACTTGTTGAAACCACATGTCGATAGTGTCCACATCATCCAATTTAGACTAAAAGAAAGTGCTAATCATCGACCTATAGCTATCGCCTTTGATGGCGATGGCCTGACCAACGTCGTTCTCAAAGATATATGGACATATTGACCTATATCCACATTGAACTGTGATCACCCTTCCATAGTCGTTCACGCGGAATGTATATCCGTGCACTTACATAACACTTGACTTCGCACAGGAGATCTGCTCTCTATCATGTAATCTCCGTTAAGTCATCGTTTGTACTATGAGATCGGTTCACCAATTAATCAATCATCGTTATCTCTCAAGAACCTTAGGCTAATAACTCCACAATACAGTTCTAAAGGACATCTCGATACAGCAAAAAGTACAATGTCCAGGCGTTTCAGGTTCTGTTTGGGTGTAGTGTGGACATCCATATTGAATTTCAAAGCGGCATGTCTATCGGTATAAATCCAAGTAATAATAGCTGAGATTTCAGCCTGTGGAACGCTACACTGGTCCGGCAGCCTAAAAGACACACGCTTTGCAGCCGTTCGTAAAGTGTTAAAACCTCCCCCATTCAAATTTTCAAGCCATCAGTGAAGAACTCAAAGGATTCTACTAGAGGGATTGTGACCCTGCAATCCATCTATTATAGACTCATTGAAGACATTGGTAGACAAATCTGGGTATGTAATAGTGTATGTTGTTCAGGAGTCCAACTAGACGGCCATATATGTTCGCATATCCGAAGTTCCTCTGGTTTTATACGCCAAGTAGAAGCCATTTCAGCAAGGCAAGGAGGAGCTTAGATTGTATGGTACGAATAGAACTTTTGGTCATCACTAGCAAGATACATATGATCCTATTAATGGATCATCGGTGGGTGGATTTTCTAGAAGCCATTCAAAGTATTGGCCATTGTTAGCTATGACCTCATCCCATCTTTCTGGTAACATATGGATTCCGAGACAAAAGAACTGCTCATCTTTTGAGGCCAAGAACGAATCAAGCCAATTTCGGATACTCTCTTCTGAAGTGAAGCGTATTCCAGAGGAAGCGTTCTGCATACATCGAAAGAAATAGTAGCGAGACGGGGAAAGGGTGGACTGGAGCGAGGCAAAACTTTCCAACCACTTCTTTCTAAATACTTTTTAACAGTCATTGCAACATGTGGCCGAGCATTGTCATGAAGGAGTAATACGGTTTCATGTCTGGCCGCATATTTTGACCATTTTACGTCAAATTCTCGCTTGAAAACGTATCAGTTGCTTTCGATACAGGTTCCATTGCTTTCAGGTCAGATTTCAACAGCTCATAACCAAATGCTCCCACCAAATACAGAGCATTACCTTAGAGCCATGGATATTTGACTTTGGTGTCGATTTATCTTCACATAATCTCTTACGCTTCGGGTTATCGTAATAGATCTATTTTTCATTGCAAGTATTGATTTGGTGCAAAAATGATTTTCTTTTATAGCATTCAAGCAGCATTTCAGACATACAAAATTGTCTTTCAAGGTCTCTCAGCTTCAATTCTTTTGATACATTATTTTCCATCATTTTGATGAATCCTGCTGCTTGCAAACTTTTAGCAATTGCTAATTGAGTAGCTTCTAATGATTTTGCAAGCTCTTGTCGTGTTTGACAACAATCTTCATGAAGTAATGTCTCCAATTCATGGTCTTCAAACTTTTTTTGGATAGCCTGGGCGATATTTGTCTTCCGTGTCAAATCATTACTTCTGAAACGTTGAAACCGATAGAACAGATTTACCATAAGCTTTGGTGAGCAATCGGTGTGTCAGCGGCACTTTTTTTTCAAAGAATTAAAGCAAAACTTCCCTCATATGACGCTTTGTTGGCACAATATTCGACATTTTCGAAGCAAAAGAAACTTTGTTGTTTATACTATAATGTTCAATAACTAAGTGAGAATAAATGACAGATATGTACCCTTCAAAATGACATATACGGTTTTATATAGGTCATCTATTTTAAATCCCGAATTTTTTGAAAGTACCGGCTTTAGATGAAGACAGTATTTCCTGGTGAAGAGTATAAATTCAGTTTTCTCAAGCTTCACATTTAGTCAACTTTTAGAGGTGCAAGCTGAGAGTGTCCGAAGTGCTGATGCCATTCTATGCGAGATAATGTTCCGATATTTACTAGATATTTCCTATATAATCGAGTTCCATGAGTATAGAACTCCTTCCATAGTAGTGAAAATGAACCTTCCAATCAGAGGTCTTTTTATGAAGGTAGTAATTATCTGTTGGGTCTAATTGACATTCATAAGATAGCATTAATTCCAGAGTTTTCAAAATGAAGGAGAATCTGCTAATAGAACGACTATAGATTCGTATTGTATTGAATTGTTATTCTCTCATGGAGAATTATTTTATGCAGGTCTTATGTATCGAGTGATACCATCGATACTCGGGAACAGTAACATCAGACAAATCAGAAAAATTGCATGTCAATGGGAACAGCTGTTACTTATGTCAGATTTATTTCCACAATATTATGAATATCCCCCCACTGTGTACGAAATGTACATCAGCAAGTATTGCCACTGTAAAAATTATCAACATGCTACACGTACCCAAACTATCTGGGATGTATCTTTGTAGGATTTTATTCGAAGGCACATTTGTACTTGAATTGGATTTGTATTCTTTTATGAAGAAGTTGCCACACAGTATTCAAAATTTCTGAAATGATGTCTGGGGGAAATACGTCCAATTTAACTTAACGTTTTTCTCTTATACAAGCTTGCAGTAGTTTAAATTGAAGATAACTCAGCGGGAAAGGTAATTTTCTTCTAGATACATGGCAACGCTTTATAAATATAAATCCGCACTTTTAAAAGTAGTCCTACGCAGTGATATTCTCTTTTAAAATTTCAGAATTTCTACCAGTGGAATGAAGTATTGGCCAAAACATTCCTTAGACCCCTTTCACACTAGGCAATTTAGTTTGCGCAAGTCTCTTGCCCAACAACAAGACAGCATGCAAAACTTTCTTCTCCTTAACCCTACATTACCTCTGGCATCTACAAATGCAAGAGACTTGCGCAACTAAATTGCATAGTGTGAAAGGGGTCTTAGCGCGGAATTAGTTCCCCAAACTGCAGGGTATTCTCACAAATGCGTGTTTGCAGACATATCTGCTAAATATACCCAGCAGTTTTACAAGTAGTCAATTTATCTCTTAGAGACAGTAATTGTCACTCCAATTTATATATTTTGGGTCAATTGACACGTATGAGCTCTTTGTAGCGTAGAGAGAAATTCGTTACTTTATACATCCCAGGTAATCTAGCGAGAAGTCAATTGTCACTTTAGAGTCTCTAAGTAATCTAGAGTGTAGTAACTTTAAACGTTTATTTTGTACTGCACTTTTGAAAGTAGTTATTTTACCCACCAAAAGTAATCTATTGAGGAGTTGTCGGAGGAAGGTCTGTCAGCAAGCAATCGGTTATTGTACTGTCTAGGATATGTATTTTTAACAGACAATTGGGGTCAATTAGCAAACCTACATATTAAAATAACTCGTTATGTGGCTGATCCAGTAACCAGTTAGGTAACTAGTAAGGTAACCGACTCTATGTAATTGGTATATGAATCTAATGCGTTGACTACTTCGGACCAGCTATTAGACAGTATATTAGTAATCAATGTAGAGTCAATTGTAATATGTAACTAGTTGTCCAGAACTGCTGGATAATTTGTAACATTTTGAGCTGTATTTGTGAGCCACCCAAACTACGTTTTACTTACATCTTTACATATGAAGCAGAGTAATTCCAATCCTGCTGTTTGGAATGTTTAACTGTGTCCATGTGCCTGTAATGGTTGAAATCAAAATCTCACTCAAGTGTTAAATTACCATTTTTAGGGTCCAGCCACCATTCAGCCAGTTGTAGTCCCAGTTGGCGTTTGTGTTTCTTTTACTGTTTTTTTTTGTTTTTGTTGGACTTGAATAAACCAAATTTGGTTTTTGCGTTTTTTTTCAGTTTGGCTACGTCTAAAGAACTGTTGGGGTTTTGGTGTGTAAGTTGACGTTTTCTTGTGGTTTATTAAAGTCGAGTGGTGCACAATTTTTTCTGCTGTAAGCTGGGAGTATCAATGGTTTGTGTATTAAATTCATACGATGTCTGACATAGATGATTTTGTAGCAACATACCCCCATCTATTGTATGCTTTATTTGCAATTTGTGCAATTTTCGCTCTTTTATGAATTTAAATAAGCAGAGAAAAATAGATTTTTGGAAAATTTAAATTTTATTAGCTCTTGAAATTTTAATATTGTTTAAATGTCTAAAGAAGAAATTTTGTCTATGGATAAGAAACTAGGATGACGTTTATAAAACCTAACTCATGATGATTAAGTGAAGGCCTTCCAATTGTTCCATTTCTCGTTGTTATACTGTGGTATGCACAAGTGCTAAGTCCATTTTGTGTTGTGGAAACGTGCTAAGTCCATGTTATTTTGTCAAAAATGCAAAATTATTATCTCAGTCAAATGGAATTGAGTATAGCTTTGTTATTAAATATTGTTACGTTTTAACCTTTTTAAAACGTTGGTTTATTTCCTTTAAATAAACCGGATACTTTTGATTGCAAATAAAAGTCGTTTAGCAGTTTAAAATTTGTAACAACTCTTTATTTATTTAAAATTTACAACAGTTCAAATAGTCACTCAGTGTTTTTATACACGCTTATCAATTCGCAGAAATACACACATAATGTACAAGTATACGCTGGCAATGCAGTTGATGTCTTTACTTAACGATGCTTTAAATTAGACTTAACCCATTACTGCAACCGCATTCACTATTTATACACACTGCCATCTGCATCTGACTACCCTAGATTGTTCTCAACGGTCAAAACTCGTATATTCGAGTTTTAGAGCTTTTGATGTTATTGTAAGCTGCATAAACATTTAGTGTTGCCATACTTATAAATTTCTTATCAACATTGTTGATAAGTAGAACCTTCTACTGATGGACATGTTTCTAAACACGATGAACGTTGCAGACAGTCGTTACAGACCGTTACATTCAAATCGCTATTGCAAATTCGTAACAATATATAATAACGTAAAACTTGTTTTATTTATTGGTTTATTCATTAAATTTCCACCTAAAAACCGCTCCGTGGCTCCAATTGAACGAAATTCAGAATACTTTCACAAAGTAAGCAGAAAATAACATATCTAGTATATGGGGGATTTCATGTCAATTTAACCAACTTTTGAAATCGATGTCTTGGTAAAATTTGCACCAAGGTTAGTCCTATTGGATAGTAATTCAGATACAATTGTTTTTTTTAATTTTATGGAAAATTTTTTTTTGATTTGTTATTTAAAATTTTTTTTTTAAATTAAAAAAAAAAATTTTTAGTTTTTTCAATTTTTTTTTTGGTGAAAAAAAAACTCGGTTAAAAAAATATTTTTTCCAATTTTGACTCATTGTAGGTCTAACGTACTATGGTCTTATATACGTCGTTGCAAAGGTCTTTGAAATATCTATCATTAGATATCCATATTGTCTATATTAATGACTTAGTAATCAAGATAATGGTCAAAAATCGAGGTTGTCCTGGTTTTTTCCTCATATCTCAGCCATTTATTGACCGATTTTGCTGATTTTAAATAGCAAACTGACGGAATTATTGAAGAATGGGATCCCGCAGATATCTGGGGTCTTCAGAAAATTGATTTCAACTGACAGACAGACGGACATGGCTTAATCAACTCCGCTATATATAAGGATACAGAATATATATACTTTATAGGGTTGGAAAATTATATTGTAAAAATTACAAACGGAATGACAATACCCTTCTCATGAAGGTGAAGAACATAGGGTACAACTAGAGACGCAGCTGAGAGTAACAATAATTACTGCCTTCGCACGTACTTGTGATATGTGAATTCAACATACTTGTGAGCGAAATTAACATATCAAAATACTTGAAATTTTACCTTTGATTATCCGACTAAATATAGACTGAACTTCTATACGCTATTTTATGATTTTTTTAAACAATTTACAGCACACTTTTATTTCCGAAACATGTTAATTTGCTCAAACGAAAAAAAATATTTTTTATAAATTTTTGATACTTAATTTAATTTGTGGTGGAATTTAATTTATAGAACAGAGTTTCAATTTTGGCATTGAAAATAGAAGAAAATTTAAATAAATTAAAATTTAAAAATTTTTATACAACTCTGTGTGTCTCAAAACTATGTACTAATATATTCTCACGACTTAGGTTTTTGACAACCGACTTAGGTTTTCTCCCTCTCAGTAACGCTTCTATGGATATATTATTCTATAGTGAAGGGTATAATTAAAGAAAAAAAATTTTGAAATTTTTTATTTGAAAATCAAAAACTTTTTTGACTTTTTTTTTCAAAATGAGTCCTTTTTTCTCAAAAGGTCTTTTCCTTGAAGAGTTTTTAGGTCGCTTAGTGGGATTCGAGTTTGATATCTATTAAAATAAATGTTGTGTAACTCAAGACATGCAAAATCAAAAACTTTTATTTTAAAATGGACGATTTTTTTATTTTTTGCTCTAAAGAAAGCTTAGTGGGATATCCTAGTGGAATAAAAATAGGACTTGGTGCAAATTTCATCCCGATAGGAAGACATCGATTTCAAAAATTGGTTCACTTGACATGAAATCCCCCATATAAAAGAGTAACGAGACCGACAGCCTGATTCATTCATAATCGTCCAGCCCAACCGCTAAAGCTAGAATCTTGAAATTCAGGTTATGGGTTCCTTTTACCACATATATGTATGTAGATCCACTAAGAAGGTATTTTGGGAAATTCGATCATTGAGGGGGATAAATTGGGCAAAACCGGGTAAAACCTGTGACTCTATATTTCCAAATCAAATAAACCTAGAAATAATATTTTAAATGTATCCACCTTTACTCAAAAAAATAGCCGACGGGTGTCTGGTACTTTTTTGAAATACGAAATTTAAGAGGCCATAAGGGGTAAAAATAGTATCCATAGAACCGTCTGTTAATATGTATACCACCTAAATAAATAAATATAGAAATAAAATTTTATATGCATCTGGCTCAGATCAAAAAAGACTAGAATTTTTTTTTTGGTACTTTTTTATCAAAATTCCATGATCTATTATTTTCAAATAGTTCATATTACTGATAATTAATATGAACATTATTTCTAAACGGGGGACAAAAAAAGTCCCAAAGAGGGGGTAACATTAACAAACTTATAAAGAAAAACAGATAATCCCAAAAACCTTCAAAAACTAAATCACTAACTATTTGAAATTTCATTACTTACTTCATTACTAACGTGTAAAAAGGGGGAAAAATTTGGGTACACATACTGTGGTACTTTTTTCAAAAGTATTTTTTCACTATTTTATATAATGTACTTTTATTTAATTTTCTCTATTAAATAAAAATTGCTGACTACATCACTACGTTTAAAAAACTGATTTTATTTTCAAAATTTAGTGGTCACCAATGGTGAATTACATCAGTTAAATTCAAATGGTGTCCAAAATTATAACAGTAAAGACAAAAATCCAACCTTGGTCAAAATTTATAAGAGATTCCCTGATTTTTTATATTATATCGAGCCCTTAGCGCCAAATTATCGTAAGCGACATTTTTAAAATTTTTGTTTTATTGCAGAAATTAAAATTTTATGGACCGACTGATGTTTTAACATTAACAGAATATAAAAATTGTTAATAACATCAAAAATATAGGGGGTAAGATTTTATCATAAGTGAATGTTTATATTTTACAATAAACAAATTTTATCGTAAGCGACACACAGTGGTATAGAAAAAAAAGAGGGAAATAAATCTGTAACTTCTAAATGGTTAGATTGGTTTGAATGAAATTTCACGTGCGCAGAGAAGAAGTGTTGTCGAGTTTAAGTTTTGAACCTGGACCTCATGGGCCCACCAGGGGCGCTACCAAGGGCTATCAAAGTAGGATACCTCGGGAATGTTACATTTTTCAAAACGATATTATTTCTCGGTTTGAGTTCCGATTTCAAAAAAATATACATATAGAATCCTCTCATCGAGCACTACAAAAAAGCTCGTCGTAGCTATCAATTATCTATTATAGCTTAGGAGATATTCGAATTTGAAAATTAAATTTTCAACATTTTTACCCACCCTTCTCCAGTTTTTTATTAACAGCGTATCCAAATATTTCCCGATTATCTCCAGTTTTCCTTTATTGTACTAACAACACATGTATGTGTCAAATGGAAAAATAATTGTTTAAAAATAATGACTAAGTCCAAAGTAAAAAATTTTAAAAAGGTGATTTCCGCTAATTTTTTGGGAAAAAAGAACTTTTTTTCTTTTAAAGTTATCGCAAAAAAATTCTAAGAGGATGTATAAGGAATTTCTACTTTCTGAAAGCTAAGTGCTCATAAAATATTTTAAAGAGAAACAAATTTCAAAATTATTGTTACCGAGGGGACCAGGTCCTTTCATAAAACAAATATTTTTTATGTAAAATAAAACTTTAGGGCAAAAATTCTCAAATCGCGTATCCGATATCAAAATATAGTAACCGATTATAGGTGGCTCAATATGTTTCTAATTATTTTGTAAAGGGTCCCGATAACACCGATCCTGGTATGGATTTTGAAAATTACCATTGAAAATTACCATTTTTGGAATTTTTCAACACTTTTTTGGGAATTGCAGGATTGCTGATAATAAATTTCAAAATTTGTTTTTATTTTTCCATTTTAAATAGAAAAACCTACATAACTGTGAAATTAAATTAAAAACTATTTATAAATAAAAATTTAATTTCAATTCGAAAAATTTTTATCTCTGCAAAAATTCAATAAAAAACATTTTTTGTCATATTTTTCAATAAAGTATTCCATGAATTTTTAATTGAACAAAATTATATTATATCGCATCATAACATTTTTAATTCTATGTATAAATTTCAAAATAATCAAAAAAACCTTCTCCTGTAAAATGTATTTTTTGTCGCTTACGATAATTTGGCGCTAAGGGCTCGATATATGTATGTATTTGAAACATACTAAAAACGTTTAAAACAAACAAATACGTTATAAAATTTCAAATGTTACCCAAACCCTGTCTACTAAATAAAACAACTCTGTTTTAAATGCAATACACTAAATCACAACGAAACAAGGTGGAAACGGAACACACTCCACACTAAATACAAGACAATGCAAATTTACAAAAACACAAAAAGTAAACACAACAGAAACAACAACGAACACAAACATGGAAATTCTATTAATGGAGAGCAGCAACAACATAAAATCATAAATAAACAACAATAAAACAAACAAGATAAAAAAGGTACAAATTGAATTTGAAGACAAAAATGTGCGGGTGATGATGATGATGAAATTTAATAAGGAAATTAAGCAGGAGAATAAAATTATTATTTATTAAATTGTTTTGATTTAATTTAGAAAATGCTGTTAGTAATTTAGTTTCTTGTATTATTAATTAATGTTATTTTTTTAATTAAATATGTATTAAATTAGCTGTTAATTATTTTTAGTTAATAAATGAGAATTTTTTTCGTACCGGCTTTTGTTGAAATTTTTGAACTAAAAAAATATTCGTTAAAAATTTCCCAGTATAATATTTGTGTTATTTCTCTTTTTATTGTTTTGGCTGCTGGATACCTATGCTGCTCATTTATTTGTATTTAATGTTTGATAATGATTTTATGTTTATTTAGCAGGGCTGTAAAAGTGAAATTTTTAGTCTTTGGTGTATTTTCGTTAAACATGAGGAGTGTTGACGATCGATAAAATGTATACAGTGAGTGAGAATACAATGGAAACTTATTTCTAAAAATATTCCGTAATTTCAGTTTTCAAAAACAAGACCTTTTACCAAATATGTATATTTATAAGATAAATTTATATTTACTTAAAATATAGTAAATTTTTGCATTTTTAAGCATTCAACTTTAACAATAATACATTTATAGAATGTGATTATACTTCCTAACGTTGGTAAAATAAAGAAAACTTTTAAACTTCTATAAGAAAGAACAATAAATACGTTGGCCCTGCTCTCTTAGTTTAGGAGTTACATGACTTTAAAGTCGTTATATTCATATAATAGTAAATGTTTCCTATATTTAATAAATTATCTGAACGTTATGGGTATCTTTGAATACTGTTTTAAAATACCTTTCATATGATATATAATATGGTACATTTTATTAAGATTGTGAACAAAAAATTACATTTTGACAGTATTTCAGAAAATTTTCTTTACAGAAAAAGTGCTTTAGCGAAACCAGTGTTCGATGGACACATTTTCCTGATCAGGAGAAGATCTAACGCGAACAATTTAATAATAAATAAAGCAAGCGTGCTATATTCAGCTGTCAATCGATTCGGTCGATTTTTATAGAGAAACTAATTGACTTTTTCGAAAATGATTTTTTTGATATGTACTATGTCGTAGTGGAAATTGTTTCCTCATGCCAAAAGCTATCGACAAATCGATGGCACAATATCTATTGTCAAATCGACCCACCCTAATACCCAATACGTGAAAATAAAATACGTTTCTGATATAGGGGTTATATCGAGCCCTTAGCGCCAAATTATCATTAGCGACAAAACACAAATTTTACAGGAGAAGGTTTTTTCGATTATTTTGAAATTTATACATAGAATTAAAAATTTTATGATGCGATATATTATAATTTCGTTCAAGCTATTTGTCTACTTTTCAAAAATATTTATAACTTCAGACAATTAAAAATTCATGGAATAGTTTATTGAAAAATATTACAAAAAATAGTTTTTATTGAATTTTTGCATAGATACTTACAAATTTTTCGAATTGAAATAAAATATTTATTTATGAATAGTTTTTAATGAAATTTCACAGTTATGTAAAATTTTCTATTCAAAATGGAAAAATAAAAACGAATTTTGAAATTTATTATCAGCAATCCCGAAATTCCCAAAAAAGTGTTGAAAAAAAAAAAATTGGAAATTTTTAGTTTTTTGGCTATAATATCCATACCAGAGTCGGAGTTATCGGAACCCTTTACAGAATAATTAAAAGCATATTGGGCCATCCAAAATCGGTTACTATATTTTGATATCGAATATGCGATTTGAGAATTTTTGTCCTAAAGTTTAATTTTACATAAAAATAGGTATTTTTTTGAATGGACCTGGTCCTTCCTTATACATCCTCTTATAAATTTTTTGCGATAACTTAATAAGGAAAAAAGTTATTTTTTTTCCAAAAAATTGACGAAAAACCGTCTTTTAAATTTTTTTATACCCTTCAGCTTCGTGAGAAGGGTATATATAAGTTTGTCATTCCGTTTGTAATTTCTACATTTTTCATTTCCGACCCTATAAAGTATATATATTCTGGATCCTTATAGATAGCGGAGTCGATTAAGCCATGTCCGTCTGTCTGTCTGTCTGTCTGTCCGTCTGTCTGTCTGTCTGTCTGTTGAAATCAATTTTCTGAAGGCCCCAGATATCTCCGGGATCCAAATCTTCAACAATTCTGTCAGACATACTTTCGAGAATTTTGCTATTTAAAATCAGCAAAATCCGTCCATAAATAACGGAGATATGAGCAAAAATCCGAGACAACCTCTGAAAATTTAATCAAAAAACACAATGTATTGCATGCTTTGACAAAACAACAACAAAACGTATGTTTGGATGTGTATTTTGTTTTTTTTTGTGTTTTGTTTCTTTTGGCGTTGTTGTTGTTTTTTATACAACTAAAGTTTAGTTTGGTTGTGTGTTGGTTTTTTTGACAAAAAAACAACAAATCGTATGTTTGAATGTGCATGCTTTGCGTATTTTGTTTCTTTTGGCGTTGTTGTTGTTTTTTATACAATTAAACGTATGTTTGGATGTGTGTTGGTTTCATTGCCTTGCGTATTTTGTTTTTGTTTTTTCTTTTGGTGTTTTGTTTCGTTTGGCGTTGTTGTTGTTTTTTGTGTTCTTGATAAATTTAGGATGCTGTACGCTGAAAGTGGGCAATGTACATACATATATACTAATTATAAAAAATAATAATGCATCCACAACAAAGGTGAAGGGTATATAAGATTCGGCATAGCCGAATATAGCACTCTTACTTGTTTAAATTCAAATGCATCTAACTTTGGATTTAGTCATTATTTTTCGTATTTGACACATACGTATGAAGGAAAACTGGAGAAAATCGGAAAATATTTGGATACGCTGTTATCTAAAAACTTGAGTAGGTTGGGTAAAAATGTTGAAAATTTAATTTTCAAATGCGAATATCTCCTAAGCTATAAGAGACAATTGATAGCTACGACTAGATCTTTTGTAGCACTCGATGAAAAGATTTTATGTGTGTAATTTTTTGGAAATCGGAACTCAAACGAAGAAATATGATCATTTTAAAAATGTAATATACCCGAGGTGTCTTACTTTGAGGACCCTTGGTCGCGGCCCTGGTGGGCCCATGAGGTCCACGTTCAGAACATAAACTCGAAAACACTTCTTCTTTGCTCATGTCAAATTTCATTCAAACCAGTCTAACCATTTAGAAGTTACAGATTTATTTCCCTCTTTTTTTTCTATACCACTATATGTCGCTTACGATAAAATTCGTTTACTGTAAAATGTAAACATTGACTTACGATAAAATCTTACCCCCTATAATTTTGAAGTTATTAACAATTTTGATATTCTGAGAACACTAAAAAAAAAATTTATAAAATGTCGCTTACGATAATTTGGCGTTAAGGGCTCGATATGATGAGTAGGATCAATTATGGACCGATCCTCTCAAAAGTTTGTAAAACGATTTAGGTTCATATAAAACTAGTTTATGTCCAACTTCATCAAGATATTAAGTATTATAAAACAATTATGAAGGTTCAAGGGACACATTTTGACCGATTTTCGTATAATTTCAGAGTACTTAGAACTAATTTGTGCAGAATTTTGTCAGGATTGCTGTATAATCAACATATTTATGACTATTCAAAGAATATTCCAGTGGGACATTTGAATGGGGATAAGTGAAATCATAAACCGATATTGCCCATTTTCAATACCAAACAAACCTTGTCCACAGAGAGTATTTGCTATCTCCTTTCTTTTGCGGTATATCGTGTTTTAAACAGACAGACAAAGCTATCTAGATCGTCTTAGAATTTCATAAAGACCCAGAATATATTATCAACAGAGAGTATTTGTGGAACTTTTAAAATTTTTTATTTTCAAATACCGAAATTCCTAAAACGGGGAAAATGTGTTCCAAAAACTGAGTTTTTTTTTCAGAAAAGTGTTTACTGTGACGTTATTTACCGTGTGATAGTAAAAATACTTAGTAGGTATTTAAGAAACATATGGGGTTATACAAATATGGAGCTTTTTCGTGGATCGGTGCTTTGCCTTTTCAGAATTTTTTACTCAAACCGATTCTTTTTTTTTAATTGGCCAAGTTTGGCTTGGGGGGTTGTATGTCCGCTTAAGTGAGCCAAATTTTTCTGTACACGCTTTTGCATTAAGTTATCTTTCCGGATCATATAAAAATTCATTTTTTTTCTACAAAAGAAAAAATATATGGGCTTTTTTGGGAAAAAACGTAAAAAATACGGCCCTTTTTACAAGTTCCAACTTTGGATGCGTATAACTTTTTATAGGGAAGAGATAACTATTAGAAAGTTGTTTTTATTTTATTTAGAATTTTATCGAAAATATAGCTGGTATTTTAAAAATTAATTTAGACCTTCCGTAGGCCCGCCATATCTAAAAATCCATAAAAAGATTGAGAAAAATTAAAAAAAATAAATCAATAAACCTGAATATCTCTTCAACTAATAGAGATAACCTACACTTGTAAGCATTTCAGCTCATTCGCATTATAAATGGTTTTTTGGCGATTTTTAAAAAAAAATTGAGACCCGAGGTGACCAAATTTGAGAGGCTACGTACTTGCCCCCATTAGCGCTAGGAAGCTGAACAAACGTAAATCATCTCGAAAATACCTCTGCTCAAACCATGTGGAATTTCGTAACAATATCGCCAATAGTTCCCAAGATACCGAATTATTTCCAAAAAAAGGTTTAAACCACTGTATGACGGTAACAAGGTCGAAGCGAAAAATTCCTTTTCAAAAATATTTAAAAACATATTTGAGCATACAAAACAGATTTTAGTTTATTAAATGCAGCTATGCAATTAGAGAAAATTTGGCCTAAAGTTGTAATTAACATATAAAAAATAGCTCTACTTCGGAAAGCTCTGGAGCTCATGGTAATACACATTTTTAAATTATTTATTTTTGTAATATTAAGCAAAATGTTAACTTTGAGAATAATCTAAATACATTACTTTTTATTTGTTTTTGTTTACTGTTTAATTAAAATATACTTTCTTTAAATAAATGGCGAAAAATTAAAATTTTTTAAATTTCAAATAGATTTCAATAAAATGGTAAAGATTTTGATCTGGTATTATCAATTTATCTGACAAAGGTAGAAAAAAAGCTGATTTTTAAATTTTAAAAGGCGAATATCTCGTAAACTATAAGAAATTATATGTGGCTATATCTCTATAGCTAGTAGATTTCATATATTTTTATATAAATCTTTCAAATCGGATCGGAACATTGAGGTGTACATAACATAAACTCAACTACACCTCTATAGCCATGGGAAATTTTATTAAAATCGTACTATCCGTTTAGAATTTCTATAATTAATAATTTCTAATAAATTCTTAAATTCCAAAAAAAAATCAATTAATTCCAATAAGAACAATATTTTTACATATTTTTGATGCTTCTAATAATAATTAACATTTCCCAGCCCTGCTACCTAAACTCATATTAAACTTGTTTTGAGTGTTTGTTTGCAGGTTTTTATACCTGTTAGGGAAATTCTCTCTTTCCCCTTTACTAGCTTTGCAGCTCTTATTATTACTGTTTATGTTATTTAGTAGAGGTTTAGTAGAGCTCTAGTGTTGACACTCTCTTAGAGTTTACATGCGCAAATGGAATTGAAACATTGCGTAGAAATTCTCTTTTTGTTTGATAATGAGAAAAAGGGGAGCAAATTTCCCAGTGGAGTTTTGCAATTTGATAAAAAGCCAGTTGAGTTTTTGATGTCGTTGCGGACGGTACGAATTGATAATAATAACGGCTAAAACGTTTAAATATTTGCTGTGTTTTTTTTTTATATTTGTAAAGCAAAAAATAATAAAAGAAAGAAGGAAAAAAAATCAAAACAAATTGTTAGTGTTCTAAAGTGTTTGATAAAACAATTTGTTAATAAATTCTTAATCAATTTTAACGGTATATAAAGAATTTAAAAAGCAAACAAAATAATAATTGAAACAAAAAAGATACAAAGAAATTTCAGAATTAGTTTAAAGAAAGAAAAGGAATTTTTACAGAAATTTCCTTTGTTGTTGCTAAAAAGGAATAAGAAGAAGAAGAAGCTAAAAATAATTTCATATAAGAAAAAAAGTATTTGGGAGCAGAAAAAGTGTTCTTGTTAACAGAAATTTTACACAACAGAAAATTGAAATAAATACAAAAAAAAAGAAAATAAATCTTTGGAGAAAAAAGTGCAAAAACCGGTTCCTAAGCAAGTATCCACACTTGAGTTTCAAACGTAAGAAACTAAAAAACAACAACAACAACAAACATATTTATAGCAATCAGCATTCAATACAACAACAACAACATCGGTAGTAGCGGCAGCAGCAAAAGCAACAAAATATTTTTTGTGTGAGTTTGACTTATATGGCCATTTGTGTGACTTGGCTGGCTTACATTGGCCCACAAGCCAAACTGGACAAAAATCTTAATGTAATAAAATAATAACAAAGCAACAACAACCAAGCAACCAACCATTATTATTTGTATTTTACTTTGGATGCTGGCTGACTGGCTGGTCTCGTCTGTTTAGGCCGAAAGTGTGTGAGCCAAGAAGTTTAAGTACCACAAGCTTCATTACGAAAAAAATCGACAAAAAAAACAACAAAAACACACTCTAAATACGAATAACAAGATAAAGAAAAAGTTGATAAAAAAGAATATGAAAAAAAATCTATAATAAACTAAACGTTTATTAACCAAATAAAGTGTCTATGTAGAAGGGGAAAAAATGTTCTAAAAAAAGTTATAACAAATCTAACAAAAAGTGTTTTTATGTTTAATAAATTTAAAAGAAGTTTTATAAAATTAAACACTTAAATAAAAGAAAAATTCCATTTCAAACAAAAAAATCTCCACCCAAAAAGGAAAAATTTAAGAAAAAAAATATCTAATTTACTAGCAAGAGCAAAACATCATCATAATAAGCTCCTTTTATTATACAGCGCCTGAGCTCTAACTCTCTTTTAAGCTCTCGCTCTCTCAAAACAAAAAATCCTTTAAAAAAATCAAGTGTTACAAAAAACCCCCCTAAAAAGAAAAATTGTTAAGGCAAAAAAGATATCAAATCAAAATAAAAACAAAAAACAAAAAAAACGTAAACAAAAACAAATATTTTCCATTTTTTACCACCCACCCTCTGCTGCTCACACACACACACGTACACAACAGAAAACCAGCAAAATCAACAAAACAACAAGGAACCTCACTCACTCTCCTTGCTGGCTTGCAAAAGAAAAAGCTCTCTTTTGTGTGTTTGTGTCTCTCAAATGTGTAGAGTTAAATTTATCATTATTCCGGTATTTTATGCTGCAAAAAAAGTTTTATCGTCGTCGTCGCTGTCTTCGTCGTTTAGTCGCATGTAGAATATAGAAAAAAAGGTCAGTATCCTGGTTATTATTTTTTTTCTTCTACTATTTCCTTTTTTTTTTTTGTTTTTTGTTCTTCATAGCTTTTTATATGTATTTTTTCTGTTTTTTACATCTTTGTGTTTTTTGATTTTGGTACTTTATGGTTTTTTTGAAAGGCTGCTGCTGATGTTTGGTTTTTTTGTTTTGTATTATTCTCTCTCAACTTTTAATTTGCTATTAGCTTTTTGTTTTCACTGTAAAAAAGGAATAAAATACATAAATTTGATAAGTGTGTGGGTGGTTGTAAAAGTTTATAATAATTTTCTTATCCTAAAAAGTGTCGATATGTGGACTTTTACTTCAAACAAAATTATGAATAAAATAGAAACTTTTCCAAATATTTTAAATGCAAAAGAAAAGAGTTCATAAGAAATTTGCATTTTTTAGTGTTTTATTATTATGTATGTATATGGGGGATTCCATGTCAAGTGAACCAACTTTTGAAATCGATGTCTTCTGATCGGGATGAAATTTGCACCAAGTTTAGTTCTAATCAGACACAATTTTTCAATAAGGTTGGTCGAGAACTCTCTGATTTAGAGGGGATCAAAATTTGACATTTTGGCCAAACAGGAGTTTTTTCTCATCCATGTAACTTATTGCCTATTGTTCTTAGCAAAATGTGTCCCAAATAGTTTAGATAGCTATTTCTTCAATCTTTCGAAAAAAAATACAAAATTTTTTAAACTTTTTTTTCCAAATTCAATAACTTTTTTGACTTCTCAAAAGAAGTTTAGACTTTTCCTTGAAGACCTTTGAAGACCTTAGTGGGATATCTATCAAAATAAATATTTTGTAACTCAAGACTCACAATTTTTGATTTTTTTTTGTTGCAAATTCTATCTTTTTTTCCCTTTTTTTAATTTTTTTTTTGCTCAAAAGAAAGCTTAAGTACATCCATTTAAGAGGTTTTTGGTCGCTTAGTGGGATATATATCAAAATAAATGTTTTGTAACTCAATATATACAATTTTTGATTTTTACAAAATTTGTCTTTCATTTAGTGACTCAGTATTTTGTTGGATACCCCTTGTTATCCCTATTAATGAATCATTTGGCTTCCTTCGTGGTATAATTTTGAGTCTGTGTTTTGCTATCTACAAATTCCTATAGGTTTTCTATGGGAATAAGAACTAGCGATTGGACAGGCCACTGCAAAACACGTACCTTATCCTATTGTAACTAGGCTTGTTAATTGTTCGAGTTTAAGTTTAATCGAATAAAATATCATAATTTTTATTATTATTCGAGTTTAATGTTTCGATTTATTTTAAAAATTTCCTAGATTATTCGAACGAATAAACTGCAAAACATCTTTTTCAAATATTTTAAATAAAATTATGTTTAAAACCAGAAAATGAATATACATATGTAGAAAGTAATTTCTATATTTTAACTTGAAAATAAATTTATTCGAATATTCGATTAATCGCCAATTATTAATCGAATAATTTTTTATTCTATATTAAAATGTTATTCATTCGAATAAAAAATATATTCTATCCTCGATTATTCGAATAATTTTTCTTGGAATGACAACCCCAATTTTTACCATAGTTGTGCTGAAATAATATTGCCACCGCCAATTGACTTGACTGTCTTATTTATGTACTTGGATCCAGAAAGAGACTGGACCCATGTGGGACAGAAGATAATCAGGTTTCATATTTCTCTCTTTGTTTCAGAACTGGCTTTTGTTTGTATTTCGATTTTCTTGTCATCTCTGTATACTTTGTGCTCTTAACCTGTCTCCTAATGCCCATAATTTCAACAGATATCTTTCAGTGCCTAGTTACTTATTGAGTAAAAATATTTGGTAATTTTTACCCGTATGGATAGATTTGAAATAAATGTCATGTTACCTTTTAGATATTTCACACCGTAGTTTTCTATTTGTTGAAGTTACGGGCATAAATTGTATTAGAATTCATTCAAAAAAGGACAGTTTTCCATTTCTGTCTCGACCAGTCATTTTTTAAATGGGTCGATAGCAACCAAGACCTCTGCCTTATTTGCCCTAAGTTCGCTAACAGTTCGACAACTAACTGGCAATTTTAGATTATTGATAACCTCCCGGGGAGTAATTTTTGATATTTTTCGAGTTACAGTGGGTTCCAGATATAAACAACATATAAACTAAACAAACATTTTTTACTGCAAAAACTTGGAATACTATATTGGTTAAAATTAAAGATTTATCAAACCCTAGTTTAAAACCTAGTTTAAAATCTACAGTAAAATTAATTTAAGTAGAAATTTTTTTCAAAAATTTTCTTCAAAATTCGTTTTCGTTAAAATTGGTAATAAAATAAAAAAAATGGACAACGGTGTATGAGATTTTTGTAGGGACAGATTCAATATAAGTTGTCCTAAGAGATGAGCATAGTCATTAGACGGATGTCGGATTTGGCAAGCTATGTATATAATATTAATAAAGGCTTTAAAATATGTTTTATTTGAGACCCAAATCAGGAAAATGGTCAGTACCAATAAAATAAAATATACACTAAATAAAAGCTAAGTGCAAAAATATAAGATATTTACTTGAGCATATATTTTATAGAAATTTAAAAAAATATGAACCAATATTTGATGAACTTCTTGCGCTGCTTTCGTAAAAACAAAACAACCAATTATGAGAGCAAGTTGTTAGCTGCAATAAAAAATAGATTTCGCTTTATTCTGAAGACATACATTTTCATTATCTTATTTTCTTTATTATTTTTATCGACTTTATGACTTTTTAGGGATAATGCAAGCTATTGTGCAACTTTTCTTTACACTCGATCCATATTAGCAAAACTCTCTATTTAATAGTATAAACAAACATAAAATATTAACCATACTGTGATCTTTTGCTGATCACAACCCAATTAAGGTTGGTTGGTTTACAAAATAACATCAATCAATGAGATCGATGAACTAAATCAAAAAAAGGTGATAGTAAAATGAAAACTATATCCAACCAATCGCATTGAGTTATGCAATAAGATCTCATTGTCCGAATTCTAATACTTCAGATAGATCGTTCGTAATATCCTTATCACGGTTCCGGCAGCAGTGACAGTAACTATTTAAAGGAGGTTTAATTATGCTTCCCCTGCCACACATAGAATTTTAAGGTTTTGTAAGTTGATAAAGAAGAATTCCAATTGAAGCAACCAAAATTTGTGTTACCCCTTCTAAAATTTTGTAGCCGAAACTGTAAAATTCGATCACTAAGGTAGAATCATTTTATTGGCAACATATTCGGTTGCTATCACAAATCTGTTTTCTCTGTGTAGATTATGCGAAGGAAAGAGGCTGTAGTATTTGTGGACATTCGATTTGAACTTTCGTACGTTGAAAGTGACTGGCTTCAGCAGGAAGTTTATTTCACATACGGACAGTACGGCTACAGAAGGAATATTCCCTGTTGCGTGGTCCACTGGCCAATCGACCAAAAAGGGATGAATTCTTGATGAAAAACGTGTATTATTTATTGCATTTTGTGTCGGTGCTGCAGTAGAGTTGGGGTTCCTACGGACAGAAACAATCATCTTCTTGTACGCAGTCGACAAACTACAAAATATTTTTTGAAGCCTCGGCCTATACACTATTTCACTTGCGAAATGCGTTTAGTCCAGCGGAAATCACACTGCATTCTCATGCCCAGAACATCAAATATTTACACCATCCATAAACGATGTCCGTCCGTCCGTCTGGCTAGCTGTCCATGTAAACCTTGTGCGCAGAGTACAGTCGCAATTTTGAAGATATTTTGATAAAATTTGGTACACATAATTTTTTCGGCCCAAGGACCATGCCTATTTCACCTAGCCCCCATACAAATGTCCTCTCGAAATTGGACTTTATCGGTCACAAATGTTTAATTTATATATGTATCTACACAAATTTCGCTCCAAATAAGTTTTATATATACAAAATTCATGTCACCAAATTTTGTTACGATCGGTCCATAATTAGTCATAGCTCCCATATAGACCCGCTTCCGAAAATCACTTTAACGTGCATAAATCTCTTAAAAATGTTGGTATACACACAAAATTCAACATGGTTAACTTTCATATAGACACAAATCACATGACCTAATTTCATGGTGATCGGTCCATAATTGGTCATAGTTCCCATATAAGGCCCACTTCCGAAAATCACTCAAAAATATAAATTATTGAAATTTTAAAAGAAAAATGGTTTTGCTCTTTTACTTAGTGTAGGGTATTATATGGTCGGGCTTGACCAGCCATACTTTCTTACTTGTTTTAACATGTAACACTGAGTCTTGCGAGCGTTGAAAGCGACATGATCTGGGTCTTGCGACCGTTGAAAGCGACTTTATTTGCATGACCCCATCCAGAAATTGGAAAGACTTTGAAGCATTAGCTTATACATGATAGTTGTATTCCATTTTCGGTTGGATATAGTTGGTGTAAATAGTGAGGAGATAAGATGGAGTGAAAAATTCCTACACCACTTGAAGGATTCTTTCGGCACTTGGAAAATATGTATGTTTAATGATGATGAGTGTTTGATGACGATGTTGCGATCTTGATGATGTTTTCAAAAACAACAAATGATGAACATGAGTAAAAAAACACTTTTATTTATCTTCAAAAAATGATTTGTACGATAAAATTATTAGTTGTAAATCATTAGTGAGTAGTTGTTTAAAAGGAATTGAATAGAACTAAACATATTTTACAATCCTAGTGCTGTATTTTAATTATCTTAAAAACATTATAAATGTTGCTTAAAATATTGTAAATAATTAAAAAATACAAAGCGTTTATTCCATATTTGATAAAAAATTTTGTTTTTATTCAATGATTTAATGCACTTGGAATGTTTTAGTAACGATGACTGTTCTTATTAGTTCCACAGAATTGAAATATAAAACGTTTATTTACTTTTGATACCAGTAGCAAAATTTATCGCGTATTTTTTATACTAATAAACAGCTAAATTATTTTCAAATTGCTAAATATATGCGATAGAGAATTTATCTATTAAACTCCTCAGTTAGAAAGGCATTGTTGTTTTTTTTATTTTAAGTACCAGTTAAGTACTTTTGACAATCCTCATTTTCCCAAACTCCCTTTAGTTGAAATGAAAAAATCCCCTGAAAACATTTAAGTTTGTTTACACTTGAAAAACAAGCTCCCTCCCACAACACCAACCCTAACTCCCTAAACAACACCCCGCAAAATCTAACAAACCATAAAGCGTCGGTATATAATTGACACTAACCAGGACTGAGAAATTTTATTGTCCCATCAAAAAACTGAAAAGCAGCAGCGACTGCTTAAAGCTCCAAAATAAATAAAAACAAAGCAAAGGAAAGGAAACTAAATGTGTATAACAGAAGATAAAGAAATAGAAGGAAATGAAGAAAAGGAAATAAATAAACTTGTTAGACATTTTTATACAACGAATTCAACTAATAGTAAGTAGAAACAACAAAATCCAAATGTTTATGAGCAAATTCTAAACACACTGACAATAAAATCGATTTAAAACACATGATTTGACAGTTGAAAGATATAAACAGTTACACAACAGCAGCAGCAGCATCAACATAAAAAAACCCAACATAAAACGCTGCAAATCCCCCCAAAAGCTGACAGTTAAAATGTCTACACAAAGATAAACGACATAGACATTTAAGTATTTCTGTATTCCTGTATTCCAGCAAAGAAGCATCATAAAGAAGGTTGGCTAAAAATAAATTCTCATTATTGGAGAAGAAGAGGGTGGTTTCAAACAACATGATAAAAAACATTAATGTGAGAAAATGCCAGGAAAAACTTTAACTCCAAAATGTTGAATATTTTTATTTTTCGCATTTTTTATGGTTATCTTTTAACAGACAGAATAGAGAAAAGCCAGATGTGAGCTTAATAAAACAAAACAAAGGATAATAACAATAAGAGCAACAACAACCCATGTTAGCATAATAAATTGTTCAAATAAGGAAATAACAGGAAAAAGGATGTGGAAAGGATTTAGTAATAGGATTGACAGACAATAATAAAATCACCAGCATTCCAAATCAAATTACCAACATGATAAAAACGCCCACTAAGCAGGTTTTTGGTTCTGAAGTTGGGGTCTTTGGAGAGATTTAGAGAAATAAAGTCAATTTCAACTTGGTTTCCGGAGCGATCTTAAGAGAGTGATGAAGGCAAGGCAATAAGGAGAAAGTCTGGAAATCTGCGAATATCTCAGGAAGAATAAAGATCTTTTATTTAGCTTTATGGTTGTGGAACATGGAAAGCGATTGATTGAAGCTGGATGAATATTAAGACAAATTCAAACGATTGATGGAATAACAATGGAATATTACCATTAGCACTAGGAACAAACAATACAAAACACATTTTTCAAGTGTCGAAAGAAGCATTTAAGTGTCTCGGTTTTCTGAAACGGTGTAGGAATTACTTCACTCCATCTGATCTCCTCACTATTTACACCACCTATATTCGATCGAGAATGGAATACAACTCGCATGTATGGGCCGGTGCTTCAAAGTCTATTTTAAAGCTTCTCGACCGTGTAAAGGAGAAGGTGGTGATTATTGGTGACAGTAGGCAATCCAAAATTATGGATTCGGTGGAGCACCGACGCAATGTGGGCTGCGTTTCTCTGTTCTAATGGTACTACAATGGAATGAGTTCTAATGAAGTAAGGTAACTTGTTACTGATACCCGCATATTTTTAAGAAGTACACGTTTTTCATCAACAACACATCCCTTTGTGGCCGATTGGCCAGTGGACCGCACAACACACTACAGGGAAAATTCGTTCTTTAGCCGTACTGTCCATATGTGGAGCAAACTTCTCTTTCCTGTCATTTTCAATGTAGGAAAGTTCAAATCGAATGTCCACAAACACTACTCCCTCAGCCCTCCCTCCCATAACCTATTTTCCTAGTTCCAACAAAATGCTTTGCATGAGTAGGGGTAATCTCCTGAGTGCTGGTCCAAGAAGAAATAAAGTTTTATGTTTTAAGATATCTTTTGAGTTATAATTTGTTTTGTACCACTAACAGGCACTCAAACCATGTCTCTATTTATTAACTGATTCAGAAAAGTTTCTGTGCTGCGCTGTGTAAAGTTAAATATATTAATCCATTTTGTTAATGAAAACCAAGCTCTGGATTTCGAAAAAAATTAGGAGAGTTTGGTAAAGGCAAGACAATAATATGGAGTATTAAACAAAATTTGGAAATCTGCGATTATTTCAGCAAGAAACGAAACATTTTGTTAAAGATAGAGAGATAAGAAGACAGGAATAGCCACCTTATGGTCCTTATAGAACAGGGAAAGGCAAAACATGGGCGCCGCGTTTTTCATTAACTCTTCTCTTACGTACGTGTGCACACGCATTGTAGAGAAATAAACAACTTTTAATCAGTCTAGCTTGAGAACTCAAACAAGCAGGTTGTGTATCGTTTTTTATCGCACAATTTAAGAATCAGCGTTGCCAGTGAAAAAAAAATATGTCCCAACATTTAAAGATGTATGATGAACAATATGAGATTTTACATTTTTAATTGGGGAAAAGCGACGAAAGTTTACTGGCAACACCGATTCGTGGTGAGAGCGGAGAGAGTGTATAACTAATACAATCGTAAAATGCAATAGTATAGGTTGCCTTTCCCTGTTATAGAAACACCAAGAATATCATCGGAATTATATTAAAAATAAAACAGCAGAGGTGGAGACAGGAAAGGGAGAAGCTCACTTGGGTCCAAGCAATAGGTCCCCTTGTGTTGCCTAAAAATAAAGATAAAATGAGGGAGAAATGAAAAGTGCAGCTGACAGTCAGATGGAATAAAGAAGTAGAAGAAATCAAGAGGAAGGTGGTCAGAGAAGAGAGGAGAATATTACACACCAGTCAATTGCCGGATATTTGGTATCTCCTTGGCGATTCCCGTGTCTGGTTTGATTAATTGAGCCAATTGTTACTTCTGATAAAGGCTTTGAAGCACTCTAACTTCATGTCCGAAAGCTCAGAAAGACTATATAAGGAACGATGTCCCAGAAACCTTGATCGTAGATCTCCTAATGCCGTACAATGACATAGAAGACGAAAAATTGTCCCATCCTCCTCTTCATTTTAAAAACTTTTGCAGAAGTCGTTATAGGGCAGGCCAAGTCTGCTCGCCTGGTTGTCAAATGTGCAGTGTCCGGTTATCACTGTCACTACATTACTAAATTGTGAACGTATGAGGCCAAGAAGTTATGTGTTGTCCGCCCTCGGTTTAGTCGGAGCCATAACATTATGGTTATCGTACAGGTGGGTTCACATCCCCATCTTGTCTGAGCGAGCTGATAGTAAAAGTTACTTATTTGGAGCTTGCAATTAGATAACCAAATTAGCAAGTGTAACAATAGCTTTACACTTTTTATACCCTACACCACCATAGTGGGGAGGGTATAATGCGTTTGTGCAGATGTTTGTAACGCCTAAAAATATTAGTCTAACACCCACCTTAAAGTATACCGATCGACTTAGAATCACTTTCTGAGTCGATTAAACGATGTCCGTCCATCCGTCCGTCTGCTCGGCTGGCTGGCTGGCTGTCTGTCCATGTAAACCATGTGCGCAGAGTACATGTCGCAATTTTGAAGATATTTCGATGAAATTTGGTACATATTATTTCTTCGGCTCAAGGACCAAGCCTATTGAAACTGGCTGAAATCGGTCCATTATTTCACCTATCCCCCATACAAATGTCCTCCCGAAATTGGACTTTATCGGTCATAAATGTTTAATTTATATATGCATCTCCACAAATTCCGCTCCAAATAAGTTTTATATACACAAAATTCATGTCACCAAATTTTGTTACGATCGGTCCATAATTAGTCATAGCTCCCATATTGACCCGCTTCCGAAAATCAATTTAATGTGCATAAATCGCTTAAAAATGTGGGTATACTCACAAAATTCAACATAAATAACTTTCATATAGACACAAATCACACAACCTAATTTCATGGTGATGAGTCCATAATTGGTCATAGCACCCATGTTTTTGCTCTTTTACTTAGTGTAGGGTATTATATGGTCGATCTGTTTGTTTAAAGAAAGGCACAATAATAATGATGGCGGTTATTCGTTTTCAAGCCATCTTTCAAAGTTTTCATATACTTATTCTTCGGATAGTATATTTAAGGTCAAATATTAATAAAAGCTGATTCCAGCTATCTTTTTTAAATGGATACTTAATAATATATTTTGGACTATTAATTGGTACTATTGGTCACAATTTCATAACGATCACAGTTTAATTTAGTTCATGGCTTGTAAATAGTCATAGTCTCCAGAGAAAACTTAATTTTGCGATGCCGAAATTCGATATTCCTCAGAGTTCAATACTCCTTCTGCAGTATAACAAGATCCTATGGTCACGTGAGTATCTTAAATCTACTGCCTCGTTCTTGAAGCAACCTTCTTGATACCGAATACCACTTACGGGCTTTGGAAGGTTGATTAAGGGTTTAATTCCTTTCATGCGGAAAAGGGAGTAGAGATAAGCATGTAAATGTACATGGCACCTGCCTATACATTAATGATTCTAAGATGAACTCTAGTGTAGGATATATGGTATCTTCGGAAGAACAAGGAATAAGTTACTTATACCTTATCCTTCTGTGACTTTAAGACTCAGATTTTGGAGATATGCAATGGATGTAGTTTGATGATTCAGGAGATCAAGAACATAGGGTCTCGCAAGGATGTTAAGTCTGTTGTTTTCGTTTTTGAACCAACCTTCTGGTTAGAAAACCCATTCTATGACTTAAGGAGATTGTTTAATTTAATTCCTGCATGCGGAAAGGCAGTGCGGATAAGCTGATAAAAATAATTGCACTAGAGAATACACTGATGGTTCTAAGATTAAGTGTGTTCTAGGATCTGTGGTCTTCACAGAGAAACTCTCATTCAGATGAAGCTAGTGAGTTTCAGGCTGAGATATTCGCAATAATAAATCATTGTAAAATACTACATTGGCTGAATATTATTATCATATTAATGAACTTTGGTGTAGGCTCTGTTATTTTTCAGAGGAATTCGGGATAAGTCCTCATGAATCATTCAGGCTGAGAGATTGACTATACCCAAAAATACTTGAGGAGCAATTTTTATCTGAAGTTACACAAATCGTACACAAAGTTACGATTCTATTAGGCATTACCTTGTTTGGGAACCTGCGCATATAGTTTTTAGTAGGTGGACGAACTAGCAAAATATTCAGTATGCATTTCAAATTCATTAGTAAGTTTAGAGTCAAATCTTCAGACAATATCTTCAGAGATCTGATATTGAAGGATATATATAACTTTTCTTTGGGACTCTGTAACTGAAGACTATGTGTTTGAATGTTCTGCATCGATCGAAACAAATAGAAGTGGGACGGGGTCTGGACTATAAAGCGGGTGAGGAAAAATTTCCCAACCACTTCTTTCTAAATAGTTTTTTACGCTTCGGGTTTTCGTAAATGAATGCCATACAAAATCTTTTTTCAAGGTCTCTCAGCTTCAATTCGTATGGTATCCAATTGCCCTGCTTTTAGATGAATCCTTCTGCTTACAATTGTTAAATTGTTGATTGAGTAGCTGCCAATGATTTTGGAAGCTCTTGTTGAGTTTGAGAAGAATCTTAATGGAGTAAGAAGAAACACATTCACCATAAGCTTTGGTGAGCAATCGGTGTGCTTCAGCGACACTTTTTTCAATTTAAAGAAGTCAAGCTAAACTTCATCTATTGTAATTTGTTAAGTCATCCACCCAAAAATTAAGGATAGTTATGTAAGATCTTAAGGGTACGTTATTAACTCAGTTTCGGTTCGTTAACCTATTATTGAAAAACTCTCCCTTTATGTAAAGGAAAATTCCTCAAAATAAATAAACTATTTATTTTGTTTAGCCCCATATATTTAACGCTTGACAAATGACCATTATTAAAACTCGATTTGAAATGATTTTCAAGCAATCAAGATAAACTTATTGACTTTTCTTTTAGAAACATGTATTTTAAAACTAGGGAAAAGAAACATGTACATAACTAGTTTTATAAGCAAAACTACCCTTGGTTAAATACTCCAATACAAAACTCAGCCACAAAGATAAAATCTTATCTTAAATAACTGTCAATATTGGCAACACTTGAAATCTTTTTAGCATTCGATGCGGTAGTTGTGGCAAAAGAAGGAGGGTGGGTTGATTCATTGTTAAACATGCGATTTTTTTCGGTAGCTCATGTCCAGAATAAAAGTAGAAGAAACCTAGAAACACAAATAATAACTAATGATCCACACGTGCAATAGAGTGTGTGTGTGTGATTGTGGTTATGCAGAGAAGGAGTATTCCAATAAGTCTATGTTTAAAACAACCGTAAATGATAGGAAGGATATTTATCGCACTATACATAATAAAATTTCTATATTCAAGTGTGGTTTATGAGGTGGTGTTTTAGTGGATGGAGGAAGGAGTTGGGTGTCAGAACTGTGTATCCCTTCATATGATAAGTATATGTTTGGATGATAGTATGCATGCACGAGTATGTCTGACAGCGGATCAAAAGTTTGCACATAAATATTAATGTTAATGATTCTTTTATATGTTTTTCTGTTAACTTTTCCCATTACAACGGATTCGTAAACCATAAAGGATTTAGATTTTATTTGAGTATGTATGAATGTGTGTGTTTAGATTAAATCGATCTTGTTATCTCTGTAATAAACCGTAGCTATTAATGAAATTTGTTGAAATATTCATGAATTGAAATGGTATTGAGGGAATATAACTTTGACAAGACATTTTCAACGATTTATTTAACTCATTATGAGTTTGTATCAAATTTTAACCAACAATGAAGTATTTACTTGAGGACAGAGAAGGTCAGGCATTGAATTTTTGTAGATTTAGTTCCATCAAGTTATTAATGCACCAATTGCGAAATTTTAAGATAAGATGAGTCAACTTTCTCTATCACTGATGACCAACTTTAGAGGAACTAGGTAGATTTCGGAAATAACTTATATAGGGATTCTGCACCATCAATTTCAGTGGAACTAAAGTGGTTTAGTGTGACGTCGACTGTTCATGTCATCAAAAAAGAGGACGTCGCATTAGAAATAGTTGATAGAATTCATGGAAGGATATTGATCGATCAGAGAATGAAAGTGCATTTTGGCTTTATGCTCACTCTCGACCGTTTAGCCACTTAAAAGGAGTATTTGGTGATGTTCATTCTCAATTCGAAGGAGTTTTTGCACCGTTTAGTAATCTTTGATGAAACATGGATACATCACAACACAGAATATATCAGAAGATAACTGATATGGTCAACGTGTGCTAGAGTGGGTCTGTCGGAAAACAAGGTCATGACAACAATCACTTCATTGACTTCGATTACATTGAAAAGAGTAAAACGATCACCGGCGAATATCATTCAAAACTGTTGGACAGATTCGACGACATTGATTTAAACTTTAAATCAATATAAATTAAATTTTAAAGTAAAAACCACACCGCATTTAACAAAGAAAAAATTGCAAAATCCATAAATTGATTGAAATTTGAACCCCAAATGGTTCATACGCTGGATCTAATTTTGGCATGGTTAGTTTACGTGGTAGTTCACTACGTGCGAACAATCAAGTAGAGTCGAAGGGACCCCGTTTTGATGAGACCACACCACTCGTCAGATGTATTGTCGTTTACATCGCAATGTAACTAAAAAGTGCTACCTAGACCCAACCTGTAGCTGTGAGATATCTTAGTAGGTCATTGAGTTTAGACCCGGCTACCTCACCAAGGTTGGTCAATGAATTTATGAAAATGTCTGAAGATGATACCTTTAATAGTCCCCAGTGGAATTGCTACTGAGACCGCATTGGAAATATCTAAGGCAGATCCCATTCTGGCTAGTTCGTCTGCCTGTTCATTACCGTATTGGTCCCTGTGCGCACACGCAGAGAAAAAATATAGTAGGGCATGGTTACTGTAACCATTTCAATATTGTTACAAGTTTTTTAACTATATTATAGTCACAGTAACCATTTACATGATTGTGGTAACCATAATATGGTTAACTTACGATTCACATGATTGTCTCAGCCATATATATGGTTACAGTAAACATATATATGTTTGTGACAACCATTTATATGATGAAGGACTTATCATATTATGGTGCTCTCGGCTTAAGGCTTATCATAATCTGAGAACAACATATTATGATAAAATTATTCATCATAAATATGGTTGCCACAAACATATATATGTTTACTGTAACCATATATATGGTTGAGACAATCATGTGAATCGTAAGTTAACCATATTATGGTTACCACAATCATGTAAATGGTTACTGTGACTATAATATAGTTAAAAAACTTGTAACAATATTGAAATGGTTACAGTAACCATGCCCAATTATATTTTTTCTCTGCGTGCAGGTACCCAAACCAAAGTAATGTCAGATAGACGACCTAGCCTTGACAGAGATTTCTTACATTGCCTAACTAGTGAAGATGAATTTGTGTAGGCATTCAGTGAGAGAAGTGCCGCCTGACTGTCGACAAAAATACGCCTATTTGGCATACTCTCTCCAACATATCGGTCGGTATCTCACGAATAAATTCTTCAATATTGACTTCCAGTGCGTCAACCGTTGCGGGCTTGTCCCTATAGATATGAGCTTTAACGTAGCCTCACATAAATTGCACGATCTGGGCGACCAATTGACCGGCCCCAAACGTGAAATAAACTGTTCCAGGAACTCGCCTCACAATTGGGCCATTGTTTTGCATGCTGTGTAACATGTAAAACCACATGCCAGCAAAGTCCAGCTCTTCCATTTTGGCAAAAAAAATTTGTAATCATCGCACGGTAACGCTCACCATTCACAGTAACGTTCCTGCCTTCGTCGTCTTTAAAAAAAGTACGGTCCAAAGATACCACCGGCCCATAATCCACACTAAACAGTGCATTGGCAGTTCTTGCTGCTCTTCACACCAAATACGGCAATTTAGCTTGTTTGCGTATCCATTCAACCAGCAATGTGCTTCGTCGCTGAACACAAAAAGAGCATGATGCACCTTCTTTACCAAGCATTAATTTTGATAATAAAATTCAATAATCTGCAAGCGTTGTTTGTTTGTAAGTCGATTCCTGGTTAAATTATAGACCAAAAGTCAGTGCCTTTTTTAATGAAACACATGTTTTTGGATAAAAAATTATTTTATTTTTCAACATAGTCCTTTTGTCCAACGTTTCTCTCAATTTTTGTATCCCTTCCAAATAATAAGAATTGTCGAGGTCATCACAATAGGTATTTTTGTGAATGATTTCATATGTGGAGTCAAATCTCTTTACGCTGAGACATTTCTTCAGGTTTGGAAACAAGAAATAAGTCATTCGTGGTTGGATGGACTTATGACAGGAAAACTGCACAAGTATGTACCCTTTTGTGCACCCGAATGTGAGCAAAAGCGGCAGCCATCTTGCGGAAAGCTTTCTCATACCCAAGTGATCATTCAAAATTGAAACCCCTTAGCCATGTGTGATGCCTATGGCTTTCAAAATCTCTCGCACTTTCAATATCCGATCGGCTACCACCATATCGTGATTTTTTTCAATTGTTTCGGGTGTAGAGACCTCAACTGGGCGCCCAGAATGTTCCGAAATTCAGTAAACTACTTTTTTACCATTGAAATCGATGGTGCAGAGTTCCCATAGTATTTATCAAGATTAGCCTTTATTTGACTGAATAACGCTTAATGAGCAGACGAAATTTACGAGTCACGAGGTAATCTGCTAATGGTTTTCAAACACAAATTAAATGACACAGCTTGTAAAAAATTTGACCCTCTTATCTTAACCATTTGTGGACCAATATCAATCATGTATGCAAGTTATTTAAAAGCTTCGGAAAGTTGATTTTAACAGACAGATGGACACCGATATATATAACGATTCAGAATATATATACCTTATGGGCAGGGCTGCCAGATGAATTTGGGAAAAAATCGTCAATATCCCGATAAAAACAACAAAAATCGTCATTTCGAATTTTAAAAATCGTCAAAAAAATCGGAAAATTGAAAAGGTAAAGAATTCTAACAGGAATTTTAAATTTCTATTTAAAAAGTGAACGAAAACATCACATTTATCAAAAAACATTTCTTAAAATTGAAGTTTATAAATAAGGGATCACTAAAATAAAAAAGTAAAGCTCAATTTAATTATAATATAAGGTTTTATTCAGAAGTTTTTTTAATTTTAAATAAAACACAAAATATAATTTAATGTCTATAATCTTTATTATGACCCGAATGAACAATATCTGACATTACTTTTTAAATATAATTTCATTAAAATATAGCATTTGGTCCATTATTTGGAAGGTAATAATGCCTGAGATTAAAGCATAAATTCAAGCTTGGCGGTTTCAATTGATGTTATTATATTCTGAATAAATTTTGTCAAAATAGAAAAAGGTGCTTTAGAATTTTTACGTTTTATTTCAGTAATTTATTTACAAAAATTGATTTAAAATCTAAAAATTTTAATTGACAAAGTTCAAAATCTAAATATTCACCAACAAAATGAGAAAATTCTTTAACTATTTCATAAAATAGTACCATATTTTCATAATGCTGAAAATCGTCATTTTCGTGAAAGAAATCGTCAAATCGTCAAATTGCTATTTTTGAAACCAAAAATCGTCAAAATGACGATAAATCGTCAAATCTGGCAGCTATGCTTATGGGGATAATGTAAAATGTAGAAATTTTTTTAAAACGTAATGACACCCATGGACAAGGGTATAAAACCCCGGAAACTAAATGCTAAATTTAGCTAGCAGAATTGTTACATAAGTTGAAATCATATGTAAAAATTTAATATTTGATCAGCTGAAATGTTACATAACTTGAATAAGTCATTGTTTTAAGTTATAATTTAATATTTGTACAGCTGAATTGTTAAGAAACAATATTTATATAAATATTTTGCAAATAAAGAATGTCTATAATAATAATTCTTACAATAGCTCTAGCTCAATATGTAAAAAGTTCCACACAAATGGATTTAAATTAAAAAATAAATTTAAATTAAATCAAATGCAGTTTAACTTAATAGTATTTGGAACATCATACATCATATAGTTATATTCAGAATGATCTAACGAAAAAATTTTTAATAACACTCTGTAATTTTTTATTGAATGCGTGAAAGTTTTTTTAAACAATTTATTTTTCTCAATATTTTCAAATTTATATATTTATCTAATCAAAACATAAACTTAAACGATGACTTCAAAAAATATAATTGAAAAGGTGGTTAGTAAAGTGACCACTAAACCTTAAAGAGTTAACTGCAAATTAATAATCTTACTCTAATTATCACAAAGTATTATTTTGGTTTATCTTAAAGTTAATACTGTCGGTTGAAATAATGTTTATATGAAAACTGTATATAAACATTATTTCAACCGACAGTATAACTATAAGTTAACTTCTAACCAGCCTTTGTGTTAATGGGGTTTAATAGTTAACTTTTTAATAAAAAAAAACCTTAAACATTTTCTTATTCTTACCCCCAGTAACACGAAGTCTGGTTATGTGTAAACTAATAGTTATAACCGACAGTATAACTATTAGTTAACGCATAACCAGGCTTCATGTTAATGGGGGTTACTAAACTTAGTTTAACTTTGATTCGAATTTCCTGTCAAATTCCCATGATTTTAATATCTCTCGTAAAAGGTTGGCCACTTTTTTATTTTTAACACAAATTAATTGTTTTTTCCCTTTTGATTACACGTTTTCTATAATCAATATTTGTTGATGTTATTGTTAAATTATTCAAAATTTATGGCAAACTAAATTCTAATATTTATTTTTAAACGATTTTCAATTAATCTTGACAAAGCAAAACAAAACAGAAAAAAAGCCCTTGAGCTGGATTTTGATTTTACAATATGTAATCAATTGATAATTATTTCAGTTTATATATAAATATGCAGTAAGTGTGGGAGAGAAAACTTATTGCTGAACTCCCATACAACAATATGCAGGGAAAATAAATGAATGAAAAAACAAGTAAGAATATTATATCCGGCTGTAACGAATCTTATGTAACCTTTGGTGAAAATAAAAATTTTAAAATTTTTTTAGGTAAACATATTTCGGAAAAAATATTTTTTAACCCGAATTTTTTTTCACCAAAAAAAAATTTAAAATCAAAAAAAAAAAATTTTTTTAAAAAATTTTTTTTAGGTAAACAAAATTAATTATTTTTCCAAAGTTGTTTTTTTTAAATTTTTTGGATTTTTTTTTTAAATTTAAATTTTATTTTTAAATTTAAAAAAATTTTTTTTTTTGTTTTAAAATTTTTTTTTTTGGTGAAAAAAAATTCGGGTTAAAAAATATTTTATCCGATTTTGACCTGTAGGTCCAACTTACTACGGTTTTATATACGTCGTTGCAAAGGTCTTTGAAATATCTATCATTAGCTATCCACATTGTCTATATTAATGACTTAGTAATCCCGATATAGGCCAAAAATCGAGGTTGTCCTGGTTTTTTCCTCATATCTCAGCCATTTGTTGACCGATTTTCCTGATTTTAAATAGGAAACTTCTCGAAAGCATGGCTTACAGGATTATTGAAGTTTGGATTCCGAAGATAAATGGGGTCTTCAGAAAATTGATTTCAACAGACAGACGGACTAATATGGCTTAATCGACTCCGATGTCTATAAGGATCCAGAATATATATACTTTATAGGGTCGCAAAATTATATTGTGGAAATTACAAAGGGTATGACAAACTTATATCCTTCTCACGAAGGTGTGTAATTTCTACATTTTTCATTTCCGACCCTATAAAGTATATATATTCTGGATCCTTATAGATAGTGGAGTCTATTAATCCATGTCCGTCTGTCTGTCCGTCTGTTTGTTGAAATCAATTTCTGAAGACCACAGATATCTTCGGGATCCAAATCTTCAATAATTCTGTCAGATATGCTTTTGAGAAGTTTCCTATTTAAAATCAGCAAAATCGGTCCACAAACGGCTGAAATATGAGGAAAAAACCAGGACAACCTCGATTTTTGACCTACATATATCTGGATTACTAATATAGACAATATGGATATCTAATGATAGATATTTCAAAGACCTTTACAACGACGTATATAAAATATTTTTAACGCGAATTTTTTTTTCACCAAAAAAAAAAAAATTTAAAAAACCAAAAAAAAAATTAAATTTAAAAAATTTAAAATAACAATTCAATAAAAAAAAATTTTCCAAAAAATAAAAAAAAAAATTATTTTGTTTACCGAAATATATTTATTTTGAATTATAATTTGGTGAGGGGTATATAAGATTCGCCACACCCGAATATAGCTTTCTTACTTGTTTTTTAAATATTTTTATTTAAACAAAATTATTTTTTTTTAAATTGTTTTTAAAAACTTTTTTCCAATTTTTTTGTTTGTAAAAGAATTTAATACAAAAAAAAATTTTTCGATGAAAAAAAATTCGCGAAAAAAATATTTTTACCGAATTTGACCCATTGTAGGTCCAACTAACTATAGCCCTATAAACATCGTTGCAATGGACTTTGATATACTTTAGATATCCATATTCTCTATATTAATGACTTTGTAATCCAAATATAGATCAAAAATAGGTCAAAAATCGAGATTGTCGTGTTCTTTTCCTTATAACTCAGCTATTTGTGGGCCGATTTTCTCGATTTTAAATAAGAATCGAACCGGCTCTATAGCGGATATATTGATTTATCAACCATATTTGTAAGTTATTTGGTGGCTTAGGAAAGTTGATTTCAACATGCAGATGAAAATGAAATATGTGAAAATTACAAATGGATTGACAAACTTTATATACCCTTGCCACTCCTAGTAAAGGATTTGAAAATTAAACACAATTTAATTTTAATAATACTCGTGCATATGACTATTGTCACAAAACTTTTATACATCACACCACAATACGACTAGAGTTTTTAATTTTGTTTTCAATTTTATTTTTCGCAATCACACAATAAAAACTACTCAACTACACCACGTCAACTACTGACAACAACCTAACTAACCGAATACCAACAAAAAAAAAACACTAACAACAAATCATTAATGTTTTCACTTTTTGCTGTGTGTAGGAAAAGGAATAAATTTATAGGCTGTGATTTCACCAATACACTTCAACCAACTACACATAGTTGCACACATACACACATTTTGCACCAACTAACCGTTACAATTTTTACTCCCTCTGTGCTCCCTTTAGGACACTTTTATTTATTTATTTATACTCTCCCATACAAAGAGAAGGGAGAACTGAAAAAATCGATAAATAAAGTAGATGGAAAAAATACAATAACAAAATCAGAGAAACGAAAAATGCCAAACACAATAACAAAGTCATAATAATGGAAAACTTTTACTTTATTCCCTACACAAACATAAAAATAACGTTAGATGTTGCAGCAAAAAAACAAAATCAAACAATTTTCATTTTTCTTGTCTGTTTTTTTTTTTTTCTTTAATGGAAAACATAAAGAGAGTGAAAAAAGAGAGTACATACATATAATATGTTATATGTTGTGAAATAACAAAAATAAACAAACAAATCAATTTAATTTGGAGCAAGGATACTAAACACAAAAGCAGCCTCCTCCACTTACTCATATGTGTAATCATATGAATAGTGTGGGTGTCTCAAGACCCAGCTGTTCTGGGTAGCAGTCCCCCCAACTAGTGATTTTAGCTAAAATTTAGGATCACTATTGGTGTGGAAGTCAATTTATCTTACATAGATTACAAAGTGACTAACTGGTCCAAAGCATGGGTATTCACTAGAGTGAATAAAAAATCTATGGCGGAATTTCCCCTTATCAGATATATACCCGAAATTTGAGCTCGATTAAACGACGCACAGTGGTATGAGAATAAAAAAAGAGGGAAATAAATCTGTAACTTCTAAACCCATACTTCGATTCACATGCGCAAAGAGGAAGTGTAGTCGAGTTTAAGTTTTGAATTTGGACCTCATGAGCCCACCAGGAGCGGGACTAGGGGTTCCGAAAGTAGGACACCTCGGGTATGTTCAATTTTTAAAATTATCCTATTTTTTCTTAGAAAAAGAAATTGTGAAAAATTACCAGAATTTAAAAATAAAATAACTGTAAACAGGATGCTTTTTACATCGTTCTTTTAAATATTATTTTCGTTTTACACTTCTTTCTTGCAGAAGTTTAAAAGTTTCCATTGTTTTGTCAGTTGCGAAATAGTGAATATTTTTAATTTTGTTCCCTTTTTTCAGAATATAATTAATTATGTTGTTTGTTTTTCAGTTAATTTATAGAAATAAAACTATACAAATAAAATACTAAAAAAAAATTTTTATTTTAAAAAAATATTTTAAATTTTGGGCTACATATGGAATATTTGGAAAAGTTTCCATTGTTTTGTCTACCACTGTATATAAGACCATATAGTAAGTTGAACCTAAAATGGGGTAAAAATCGGAAATTTTTTTTTTAAACCGATTTTTTTTCACCAGAAAAATTTAAGAAACAAAAAAAAAATTTTTTAAATTTAAAAAAAATTTAAAATATAAAAAAAAATTTAAATTTAAAAAAAAAAAAATTTAAATTTTTAAAAAAAATTAATAAAAAAAAATTCGAAAATTTTTTTTTTACAAAAAATTAAAAAACTGAAAATAAAAATTTTGTTCACCTAAAAATATTTAAAGTATAATTTGGTGAAGGGTATATAAGATTCGGCACAGCCGAATATAGCTCTCTTACTTGTTTTAATAAGGATTTGGCCTAGTCGGTAGCTAATAGATCCCTAATAGTAAATCAACTGTCCTTTGACTTACAATTAGGGATCTATTAGCTACAAGAAGACAACATTCCCGCGACAGCTGCTTCTGGTTGAAAATCAACGAACTCTAAGTAAAGTGGCGAGGATATAGTCTAAATATGTCGTCTTAGTTGTTGGTTTCTTCTCAGGAACTCTCATAGAGACTGTCCATTAACCGAATTCTGGCAAACAACACCTCTTCTGCATACACTCAACATTCCTTATTAACTTCAAGCTAGATTACTCGGGATGTATGAAGTAAGCAATTGTCTTCTCTTTGCATTACAATGAGCTAATAAGTACCAAATGACCCCAATAAGTCATTTGGTACTTTGGCTTTACAGAAAAGTCTAAAAGGGACTTCTAATGAAATTGCTGGGCTGTGTGTTTTTATGTGAGAGACTCATAAGTGCAAATGGGTTTTTTATGTAGCTGCTTTATTTTTAATAGAAAAATGTACTTAAATGCATCCTAATGTTAAAAAATTAAAAATATATTTTTCTAACAAACAAACAAATAAACTCACTCACATTTGTACATACACTCAGGCATATGGAAGCATATATTTATAAATGGGAAAACGAAGAGAAAAACATAACCCAGTGAATGTTGATATAGAAAAGAAAGGATGTGCTAAGGAAAATTCAGAACTTTTAGATTGTTTTAAATATGAAAATGTCATTGAACTGAAATAATGTTAATTGTTCAATACTACCGATATTTGACCAAATCTAAGAGACATTTAGGAGTTACTAGGGTTTCAACAGAAACGAGAAAGGATACGTTAGTTAATAATACCTTCATATACAAAACTTCGGTCCCTTTATTCCCTATAATCACATGAATTATTCAAGATTTGAAAATTCTTTAGAAATATTCGCTGGTTTATAAACATTTTAAACTATAGACTTTATGTTTGTCTATGTTTGTGCACAATAGAAAAAACAACGAGTGATTATACATCATTAGAAAGTTTCATGTTTTTATTTTAATGGAGAAAAACACACACAGAATTATTTCAAGGACCTTAGTTTTTTGCCCCCCTCCCCCTACACACATATTGAACAGATTGAAAATGTTTGAAACTACAATGGAAAGTTATATATGGATTTTTTGTTATTAAAACTTTTCTCTACTTATTTCTAATAAATAATTTGATGTCATGGTCGCACACATGTCGGTGGAATTGCTCTATTAAAGTAGAGATTAGTTTTCGTTTAAGTTTAAATAGTAGAATGGCAATTAAAATAGATTGAAATGAAATGAAGTGTTAAAAAAAGCATAAGGAGAGAAAATCTAGGAAAAAAGTAAAGTTTTAAATGAAAATTATAATAAAAAAAAACAGACAGTCAACAAACTAAAGCCTTTAAGAACCCAAATTGCTTAAACAAATAATGAGATTATTTTAAATTATAGATTTAGGAAAAAAGGGATAGAGAAAAACAAGATAAAAGAATTGGGCTGATACTTAGCCAAAGAAGCCCAAATAGCCGGTGAAATGGGTAGATCCAATAACCTGTATCATACCAACCAGGAGATAGCTGGCCGTAGCCACAATATAAAACCCCTGAAGTAGTTGAAGGATGAACTGATATATACTAAAGATGTAGTTGTGGGAGGATTATTACACGAAAATGTTGTCAGTCAATCCGACAGAACACTCCACAATATGAAATTTTAGAAAAAGGGGAATTTGTCCAAATGTTTTAATTGGAGGGGTATAATCCTGCACAGTTGCATCCCAAGCCAATATAGGTTACTTTGTTCCAAAGTTAATAATAATAATAAACCGAATAATTCGATTAATTATTCGGTTTTTTATTCAAATATTTAAAAAAAAATTAATAAATTATTATCATTTACATTAAAATTCGAAAAAAGCAATTAATCGGTATTTTATTCTAAAAATTATTAACACCAAATACCTATAAACCAAAATTTTATTCGATTAATTATTCGGTTATTTATTCGAAAATTTTAAAAAAAATTTATATATTTTTATCATTTACACTAAAATTCAAAAAAGCCATATTCTGATATTTTTATGAACATAAAGGAGTTTTTTAAAATAATCGGTTTTTTATTCGAAAATTTTAGAAAAATTTTTTAAATTTTTATCGTATACACTAAAATTGAAAAAAGGCAACATTCTGGTGTTTAAAACTGTTTTGTATTAACAAGTTGTATCAATTATGAACACAAAGCACTTTTTTTAAATTAATCGGTTTTTTATTCGAAAATTTTAGAAAAATTTGTAAAACTTTTATCATTTACTCTAAAATTCAAAAATTATTTTGATTTTTTTTTATTCGAATAATTATTCGTTTTTTTTTATCCGAATAATTTTTAAAAAATGTTATCATTTACACTAAATTTCAAAAAAGCCAACCTTCGGATATTTTTTGCGATTAATCGGTTTTTCATTCGAATAATTATTCGAATATCTTAAAAAAAATTTGCTAAATTGTTATTATTTACACTAAAATTCAAAAAAGCCAACCTTATGGTATTTTTTCAATTAATCGGTTTTTTATTCGAATAATTATTCGGTTTTTAAAGGAATATTTGAAAAAAATTGTTAAAATTCAAAAAAGCCAATACATATTCTGGTATTTTTTTATTAACCGGTTTTTATACGAATATTTAAAAAAAAAATGTTATCATTTACACTAAATTTTAAAAAAGCCAACCTTCTTATATTTTTTTCGATTAATCGGTTTTTCATTTGAATAATTATTCGGTTTTTTATTCGAAAATTTTTGAAAAATTGGTTAAATTTCTATCATTTACACTAAATTTCAAAAAAGCTGATAATTTTTTCGATTAATCTTTTTTTTTATTCGAATAATTATTCGGTTTTTTAATGGAATATTTTAAAAACATTTAAAATTTTATCATTAACACTAAAATTCAAAACAGCCAAAATTCTGGTATTTTTTTTAATTAATCGGCTTTTATTCGAACAATTATTCGTTTTTTTTATCCGAATATTTTTATAAAAATTGTTATCATTTACACTAAATTTCAAAAAAGCCAACCTTCGGATATTTTTTGCAATTAATCGGTTTTTCATTCGAATAATTATTCGAATATTTTAAAAAAATTTTGCTAAATTGTTATTATTTACACTAAAATTCAAAAAAGCCAACCTTATGGTATTTTTTCAATTAATCGGTTTTTTATTCGAATAATTATTCGGTTTTTTAAAGGAATATTTTAAAAAAATTGTTAAATTTTTATCATTCACTCTATAATTCAAAAAAGCCAATACATATTCTGGTATTTTTTTTATTAATCGGTTTTTATCCGAATATTTAAAAAAAATGTTATCATTTACACTAAATTTCAAAAAAGTCAACCTTCTGATATTTTTTTCGATTAATCGGTTTTTCATTTGAATAATTATTCGGTTTTTTTTTCGAAAATTTTTGAAAAATTTTTTAAATTTTTATCATTTACACTAAAATTCAAAAACGGCAAGCTTCTGGTATTTTTTTTATTAATCGATTTTTTATTCGGTTTTTTACCCGAATATTTAAAAAAAATGTTATCATTTACAATAAATTTCAAAAAGCCAATTTTCTGATATTTTTATTCGAATAATTATTCGGTTTTTTACCCGAATATTTAAAGAAAATTGTTATCATTTACACTAGAATTCAAAAAAGCCAACCTCCTGGTATTATTTTTTATGAATCGGTTTTTTATTCGAATATTTATTTGTTTTTTTTGTATTTTAAAAAAAATTTTAGTATTTACACTAAATTTCAAAAAAGTGAACCTTCTGACATTTTTTTTGATTAATCGGTTTTTCATTCGAATAATTATTTGGTTTTTCATTGGAATATTTTAAAAAAAGTTGTTTAATTCAAATCTTTCACACTAAATTCTAAAAACGCTGATAATTTTTTCGATTAATCGTTTTTTTATTCGAATAATTATTCGGTTTTTTATTGTAATATTTTTAAAAAATTTATTAAATTTTTATTATTCACACTTAAATTCAAAAAAGCCAATCTTCTGGTATTTTTTTATTAATCGGTTTTTTATTCGAATAATTATTCGGTTTTTTATTCGAATATTTAAAAAAAATTTTATCATTTACTAAATTTCAAAAAACCCAACCTTCCGATATTTTTTTCGATTAATCGGTTTTTTATTCGAATAATTATTCGGTTTTTTATACGAATACTTAAAAAAAACTTTTATCATTTACACTAGAATTCAAAAAAGCCAACCTACTGACATTTT
Organism: Calliphora vicina; assembly: GCF_958450345.1. Taxonomy (NCBI): domain Eukaryota; kingdom Metazoa; phylum Arthropoda; class Insecta; order Diptera; family Calliphoridae; genus Calliphora; species Calliphora vicina. Next base: position 29,125,285 of record NC_088784.1, read on the forward strand.
TTTCGATTAATCGGTTTTTCATTCGAATAATTGTTCGAATATTTTAAAAAAAATTTGCTAAATTGTTATTATTTATACTAAGATTCAAAATAGATTTATTTTTTATTTAAATTTTTTTTATATTTTTATCATTTAAACTAAAATTGGGCTTTAGTGTCGTTTTGGCTGGTTGCCGGGCTTCACGTACGATCTCTTACGCTTCGGGTTATCGTAATAGATCCTTTTTTCATCGCAAGTAATGATTCGGTGCAAAAATTTATTTATTTTAAAGCGTTCAAGCATCATTTCGGACATGCAAAATCGTCTTTCAATGTCTCTCAGCTTCAATTCCTATGGTACCCAATTTCCCTGCTTTTGGATGAATCCTCGATTGATGTTTGATCATTTTGCAAGCTCTTGTTGAGTTTGACAACAAACTTCATGCAGTAATGTCTCCAATTCTAGCTCTTAAAACTTTTTTGGTTGGCCTGGGCGATCATTGAAACCGATGGAACACATCCACAGCTTTGGTGAGCAATCGGTGTGCTTCGGTGGCACTTTTTTTTCAAATTAAAGAAGTAAAGCAAAAATTCTCGCATATAATACTTTGTTGGTACAAAAAACTTTAAGTTTATAACAATTCAGCGAACCTGAACAAGTACAAATTAGCATCCTTTTTCACACTTAACAAAATAGTAACCTAAATTTACACTGTTAAAAAAGAATATTGGAAAAAAAGCAATGATCAGTTTATCACAACACATTGTTTAAAACAGTTGCTGAAGGTACTACTACCTGTAGCATTTGTTAAATACAAAACGAAACAAAATAAAAAAAAACTGTTGTTTATTTTTCTTTAGTTTGTTTTTTACCTTTTCCACCATCTAAAGGTCAATAGCACTTTTTCTGTCTTCACTCGTTTACCAACAAACAACCTTTTGTAATTGTTATTTATTGTATTTATTTGTTTTACAAATAAAAGACTTAAAACTCAACAATTCTTGAAATTCTTTTGTTAATTCTGGTGTATAAAAAATATAAAATGGATTTTTAGCTGTCTTTGCCCTCCGATTACGTTAAACTACCTTGACAATTTTTCATTTAAAATTCTGTGTGTAACAGCATCAAATTTTACGTGGTGTCATGTAATAATTGTTTTGTTAAGAAAAATCGTGTTAATGAAGTTAATTAAATTTGTTTTTGCTTTGCTTTGTTAAAACGTAGGTGGTGCGTTTAAAATTAAAGAAATTAAAATCAGCACATTTTTTAAAGAAATCGGAATTTTTTAAATATTTTAAAAAAACATGTAATTGAAATGTTTAAAATCATTATGACTTTAGCCATAGTTAACACTTTCAAGTGTTTAATTGTTAACTATTGGTCATAAATTGTTATTGCCGATAACAAATGCATATTTCCATTGACTAAAAACCAACAATTTCTAATCATATTATTTAATCAGTCAGTCACCATTAGGTAGGGTGATTAATATTGTTGCTGGGTTTTAAGTTTGAAGCATAAACAAATATACATAGATGGGAAACTCTCATATCGAAAACCTAACTCAGTTGTCAAAAATCTTAGTGGCGAGAATAACAACACTCGTTTGTGTGAAGATTGTTTTGTGTAATTTTTTAGTTTAAGTTTTTTTTTCAAGTTTCCCCTCTATGTGTATTTCTCTATGGTTCGAAGAGTCATAGTAAGTTTCTAGCTTGTTTTGTTTTTGTACTAAAAGATAAACATCTAAAATAAATTCAATAACTAGAGTAAATATTAAATACTCGTACTCGTACTCGTACATGTACAATATTGTTTATTTAAAACCAGCTACATAACTACAAAAGAAAAACAAACAATTTAATAGACCAGCGGCATTTTTGTTGTCAAAGAATTTAATTAATACGTTGCAAAGTACAGTATTCAAGTACAATTAAATATAATTCTTAAACAAAAAAAAAAAAAATAAAAAATGACACACCTTTTATTGGAAAATCGTTAAAATTTAGACTAAATGAAAACTTTAATGTGGACAAATATTTAAGTATGAGTAAATTATAAATTTTATTACAATATCTAAAATTAAAAATTACTACATTACATATTTTCAAAAGAATGACGTTTTAATCAGTGCAATGGTTTTGCTTTAATTTTCACGAAAATCTGTAGCTCTAAGGTTAAGCAAATTTAAATATGATTTTGTCTGATTGCTCTACATTTCTCTATTTTTTTCCTTTTTTATATGAAAACTTTTCGGTTTTGGGGGGGAATTCCTATTTAACCCCCTCTGGATCCGCGCCTTTAGCATGCCCCTAAATTTCAATTATATTCAATAAAATATTCACAAGACCAGCTGCCTGAATAAGAACAAAAGTTAGTATAAATCAGTATTAATTTAATATTGGGTGTATGACTTAAAACTGCGGGATTTACAATAGATGGCGTATCTAAGATACGGTATCTTTTGAACGCATATCATTTTGAATAGTACATTTATTCTCACTATCATTTATTCTCACTTAGTTATTGAACATTAAGAGGAAACAACAAAAATTAGTTTTGCTTTACTTCTGAGGAACGGTCAACCAGTCAAATCGACACCAAACCCAAATTTTAGTGTAATTGATAAAAATTTCGAATAAAAAATAAAGCTCTTTTGAATCTTAGTGTAAATAATAAAAATTTAGCAAATTTTTTTAAAATATTTGAATAAAAAACCGATTAATCGAATAAAAATATTAGAAGGTTGGCTTTTTTGAAATTTAGTGTAAATGAAGACGTTTATTCTGAAATAATTATTCGAATAAAAAAAGCGATTAATCGAAAAAAAATATCAGAAGGTTGGCTTTTTTGAAATTTAGTGTAAATGATAAAAAATAAATAAATATTCGGATAAAAAACTGAATAATTATTCGAATAACTAAAAAAATACCAGAAGTTTGGCTTTTTTGAATTTTAGTGTAAATGATATCAATTTTTGTAAATATCCGCGTAAAAAACCGAATAATTATTCGAATAAAAAACCGATTAATCGAAAAAAAAAATATCAGAATGTTGGCTTTTTTGAAATTTAGTGTAAACGATAACAATTATTTTTAAATATCCAGATAAAAAACCGAATAATTATTCGAATAAAAAACCGATTAATAAAAAGAAACCAAAAGGTTGGTCGTTTTGAAATTTGGTGTAAATGATAGAAAAAAATTAAATATTCGGATAAAAAACCGAATAATTATTAGAATATTTAAAAAAATATACCACAAATTTGGCTTTTTTGAATTTTAGTGTAAATGATAAAAATTTAACAAATTTTTCTAAAATTTTCGAATAAAAAATCGAATAATTATTCGAATAAAAAACCGATTAATTAATTAATTCAAAAACCAAATAAAAAAAACAATCTAACGTAATAATATTGAAAATTATTTGTGGAAAATATATAAAAATTTGTTTGATACTTTTTTTTATACAAAACCGTTTTAGATGATTTTCAGTAATACACAAATATGAATAAAAACCGATTACTCGGAAAAAAATACCCGAATTTTTGTGTAAATGTTGTATCATTTTTAAATATTCCAATAAAAAAACCGAATAACTATTCGAATGCAAAACCAGTTAATTGAAAAAAATTCCAGAACTTTGCCTTTGTAGATATTTGGTGTAAATAATAAAAATTTTACAATTTTTTTTTTAAAATATTCAAATAAAAAACCCGATTAATAATTATTCGAATAAAAAACCGATTAATAAAAAATACCAGATTTTTGAATTTTAGTGTGAATGATAACAATTTAGCAAATTTTTTTTAAAATATTCGAATAAAAAACCGATTAATCGAAAAAAAAACATCAGAAGGTTGGATTTTTTAAAAAATCAAATAATTGTTTGAATAAAAAACTGAATAATTATTCGAATAAAAAGAATTGCTTTTTTAAAATTTAGTGTAAATGAAAAAAATTTTAAAAATTTTTCTAAAATTTGCGAAAAAAAAACCGAATAATTATTCGAATAAAAAACCGATTAATTTAAAAAACTCCGAAGAGTAAAATATCGACACCAAAGCCAAATTTTAGTGTAAATGATAAAAATGTAAACAAAAATTCGAAGAAAAAACTGAATAATTATTCGAAAAAATATCCGATTAATTGAAAAATACCATAAGGTTGGCCTTTTTTGAATAATAAAAACAATTTAGCAAATTTTTCTAAAATGTTCGAATAAAAAACCGATTAATCGGAAAAAATCGTTTTTGAAATTTATTGTAAATGATAACAATTTTTTTTGAAATATTTGGATAAAAACCGAATAATTATTCGAATAAAAAACCGAATAATTATTCGAATAAAAAACCGAATAATTATTCGAATAAAAAAATACCACAAGCCTTGCTTTTTTTTAATTTTAATGTAAATGATAAAAATTTAACAAATTTTTTTTTCAAAAATTTGCTAATAAAAAACCGAATAATTTAAAAAGCTCCTTTATGGTGTATTTTTTTTTTTTGAAATATTCGGTTAAAAATCGAATAATTATTCGAATAAAAAACCAATTAATAAAAAATACCAGAAGCTTGGCTTTTTTGAATTTTAGTGTAAATGATAGAAATTTAAAATTTTTTTCTGAAATGTTCGAATAAAAAACTGATTAATTTAAAAAAACTCCTTTATGTTCATAATTGAAAAAAAAAAACAATCTAACGTTTCTAACAATCTAATTTTTGGAAAATATATAAAATTTTGTTTTAGGTTGTCTCACATTTTGATACAACTTTTTAATACAAAACCATTTTAGCTGATTTTCAATAACACACAAATATGAATAAAAACCTATTAATCGGAAAAAAATACCAGAATGTTGGCTTTTTTGAATTTTAGTGTAAATGATAAAAATTTAAAAAATTTGTCTAAAACTTTCGAATAAAAAACCGAATAATTATTCGAATAAAAAACCGATTAATTGCAAAACATTCTAGAACGTTGGTTTTATAGATATTTGGTGTAAATAATAAAAATTTAACAATTTTTTCTAAAATGTTCGAATAAAAAACCGAATAATTATTCGAATAAAAAACCGATTAATTGAATTTTTCAATAATACACAAAAATTAATAAAACCGATTAATCGAAAAAAAAAAATACCAAAATGTTGACTTTTTTTTAATTTTAGTGTAAATAATAAAAAATTCAAAAAAAATTTAAATATTCCAATAAAAACCGAATAATTATTCGAATAAAAAACCGATTAATGCAAAAAATTTGGCTTTATAGTTATTAGGTGTAAATAATAAAAATTTAATAAATTTTTCTAAAATTTTCGAATAAAAAACCGAATAATTATTCGAATAAAAAACCGATTAATTTAAAAAATACCATAAGGTTGGATTTTTTTGAATTTAGTGTAAATGATAAAAATTTAAAAAAAAATTTAAAATATTCCAATAAAAAACCGAATAATTATTCGAATAAAAAACCGATTAATGGGTAAAAATTCCAGAACTTTGGCTTTAAATTTTTTTTAAAATATTCAATTAAAAACCGCGAATAATTATTCGAATAAAAAACCGATTAATTGTAAAATACCATAAGGTTGGCTTTTTTGAATTTTAGTAAAAATGATAACAATTTAGCAATTTTATTATTTTAAAATATTCGAATAAAAAACCGATTAATTGAAAAAATATCAGAAGGTTGGCTTTTTTGAAAGTGTAAAAGATAAAAATTTTCGATTAAAAAATCGAATAATTATTCAAATAAAAAACCGATTAATTGCAAAAAATTCCAGAACTTTGGCGTTATAGATATTTGGAGTAAATAATAAAAATTTAACAAATTTTTTTAAAATATTCAATTAAAAACCTCGATTAATTATTCGAATAAAAAACCGATTAATTGTAAAATACCATAAGGTTGGCTTTTTTGAATTTTAGTATAAATGATAACAATTTGGCAATTTTTTTTAAATATTCGAATAAAAAACCGAATAATTAATCGAATTATTATACACTTTGGAACAGAGTATCCGATATTGGCTTGATTCGTTCTTGGCCTCAAACAACGAGCAGTACTTTTGGCTCGGAATTCATATGTTGCCAGAAAGATGGGAAAAGGTCATAGTTAACAAGGGACAATACTTTGAATAAATTTATATTGTACAAATGTTTCAAACTAAAAGCTAAAATTTGAAAAAATCCTGCATTTATAAGTCATACAAGCAATAGTTTATTCAGATAGCTTTGGTGTCGCAAAATTTTAATATTTTCATTCAGCTGACTAGAATAACAGTCCTCTAACTAACTCCTACAACTCTATACATTTCATATATATGGAAATGTATGTATAGAGTAACTTTTAATAAAACTTGACATTTTTATTACATTTTCCTTAATTTTCTTTTTTTTTTTCTAATTAAACTCAAGCGCACTACAATAGTTAATCGATTAGTTTTAATTACTTTGTTGTTTCAAATAAAAATTGATTATTTTTTTTCCTGTTGTTTTGCAATAAAATAACAATCGTCGTTTTCATCTGTAATTAACTGAATTACTAGAGATAGAAATGTAATATTCTAAAAATATATTATTACGTATGTTTGCATGCTTAACTATAATTATAATGTTTGCATTTTAGTTTTGTTTAATCAAATGCTAAAAAAGAGAAATTACAAAAGCGATAGTTTTATTAATAGTTTTTTTTACGTATGTATTTGCTGTATAATGTTTCATTTTACTATTACGCTGGAACGGAGAACAGAGTCCTTTGTTGTGGAAAGGACAAAAGAAATTGTTTATGAAATTATATTTTTTGAAAGAGTGTCGTTCATTCTTATATAAATGAAAAATGAGAGAAAGTTTCAGTTAAAAACAAGTAAGAGAGCTATATTCGGCTGTGTCGAATCTTATATACCCTTCACCAAATTATATTTCAAAATAAAAATTTTAAATATTTTTAGGTAAACAAAATTAATTTTTTTAATATTTTGGAAAAAAAAATTTTTCGAATTGTTTTTTTTTATTTTTTTAAATTTAAAATTTTTTTTCTGTTTTTTCAATTTTTTTTAATATTTAGCGAAAAAAAATTTTTGGTGAAAAAAAAATTCGGGTTAAAAAATATTTTTTCCGATTGTAGGTCCAATTTACTATGGTCTTATATACGTCATTGAGGTCTTTGAAAATATAGGTAAAAAAAATAGGTCAAAAATCGAGGTTGTCCTGGTTTTTTCCTCATATCTCAGCCATTTGTGGACCGATTTTGATGATTTTAAATAGCAAACTTCTCGAAAGCATGTCTGACAGAATTATTGAAGATTTGGATCTCGAAGATATCTGGGGTCTTCAGAAAATTGATTTCAACAGACAGACGGACATGGCTTAATCGACTCCACTATCTATAAGGATCCAGAATATATATACTTTATAGGGTTGGAAATGAAAAATGTAGAAATTACAAACGGAATGACAAACTTATATATACCCTTCTCACGAAGGTGAAGGGTATAATAATCAGCAGGGAAACCGAAAATATGCTCTAAAAAAAGCGTTTTAAGCGCTTTAAATATGCAGTAACAATTTTAAAATATGCTCTTTAAATTTAAAAAATATGCTCTTAAAAAAACAAACTTTTACATAATTTTTAACAAAAAAATATACTTTTATTTAATAAAATCAATGAATTAGAACTAAACATTGATATTTAGATGGCGCTATTATTAAAATAGTGCTTATTTTATATTAAAACAAGAAAGAGAGCTCTATTCGGCTATTCCGAATCTTATATACCCTTCACCAAATTTTACTTCAAAATAAAAAAATTAAATATTTTTAGGTTAACAAAATTTTTTTTTCAGTTTTTTTAATTTTTTGGAAAAAAAAAATTTTGAATTGTTTTTTTAAATTTAAATTTTTTTTTTTAAATTTTAAATTTAAATTTTTTTTTTTAAATTTTAAAATAAAGTTTTTTGTTTTTTAAATTTTTTTTTGTTTTGAATTTTAAACAAAGGAAGTAAAAACCTGTAACACAAGATCGAAAAATAAGTAAGACAAAATTTGCTTTTGATAAAGTCAAAATATGCTATTAAACAGTAAAATATGCTCTAAATACTCAAAAATATGACATAAATATGCTCTTAAAACAAATATATGCAAAAATATGCATTTAAGGGTAAAATATGCAAAAATATGCACTAACAAATCGATGCCAAAATTCTTAAATAGTTCTAAAACATGTAAATATCTTATCCATGTGTTCATTAGACTCACCAGAAAAAACATGCATTTGCATATTTTGGTTTCCCTGATAATCAGCAATTTGGTGTGAGTACTGAAATGTAGGAAACAAAAAAATTGCACGTTTTTAACAATTTTACATGTCGAAGGTACCCTACTTTGAGCCCACATGGCGCCGCCCCTGTTGCATTTGTTAGACCCATTTAAATAACTGAAACTCGAATGCTCTTTGGCGATGCCCATGTCAAATTTTATACCGATCGGAACAGCCGTTTAGAAATGCCGGATTTATTTCCAAAACAAATTTTATTCTGCCCCACTGTGCAGTAGCAGTATTTTCCTTTCGGTTAAGAGGCGAGAAATTCAAAAAGTCACGGACATTTTAGATTATATTAGTTTTGATTTATTGAAATATCTTTAATAGGTGCTAATTAATTCATTTTAGCAAGATGTAGTTTTAAATTGGAATTTTGAAACCAGTTTATGTTACGGTTAGATAATTAATTTCATATTTATGTCGTAAATTTCAGGCCACCAATAAATTTAGCAGAGCATTGTTTTTAGCTTTTATTAATTTGTTAGGTTTTTAATTAATATTGGCAAATTAGCAAACATTTAATAAATTTGTTTATGCTAAAGATTTGCTTGCATTTAGCTTTAGTTTTATATAATAAAATGCTTTAAAAAACCATAATCCATTTTTTAAATTTCCTGAAAACAAACTCTTTTATTTATGTAAATCCAAATATTTTCCAACTACAAAGAGGAAGTACGTAAAATTTTGTCCTTAAGATGTCGTTTTTTTTTTGGTCCTTTGATGTCTTATTCAATTTTGTTTCATGACAAAGAAAGAGCTGTCACTCCTTTCTTTTCTTTTTTATATTTTCTTCAAGTAATAAATAAAAGGTAATTTTCTGGCTGCTCGATTTTGTAAGGTTTTTTTCTTTCTTTCTTCAGCAATTTATTCAAAGTTTTTGTGTAAAGTCTTATTTATTTATACATATTTACCAGGTTTTTAACATAAATTTTGAAATATATATAAGATAGCAAAAACTTTAATATATTACTTATGCTTTTGACATCAGATTCTTCTTAGTTTATTTATGCGTAAATTATTGATGAAGAAACAGCAGCAGCCGCATCTTCAACTTCATCTTTTTGTTCTACAAAAATTAATATTTTTTTTCCCCCAGAATATAAATTTCTCTTTCATTTGTTACTGTGTAGTCAGGCATATTCAGCCTACCAAAATATAAGTTTTAAGGCAGGATATTTTGTTTTTTGTTTTTTCTTTCTTTTATATTCTGTTGTAGTCATCATTCAGTGACATGAAAATTATTAAATTAATTCCATTACACTGCATTTTTACTTGTACTTACAGCATATTTTGTGAAGAAAATACAAAAAGTTATTTAATAAACAAAAACAAAAGTAAGGTTAAGCTACAAAGCTTGTTAAAATATGTTTTATAGTTGAAAATAAATCAATTCATCAGCTAGCTGAATTTAAAGATTTTTAAAGGATTTTATCAAATTTTAAAGAATTAAGTTAAATTTCTGAGAATGCGGGAATTTTATTTTGAAACATTTGTACACATACATTTATTCAAAGTATTGGCTATTGTTAGCTAAGACCTTTTCGAATATTTTTGGCAACCTATGGATCCCGAGCCAAAAGAACTGATCATCTTTTGAGGCCAAGAACGAATAAAGCCAATATCGGATACTCTCTTCTGAAGTGAAGCGTATCCCAGAGAGAGTTCTGCATCGATCGAAACAAATAGTTTTCGGACGGGACATGGTCTGGAAGGCGAGTGAGGCAAAACTTCCCAACCACTTCTTTCTAAATAGTTTTTAACCGTTATTGCAACATGTGGCCGAGCATTGTCATGAAGGAATATTACGGTTTCATGTCTGGCCACATATTCTGGGATTTTTTCGCCCAATGCTCAATTGAAACGAATCAGTTGCATTCGGCACAGGTTCCCTGTGATGGTCTGGCCGGATTTCAGCAGCTCATAATAGGCACCAAATGGGTGCCCTGATAGACTAGACGATAGTGTGCTGGACTATCAATCCAAGGGTTGCGGGTTCGATTCCTGCCAGAGACTCTGGGTGTTTCTGCAGACAATCAAAACACTTCGCAGTTTGTGTTTGTTTTTTTTTTTTTTTTAAATACATAGAATTACCTTAGCACCATGAATATTTAGCTTTGGTGTCGATTCGGCTGGTTGGCCGGGCTTCGCACACGATTTCTTAAGCTTCGGGATATCGTAATGGATCTATTTATTTCGGGATATCGTAATGATTTGGTGCAAAAATGATTTTCTTTTATAGCGTTAAAGCATCATTTCGGACCTGCAAAATTGTCTTTCAAGGTCTCTCTGCTTCGATTCGTATGGCACCCAATTTCCCCGCTTTTGGATGAATCCTGCTGCTTGCAAAGTTTTTGAAATTGAGTATCTCCTAATGATTTTGCGAGCTCTTGTTGGGTTTGACAACAATCTTAATGGAGTAATGCCTTCAATTCTTGGTCTTCCAACTTTTTTAGCTGGCCTGGGCGATCTTTGTCTTCTGTTTCAAAATCACCACTTCTGAACCTCACAATCCTTCTTTTGCACTTTGAAAACGATGAAACACATTCACCATTAGCTTTGGTGAGCATCACTGTGCTTCAGCGGATTTCAAATTAAAGAAGTAACGCAAAACTTCCCGCATATGACGCTTTGTTTGCACAAAATTCGACATTTTCGAAGCAAAAAAAACTTTGTTGTTTACATTATAATATTGAATAACTAAGTGAGAATAAAGTGCAGATTAGTACCCTTCAAAATGACATATAAGTTATTAAAAACAAAATCCGCGTTAAAAAGATACGCCATCTATTGTAAATCCCAAAAGTATCCAGTTCATTTAAAAGAAATAAACCACCGTTTTTAAAAGGTAAAAACGTAAAAATATTCTTTGTTAGTTAATGGCGGAAACTCAAATACTCTTTTCAAGTTGCAGTTGTGGCCTTGCTGTTAACCAATGTGAATAATAACGACATCAGGGTATATAAACTTGGTGAATCATCTCCAAAGCTATCAAATGTGCCCCGAAACCCGAAAACTAGACGATAGTGTGATGGACTTTTAATCTGGGGGTTGCGGGTTCGATCCCCGCCAAATACTCTGGCTGTATCTGCAGGTGCATACGGTTCATATATTCCTGTGAGGAATTAATAGGTAAAACGTGGAACCATTTTGGAACATGGATCACTTGCAGGATAGCCGCTAATAAACGTACGTTTGATATATTTGCGGATCGGATTAATATAATAGTGATTCTGAGGATTACGGGAGCTCGTAGGTCTGCAGCTAACAAGACAGTATGTAGATTACCGGAAATCGTTCCGCTTTACATCAACTCAATTGAAATTGTGAGAGAATAATCAACTCAATATTAGAAGATCAGGCCACTGATCTCATCTTTAATATGCAGATAAAAGAACTCTGAAACTGGTTAAATAGCGGAGATCACCACAAGCATTATGTCAATATATAATTGAGATTCTTTGAGTAATAATATTGAATCTATTGAAGTATTTCCTAGAGGTATAAATAAAGAAATTGGCAAGGGCTTTGAAGTTTTGTGGGAGTTCACATTGGGGATAGACACAGCTCTAGATTGAGAGACTCATGCATAATTTTCCAAACCAAAAATTTAAAAGCTATTTGAGAATACTGGAAATCTAACCGCTTTATATCAAAGAATATGCTCGTAGGACTTAATTCAGCCGGAGATAGAATAATTAAATCAATGTTAGGTTATCAGGATACTCATATTTGAGATGCAAATATGACAAAACTAACGGCGCAAGTCCATTGGGATAAGGAGATAACCACAAAATAAAACTGGAAGTCTTTGAATCATACTACTAATGCTAGCTTTAAAGAAAGAAATCACCATGGACTGTGGAATTTTTTGTAAGAAGTAAGGAGACTCCTATCCGAAATATTAGCATTGACCGAAACTGCTTGTCTGATATCTCCGAGGCCGATGTCCTAAAGCGAATATTACCATCTTCAAAGATATTCAGACATATCGATGTTAGTCAGTGGTTTTCGCAGACGATTGCAAGTTCTCAAAAAAAAACTTGTATTGAAACTGAGCTAACCCCACCCAGTCATATTAATGTCGAAGATAACGAAACTGCAGATGAATTAGCATGGATTAGAGGAGATCCTGATAAGGATATACAGCGGCTCCTGAATCTGTATACAAGAAAATAAGGGATAAATTTCGAATTGATACAGACACACTGCGGAATAATTCAACGAGATGTATAAAAGTACATAGGAAATACTTATGAGAATCTAGGGGCAACAGGACATTGAAGAGAATTTTAGGCATGATTAAACCTGAATTATTTAACAGTCTCACTGCTTATTATTAAGCTAATGATAGAATTCTTAGAGAGGATATCGAATTTAAGAAGTCATTATTTATATTGTATTGGATGTATGACTTATAAATGCGGGATTGACAATAGATGGGTACATATGAGGAGCCGCAGAACAAAAAGGTACTTTTTCGAATTTTTTTTACAAATTGAGTTTTTGGTATTTTTATAATATTTAGGTTGAAATCGTCTAGAAACGCTCTATCTGCCATAAGCTTCTCTTTGGAACAGAGTGTCCGAAATTGGCTTGTTTCGTTCTTGGCCTCAAAAGATGAGTAGTTCTTTTGGCTCGAAATCCATATGTTGCCAGGAAGATGGGAAAATGTCAAAGCTTACAATGGCCAATACTTTGAATAAATTAATATTGCAGGAAGGTTTCAAAATCCCGAATTTTTAAGTGATACAATCAATATAACTTTTAAAAACAAATTGTGATACCACAAATATATGATCAGACATACAATATTCCTCGTGTCTATTTTTTCTTAACAAATCCAAGCACATAAAGTGATTCTCGTCATGTTTTTTTCTTAATGGAAGGACCATAAAAATGAATAAAAGAAAAAATATGAAATTTTGCTTTATTAAGACAACATTTCCTTTTTGCTTTTATCAAGTAGTTTTCTAAGATTTTTTTATTTCTTTTATGAGGGTTGTTTCTTTTGGTAAATTTTAGCAAAGAAAGCTAAAGAATTGACATTTTTTAGCTTCCTTTGCTTTCAAACAATCAAGGGGTATGATGGTGGTAAGCTTATTTTTGAGCATTTTATTTGAAATTTATTAAAACATTGGAACAATTTTGGAAAGCCATTGAAGTAGAGTTTAAAGATTACATTGGTTGGTCAAAAATTCTAGAATTAGAGTGTCTTAAAGTCGTTGAAAATTTCCCTTTTATAGTTTAACTTTTTTTGATTTTACTTCAATTCAGTGGTCGGCATAAAGAGAACGTGTAATATGGATTATAAAAACATGTTATGCACTGAGTTTGGTTTCTCATTTGATAATTTTTATGAACTTTATTGACATTGGTATTGTTTATAGGTTAATAACCAAAATGACCCTGCTGGCTATGAATGCCGACCACTGCTCTACTGCATTTTTTTTGGTGGCCCTTCAAATCATGATCACTTGGGCCACTGTTATTTTAAATAAATAGATGATTTTGCTTTAGATGATGTTGATGACAATGATTTTACTGTCATGATTTATGATAATTTTTTTTTTATTTTAGTTTTATTCTCTTTCTTTTTTTAAGCAAATGATTTCCTGAAGATTCTTAAAAAAACGTGTGATTTTAGTTTTTTTTAGTTGTCTTGTCGTTTCTAACTATTTTTACTTTGTCAAAGAAAACGTGAATTTGTTAGATAAAAGCTGAGATTTAAATAATAGAAGCAAAAAATAACAAACAAAATGTTTATCAAATTAAATTAAGGAAATGCAAATTAAAAGTAATTAATGTGTGAATGCTGAGAAATGAATTTCAGCAAAGATATTATGTTTTGGTGATAATGAATCAAGGTTAAATACTAAATAGTAAGATAAACTACAGCTTCCTATAGTTAGTTAAATGAATTTGAAGATTTATATTAAAATAAGCATTAAAATTGCATTTGAAGAGATTAAACATAATTTTAAATTGAATTTTTAGTTTTAATCTAAAGTGCTGAAATGAAGTTTATTATGTTTGATAATAAAATTTAGTTTTTATTATTTATTTTTACAATTAATATCTACACAGATAAAATAGATTCATAGTAGCAACCGAATTTGTTGCCAATCGAATGATTCGGTTGAACACATAGAATTTTTCGGTTCTATCAACAGAGAGTCAGTTGGTAAAGAAGAATTTCGTTTAAAGCAAACAAACTTTTGCTTCCCATTCTAAAATTGTGTACCCAAAACTGTAAAATTCGTTCACTAGGACAGAATCATTCGATTGGCTACAAATTCGATTGTTAGCTCGAATCTGTTTTTTCTGAGTATCTAAATACAATTTTTAATAAAATTTATTTTCTTTTTTTTATTTTCAGGTAAATAAATTTCATAATTTAAGATGTAAAACATTTTAAAAGGCTTTAAAAAGGTAAATGTTTCTTAAATTTAACAAACTGAATTATCAGATAGTATTAAATTTATATTTTAAATAAATTTCATTTTAAAATTGTAATCTAAACTAATCATGGTTGGGGTCAAATAAAGGTATTGATGGAATTTATTATAGAGGTAATCTCTAGGATCTCAACACACTTAAATGGGCATATGGATGATGTCGTTCTCTTAACTCTTTGCGGTTTAGTGGTCACTTTTCTAACCACCTATTCTATAGTCATTAAATTATAGTTTATTAGCATCTATTGGCATTTTGCTAAACAATTAAATTTTTTGAAGTCTTAATAGATTAATATATTAATTTGAAAATATTGTAATCCGCAGTTTTTCAAAGAGACTTTTACGAATTCAATAAAAAACCACAGAGTTTATTGTTCATCGAATTTAGTGTTAGTTTGCCATTTGGTTTGTTTTGGTCAGAAAATTTAGTCAAATTGATTGGCTATCTAATGCCAACCGCCATGGTGGTTAATAAACTATCCACTCCATTCCCGAAAAATCTTGGAATGGGGTGTTTTTTATTTATTTTTTCTTATTTTTCTAACCTTAATTAAAGTTCAAATGTAATTGTTTTTATTTTAAATTTATACACATAAAATCGTGGTTAAAAGAGTTAATGACAGATACAGGAATACTCTCTCTGGATTAATGGAATATTCTCTTAGACACTTAAGTTATTAATTCATTGGTTGAGGTCATGGTGTTAATGCTTAGAAACTAGATATAGTTCTATTCAATAGGAGAAAAATACTCAATTTCGAGGTCCCTAAGTTTTGGGAAAAAATAATTTATTACATATATACGGCAACAATTAGGGCAATTTTGGAACGTGGATCTCTTGTATGGAAAAATATAACATGAAGTATTTACAATAACAGCACAAAAATGAAAATTAACCCTTAATAGCACTTTGGGTCCAAATGACCCTGAACTTTTAAAATCACGAAAAACACAGTCATTTTGACCCCAAGTGCTCTTAAGGGTTAATTTCCATTTTTGTGCTGTTATTGTAAATACTAGACCTCATTTTATATTTTTCTTCAGTTTCATCAAAATCGGCCTAAAATATATATAATATTTCGCTATCTTTCCATTAGAAATTTCAAATATTTAAAAATTTGACCTTCACGATTTAAGGGTTAACGTTTTCAGATTTTAGGAAAACTTTCAGACTATATATAAAATTACCTGGACTATAATGAACAGATTTTACTTAAAATTGATAACAGTAAGGAAATTGGGCTCATTCGCCAAAATATGGCCAAAAAATTAGTTTTTCTCGAAAATCGCAAAATTTGTATAGCAGGTACGGAAATACTATAGGAGGTATTGACATACTTTTTTCACAGTTTTATTCCCTATTATGTTGTAAATAAATCCCCATGTGATGATCAAAAAATTTTAAAATTTGTTTAACAAAATTTTTAAAAATTTGAAAATGGAGTTTTGAAACTGCCGTTAAAAAATTTATTTTTTTGGTCATACCTGCGAATAGGTTAACTGTATTCTATGAAGATAAAAACTCATATACAGGTAAATATGGATATATTTTTAGTAAGAATAAACTTTTGTTTTAATATTTCTCAAAATATATTAATTTTGTTATTACATTTCTTGTTCCAGTGGCCTGGCGATTTTTTAACCCTAACCATACTGACAACATTTACACACGTAGACTCCTGACAAGGGTACCGGGGTACCCGTGTGTATTTATTTGTCCGTAATTATTTAAATTATTGATTTCAATAGAAGAACTTGAGGCTTTCATTGGAATTTTTCTGGTCATGGGTATAAATAGTGACGACGATGAACCTCCTTCAATTCTTTTGTATAAAGCATCGTTCCTTGTCAATACATTTCAACAAATTCTACGGGTAATACGTTTCGTCTAGGTTTACGTTTACTTTGTTCGATAGCAGGAATATTTTGATGCAGAATATACGTTTAAATGTCAGATTGAAATGTGACAGCAGACGAACAGTTATTACCATTTAGAGGCAAAACCAGATTCACTCAAAGCCAGCTAAATGTGGAATTAAAATATTTTGGTTGTGTAATACAGCCAACAGCTAGTCTTTTACACAGGCAAGCCACCTGGTGGTCAGCCACAGGTAAATGTAGGAGAAAACATCGTTCTAGAACTGATCGATTTCTACAAACAATCTGAAATACTGTAACAATAGACAATATTTTACCTCACTCCTTTGACCAATCGACTACAAGTTAGGGGAATAAGTCTCGTCGGTTCCTTCGACAAAACAAAGCCTATATTCCAAAAGAGCTGCGGCCAAACCCACGATATAGGTAGACCCTGATATGGTTTCAGCAAAAAATGGAACTCTTGTCTATTGTGACCAAGAATATGAAGTGTGTTTTCTTTTTTTCAACAATGCATTATAATCGAGGGGAGCCAATTATTATTGAAAAAAGGCGGAGTGGATATGGACCAGATGGTGTCTAAATATACCACCAAACACAAAACAAATAGAGGACTTTGGCTGTTTGATTGACGTGGCTGCATTGGGTGCATTTTGTGTATACTCCAGCCTCAATCCATGCGCCAAAAAAACGAAGTTCTCATCGAGGATTTTTGACATCATTAGGTATGGAGTTGGCAACTAAATACAACAAATACGCTAAATAATCGGGAAGCTCTAGAGCTTTTGGCAAATAAAACCATCCCTAAAGATGTTTGCCAGGATGCTGCAGTACCATCGGTTACAAATAATCGATATAAAACTGTACGAGTGCCAATAAAGGGTCGATGCTTCCTTTGTGTGACTACTGATCCAAAATCTGATCGAAAAACACGCAAAATATGCAATGACTGTAAACGACCAATGTACAATACGCATAGTAAAACTATTGCTCCACTGTGTACTAGATGATAATTGTTTTTATTTTTTTTTTCTTTTATGCAACAATATTAGTACAAAGTCTGATCTAAAATACTTTTTATTTCTGAATAACCAATAACTAATAAACATAAAAATACTATAATTTTTATTTTTTTCATACAAAATGTAAAAGATATATGAGGGTACCCGGGTACCCTTATCAGGAGGGAAAGGAATATGTGACTTTGGGTGGCTCCAGAGCCAATCCAAACGAATCAAGATTACTTTGGATGGGAGAAATCGTTAGAAAATGGTTATCTGAAAGAACTTGCGGAACGTCTAATATGTATTTTACTTTCTTTAAGAGAAATTTGATTTTAAAGTTCGTTCGGGTACCGGGCTACCCGTCTTAGTATGGTTAGGGTTAATATCTTTACAATTTTTTAACCAATTTTTGTCTTTTATATCTTATTAGAACGACAAATTTGTAAGTGCATCTCAAAACTAAAGCGAAAGTCGGCACGGGTTGTCCCTCTTAGAAAAAAATTTAATTCTAAGGGACACTCTAATGTACATTCTGGATCGTTATAGATAGCGAAGTCGATATAGCCATGTCCGTCTGTATGATGAAATCCATTTTCAGTAGCCCCTAAATAACTTACAAACAATATTGATACATCAATATATCGGGAATTCAGCCGGCTCGGTTACTATTTAAAATCGAGAAAATTGGCCCACAAATGGCTGAAATATAAGAAAAAATCCAGGACAACCTCGATTTTTGGCCCATATCTGGATTACTTAGTCTTTAATATAGACAATATGGATATCAAATGCATAAATATTTTCAAAGTCCATTTCAACGATGTATATATAAGGCTATAGTAAGTTGGACCTACAATGGGTCAAAATCGGGAAATATTTTTTTTTAACCCGATTTTTTTTACAAAAAAAATTTTTTTTGGTATAAATTTTTTTTCACTAATAAATTTCTAAAAGAAATTTTTAAATTTAAAAAAAACAAGTAAGAGTGCTATATTCGGCTGTGCCGAATCTTATATACCCTTCACCAAATTATACTTCAAAATTTTAAATATTTTTAGGTAAACAAAATTTAATTTTTTTCCAGTTGTTTTTTTAATTTTTTGAAAAAAAAATTTTTCGATTGTTATTATAAATTTTTTTTTTTAAATTTAAAAAGAAATTTTTTTAAATTTTAAAATTTTTTTTTTTTAAATTTTAAATTTTTTTTTTTGTTTTTTAAATTTTTCTTAATCGACTCCGCTATCTATAAGGATCCAGAATTTAAAAAAATTAAAAAATTTAAAAAAAAATTTTGATTTTGTTTATCTAAAACTATTTAAAATTTGTATTTTATAGTACAATTTGGTGAAGGGTATATAAGACTGTTTTTGTTTAGCTTAGCTTTCTAACTAAATTCATTTCAGTTTCTAAATTAGTAATTTAAACTTGAATTATTTAAACATATGTTAAATTTTAACATTATTCAGCTAGCTGAATTATAAAAACATTAACAATATAACAATAAATTTAGCTTGTTTCTAAAATATTTTAAAATTTCTAAACGGTTAGTAAAATGAATTTAGTTAAACCTAACAGCATATACAGTATTATTATTATTATTGACTTCATTTATGCTTTTTTGATATAAAAAATCTAAAAAATGTATAGGTATGTAAATGAAATATGCCTGCACCAAAAATTTTACTTGTAATTTCATTGAAAACCTGCCCCTATACTTAAATTTTCCTAGACTTTTGTCTGTGCCGGTTCTTTTTTTTCATTTTTTTTCGGGGGAATATTTTAAATAAACTTGTTAAAAGCCAACAAAAAAGTGAAAAAACACCCATATAAAAGCAGACACATGTAAAATAGCAAAAACAAATAAAATACAATTTGAAATGTAAGTCATGTAATAATCAAAATTGAATTTTTGTTTAAGATACAAGACATACGAGTCTATCTATACATACTTGCAACTACTTTACAAAGAGATGTAGCCAAAAAAAAAATAACATTTGGTAGCTGAATACAAACAACATAAAATCCATACACTGTAATAAATACAACCATTCTTCATTCATTCATTCATTTAAATGCAAATCACGTAAATTACTTATCGTAGATGGTAATTTTTCTTTTCTTTAACACACAGGCTGGCTGGCAGGCAGGCAGCACATAAACCGAATCAAAAAACAAACAAACATACTTACACTTACTGTTGGATACAAAGACGCAGGGACCGACTGACTGAATGGCGGGGCAAATTTATAAGCTTCCAGTAAAAGTCATCAACAACAAAAAAGTAAACTCAATAAGTAGTTAACGTAACAATTTTATGGAGAAAAAAAATATAAAGAAAAATATCCATATTTTGACTTTTCCTACATAAAATTTACAAATACTTTAACAGTCATGTAAACATAGATACATTTGTATGTATGAATATTTACATGCAGGTAATGTAACCCAGCAGTTTTACAAGTAGTCAATAAATCCTTTTTATACCCTTCACCCAAACCCAAAAATGGAAAGTTTTAGTTTTTTGGCTATAATATTCATATCAGAGTCGGAGTTATCGGAACCCTTTACAGAATAATTAAAAGCATATTGGGCCATCCAAAATCGGTTACTATATTTTGATATCGAATATAAGATTTGAGAATTTTTGCCCTAAAGTTTAATTTTACATAAAAAATAGGTGTTTTTTTAATGGACCTGGTCCCTTCGGTAACAAAAATTTTTAATTTTTTTTTTCATTTCAAATATTTTATGAAAACTAAGCTTTCAGAAATTATAAATTCCTTATACATCCTCTTAGAAATTTTTTGTGATAACTTAAAAAGAAAAACAGTTCTTTTTTCACAAAAAATAAGCGAAAAATCGGCTTTTAAACATTTTTAAATTCAAATGCATATAGCTTTGGACTTTTCTTTTCTTATTTGACACATACGTATATTGTTGGTCCAATGAAGAAAAACTAGAGAAAATCGGAAAATATTTGGATACGCTGTTATCAAAAAACTAGAGTAGGTTGGGTAAAAATATTGAACATTTAATTTTCAAATGTGAATATCTGCTAAGCTGTAAGAGGTAATTGATAGCTACGACTAGGTCTTTTGTAGCTCTCAATGAAAAGATTTTATATGTGTAATTTTTTTGAAATCGGAACTCAAACGAAGAAGTAGGATCGTTTTAAAAATGTAACATACCCGAGGTGTCCTAGTTTGAGGACCCTTGATCGGGCCCCTGGTGGGCCCATGAGGTCTACATTCAGAACTTAAACTCGACAGCACTTCTTCTTTGCATGTGAAATTTCATTCAAACCAATCTAACCATTTAGAAGTTACAGATTTATTTCCTTCTTTTTTTTTAAATTTGTTTACTGTAAAATTTAAACATTGACTTACCCCCTATAATTTTTAAGTTATTAACAATTATGATATTCTGAGAACGCTAAAACATCAGTCGGTCCATAAAATTTTAATTTTTGCAATAAAAAATTAGAAAATGTCGCTTATGATAATTTGGCGCTAAGGGCTCGATAAGTTTGTCATTCCGTTTGTAATTTGTAGATTTTTCATTTCCGACCCTATAAAGTATATATATTCTGGATCCTTATGGAAGCCATGTCCGTCTGTCTGTTGAAATCAATTTTCTGAAGATCCCAGATATCTTCGGTATCCAAATCTTCAATAATTCTGTCAGACATGCTTTCGAGAAGTTTGCAATTTAAAATCATCAAAATCGGCCCACAAATGGCTGAGATATGAGGAAAAAACCAGGACAACCTCGATTTTTTACCTATTTTTGATCTATGTATATCTGGATTACTAAGTCATTAATATGGACAATATGGATATCTAATGATAGAAATTTCAAAGACCTTTGCAATGACGTATATAAAATCATAGTAAGTTGGACCTCGAAAAAAATATTTTTTAACCCGATTTTTTCTCTAAATATTAAAAAAAAATATAAAAAACAAAAAAAAAAAAATTTTAAATTTAAAATGAAAAAATTATTTAAATATAAAAAATTGAAAAATTTTTTTTTACAAAAAAATTTAAATTTAAAAAAAAAAAAAATTTAAAAATACAATTTTTATTTTTACAAAAAATTAAAAAACTGCAAAAAAAAAAAATTTGTTTACCTAAAAATATTTACAATTTTTATTTTGGAGTAAATTTGGTGAAATTTTAAAAATACAATTGAAATTTTTTTTTTATAAAAAAATTAAAAAAAATATTTTAAAATTTAAAAAAAAAAAAATTTTAAATTTTAAAAATATAATTGAAAATTTTTTGTTAGACAGTAATTTTGATATCTTTAAAACATTTGACACTTATAAATTTTTTCTAATGCAAAGATAAGAGAATTGGTTACTTTATACGTCCCTGGTAAACTAGAGAGTAGTCACTTTTAAAGTTTCTTGGGTATTGTACTTTAGAAAATAATAGTAATTTTACCCACCAGAAGTAATCTATTCGATAGTCAAGTGTCACTTAGTGTCCCTTTGTAAACTGAAGAGTGGTGTGTTAATTTTTGATAAACATTACCAAAAAGATCCGGGTTATATTGAGTTTGTCATCAGATTAGTAATTAATTTCCCGACCTTTTTTGATTCCCGGGAATCGGTAAAATTTTTCTCTACATTCTCGGGTACCCGACTATTCCCGAAATATATAATAATATTGTAAACTATGAATATTATAGCAAAATTTCGTATAAAAACTTACTGTTATAATCATTATATATAGAGCTTCGTATTAATTAATTAAATTTGAGCTTAATTCACTAAAATCTTAATCCTTAATTAAAAAATGTCAGCCTTTCATATCATAAATCCATTCCCAATATCTAATTCTTTGGCTTCCTTCAAAAGCTTCATTTAAATTGAATTAATTTTGAAGTTAATTAATAACAGAACTTATTTAAACTTTGAATGATTAAATTTTTGTTGATTTAAATCTACTACAAATTGAGTTAAAATGTTTTTTCTTCATTCATTCATTCTTCACTTATCATTTTCAAAATGAATTGAAAAAAAATTGTTTGAGCCTTTTACCCCCTGTCTATACTTGACAAATATTTATTATAACAATTAATGACGTTTGTTGTCAAGACAAAGTTGTCTAAGCAAAAGCACTAACAATTTTGTCATAACGAAGCAATAATACTAATAAATGGCGACTATACGTAATAATTTTTTATCTTGACAACCATTTTGAAGTTTATCATGATAAAAATTTGTCAGGTATAGACAGGGGGTTAGTAAAAGGAATGAATTCAATACATTTAAATGAATATTTAAGAGATAAAATTTATATTGATCTCAAAAATTTCCAAATTATTTGATTCAAAGGTGAATTTTTATAACACAACATCTGCAAAACACACTCATTATAAAGATGTCATTGTTACCAAGGCCAAAATCAGTTCTATACTTGAAAATACCAAATGGTGTGCCGCCATCAAAAGTAGGGGCTTTTGTTCTACTAGTGTTTTCTGGAATAATTCGCACCGGTCAATCTTGGCATTGAAGATTATTCACCTTTATTTCTAGATCATGCAGTTTTCCATATGCTTTTTTAAATGTTCATTCGAAAAACCCCAAATGAATAATAATAATAATAATAAGCGCTCTATTATTGCCGAGATATAAACGAAAAACTGAAAAAAAAAACTTTTCACTTCTTTTTTAAAAAAAAAATGGAATTTTAACTTGTTTTCTTTGTAGTTTCATCAGTTTTTAATTCCCGGGAATCCCGACTAAAAATCCCGGGAATCGGGATTGAAAAATAGGTAAAATTCCCGGGAAATCTGTCCCGGGATAAAAACCCTAGGTTAGTAACATATTGAAGTATTGGTCGTATAACCATAATAGATTTGCTAGGCCCTTATATAATTCTAAGGCGATCTAGCTATGTCCGTCCGTCTATTGTTGTCACGATAGGACCTCGAGAAAAGGACGTACGGGTATATAGTCTTTGCTGATCAGAAATGTTTTGTATTGAAAATGAGCAAAATCGGTCAGGTACAACCAGTGTTATGGACCAAAATATGAGACAAATTCCAAAATAGTTGATATTTTTCGAAAATATTTTGGTATTTCCTTTAACTGTTAGTTAAAATCCCTAATTCAGAACAGTCACCCAGAAATACCGGGTACTTTACTGCTGATTGTATATTTACATGTATGTAAAGTACATATGTGTTTGGCTAAGTAAAAAATGCTTTAATCTAATAATGTTTTTACCAAATATTTTTTAGATCTTTAATGCTTGAGTCTGGGTAACAAAAACCACCTTAGATACTGCCTAATGCTCCCACAGCTGTGAAATATTTTAGATTTTTCTTGAGGTCATGTTGGAGTAACAAATTTCAATACATAAGTATTTAAAAAAAAGCTTTTATAAATTGATTTTCATATACACATGAAGTAAACGTTTGGAAAAATTATAGACTTTTAATGCAAGAAAAACTTCATTTATTAAAAAAAAAATATTTTAAAAATTTAAACCTCATTGCCCTAATGACAAGCATAAGGAAATATGTTTACAGCCTACTTAATAAACCAAACCAAGACGACTCATAAATCAGCATGATAATCCCATTGATTTGAGAGTGGGCATGGGCGTGTTGCTCTCTGGATATATCATCACTTCAGAAGGCGAATTTCTAGCATGCCTGAATGGTCACCGTTTCGAAGAGTTTTCGTAATCCAAATAGGAAAATTGGTAAGAAATCGATGGCTTTCTTTGGCTAAACTGTCAGCCCCAAAATCCCACTCTAGGCAACTATAGATCAATACAATATTCTTCTGAAGTTATAGAAGATATTCTCTTCTATGTCATATTGCTCATAAACAAAAATAAACTGTGTAACTGCATTAGGTATGAATTTATGTAGTATATCCAGACAATCGATGTCCATACCAATCTGCAGTTTCCTTACCTCCAAATTAATGTTTATAGTGTTGTTCATTGAGAACTTGTAGTTCTCTTCCATTACCAAGAGCCTTTATAGCAGAGGTTCGCAAAAATAAATCCTCTCACCAATACACTTACTCTCACCAACACATTCAATTCTTTATTTTATTCAGTGCACCTACAAACACACAAATACAAAAACTGAAAAAATAAAGAAAATGTCATACACCAGTGCTCATGCGTATTCCTAGTTGTCTCGTTGAGTGGACAACGACTACTAAAATGTAAGAGCATAAGAATACGTGTGATTTGATTCTGCACAATTGTGCTATGGGCTGCGCATTACTGCTTTATAGCAGCCTCAATATATATAAATATTGAGACGGCCTCATGGATATTAGCTTAGCTGCTTCAAAGAGCAGAAAAAATAAATAATCCACGACTTCTCACATATAACTGCAGTGCCCGTTCCATTTTCATTCTTTAAATACTTCAATAGCTTCAGTATTACGATTCAAAGATTCCTTGTTATCTCTTGGCGGAATGATTGTGATGATCTCCATGTTCCAATGGAATCAGTTTTTGTGTTTTCTAATTTTAGCGTAACCACTTTTTTTACCACAAATTGGTTTGACGTGTTTTGGAAGATCAAACAGCATCAAATAAAATCTAACTAAATGTTTGGTTTTGAATGATCCTAAGCAAAAAACTTTTTGAAACAAATAAATGAATTCAAATGTATTTTATTTAGTGGTTAAGTCTTTTTCGTCAAATATTTGCCATGTGTGACCCCAACTTAAGTAATGTTTGCTTATCAAAGATGATTGCCACCGGATCTTCTAATATTTATTTAATCATTCTATACTCTAAACAAGTAAGAGAGCTATATTCGGCTGTGCCGAATCTTACATACCCTTCAACAAATTATATTTCAAAATACAAATTTTAAATATTTTTAGGTAAACAAAATTTTTTTTTCCCAAAGTTGTTTTTTTTTAATTTTTTGGAAAAATTTTTTTTGGGAATTGTAATTTCAATTTTTTTTTTTTAATTTCAAAATTTTTTTTTTTAAATTTAAATTTTTTTTTTTAAAATTTAAAAAAAAAATTTTGGTGAAAAAAAAAAATTCGGGTTAAAAAATTTTTCCGATTTTGACCCATTGTAGGTCCAGCTTACTATGGTCTATATACGTCGTTGCAAAGGCTTCGTAATCCATATATAGTTCAAAAATCGAGGTTGTTCTGGTTTTTTCCTCATATCTCAGCTATTTGTGGACCGATTTTGCTGATTTTAAATAGCAAACTTTTCGAAAGCATGTCTGCCTGAATTATTGAAGATTTGGATCCAGAAGATAGCTGGGGTCTTCAGAAAATTGATTTCAACAGTCAGACGGACATGGCTTACTCGAATCCGCTATCTATAAGGCTCCAGAATATATATACTTTATAGGGTCGTTAAATTATATTGTGGAAATTACAAACGGAATGAGAAACTTATATACACCCTTCTCACGAAGTTGAAGGGTATAAAAGTGCATGTAAAATTACAGAATATATTCCAAAGCATCAGTGAACTACTAAAAACTTATACTAATACTCCTCTAGCTGAATTAAGCTAAACGGATTACATTTTTTTTTTTTGTAAATATTTCTGCATTAATTATGCCACTAATAGTTTTTTATAATCTTTTTTTTATTTATAAATCTATTTAAAATAGTTTTGTTCAGTAAAACATTATAAAGTATGCAATTTAATAAACAATTTGTTTACTTAAATTCTTAAGTATTTATTTTTTTTTTTGTTTGCTCTTGTTATTTTTTTTTACATTTAGTTCAGTTGTCTGTTCTTTGCTAAACTTTATGAAGGCGTTATTAAATTACTATAATTTGTTGTTGTTATTATTATTGTTCGTTATGTCTGCTAAAAAATATTCAACGCAGAGATGTTTTATTTTCTTGTTCGTTAAGTTTCAAAAATTGTTGTAGATAAATAATAAAAATGCGGGCATTATATTACTTGTTCTTTTCTGGCTGCTCTTAGAATAATGATTATAATAAACTAAATAAACAAAAAAGAAACACCAATTGGCAAACATTTCTTTTTTGTTTATTTTACTAAAAAAAAAAGAAAAACTAAAGTAAGTCAGCACAAAAAAATGTTTGTTATTAATAATAAACATAAAGACAAAGTGAATCGGCAGGCACGTGTCTAATATTAGAACAAGTTTGAATTTCTGATAGATTGAAAATGAAAAGAAGAAGAATGTTTAAAGAATGCAGAAAAATATTAAAGAAATTAGAACAAAGTGACACATATGGTTTTATTAAAAGGAAGTGTATTAAAATGAAAGAAAACTTTTGGTTTTATTAAGATTTTTAATTTATAATGTCGTATTCAGCTAGCTGAAAGAGAAGAATTTATTAATTTGTTCCAAATCTGTGCTAGTTCTGTTCTAGTTCTATTCTAGACTTTTATTCTAGAGTTCTATTCTAGAGTTCTATTGTAGAGTTCTATTCTAGAGTTCTACTATAGAGTTCTATTGTAGAGTTCTATTGTAGAGTTCTATTGTAGAGTTCTACTATAGAGTTCTATTCTAGAGTTCTGTTCTAGAGTTCTACTATAGAGTTTTATTCTAGAGTCCTATTCTAGAATTCTATTCTATAGTTCTATTCTAGAGTTCTATTCTAGAGTTCTATTCTAGAGTTCTATTCTAGAGTTCTATTCTAGAGTTCTATTCTAGAGTTCTATTCTAGAGTTCTATTCTAGAGTTCTATTCTAGAGTTCTATTCTAGAGTTCTATTCTAGAGTTCTATTCTAGAGTTCTATTCTAGAGTTCTATTCTAGAGTTCTATTCTAGAGTTCTATTCTAGAGTTCTATTCTAGAGTTCTATTCTAGAGTTCTATTCTACAGTTCTATTCTAGAGTTCTATTCTAGAGTTCTATTCTAGAGTTATATTCTAGAGTTCTATTCTAGAGTTCTATTCTAGAGTTCTATTCTAGAGTTCTATTCTAGAGTTCTATTCTAGAGTTCTATTCTAGAGTTCTATTCTAGAGTTCTATTCTAGAGTTCTATTCTAGAGTTCTATTCTAGAGTTCTATTCTAGAGTTCTATTCTAGAGTTCTATTCTAGAGTTCTATTCTAGAGTTCTATTCTACAGTTCTATTCTAGAGTTCTATTCTAGAGTTCTATTCTAGAGTTCTATTCTAGAGTTCTATTCTAGAGTTCTATTCTAGAGTTCTATTCTAGAGTTCTATTCTAGAGTTCTATTCTAGAGTTCTATTCTAGAGTTCTATTCTAGAGTTCTATTCTAGAGTTCTATTCTAGAGTTCTATTCTAGAGTTCTATTCTAGAGTTCTATTCTAGAGTTCTATTCTAGAGTTCTATTCTAGAGTTCTATTCTAGAGTTCTATTCTAGAGTTCTATTCTAGAGTTCTATTCTAGAGTTCTATTCTAGAGTTCTATTCTAGAGTTCTATTCTAGAGTTCTATTCTAGAGTTCTATTCTAGAGTTCTATTCTAGAGTTCTATTCTAGAGTTCTATTCTAGAGTTCTATTCTAGAGTTCTATTCTAGAGTTCTATTCTAGAGTTCTATTCTAGAGTTCTATTCTAGAGTTCTATTCTAGAGTTCTATTCTAGAGTTCTATTCTAGAGTTCTATTCTAGTTCTATTCTAGTTCTGTTCTAGTTCTGTTCTAGTTCTGTTCTAGTTCTGTTCTAGTTCTGTTCTAGTTCTGTTCTAGTTCTGTTCTAGCTCAGCTATCATAAATCAAATAAAACTATGGC
Organism: Calliphora vicina; assembly: GCF_958450345.1. Taxonomy (NCBI): domain Eukaryota; kingdom Metazoa; phylum Arthropoda; class Insecta; order Diptera; family Calliphoridae; genus Calliphora; species Calliphora vicina. Next base: position 29,153,610 of record NC_088784.1, read on the forward strand.
ATATTCAATTGAATCTATGAATAATTGAGAAATTAATGGTTTTACAAAATTTTATCTAATAATTTACTTACTCAACCCACTGCAAATATTATAAATAATTTGAAAGAAAAAAACTGAATATAATTTTCGCTTTTTTGTATAATTTGCAATTTTATGTCACATTAATTTGAAATTATACCAAAATAAAAAACCGAATATATACAGGATTATGTCTACTACTTGCTGTTAAGAAAAACGCATATAAATATTTTTTGAACAGCATATGACAAAAACAACAATAATAACATTTATAAATATGATATATGAATAAAAACTCCCAACTATGCATGTTAGGATGTGAAAAAAGCTCATAAATATGAATATGATCATATTACTACGCTACAGTACTCTGTAATCACCACACATTCGTACGAATACCAAACATACGATGGCGTCAGCATAAAACTGAAATTCATATATGAATAGCTCAGATAAATAAATAAATTCGTTTAATGCCATTTTTAATACAGACTATAATTTGGAATCCTATTAAGGGTGGTTAGTAGTCGTCTTACTTAATGGCAAAGCTTGGAGACAGTCCTTACGGTTATTGGAATATTGGTGGGAGTTTTTGTTAAACAATAAAACTAATAAAAATTTATTTGACCATTTTTAAACACCCAAATATTGAAAACAACAAATATTTTCTTAACAACTGTGTGTTTAATTTTTAAATATATTTTTCTTTTTAACATGTTAATTTCTTATTTAATACAATTTCAATATTCCTGACAGCATTTACTTGTTAACTATTTAACATGTTTTTTTTTGTTTTTTAGAAGACATTTTTATTTCAAACGATTTCTTTTTATTTAAGCACCCATGTTTATTTGCATTATTGATTTACGATTTAAAATATAATTTTTTTCCAACATCTTGTACTAGTATCCACAATATACGTGCTTACATACGTATTTATTTATTTACTATACAAATAAAAATTGTTTATGTTGCAAATAAATAAACGTAAACTATATTCTCTTTTTTTATTAACAAGAAATTTATATTAAGACGTCATTTTCAGCTAAAGCAACAAGATAGTGCTGTAAAGGAATAAAATGTGTTAAATAAAAGAGACCTTTAACAATCTAGAACTGAACTAGAACTGAAGTAGAACTGAACTAGAACTGAACTAGAACTGAACTAGAACTGAACTAGAACTGAACTAGAACTGAACTAGAACTGAACTAGAACTGAACTAGAACTGAACTAGAACTGAACTAGAACTGAACTAGAACTGAACTGAACTAGAATTCAACTCTGCAGGATCTTAAAATTCCACTTAATGAATCAATTCCTTTAAATTCTTTTCCTATGAAACAAACATTTAAACAAATCTTAACTATAATTTTAATTTCTGAAATTTTCTGTCAGTTTTAACTGTCAGTCTAAAGTAGCGTTGTTTTTTTTATTTTTGTTATTTTAAACCAAAATCTAAACAACATTATTTCAATTTAAAAACTGCATTGAGTAATAAAAACGAATTTTATTTCAATTATAAAAAATCAGCACAAAATTTCACGAGTATAATGATTTTTAACATAAATAAATATATTGATTATTTGCCATAATTATAATTTATTATTTTAAAGAGAAGTATTTTTAGCAAATGACAGCAGGCTTTCAGGTTTAAAATGACTTCATTATACCAGTATGAAATAATACTCGTATTATTTTTATGCATTCGAATTAAGTAAACAGTTTTCGTAGTAAAATTTTTATTTATTTCGTGAATAAAATTGCTGAATTAGTGATTAATAATAATAAATAAATTGAAATTGTATAAGAATTATAGTTTCAAATTAAAAAAATTCCAAGAATTTTAAATGTTTATTTAAAAAAATAAACGCTGATCCTATGCATGGATATATCAGGGGGAGGAGAAGCAATTAAAAATATTCGTAAATTGATGGTTTAATTTGCAATTTTTAGTGAGTGGTTTTTTATAAATTCATTCTCTTTAGATTTCTTTGTAAATGTTTGCTCTATTAATTATACTAATGCATTTATTTTATTTTTTTTATAGAAAAAATTTTAATTTTGCCCTTAAACACTTCCCCATTTAAAACCAATTTATTGTTTTCTTTTGTTGTATCACTTTGCGTTTTATATTATCGCTGCAAAAATCTCATTTTACATTCATTACAGCTAGAAAATATTGTCTTTTAATTAGCCTGATAATAATAAAGAAACATTTTCCTTGGGATTCTTTCCACTTTCCAATGTTTGCCTTTTTATCTTTCTTTTCTATTCTTTTTTTTACATTTTTCTTTTACAAACCATAATTGGTCATTAAGAAACGCAACAACAACAGCAATTTTAAAGAAAACAAAAAACGTTAAATTGCAATAAATTTTGGAAAAAAAATTATTAAAAATAAGTGCCCAGTAAAGATGAAGGTAATTGTGTGATAAAAATTCAAATTCATACACACTTAATGTTTAAAAGTGAAAAATGGAAACTGAAAGTAAATTTGAAAAAAAAAAACGTAAAAATTAAGTAGTATTAAATAATTTATTGTTGAAAACAAAAGAATTAAGAAATGTGAAGCTGATCAACAAAAATTATCTCACAAAAAAAATTTCACTTTTTAGGAAAATTAATTAAATTTTAAATTGCAGCTTTTCAGCTGTGAACAATTTTTAAAAACACAAGTCAGAGAAAAACTAATTTTGAGAAATCAAACATTTAAAGATTTTCCAGCAGGTTTTACTATCAAAATAGTAAAGCATTAGAACTAGAACAGAACTAGAACAGAACAGAACAGAACTAGAACAGAACTAGAACTGAACTAGAACAGAACTAGAACAGAACTAGAACAGAACTAGAACAGAACTAGAACAGAACTAGAACAGAACTAGAACAGAACTAGAACAGAACTAGAACAGAACTAGAACAGAACTAGAACAGAACTAGAACAGAACTAGAACAGAACTAGAACAGAACTAGAACAGAACTAGAACAGAACTAGAACAGAACTAGAACAGAACTAGAACAGAACTAGAACAGAACTTGAACAGAACTAGAACAGAACTAGAACAGAACTAGAACAGAACTAGAACAGAACTAGAACAGAACTAGAACAGATCTAGAACAGAACTAGAACAGAACTAGAACAGAACTAGAACAGAACTGGAATAGAACTCTAGAATAGAACTCTAGAATAGAACTCTAGAACAGAACTGGAATAGAACTCTAGAATAGAACTCTAGAATAGAACTCTAGAATAGAACTCTAGAATAGAACTCTAGAATAGAACTCTAGAATAGAACTCTAGAATAGAACTCTAGAATAGAACTCTAGAATAGAACTCTAGAATAGAACTCTAGAATAGAACTCTAGAATAGAACTCTAGAATAGAACTCTAGAATATAACTCTAGAATAGAACTCTGGAATATAACTCTAGAATAGAACTCTGGAATAGAACTCTAGAATAGAACTCTGGAATATAACTCTAGAATAGAACTCTGGAATAGAACTCTAGAATAGAACTCTAGAATAGAACTCTAGAATAGAACTCTAGAATAAAACTCTAGAATAGAACTCTAGAATAGAACTCTAGAATAGAACTCTAGAATAGAACTCTAGAATAGAACTCTAGAATAGAAATCTTGAATAGAACTCTAGAATAGAACTCTGGAATAAAACTCTAGAATAGAACTCTATAATAGAACTCTAGAATAGAACTCTAGAATAGAACTCTAGAATAGAACTCTAGAATAGAACTCTAGAAGAGAACTCTAGAATAGAGCTCTGGGATAGAACTCTAGAATAGAAATCTTGAATAGAACTCTAGAATAGAACTCTAGAATAGAAATCTTGAATAGAACTCTAGAATAGAACTCTCGAATAGAACTCTAGAATAGAACTCTGGAATAGAACTCTAGAATAAACCTCTAGAACAGAACTAGAAAATTATTTGCGCATTTCTATTATAATCAACATTTAATTCAAGTAGTAATATTAGAATAAAGAGAGTACCTAATTGAATAAAATATTTGCTTTGTTAGTATGTATTAGTAGCTATTTGCTGACAAGATTAAACTTGTTAAATTTTTAATTTATTTGTCTTTTTTTTGTACTGGGATTATTGTATGAAAACAATAAATTTTAAGATTTATCGAAAACAAAATTTATATTTTTTTATGGCTGTCAGTTTGTTTTTTAACTGAAGAATAAAGGAAAACAGCTATAGCACGTAATAAACATTTATTTATTTATGTTTGTTAAGAAAAATACATTGTATATTAAAAAAATTGATTTGCAAACATTAGGCAGCATACAGTGAGCAAAAAAAGTCAGCTCACATTTGACTATTTTTTTCGTTAGTTTTTAAATTTTGAAATGGTGCACTTTAGTGCTGCTCCACTGTAGGCTTTCATCAGTTTCCTGCCTTTTTTAAAGTATTAAGGCATAATTTGTTACCTTATAGTCAAAGCATTTGTTCCTCTCTATTGAAACATTCAGGTAATCAACCATTCATCCTTGCTTTTCCCAGTATGCCTATCAGTATATCTCTCTGTCTGTCCATTCGTTAGTCTATCCATCTGTCATCTATTTATTGTATTTTAGTGTGTGTCTCTGGTTTTCCTGCCAAGATGGATCCAAAATTTATTTCATCGTATGTAGGTGGTAGGTAGAAGTGCTTTATTGCCATTATTGTTTTTCAAAAAAGAAAATTTATATTATTTTTCCATATAAAAGAGTCTTTTTACAGGCTTTTTTTATTAATGTTTTTGTTTGGCCAAAGACTACAACATGGCCATATATATTGTTTAAATAGACAGACAGACGGACAGACAGACTTTTGTCATTAAATTTGTGAAGGGGTAAGGGGTAAGTGGAGGAGATTGCTGGCAACGGGGGAGTTTAAAGATTTGTTTGTCTCATGTTGAAAACAAATATTTATTATTGTACTTATTTGGTTTCATGTTTTTGTTGGTTGGTTGTTTGGTTGGCTGGTTTTCTGCTTTTATAGCAAATTATGATGGATTACATTATTATTGACATATTGTTGTTAAGTTTTATTAATAATTTATTGTATATTTTACCAAATTTAATAAATTGTTTAAGTTTCTCTTAATAACTATTAAAGCAATGAAAAATTAATCAAGATTTTTATTTGTTTGTTTTTTTTTCTATTGCAGGTGTGTATATACAATTTAATGTATTTGCTTTGAAATTTTGGTTAAGTGATGAGAATAAAAAAAGGTAAGAAAAATACAAGATTTCTTTGGTTTATATATATACCAGCATCTCTTTTTGTGTATTGGAGGATATATAAGTTTGTCATTCTGTATGTTATCTGAGACTGCTATTTGTTTCGATCGATGCAGAACGGTCTCTCTGGAATACGATTCACTTCAAGACAGAGTATCTGAAATAGGATTGAATCTTTCTTGGCCTCAAATGTGAGCAGTTATTTTGGCTCTGACTCCATATGTTGCCAGAAAGATGGGAAAAGCTCATATCTAATAATAAATTTTAATAAATACCGAATTTTTAAGTCATACAACCAATAACTTTTTTTTGTTGAAAATCATGACTTAGAAAATTTGCGATTTTTCAGTTAAATTATAAAAGAAGAACATTAATTACTCAATTTTATGTATATCAAACAAAAATCTAAATTTTTGTAAAAATGAGCGAATTCAATTAATTGTGAATAAAATCGAAAAGCATTAATTCATATTTACGATCGATATCTTATTTTGTTGCTATTATATGTGACTTTGCGATAAAGTAATAAATCTGAAAAATTTTTGCCGCTTTCGATTTTTTATGATTTTTTTTAAAACAAAAAAATTAGCTATTTTCATGCAAAAAATAAATGTTTTGCTTTAATTTGTTATTATAACTCCAAAACTACTGAACCGATTGAAACGCAATGTATACGTGAAAATTTATACATAGTATGGGGAAAATGTTTTCAAAATTCAATCAATCGAAAGAAGAACACTAACTACTCAATTTTGTGTATATCAAACGAAAATTAAAAATTTTGTGAAAATGAGCGAATTCACTTAATTGTGAATACATTCGAAAATAATCTATCGATTTTTATGAGGTATATCTGATTTTATTGCTATTATATGTGGCTTTGTGATAAAATAATAAATCTGAACAATTTCGGTTGTTTTCGATTTTTAATTTTTTTTACAAAACAAAAAAAATTTGATATTTTCACGTGAAAAATATATTTTTTGCTTCAATTTGTTATTATAACTTCGAAAGTACTGAGCCGATTGAAACGCAATATATAAGTGAAAATTTGTACATAGCATGAGGAAAATGTTTTCAGAATTTAGTCAATCGAAAGAAAAACATTAACTACTCAGTTTTGTGTATATCAAACAAAAATCAAACATTTTGTGAAAATGAGCGAATTCACTTAATTGTGAATAAATTCTAAAAAACTTAATATATATTTATGATCGATATCTCATTTTATTCTTATTACATGCAGCTTTGCGATCAAATAATAAATCTGAAAAATTTTTGCCGCTTTCGATTTTTCATGATTTTTTTAAAACAAAAAAATTACTGTTTTCATGTAAAAAATATATTTTTTGCTTCAATCTGTTATTATAACTCCGAAACTACTGAGCCGATTGAAAAGTAATATATATGGTAAAATTGGAACATAGCATGGGAAAAATGATTTCAAAATTCAATCGTTTAAAAGAAGAACATTAACTACTCAATTTTATGTATATCAAACAAAACACTAAAATTTTGTGAAAATGAGCGAATTCACTTAATTGTGAATAAATTCGAAAATAATCAATAGATTTTTATCTTCGATATCTTATTTTGTTCCTATTATATGTTGCCTTGCAATAAAGTAATAAATCTGAAAAATTGTTGCTGCTTTCTATTTTTCATGATTTTTTTAAAACAAAAAAATTTGCTATTTTCAAGGGAAAAATATATTTTTTGCTTCAATTTGTTATTATAACTCCGATACTATTGAGGCGATTGAAAAGAAATATATAGGTGATAATTTTTACATAGCATGGCAAAAAGGCTTAAAAATTCAATCTATCGAAAGAAGAACATTCACTACTAAATTTTATGTATATCAAACAAAAAAATAAAATTTTGTGAAAATGAGCGAATTCACTTAATTGTTAATAAATTCGAAAAGAGTCCATCGATTTTTATTATTAATATTTCATTTTGTTCCTATCACATGTAGCTTTGCGGTAAAATGATAAATCTGAACAATTTTTGACGTTTTCGATTTATCATGATTTTTTTAAAACGAACAAATTTGCTATTTGCACGTAAAAAATATATTTTTTGCTTCAATTTGTTATTATAACTCCAAAACTACTGACCCAATTGAAAATCAATATATATGTGAAAATTTTTAAATATCATGGGGAAAATGTTTTCAGAATTCAATGAATCAAAAGAAGAACATTAACTACTCAATTTTATGTATATCAAACAAAAAAGTATAATTTTGTGACTTAATTGTCACTTAATTGTAAATAAATTCTAAAAGAATCTACGGTTTTTTATTAGCGATATCTCATTTGCTTCCTATTACATGTAGTTTTGCGATAAAACAATAAATTTAAAAATTTCAACAGTTTTCGATTTTTCATGATTTTTTTAAAACAAAAAAATTTGCTATTTTCATGATACATGAAAATTTGTACATGGATGAGGAAAATGTTTTCAATATTCAATCAATCGAAAGAAAAACATCCACTACTCAATTTTGTGTATATCAAACGAAAATTAAAAATTTTGTGAAAATGAGCGAATTCACTTAATTGTGAATAAATTCGAAAATAATTATTCGATATTTATGATCGATATTGCATTCTGTTCCTATTACACGTAGCTTTGCGATAAAACAATAACCCCCATTAACACGAAGTCTGGTTATGCCTTAACTAATAGTTATATTGTCAGTTAAAATTATTTTTGTATGAAAACTGTCAGTATAACTATTAGTTAAAACATAACCAGACTTCGTGTTACTGGGGGTAAATCTGAAAAATTTTTGACGTTTTAATTTTTTCATGATTTTTTTAAAACAAAAAAATTAGCTATTTTCGCAAAAAATAAATTTTTTGCTTTAATTTGTTATTATAACTCCAAAACTACTGACCCGATTGAAAATCAATATATATGTGAACATTTTTAAATATCATGGGGAAAATGTTTTCAGAATTCAATGAATCAAAAGCAGAACATTAACGACTCAATTTTATGTATATCAAACAAAAATCAAAAATTATGTGAAAATGAGCGAATTCACTTAATTGTGAATAAAATCGAAAGGAATTAATTGATATCTATGACCGATATATTGTTTGCTTCCTATTACATGTGGCTTTGCGATAAAGTAATAAATCTGAACAATTTCTGCCGCTTTCTATTATTCATGATTTTTTTAAAACAAAAAAATTATCCATTTTTACCTAAAAAATATATTTTTTGCTTGAATTGATTATTATAACTCCGAAACTACTGACCCAATTAAATCACAATATATAAACGGATTAAAGGTTGAATTTGAACTTTTCTAAGTTTACTTCAATAATATCGGACTAGCACTTTTTGAGTTATCATAAATTATGTGGAGAAACATCTAAAAAAATCACAATTTTAGAAAAAAAAATGTTTAAAAAAAACTTCTCCATAGAATTTAAAATTTGTACCATATTTGTACTACTAAAACCACAATACTTCAAAATTGTGTAGTGGTTTAAAAAGCCTCTAAAAATTTTTCGATTTTGTTTCCCTGTGTCTCTATCTGTCACTGTATGTTTGTCTGCATAAAATAATTAGTCTAACTCAAATTTGTTTAAAGGCAGTTGTTTTGACCAACATTCTTAGTTGAGGAGCCACCTCCAGCAATATTTTAGTCTAATTGCCATAACCCAAAAGTAGCTCGAAAGTGTATGGCCACAAACTATAGAGCACAAGCTCGCACAACATGGAAATTAGATTAGAAAAACAACCACGAGCCAAATTGAAAACATCATCTAAATGAAAACGTTTGAAGAGGTAACAAGAGTTGAATTACAGATTTACACCATAAAGAAAAAGGTGAGTTTTTAAAGCTAAAAAAAGTTTTATTTTTTAAAAAAGAAGCTGCTGTGTCAGCAAAAAACCCTTAACTACTACTAAACACTTCATTTAGCTAGACAAAAAAAGAAGTTATTTAATTCTTGATCTTGATAAATGAAATGAATGGAAAGGAAAACATAAAGACGATTAATATTTAGTTTTTGTTTTGGTTGATTACCTTTGTTCATTCTCAATATTTTGTAATGTTGAAAAACTACTTGTTGTTTCCCCCCTTTTCAAATTGTGTATTGAGCTTGTTATGTGTTTGGCTTGTATCTATAATTAATTGCTTTTCACACTATAATTAAAAATTAATTTAGTTTTAACAACAACTACAACTATAAAAAAACATAATCATTTATTCCCACCACTAATGACTGTTTGACTGTTTAACTCTCGATTCACATACGGCGGCTTTGGCTCCCTGAATGACAGCTATAAAGAGGCAGCTCTTTTTCCCAATCCATTTTTATTTCACTGAAATGTGTAGCATAACAAGTGTGTTAAATTTACTAAACGATTTGCCGCCGTGAATTGCAGTAAATTAGATTAATTTCAGTTCTGTTAAGCCCATGAAGGTCTAGACCAGTGGACGGCATAAAGAGAACATGGATTATTATAACATGTTATGCCGTTTCTTTCTCTATTGTAATCTAACCAAGCAGTTTGTATGAACTTCGTTGAAATTGGTGTTTTTTAAAAGTAAGGAGCCGATCAGGTTCTCTCCCTAGGGGCTATAAGTGCCGACCACTGGTCTAAATCTACCCAAAATCAATAATAAATATACCAGCTACAATATTCCATGCAGTTTCTAAATTAAACTGCTTTAAATAATAAAACTCTGGCAAATTGTTTTCAGTTAAGTCCAGGAAGGTCTTGATCAGTGGTAGGCATAAGGAGAACATGGATTATTACAACATGTTATGCTCTTTCTATCTCTGTCGTAATCTGTTGTTATAAGCTTCGTTGAAATTCGTGTTGCTGAAAGGTAAATAGCCGATCAAGTTCCCTCCCTGGTACCTATGAGTGCTCTATACTCAAAATAGAGTGAAATCTGCTTAAGATTCCTGCAAGTTTCTAAATTAAACTGCTTTAAATAAAGAAAAACTCCTGCAAATTTCTTTCTGTTCTAGTCTTGTTATTAAAACAGCCTAGAAGTCTAGTAAACATGGCGTCCTATTCTTCTTATAGAGCAACAAAAGAATAAAAACCCCAGCAAAAATAATGCATTTATGGCTGTTTAAACATTTTTTTACTAAAAGATTACTAAACGTGTTTCTTTGTATTTAACCAGAAAACTCCAGAAACTTAACAAAAAAAATCACTGTTAATGACTTTGAGAGATCGTTACATTTGCTGGTTATCTTAAAACAGAGAAAACAAAAAAAAAACACAAAAACTAGCAATGATTTAAAAGCAAAAAAAACCTCTGTGCAACATTTTGTACTTCAATAGCTGGCGAGCCATAAATCAAGCAAAGGTCAAACAACAACTTGAGATTTTGCAAAAGGATTTTGCAGAAAAAGGGTCGGTCAAAAACAAACAAAAAAAACCTTAAAAAAGAAAATCTAGCAATATCTATAGCAAATACAAAGTATGTACTTGTATCTTGTGGTCTAGAAAACAAACAAATAAACAACAACATTTTGTTGGCAAAATTACAATAAAATAGAGAAAACTATAGAAACCTCAAAAAAAAACTTGATAGCGATTTTTCTTTTTCAAATAAAAGAAATTAAAGAAAACCGTCAACTCTGTCTGCTTAACTGCCAAGGGTGAATTGTTGCAATCCAGCAAAAGGATACTTAAATTTATATTGCTGTTTCTTTGTTTTTCTTTTCATTTTTTTTTGGAAATCCGTTAAATTTTTGTGCTGCCAACTATCTTTGGATAATCAACAATATCAATAAAAATAACAGGCACAAAAAAACAGAAAACTGTAATAGAATGTTCAAAAATTAAAACAATCTTTTTTAGGGGGTTTTTTATGTGTCAAGATTAACAACAAAATGAATGAAGAAAAAAGTATCAAGATTCAAAGTAAAAGGTTTTGGATTGTGGTCAAAAGTCTAACAACTTAAAATCAAATTTTTTAATTAGACTTTCCGTTAAGTTAATTCTAATTATAGTCTTATTAAACAATTAATAAGCCATTAGTAAACAAATTTTTAAAAAATTGAAAAGTATAGCTTTCCAAAGTCCTTTCCTTAGGATCTATAAGCTACCCAGATATTCGTCCTTAGAACTTGGCTTTCAGAGTAGCAAGTTGCAGTTGCGGATACATTAATACAGGGCAACAAAATCAAACAAATTTTAAAGGCCTTTTAAACCACTACACAATTTTAATGTATTGTGGTTCCAGTAGTACAAATATGGTTCAAATTTAAAATTCTATGGAAAAGTATTTTTTTTTCTAAAATTTTGATTTTTTTTAGATGTTTCTCCACATAATTTATGATAACTCAAAAAACTTAGAAAAGTTAAAATTTACATAACCTTTAATCCCTATTGTGATTTAATTGGGTCAGTAGTTTCGGAGTTATAATAACCAATTCAAGCAAAAAATATATTTTTTAGGTGAAAATGGATAAATTTTTTTGTTTTAAAAAATCATGAAAAATCGAAAACGGCAGAAATTGTTCAGATTTATTACTTTACAAAGCCACATGTAATAGGAACAAAATAACATATCGGCCATAAAAATCGATTGATTGGTTTTGAATTTATTCACAATTAAGTGAATTCGCTCATTTTCACAAAATTTTAGTTTTTTGTTTTATATACATAAAATTTAGTAGTTAATGTTCTTCTTGCGATTAATTGAATTTTGAAAACATTTCCCTCATGCTATGTAAAAATTTGCATGTATATATTGCGTTTCAATCGGATCAGTAGTTTCTGAGTTATAATAACAAATTGAAGCAAAAATTTGATTTTTTGTATCTATCATAAAAATTGATGAACTATTTTCGAATTTATTCACAATTAAGTGAATTCGCTCAATTTCACAAAATTTTTGATTTTCGTTTTATATACATAAAATTCAGTAGTTAATTTTCTTCTTTCGATTGATTGAATTTTGAAAACATTTTCCCCATGCTATGTAAAACTTTTCAAATATATATTTTGTTTCAATCAGCGCAATAGTTTCGGAGTTATAATAACAAATTGAAGCAAAAAATATATTTTTTATGTGAAAATTAATGATTTTTTTGTTTTAAAAAAATTAAGAAAAATCGAAACCGTCAGAAATTGTTCAGGATTATTAGTTTATCGCAAAGCCACATGTAATAGCAACATAATGAGATATTGGTCATAAAAATCTATTGATACCTTTCGAATTTATTCACAATTAAGTGAATTCGCTCATTTTCACAAAATTTTAGTTTTTTGTTTTATATACATAAAATAGAGTAGTTAATGTGCTTCTTTCTATTGATTAAATTTTGAAAAGATTTTCCCCATGGCATGTACAAATTTTCACATATATATTGCGTTTCAATCGGTTCGGTAGTTTCTGAGTTATAGTAACAAATTAAAGCAAAAATTTGATTTTTTGCGTGAAAGAAGAAAATTTTTTTGTTTTAAAAAAATCATGAAAAATTGAAAGCAACTTTTTATTACTTTATCGCAAGGCCACATATAATAGCAACAAAACGATATTTCGACCATAAAAATTGATGGATTCTTTTCGAATTTATTCACTCATTTTCACAAAATCTTAGTTTTTTGTTTGATATACATAAAATTGAGTAGTTAATGTTCTTCTTTTGATTGGTAGAGTTTTGAAAACATTTTCCCCATGGTATGTGCAAATTTTCACATATATATAACGTTTCAGTCGGCTCAGTAGTTTCGAAGTTATAATAACAAATTGAAGGAAAAATAAATTTTTTTACATGAAAATAGCAAACTTTTTTTTTTAAAAAAATCATGAAAAATCGAAAACGGCAGCAATTGTTTTATTTTATTGATTTATCACAAAGCCACATCTAATAGGAACACAATGACATACCGGTCATAAAAATCTATTAATACTTTTGGAATTTATTCCCAATTATGTGAATTCGCTCATTTTACTTAATAATCCTCTTTCGATTGATTGAATTTTGAAAACATTTTCCCCATGCTATGTAAAACTTTTCACAAATATATTGCGTTTCAATCAGCTCAATAGTTTTGGAGTTATAATAACAAATTGAAGCAAAAACTATATTTTTTACATGAAAATAGCAAATTTTTTTGTTTTAAAAAAATCATGAAAAATCGAAAGCGTCAGAAATTGTTCAGGATTATAACTTTATCGCAAAGCCACATGTAATAGGAACAAAATGAGATATCGATCATAAAAATCAATAGATCATTTTGGAATTCATTCACAATTAAGTGAATTCACTCATTTTCACAAAATGTTTGTTTTTAGTTTGATATACATAAAATAGAGTAGTTAATGTGCTTCTTTCGATTGATTGAATCTCGAAAACATTTTCCCCAGACTATCGGCGTTTCAATCGGCTCAGTAGTTTCGGAGTTATAATAACAAATTGAAACAAAAAATAATTTTTTACGCGAAAATATTAAGTTTTTTAGTTTTAAAAAAATCATGAAAAATAGAAAACAGCAGAAATTGTTCAGGTTTGTTACTTTATCACAAAGCCACATTTAATAGGAACAAAATGAGATATCGATCATAAAAATCGATTGTTTCCTTTCGAATTTATTCATAATTAAGTGATTTCGCTCATTTTCACAAAATTTAATGTATGTAGCTCTATGATTGTGTTTTGATACACGATCATTAATGTGTTTGATTTTTGCTCATTTCAAGGAGTTTCTCTCACGTTCGTAAAGTGTATATGTAAATAGCCGGCTCCTGGTGGCTGCGAGTGAATATCACTGGTCTAATGCTACCAAAATGCCTAATACTAATATCCAGAGTTTAGCTTGTTTGTAAAAAGGTGTTTTGTTAGTTAAATCAATTAATTTATGTCATTTGTTTTTTTTTTAATTAGTTCATTAAATATTCATATAAATTCTTTTACTATTTTGAAACATGTTGATTTTCATTCATAAAATTGTTGTCTTTAAACAAAAACAAAAAGGTTGTAGAAACTTATTTACATAAAACAAATTTTTTTGGTGGCAAATTTGGCGAAACCATTAATCAAAAAATAAGAAAAAAAAAGCTGACAACAATTCAAAACTAGAACTGTGTGTAAATATTTTCAAGTTCTGTCTGTTTATTAGTAGAGTCTATTAAATAACTAAATATTTACATTTTTAATGACCAAAATAATATTTTTGGACAACATCAACAAACAGTTTTTTGTGCAAAAAATCAAATTGTTGACAATATGGGTAGCTTAACAAAAGTAGCAAAATTAAGAATTTTTTTAATATAAAATAAAACTAACCTTGACATAAAATTATTAAAAAAAATTATCAAAAAAAGAGAAAAAAAACTTTGATAATTTTTTGTTTAAATTTGGTGTTTATTTGTTTTTTTTTTAATATTTATTCTTGCTTATTTTCCACATAAATTGACAAATAAAAATTTGGACAACATTTTCAAGCACTTAAAATGCCAAAAATCAAAATTATGGTAGTAAATCAAATTAAAGTCATAAATACTTGTTGTGTATTGGTGGAGATCTGCTGATGTGGTCATATGACGGATGCTCAAAACTAAAGATATAAAGATAAAGCGAGAGTTAAGACAGGGAGGGAGCTGACAAAAAAGCTGTCTTTTCATAAATAATAATATTTATGAAGTCTTTTAACAATTATTGGTTAATGCTTTAATGTTTTTTTGGTGGTTTGTTGTTTATCTTTTTTGGCCAAACTTATTAACAGATCAAATATTTTTATATGACTTTAAATGGGAGTTTTGGGGAAAATATTTACATTGCAAAAATGGTATTGTATGTGGTGACAACATCAATATCTTAATTGATTCTTTAATATATGTATTTCATATCGAAAGAATCGTTCAAATCAATTTTATGTATATCAAAGAAAAACTAAAATTTTGTGAAAATGAGCGAATTCACTTAATTGTAAATAAATTCGAAAAGTTATCCATCGATTTTTATGAGCGATATCTCATTTTGTTCCCATTACATGTGGCTTTTCGATAAAGTAATAAATTTGAACAATTTCTGCCGCTTTCTATTTTTCATGATTTTTAAAAAAAAAAAAATATATATAATTTCACATAAAAAATATATTTTTTGCTTCACTTAATTGTGAATAAATTTGAAAATAATTAATCGATTTTTACGATCAATATCTCATTTTGATGGTATTACATGTGGCTTTGCGATAAAGCTAGAAATCTGAACAATTTCTGCCGTTTTCTATTTTTCATGATTTTTTTAAAACAAAAAAAATTAGCTGTTTTCATGTAAAAAATTTATGTTTTGCTTCAATTTGTTATTATAACTCGGAAACTACTGAGCCGATTGAAATGCAATATATAGGAGAAAATTTGTACATAGCATGGGTAAAATGTTTTCTAAATTCAATCAATCGAAAGGAGCACATTTACTACTCAATTTTATGGATATCAAACAAAAATCCAAAATTTTGTGAAAATGAGTGAATTCACTTAATTGTGAATAAATTCGAAAATATTTTTATGATCGATATCTCATTTTGTTCCTATCATATGTGGCTATGAGATAAAGTAACAAATCTGAACCATTTCTGCCGTTTTCTATTTTTCATGATTTTTTTAAAACAAAAAAATTTGCTATTTTCACGTAAAAAAATTATTTTTTGCTTCAAATTTTTATTATAACTCGGAAACTTCTGAGCCTATTGAAACGCAATATATGTGTGGAAATTTGTTCATAGCATGGGGAAAATGTTTTCAAAATTCAAGCATTAAAAAAAGAACATTAACTGCTCAATTTTATGTATATCAAACAAAAAACTAAAATTTTGTGAAAATGTGTGAATTCACTTAATTGTGAATAAATTCGAAAATAATCCATCGATTTTTATGATCCATATGTCATTTTGTTCCTATTACATGTGGCTTTGCGATAAAGCAATAAATCTGAACAATTTCTGCCGTTTTCTATTTTTCATGATTTTTTTAAAACAAAAAAATTAGCTATTTTCACGTAAAAAATTTATTTTTTGCTTCAAATTTTTATTATAACTCGGAAACTTCTGAGCCTATTGAAACGCAATATATATGTGGAAATTTGTTCATAGCATGGGGAAAATGTTTTCAAAATTCAAGCATTAAAAAAAGAACATTAACTGCTCAATTTTATGTATATCAAACAAAAAACTAAAATTTTGTGAAAATGTGTGAATTCACTTAATTGTGAATAAATTCGAAATCAATCGATTAATTTTTATGACCAATACCTCATTTTGTTCCTATTATACGTGGCTTTGCGAGAAATCAATGAATCTATACAATTTCCACCGTTTTCTATTTTTCATGATTTTTTTAAAACAAAAAAAAAATATTTTCACATAAAAAATATATTTTTTGTTTCACTTAATTGTGAATAAATTGGGAAATAATTAGTCGATATCTCATTTTGATGATATTACATGTGGCTTTGCGATAAAGCCACAAATCTGAACAATTTCTGCCGTTTTCTATTTTTCATGATTTTTTTAAAATAAAAATATTTGCTATTTTCACGTAAAAAATATATTTTTTGCTACAATTTGTTATTATAACTCTGAAACTAGTGAGCCGATTGAAACGCAATATATGTATATGTAAAATTTGTACATAGCATGTGGAAAATGTTTTTAGAATTCAGTCAATCGAAAGATGAACATTAACTACTCAATTTTATAAATATCAAACGAAAATCAAAAATTTTGTGAAAATGAGCGAATTCATTTAATTGTGAATAAATTCGAAAATAATCCATCAGTTGTTACAGTCGGTATCTCATTTTATGTCTATTACATATGGCTTTGCGATAAAGCAATAAATCTGAACAATTTCTGCCGCTTTCAATTTTTCATGATTTTTTTAAAACAACAAATTTTCTTTTTTTACATAAAAAATATATTTTTTGCTTCAATTTTTTATTATAACTCAGGAACTACTGAGCCAATTGAAACGCAATATATAAACGGATTAAAGGCTGTGTAAATTTAAACTATTCTATGTTTATCTTAATAATATCGGACTAACCGTTTTTTAGTTATCATTAATTATGTAGAGCAACATCTAAAAAAATTCACAATTTTACTTAAAGTTTTTATTTTTTTTTAAAAAAACCTCTCCCTAAAATTTAAAATTTGGACCATATTCTACTACTGGAACCTTAATACATCAAATTGTGTTGTGATTTAAAAAGCCTCTACAATTTTTTCTATTTTGTTGCCCTGTGTTATCGATCTTGCTGGCTTTAGTGAAGTGAAACAATAACAATTCATTAAATATTATTTATTTTTATTTTAATGGTGACTCAAAACTAATCATAAATAACTGTTTTCATTTTGACACACTATATAAAAATGTTATTAAATTAATATTCCATAAAAGATGTCACCATAAATTCACAAATTTACCCCAAAAAAACAAAAAAAAAACGTACACAAATCAGCATAAAACTACCACAACAAATTCACAACTTATTCCCCCACAAAAAATTCACTCATATTGTTGTTAAATTCCGGAAATTAAGAAATGTTCATAATACATGCATGAGTTTAAAAAAAACAAACAGTGAATATTTTAATAAGGGACTGGCTATCTGACTGTCATCAGGACAGCTTCTGCAGAAGTCTCCTTGTATGAGTACAGAATTTGCAGGGTCCTGTCATCACAAAGATCATAATCCCGTTTTCCCCTGACCTTAGAAATCTTGCTATGAAACCCTCTCCTATAAAGATTAATGCGAAAAATACAAAATTGCGGACATTACTAACGTAAAGCCAAACTATTGATGGAGAGGGTATAAAAAAGAGTTTGTAAAAAGTTCCATAAAAATATTCAAATAAAGTCCCTTCTTGGGAATTTCCACTGTAATTCAGTTTTATAACACTCATACTAATGCATTATATGTCAAGTGAATCTTTAAACAAAACCCAAAAAAATTTACAAACAAAAGCAAAAATTATCAATTCAGTTTATCTTTTCGTTACCATTGACAATGTGGTGTAGAGTGAGTGAAGTTTCTTATACATACTATCTGTTTGTCTATCAGTAGGTACATTATTGGTTTGAATTTACTGTCTGCCCGTCTTTTTTCGTATATTTTTGAAATATTTACGATTCGTTTATTACCAAAAATTTTGTATGAAACCGCTTTTTGAAGATCACACGCAAAAATAAACTGTTTCATGTGGGGGCTTTAGTTTTCTTTATTTAAAGATTGAAAATATTGTTTCTTTTTTCTTTGTGGACGATTGGCAGTTTTAAAATGTGGGTAGAGATTTTATAAAACATTGAGAGGTTTGGTGACAGTTATACTGTTTTATAAAGCTACAGGAACTACATATTTTATAAGCTTTAAATACCTTAAATTTAAGATGACAAAGAATTCTAAAGACTGAGGAATTTATACTAAAGACTGAGGTATTTATAATAAAGACTGAGGTCTTTATACCAAAGACTGAGGTATTTATAATAAAGACTGAGGTCTTTATACCAAAGACTGAGGTCTTTATACCAAAGACTGAGGTCTTTATACCAAAGACTGAGGTCTTTATACTAAAGACTGAGGTCTGAGGTCTTTATACTAAAGACAGATTTCTTTATACTAAAGACTGAGGTCTTTATACTAAAGACTGAGGTCTTTATACTAAAGACTGAGGTCTTTATACTAAAGACTGAGGTCTTTATACTAAAGACTGAGGTCTTTATACTAAAGACTGAGTCTTTATACTAAAGACTGAGTCTTTATACTAAAGACTGAGTCTTTGTACTAAAGACTGAGTCTTTATACTAAAGACTGAGTCTTTATACTAAAGACTGAGTCTTTATACTAAAGACTGAGGTCTTTATACTAAAGACTGAGTCTTTATACTAAAGACTGAGGTCTTTATACTAAAGACTGAGTCTTTATACTAAAGACTGAGTCTTTATACTAAAGACTGAGTCTTTATACTAAAGACTGAGTCTTTATACTAAAGACTGAGGTCTTTATACTAAAGACTGAGGTCTTTATACTAAAGACTGAGATCTTTATACTAAAGACTGAGGTCTGAGGTCTTTATACTAAAGACTAAGGTCTTTATACTAAAGACAGATTTCTTTATACTAAAGGCTGAGGTCTTTATACTAAAGACTGAGGTCTTTATACTAAAGACTGAGGTCTTTATACTAAAGACTGAAGTCTTTATACTAAAGACTGAGTCTTTATACTAAAGACTGAGTCTTTATACTAAAGACTGAGTCTTTGTACTAAAGACTGAGTCTTTTTACTAAAGACTGAGTCTTTATACTAAAGACTGAGTCTTTATACTAAAGACTGAGTCTTTATACTAAAGACTGAGTCTTTATACTAAAGACTGAGTCTTTATACTAAAGACTGAGGTCTTTATACCAAAGACTGAGGTCTTTATACTAAAGACTGAGGTCTTTATACTAAAGACTGA
The DNA here is from genome assembly GCF_958450345.1 of Calliphora vicina. NCBI lineage: Eukaryota > Metazoa > Arthropoda > Insecta > Diptera > Calliphoridae > Calliphora > Calliphora vicina. Next base: position 29,173,324 of record NC_088784.1, read on the forward strand.
GATCTTTATACTAAAGACTGAGGTCTGAGGTCTTTATACTAAAGACTAAGGTCTTTATACTAAAGACAGATTTCTTTATACTAAAGGCTGAGGTCTTTATACTAAAGACTGAGGTCTTTATACTAAAGACTGAGGTCTTTATACTAAAGACTGAGGTCTTTATACTAAAGACTGAGTCTTTATACTAAAGACTGAGTCTTTGTACTAAAGACTGAGTCTTTATACTAAAGACTGAGTCTTTATTCTAAAGACTGAGTCTTTATACTAAAGACTGAGTCTTTATACTAAAGACTCAGTCTTTATACTAAAGACTGAGGTCTTTATACTAAAGACTGAGGTCTTTATACTAAAGACTGAGTATTTATACTAAAGACTGAGTTTTTATACTAAGCGACTGTGTCTTTATACTACGCGACGGTATCTTTATACTGAGCGACTGTGTCTACGCGATTGTGTCTTTATACTAAGCGATTGTGTCTTTATACTAAGCAACTGTGTCTTTATACTAAGCGGTTGTGTCTTTATACTAAGCGACTGTATCTTTATACTAAGCGACTGTGTCTTTATACTAAGCGATTGTGTCTTTATACTAAGCCAGTGTGTCTTTATACTAAGCGATTGTGTCTCTATACTAAGCGACAGTATCTTTATACTAAGCGACTGTATCTTTATACTAAGCGACTGTGTCTTTATACTAAGCGACTGTGTCTTTATACTACGCGATTGTGTCTTTATACTAAGCGATTGTGTCTTTATACTAAGCAACTGTGTCTTTATACTAAGCTGTTGTGTCTTTATACTAAGCGACTGTATCTTTATACTAAGCGACTGTGTCTTTATACTAAGCGATTGTGTCTTTATACTAAGCGAGTGTATCTTTATACTAAGCGACTGTGACTTTATACTAAGCGATTGTGTCTTTATACTAAGCGACAGTATCTTTATACTAAGCGACTGTGTCTTTATACTAAGCGATTGTGCCTTTATACTAAGCGACAGTATCTTTATACTAAGCGACTGTATCTTTATACTAAGCGACTGTGTCTTTATACTAAGCGACTGTGTCTTTATACTAAGCGACTTTATACTAAGCGACTGTATCTTTATACTAAGCGACAGTATCTTTATACTAAGCGACTGTGTCTTTATACTAAGCGATTGTGTCTTTATACTAAGCGACTGTGTCTTTATACTAAGCGACTGTATCTTTGTACTACGCGATTGTGTTTTTATACTAAAGGCATTATATTTATACTTAAGACCTTCAATTAGTCATGAATAAATTAAATACAATACTTATTAAATAGTAGTATTTTCAATTACATAACTAACTGCTTCCTCCATATATTTAATTAATGGGCAGCTAGATAGATACCGATTGAAAGTTATTGAGATTTCAAACATTTTATTAATCATGTTTAACAAAAAAAAAACCAAGTTCAATGGCCAATAGACATCAAAAATACTACTGCTGGTTTTTTCATCTTAATTTTGTGTTTTTGTTTATTTAACCCAAGAAAGAGTTATGAAAAAAAGAAAGATTTACAAATAAAAACAAAACCCACAAAAACACCAAAACAAACAAACCAAAACAATTAACACTACGATTTCTATTTAAAGGTCAAAACCTGTTCAATAAATAAATAAATATTTCCAAATCAAATTCCAAGCAATAAAAATATTGAATTTCTTTCAGGCGTTGTTATAAAACCACCAGAAGATGTTACAGCACGAATTTTACCACCAAAAATAAACAAAAATTATAACGTAATATTCATCGTATTTTCATAGATTTAACTACAGTTTTTGTCTGTTTGATAAAAAGTACTCAAATGCTCAATACTCTTTAAGTACTTTATAACTGTAATATGAGTCCATTTACAGTTTATTTTCTATATTTCTATTTTTTTCGTTAGCGAAGTAGTGGAAAAACTGTGTATTTTTTTTGTTTTTTATACTTCCAATATAACAAGTATTTTTGCAAAGTCACGAAGTATTTATTAGATACATCTAATGTTCATTTCAATACCTTCTTAACACAGACAATGAGAAATACAATTTTTTGTGAAGACAAAAAAAAATAAAACAACCGCAAAAACCTCAAAAGCATCTTAGTGAAATATTTGTTTAAGTAATTTGTTTAATAATGTAAGGAATATTTTTGGTGGATTTAATTTACTTCCGGCTTTAAAGTACTAGTACTGAATTTAGAAGTTAAATAATGAAGAGAATTTGGTTAGATTTTCAGTTTTATTCCACAGCTAACAACAGTGTCTTTATACTACACGATAATGTCTTTATACTAAGCGACTGTGTATTTATACTACAGACAGTTTCTTTGTACTAAAGACAGTGTCTATATACTAAGCGATAGTTTATTTATACTAAGCGACAGTGTCTTTATACTAAGCGACAGTATCTTTATACTAAGCGACAGTGTCTTTATACTAAAGACAGTGTCTTTATACTAAAGGCAGTGTCTTTATACTAAAGGCAGTGTCTTTATACTAAAGACAGTTTCTTTATACTAAGCGGCAGAGTTTTTATACTAAGCAACAGTGTCTTTATACTTAAGATAGTAGCTTTATACGAAACAGAGTAGCTTTATACTTAAGACAATAGCTTTATACTAAAGACAGTAGCTTTATGCTAAAGACAGTGGCTTTATACTAAAGACAGTTGCTTTATACTAAGCGACAGTGTGTTTATACTAAGCGGCAGAGTTTTTATACTAAGCGAAAGTGTATTTATACTAAGCGACAGTATATTTATGTCAAGCGACAGAAACCTAGATCTCTAAGAAAAATATTTATAAAATTTTCACTTTCCTAACATAATCATCATCCCAAAAATGATTAATTTACACAGAATTCATTATATTTATTTAATAAATATTAATATAAAACCGTATAAAAAGTTCTAAGGATTTTTTTTCTTAAATTCTAAAAATAACTTAACACGACAACAACAGCAAAAAGGAAAACAAAACAGAAAACAATCTATACGCTGTAAATATTGAAATATTCAAGTGAAATAAAAAAAAATAATGAAAGGAAAATAATAAAAAATATAAAAAATACAACACAGTCTTTTTCATTTCATTCTTGCAAATGAAGCCCCGTGGGTGAATTAAAATAGCGCAGAATATAAAACATAAAACAGTCGACATCATCATCATCATGATCATTTACATTATCATTATTAACTTCGTCATTTTAATCATCATTATTACAAGACAATGATTACGCACTGTGTTGGATTGTTCGGTAGTAAATAATAAAGCGTAGTCTGTGCATGATGATGGAGTTTATAGGGAGTTTTGTTTTTCAGGGCTTTTTACGCGCAGTTGAAATGTAGACATATACAGAAGAAGTATACTGATTTTAAAGAAAAACCACCCAGTCAAGAAATGAACTAGACACATAATCTTAAGCTAAAGACTACTATGAACGTCAAAAATTAGTAGGGGTATTCATAGGATATTATAAAAAGCCTCATCACACTTAAACTAATCCTGAAATGGACTTCTTGTTCCTTGAAATTAAAGATAAGCTTTCACCTTTAATATAAAGAAAATCTGATTTGCTGAGAAATTCTTTAATATAAAAAATATGGGTATTCAGGACATGTTTTTGGAACATGATTAAAAGTTATTTGTTGCCTATGACAGTGATTATCCCTACTTTATCTTTTGCACAAAAAAAAATTAAATTCTAAACTTGTAACTTCGAATGCAAGTGAGTGTAGAGACACCAATGTCTGCCAGTGTAGATGAGATTCCAAGCCTGGGTGTCAGTCAGTTGAAGTTGTTGCAATGATGCAGTCGTGAATTGTTGTTGTTGTTGCTGTTCCTGTCGTCATTGCTGCAGTTGTTATTGTTTTTATTATTGCGCTGTGTTGCCTTTTGCACTCGTGTTAATGACCCTTGTAAAGAAAAAAGGGATTATTTGTGTTTGTTTGTTTCATTCTTGCTGGTAGTTTTTTGTTGTTGTTGTAGCAATATGTTGTTATGATATTTGTTGTTTATTGTTGGTGTTGCTGCTGTTGTTTTCATGTACAACATCCTTCCTATGTTAGGCTACAAAATCAAAACACAAAAACACACCACAAACATGAAGAAACTTTAGGAAAAAAAGTTAAGTTTTTTTTTTTGATTATTCTTTATGAGTATGAGCATGAAAAACACAGAAGAGGCTGCTGCTGATGATGAAAAAAACGTGCTAGCAGCTTCATTAGATGCAAGTGATTTGATGGGGATGGTGAGTGATGAAGATGATGACTGACTGGAAAAGTTGGTGAGAAGGAAAATAGCAGCAGAAGAAAGAAAATATTATTTTCTAGCTGGGATACAGAGCGACAGTGTCTTCATACTAAGCGACAGTGTTTTTATACTAAAGAAAGTGTCTTTATACTAATCGACAGTGTCTTTATACTAAAGACAGACCTGTATAAAGACACTGTCTTTAGTATAAAGACACTGTCTTTAGTATAAAGACACTGTCTTTAGTATAAAGACACTGTCTTTAGTATAAAGACACTGTCTTTAGTATAAAGACACTGTCTTTAGTATAATGACACTGTCTTTAGTATAAAGACACTGTCTTTAGTATAAAGACTCAGTCTTTAGTATAAAGACGCAGTCTTTAGTATAAAGACGCAGTCTTTAGTATAAAGACGCAGTCTTTAGTATAAAGACACTGTCTTTAGTATAAAGACACTGTCGATTAGTATAAAGACACTGTCGATTAGTATAAAGACACTGTCGATTAGTATAAAGACACTGTCGATTAGTATAAAGACACTGTCGATTAGTATAAAGACACTGTCGATTAGTATAAAGACACTGTCGATTAGTATAAAGACACTGTCGATTAGTATAAAGACACTGTCGATTAGTATAAAGACACTGTCTTTAGTATAATGACACTGTCTTTAGTATAAAGACACTGTCTTTAGTATAAAGACACTGTCTTTAGTATAAAGACTCAGTCTTTAGTATAAAGACGCAGTCTTTAGTATAAAGACGCAGTCTTTAGTATAAAGACGCAGTCTTTAGTATAAAGACACTGTCTTTAGTATAAAGACACTGTCGATTAGTATAAAGACACTGTCGATTAGTATAAAGACACTGTCTTTAGTATAAAGACACTGTCTTTAGTATAAATACACTGTCTTTAGTATAAATACACTGTCTTTAGTATAAAGACACTGTCTTTAGTATAAAGTATAAAGACACTGTCGTTAGTATAAAGTATAAAGACACTGTCTTTATTATAAAGTATAAAGACACTGTCTTTAGTATAAAGTATAAAGACACTGTCGTTAGTATAAAGTATAAAGACACTGTCTTTAGTATAAAGACACTGTCTTTAGTATAAAGACACTGTCTTTAGTATAAAGACACTGTCTTTAGTATATAAAGACACTGTCTTTAGTATATAAAGACACTGTCTTTAGTATATAAAGACACTGTCTTTAGTATATAAAGACACTGTCTTTAGTATAAAGACACTGTCTTTAGTATAAAGACACTGTCTTTAGTATAAAGACACTGTCTTTAGTATAAAGACACTGTCTTTAGTATAAAGACACTGTCTTTAGTATAAAGACACTGTCTTTAGTATAAAGTATAAAGACACTGTCTTTAGTATAAAGACACTGTCTTTAGTATATAAAGACACTGTCTTTAGTATATAAAGACACTGTCTTTAGTATATAAAGACACTGTCTTTAGTATATAAAGACACTGTCTTTAGTATATAAAGACACTGTCTTTAGTATATAAAGACACTGTCTTTAGTATATAAAGACACTGTCTTTAGTATAAAGACACGGTCTTTAGTATAAAGACACTGTCTTTAGTATAAAGACACTGTCTTTAGTATAAAGACACTGTCTTTAGTATAAAGACACTGTCTTTAGTATAAAGACACTGTCTTTAGTATAAAGACACTGTCTTTAGTATTGAGCCAGATTTATAAATATTAAATTTCCTCCATACAATTTCGCTGCACACTAATAACTACAATAAACATTGCAATCTATGGAAATACCACTGTTCTAATACTGTTTTCAAATGTCTATGTCATTCTTTATACCTGGCATCTTAATATGTTGCAGCTTTATTTAACCCAACATCCTTTCATTTCTATAAAAAATACAACAAACTCACTTTTGAAAACATAAAGATTGCAATACGAAGAACTAAAAATGCTATTGTCAGCTGTGCCGAATTTTAAATACCCTTCAACTTAGAAAATAAGAGTTAATTTTTGTTTGTTGCGATGAAAAATGGATCTATTACGATAATCCGATAAGCCCGGCCAAACAACCGAATCAGCACCAAAGCCAAATATCCATGGCGCTAAGGTAATTGTCTAAATTTGGTGGCAGCAAAAGGTTCCTATCTATTATGAGATGCTGAAATATGACCAGATGATAGGGAAACTGTTCCGAATGCAATTGAATCGTTCGAAGTGAGGGGTCTGATACATTAATCCAAGATTTGGCATGCGGAAAGTTAATGTCAACTAACATATGGACTGACAGACATCGTTATATCAGGTTATTTATTTAAAAGAAACCAGAATTTAGAAACTTTATAGGCTCCCCAAATGAATATTGTAGAAATAACAAATGGAATGATAAACTTATAAACTTCCTTACCATCCATGGTAAAGGGCATAAAAAGAAACAAAAAATTCATCATCAAAGTTAAAGAAATTACAACTTTCTGTCTGCTCTCAAAACAAACAAAAAAAACTTGTCACTTAACTTTTGTGTATAAGCGTTTTGTTCTCCCAACTCCTTGACGCCCTACCTCCCTATCAAAAAATGCCTGCCATTTCTTTAAGGTGTTTATTGTTTATTTCCCTTTCAATTTGGGTGTTGATGAACAACAAAAAAAAAAGAAGAGATTTTGCGCATTAACATGTTTTATTTTGGATTTCTTTCAACTTTCAATTCAACATAAAAAGGATGATAGAGTAAATTGTTTTTTGTTTGTTTTAGAGATTTGCTTTATAATACTGCTAAGAAATTCTTTCACTTCAAACTAAACCACTACTACGCAGATTTCCTAGAAATGGGAATAATAAAGTGTATAAGAGATACGTTCACACTATAGCAATGTTTAAAGAAATGAGCTTATTTTCAATTCGGAAATGATTATAGTGGAAAGTTGTTATTCAGGTTTAATATGGATCGATCGAGCACGATATTAACGTATTTTGAAATGTGTTTATCCTAACTTTCAAACTTCCTGCATTTAGCTTGTAAATTCTTGGAAAGTATCTATATTTTTTAACAATTTCTAATATTTTTGAAACTATTAAGTTCTTTATCCATTCGCTCTTAAAAAAATCATGTAAGATCAATTGAGACCATCAGCGCAAAAGTGGTGTAACCCACAATTTTATTTGGTTGCTATTCTGGTGTTACATACAGCCTTTACATTACCAATATCAATACAAAGGCTACCTTTTGTTATTCAAAAGCAGATGGAGCTGAAAAAATCTTTTTTGATCAGAGAATAATATAACAAAGTAATGTAGCAAATGTGGTGTAAATAGTTTGGGGTTACATCACTTTTGCACTAATAGCCTCAATTATTCCTTTGTTGTAACAGGTCTGTTATTGTCGAAAGTTCTTCTCAGAGGAAAAAACTTCAGGTTGTTAGATGCATCGCTACATTGAAAATCTTTAGCTGAGTGCAACTTGGGCCGTTCCTCAGTAAGGATCTAATTTTTGGCTAACGATAAAATTTGTTGAAATTTATTTGTATTTACTCCTAGTTCATCAGTTATTTGAATAATGTGAACGTACCTTAAGAGGTTAGTGTTTTCTTGACTTTTTGTTTTTGTCACATTCGAGTGGTGTTAGACTTTATGTCTGGAAAACTTCAAATGTGATTGTTGAAACTTTATTTTAAGGGTACATTTTTTCAACTTTAAACAGAGGTATACATATTTTAGCTTTTAAGGTAAATTAAAGTTTTATGCAAAATCAAGATTTCAATCTGAACTGGGTTCCCTACAAATCTTTGGTGAGCAGCTTCAGGAATATGATAAGGAATAGCAAAGTAGAGGACTCCTATGAAGCTAGCCGTTTGCATAAAATCTTGTAAGAACAAGCTACAGTGAGCCCTTGACAATTTAAAGACTTTTAAATTACATAATTTAAATCTTCTATATAATTTCTGATTCGAATATATTAGACCTGTCATAAGCGGTCTTATGTTCCGGAATAATAAACAAGTTGTAAGGTGGTCTTTATCCCTAAGATAGGTAAAACCTCTTCTACGAAATTGGAGGACTATAACCAATAAGTCTAGCCTCCTTCATTTTGGAAATCTAATGTTCACTTAAGTAAACTAATTGGATCGGTAAGACAACTTTGTGACAAGAGAACCTAGAGGTTCTTATGGATACCCAGTTTCGTGACAGTCTACAGCTGGGGGAGGGTTATGATAAACAGTTTTATGACAGATCTGACTGCTACTGTCACCCTTTGTAAGGACAAGGTTCAGTGTTCCTTTGACAGTTTTAAGCTTTTTAAATCACAACTTTATAATCTGAAACATAAAGGCTGAGTTGAATATATAAGACCCCTTATCTTATGTTCCAGAATCATGGACAAGTTGCAACATGGTATTTATCCCTAAGGAAGGGTACATATCTTATACGAAATCGAAGGACTATAGACCGATAAGTCTAGGCTCCTTTCTTTTGAAAACCTTGAAAAGTGTAATTGATGGTCACTTAGGAACATTGATTGGACCTGATATACTAATAGCTTCTTTTTATATTGAGAGAACCCTTGAGTATGGGTAGTAAATTGTAATAGCTTTCCTGGATATTGAGGGACTTGTTTACACCGCGTCGATCACATCGGCTCTAAATGGATTTTGTTATGATCAATCCTGTTTTGTTTTCATAGTGAGATTCCTGAGTTTAATTATCTTTATATTTACAATGGAGGCTACCTCTAAGATGGAAATACTACAAAGTAGTTAAACACATGCTCACTTATTTGTATAAAGTACACAGTTGTCTACTGATCTTATGGCCGAAGGAGTTGCTCTCAACTTTGCCATTAGACACAATCCATGCGCCCGTTTTTCATAGTCTATGACAAATCCTGGGCAAGATTACTGCAATTCGAAACCTTTCTTTGACAGAGATTTTTTCATATTGTAATCGCGACTGGATAGATTGTGGCGGGTCACTCCCCTCATAAAAACCTCTTCGATGTTTTTACTGATGACACAAAGACGAAGGAGGGTATGGGAAAATGTTTTTATATTTTAAAGCCAGGAATGGTTGCATTTTTCAGACTTCCAGATCAAGATAGTGTTCTGCAGGCCAATCCTGCTTTCATAGTGAGATTTCTGACTCCAAAGATCATTATCTCTACAATGGAGACAATCTCTAGGATGGGAATACTACAAAGTGGTTAAATACATGCATGGCGCACTCGTTTGTAGATGAACTAATTTTCTGCTGATCTTATGGCCAAAGTAGTTGCTCTCAATTCTGCCAATAGATAATTTTACGGGCGCATGGAATCTGGAAAACTGTGGACATGGTACTGTTCTTCATAGTCGGGGGGAAATCCTGGACAATATTTATTACTGCACTCCCAAACCTTTATTCGACAGAGATTTTTTTCATTTTTTCATCGCAACAGGATATGTGGTGGCTTACTCTCCTCACAAAAGTTTATTTGCAATTAGACTCAATGTTTTTTTTTTCTATTACTCCTTTTGGGAGCATATGGCTTCCAAAAAACATTTTCATCTTACGATGATGCAGTTGTTTTCGCATCTTCATCTTGATGCAGTTGTTTTCGCATCTTCCCATGTAAGATTGCACTGTCCTAGATCTTGGAGAATAGTGCGTCTCCATGTATTCTTTGGTCCACCATGGCTTCTTGAACCTTGAGGGTTTCACTCTAGCGCCATCCTTGTTATACTGTCAGGTTTCTTTCTGATAGTATGGCCGATCCACCTCCATTTCGTACGTTTTATTTGTGTTAGTATGGGTTCCTCGTTGGTGAGGTTCCAGAGATACGTATTGCTGATGTTGTTAGGCCAGAATATTCTGCATATGATTCTGAGGTACTTGTTAATGAATACCCGTAGTTTTTGCGTGTTGGTGTTCGATACTAACCAAGTTTCACTTCCGTACAACAGAGTAGACTTTACACATGCGTTGAATATTCTAAGCTTGGTACGTCTGGATATTTTTGAGTTTCTCCATACTAAGCCTGTTATTTACTTCTGATTCAGCGCCTAGGTAGCAGAAGCTTTCTACGTATTCAACTGGTTGGCCTTGTAGCATGATGTTATCGGTGCTAACGTTGTTGATTCTCATAGCTTTGGTTTTCTTGATATTTATCTCAAGTCCAACATTGCATGCTAATCTTTCCAAATCATCTATCTTTGCTTGCATGTTGGAGATCTTATGCGAGAGTAGATAAATAAATATCATCCACATAATCCAAATCCACGACTTGGCGTGGGAGGCTACATGTTATTCCTCTTCTCTCAATGTTACGGTCGCATTAAATCTGGAGAACTATGATCTGGGGGAAATCCTGGACAACATTTATTGCTGCACTCTCAAACGTTTCTTGAAAGAGATGTTTTAGTATCATCGCGAATGGATAAAATATGGTGAATGACTCTCCTCACAAAAGTCTCATTGTGGTTTTCAGTGTTGACACAAAGACGAAGACGGGTATTGTAGGAGGCTTCCAGATCAATATAGTGTTCTTCAGCATGAAATTTCGTTCATTAATATGGTCCTATTGGTTAATCTTTATCGTACACATGGGGTTAATATTCTAATCAATACAAGGCTGTTCTGATATCAATTAGGAGTGGCTATACGACATACAAATTGTTCTTGGAATGACGTGAACCTCTAAACGAGATGACGAGGTATTCCATACTTGGACTCTACTAGATATGTGGTCATCAAAGTATCTAAAGCTGCCTTACCGCGGTTACTATGGCAAAGGGAAGTATTTGGCTCCAAATTTCGATTTGTTGCGGTAACACTTTCATAATGTAGGAATCTCTCGAGTCTTTACGACTTACGCAAGCGAAATGGTCCCAGTGTCTGCTTGTAGGATGACCTGAATGTAATTGTCGTCGATCGATTGCTCGGACGGACATCTGTTATTTCAAGGAGGTGATTTTTAGGTTTACCACTTTCATGGTGAAAGAAATGTTTCACAGAGATTGCTTGTTGGACGACAAGCTCGATATGGTCTGAATATATTTTAATTGTCGTCGATAAATTGCACTGATGGACTGATCCACGATTTTACGACTTTTGTAGGTGGAGATGGTTGGGGATCTCTTCTACCACTGTCCTGAGCTAGCAGATCTGAGATTCAGGACATTAATTTGCATATCTTTTCACGACCTAATGACTATTTTGGAGATGGACATCAGAAGGATAAATAGGCTATATTCACAGAGATTGCTTGTAGGACGACAAGCTCGATATGGTCGGAATATATCGTAATTGTCATCGATAGACTATGCTAACGAACTGATATACGATTTTATGATTTTTGTAGAAGTTATCATAATGAGGAAGACGTGGATATGGTTGAGCATCTCCTCTACCACTTCCCGACTCTAGTGGATCTGAGATTCGGGACATTAAGTTGAATCTTTTTGCACGACCTGATGAATATTTCGGAGATGGACGTCAGAAGGATAAATACCTTCGTAAGTGAAACTGAATGGTTTTGTTAAGTACTCATTTCTTTCCAGTTATCTTGTGTTTTTTATAATCTTTTATAAGTTTCAATCTTTGAACGTTTATAAGCTTCGAGCATTTGTCTTTATATAGTTTTTATGAGACCATTTTTAGGACTTTTATAAGCTTCAATCATTGTAAGGTTCAATTGTATATCGTTTAAGCTTTTCTGATCACCAAAACGAGAGAGTACATGACCAGGAAATGTCAATTGATTGAATTATTTCACTGGCTTTATGTCATGAGACACCTTCTTCTTGAAATCACATATCTTCCACATCAATATCATCCAATTTAGGTAGAACTAGTAGCAGTCAGTGATTGACCAGCATAATTATCGAAGAAGTATAGTTCAATGATGGCTCCAGAAAAAACATTCGCACCAAACAGTTATACATTGTGGATGCATTTGTTTTTCGACAATCAAATGAATCCTAAATGCGGCAATTTTGATGATCAACAAAGCCATTAACCAGGCGAATTCATACCAGAGCGAATTCGTTATTTTTTTTATAAATGGAGTTTGACATTCTCAACAATGATAGAGTTGTTTCGAATGTCAAACTCCTTATATAAAAACTTAATGAATTCGCTCGTATTTGTCTGAATTCGCCACTGCCGCCACCTGGTATAAATTCGCCTTTTCCATTAAGGGGAAATTGTGCTTCTTCGCCTATGATGACTGGAAATAGCGGCCACCAAACTTTCATTATTTTTTAAATATTGTTCTACAATGAAAACGCATTTTTTTTCTCTTGTGTAAAACTGTTTAAATTTACACTGAAAATAAAATAAATTTTCCTCTATGTATTTAATTTGACCTTCATTAAACTAGCAATTTCGGCGACATTTCTCTTAGTTAATTTACTTTTAAGTAAAACTTACTTACAAAATCCCTTTGCATAAACTTTTCAACATCTTTCCCTTTTCACTTAAATAATTGCCTTGAACAAAAAAAACGAAAGTAAAACTTTGTCATTATAATATAATTTTAAAAGAAATTTTCTCTTAATTCCCTTAAAAGAAAAAAAAAAACCTTAAACTCCCAAGTAAATTGAAAACTTGTAATAATTTACATAAACTGTGTTTTTTTTTTGTTGTGCAGTTAAATTATTTCTTATACCAAGACAAGACAAACCAACAATAGCTGCAATAAGGTTACAATATATAAGCCCAGCAACCTACTGTTGTGGTTTAAAATTTTATGCTGTCATTGTCTTAAAAGGTGTTGACGTACGAAAAACCTACATTCGTTGAAAATCTTTCAATGAAGTTGTATGACAATGTTGACAAAAACTTTACAAATAAACCCGTTTGTTATTGTATTTAATTCATTGGTTTTTAATTAATTTTTTTTTATGGAGAAAAATTAAAGAAATTAAATAATTTACATTTGATTATTATGAACAGAAAAATGACAGCTTTAAAGCGTGAAATTACTAAAGTAGCCATGAGTATTGTTACAAATACTTTTTAAATATGGCCCTAATCAAGACTTTCTTTTCAATATTATTTGTAAATGTCCTTATTTTGGGGTTTCCTTAAAGAGTTCTTGAACAATCAATGCGAATGCCTTTAAAACCATAAGCCTGTAACAAAACCACTTCCAAAGAACCAAAAAAGTATTCAAATTTGATTTTTTTTAATTCTTTTAATATTTGTCACATTCTTTTAAAATGACAGTTGTATCTTTTTATAATAAAATCATTATTTTTTAATTTGTTCTTTTAACCTAAATGTTTCTAATAATTTTTTTTCTTTATTTTCAGGTTGGTTGGCTTCATTATTTGCTTTATTAATTAAAATTTTAATTAAAAAACAACCTAACTTACGAGTTCATGTAGAATGGTGTGTATTTTATTGTATAATATTAAGAATATATTATTAAAGTAAACAAACAAATAATTTCATCATTAATTACAGGCTAGTAAAAATGTTAGAAGAGAAAAAAAACATGTAAAGCTAAAGAAAGCAAAGAAAACTTCTAAACAAAAATAATAAAAGAAGAAATATATAGACAACTTGATAATTTGAACTTGAAACACCCTACAGGGTGTTCTCATTAAATATATTTAATCAGGATAGTTCCTGTTTTCATTTTCTTCATATTGTTACGTTTTGACCTTTTAAAAATGGTGGTTTATTTTTTTTAAATAAAAAGGAATATTTTTGATTGCAAATAAAAGCAGTTTAGTAGTTTCAAATTGTAACAACTCTTTATTTATTCAAATGTACACAACAGTTTAAATAGTTAGTCACTATGTGTTTTTATACAAATACACGTTTATTTGCTTGCTGTTAACTTCAACAGCGCCTATGATAAACTAACCGTTGCCACTAATTATGCTCAGCACCATTTTCCTTCCAGTAGATTCAGGAATGTTCTATTTCTACTACGATCAATTTAAAGCTTTTATTCAATGTTGTATATTTCAAAGATATGTTAACTGCTGTAAACAACATTGTCCACAACAAGCTCCAGAAATAGAAATGTTGAGAAACAAAATGCAACTTGAAACCAGCCGTTAGAAACCGTTATATTTGAATTCAAATACGATTTCTTAACAATATGCTCATTTGGTCTCTTTGAATATGTCTATATAAATGAGAACCAATGAAAGTACCAGGCACCAATATTAATCGGCTTTTTCATAAACACAATACGAATGCCAACACAACTCTCAACAAAGAGTTCAAATAGTTCTTGGCGATTTAGAAATAAAAGAATCCAATACATTCCCATTTAAATTTTAAAACCAATTGTCATTTTCAGTTAAAAACCTCTCTTTTTGGTTGAATCTAGTCTGCATTAATCTTTAATTGTATATTTTTCTACTTATTTCAGGAACTATTAAGATTTTAACTGTATTGAAAATGCAAGGCTCGTTTTGTTAAATAGAGCAGAATACTTATTTAAAGGGTCTGAACTTTGACAACTGTGTCTAAGATTGTCGTGAGTATCTGTCATGGTGGCTTAACCTCATGGTGCTCTTAACACCGGATAGAATCAATACGTTTATCAGCGCCACTGTATGACTTGCAAGGAACATACAGTTGGCAAATTCTTGTACACAAATGCGGGAGTTTTAAACCACAGCCACTACGTGTTCACCAAAGAGACCACGCCAAAAGCCAGTCTGGACAAGTCCTGTGGCCTTGACTCCCGTAGTACTTCATAAAACTCAAGTCAGCTGCGAATTTAAAAGGATTAAATTCTTACCAGTAATGAGGTTTGTACACCTCTGATCCCCGCTGCCGTGGAATGATCAACCGATTCTAATAAAATAAGTCCACACCCAGAACATTAACAGCTGGTACCACGGGGAGGTTTGACATAGGCACATGGAAGTTATATAGAGAACCATAACACTTCCATACCAGCCTTCCGAACTTTGACAAATGTATCTAAGACTTTACGTGGGTGTCTGCCGCAAGGGCAAAGATCAACGCACAAACCTCTTGGTCGAGAGCTCGTCCTGCGGCCAATGGATCCCCAAGTTTATCAAGTTTAGCCTTTATTTGTCCGAACTTTGATAGTTGATAGCGGCTATACTCTTGAAGATACATCTGTCGAATTGGCTCTCATGTTCTGACAGTGAAATCTCTTTCCACCGACACATTTCTTCTCGTTTGCTAAATCCGGAGAATAGGGTGGAAAATGGAGCATTTCGTAGCCTAATTCATGGATTTTTGCCATAGAAACTGCACATGTATATACCCTTTTATGCACCCGATTGTGAGAAAATGCGGCAGTTATCATTTAAAATTTAAACCACTGAGCCAAGTGATATGCCTATGGCTTCCACCATTTCTAGCACTTTCAATCTTCAATCATATCCTGGCGGATTTTTTCAATTGTTTCGGGTGTAGAGACCTCAACTGAGATTCCAGAACGTTCGGCATCTTCCGTGTTTGTACGGCCACAAGGAAATTCTGTAAACCACTTTTTTACCATTTAAATTGATGGTGCAGAGTTTCCATAATATTTATCAAGCTTAGCCTTATTTGAGTTATGTTTTTTTCCGCAAAAACATAATGCTTAATAAGCAGATTTCACAATTCACATTTTTCTAATTTCTCCTCAAGTCACGAGGTAGTCTGCTATCAATGTCGGAAAATTGAAAAATCCGCGACTTATTGACCCACCTTCGTAAAATAATCTTAAGCCATGACGCCCATTTCTGGATGAATGATGATACCAATCCACATTAGATCCAAGAGCGTCCAATGCATCCCGAAAAAGTAGCTTCTTGGTGTGGATTTTGGGCTGGTGGCGTCATCGGTCCATATGTCTTTGAGAACGACGTTGTCCGGGCCATCACCGTCAACGGCGAGCACTGTAGGTCGATGATTACCAAATTCTTTTGGCCTGAATTGGATGATATGGATACCAACGACATGTGGTTTCAACAAGACGACATCACGTGCCACATTCGATATTTTGCATAAGCGATTTGAGGGCATGGTCATCTCACGTGGAGGTGATGTAACTGGCCACCGAGATCGTGTGACTTGACCCCCTCAGACTTTTTCTTGAGGCGTTTTCTTAAGTCGTGAACAAGCCTCAAACCACAGCGGCCATCAAAGCCAACATAACACATGCCATCGGTTAAATTTAGCCTGATTTATGCACCAGAAAATTAAACATTTCCGATGCGCGCTACCCAGCGAAGCCGCGGGAAATATTTGCACGATATTATATTCCACACATAACGTCATCGATAGGCCTTTTACACGAATTAAAAATGTCATTGGTATCTATTGGGTGTATGACCTAAAAATGCGGATTTTATTCAAATGTTTAGCTTTTATTTTAAAATATTTGTACAATATAAATTTATTCAAAGTGTTGTCCGTTGTTAGCTATGACTTTTTCCCATCTTTGTGGCAACATATGGATTATGAGCCAAAAGAACTGCTCATATTTTGATCAAGCCAGTATCGGACACTCTGTGCCAAAGTAAAACGTATCCCAGAGAGAGCATTTTACATCGTTCCAAATAAATAGTGTCGGACATAATGAGGGTGAGGCCAAACTTCCCATCCACTTTATTCTAAATACTTTTTAACAGGTATTGTAACATGTGACCGAGAGTTGTCATGATGGAATATTACGTTTTCATGTCTCGTCGCATATTCTTGGGGGGTTTTTCGGCAAATGCTCCCTTCAAACAAATCAGTTGCGTTCGATAAAGATTCCCTGTGATGGTCAGATTTAAGAAGCTTATAATATATAGGACCTTATGGTCCCACCAAATACAGAGTATTACCTTAGCGCCATGGATATTTGGCTTTGGTGTCGATTCGGTTGGTTGGCTGGGCTTCACTTACGATATCTTATGCTTCGGGTTGTTATTGATCCATTGCAAGTAAGACATTCAAAATCATCTTTCGAGGTTCAATTCCCTGCTCTTGGGTGATTTGCTTCTTCAGTAGCTCCCAATGATTTTGCAAGCTCTTATTGAGTTTTACAAAAATCTTCATGGAGTAATGTCTCCAATTCTTGGTCTTCAAACTTTTATGGCATGGCTGGTCGATATGTGTCTTCCGTGTCAAATTTACCACTTCTGAACCGGACAAACCATCATTACCATAAGCTTTGGGGAGCAAATTAAGGAAATAAAGTCAAACTTTCCGCATATGACGCTTTGTTGGCACAAAATTGTACATTTTAGAAGCAAAAAAAAACTTTGTTGTTTCCATTATAATGCTTAATAGCTAAGTGAGAATACATGACAGATATGTGCCTTTCAAAATTACAAAATCGTCCAAAATCTTAACTGAGCCTTAAAGTTATTATTTTTTTTGGCAAATTCCTCTTAGAATGTCAAGCTTTAAAACACTTTTCTGTAGGGCACTTGAAAATCCCACATATAAATTATAACATTTGCCAAATTATAAACTGTATCATTTTGTTTGTGAGGCAAAGAGGGGGCACATAATCATTAATACTCCATAACAATAAAAATAAACAACACAAAATTAAAACGAAACACAAAAAAAATTGTAATAGCCACAAAAAAAGTTAATGACCTTTTCCGGTTGATGTACACAATGTAAACAAATTATATTTATTATAAAAATTTATTTGGTTTTTTTGTGGATTTCGTACAAAATACAATAAAACAATTTCACCCTCACATTTCAATCATTTGTATTGTCTATGCTTGACGTTCTCAATAATAGACATTTGTTTGTAATTTAATAAATTAAAGTCGGGGTACAAAGTTTTGGCTATAGTAATTAAATGGATGATGTTGTAAGAGCTGAGAAGAGGGAGGGTATCAGTTCAAAATTATGAACTAAATTTAAGTTAAATGAAATATTGTTTTTGGGGAATTTAAAATTTTATTTCCCTGCTTTCAACTTGGTCCATGTAAAAAACTAAGGAACAAATACCGACTTTCCCTTTGTGCGTTCTTAATTCACGTAGTATTCGATGTACCAATTTTCATATGTCTAGGTTAATTAATTTACACTACATGTACAAAAAGTACTATTTGTTTCCCCTTCATCCACGAATAAAATTAATTGTTTTCATATTTCTAAGTTTGTTAACTAGAAAAAATCAAAAAGGTACTATTTGCAAACGCAATAATTATTTCCTAGGATGTTTCAGTTTAAGTTTTTGTCCTTTTCTACTCCTTACATTGGGAAGACCAAAAAGAACATTTGTGATACTTTTTGTACTAAAATAATATGTGTTATAAATTGTACTTCTAGCCTTATTAGTTTTGCAGAAAAGGGAACAAATTTTACCCTTTTTTACCCCCTAAACATTATAACTTTGAAAAGTACCTTTTGAGAGAATCAATTGCCAGGTAGAGTTACAATATAGTTTTAGTCTTACACTCTCCCAGCAATCTTACTATTTCATACATTTGGATTGTAGATTTTTACATCATGTAGCTTTTAAGGGGTTAATTGACAATGAATAGCAGTGTTTAAATCATATTTAATCAGATTAATTTATACTTTACTGTTCCTGCTTTAGTTAGCAATAAAAAACTACTACTTTAATTCATTCATAAGAGACTATAAATGACAGAAAACGCAAAAAACTAAAAACGAACAATAAGATTAATGAAGAATTAATGCAGAACCCTAAATGGTGTCAACACCTCCCAATAAGATGCCGCAAAAGAGAAAAAAAAATAACAATAAAAACGCTAAAATGCTTTAAATGTTGTGAGAATAAATAAAGATTATAAAACAATGGAATGGAGAAGAATAAAATATCAACACAATTTATTAAAACAAAATAGAAAAAATTTCAAATTTTTCCTAGGAAGAAAATAATACTTGAAATACAATTAAAATCTTTATGTTAAACAGCATAATTAACAAGTTTAAACAAAATTTTTGTTATACCAAAAAATAAACTAAATGAAATATTCTTCAAATCTGTCAAAGTCAAAGCTTTGTGTCAAAAACTGAAAATAAATTTAAGTATATCTAGAGAAAGAAATAGTAAAACGTCTTATTTGAAGACACGTGTTAAACCAATTAGCTACTTTGGATACATTTCCATTTGCTTTAACAAACAAAACAATTTATTTAGAACTTTTCTATTGTAACTACACATAGACCAGAGATTACAAAGTTTCTGTGGAGACTGGCAAGGGGCTGAGAAATGTATTCACAAAGTTTTTATTTATATTTTAAGATACTTTATTAGTTTGTATTCTCTAATGATGTTAACTAGTCAGTAAATTACATTGTTGGAATAACAATTAGTTGTTGTAGAATTAATTTAAACATTGAGACATTTTTAAACTATTAAGAAAAATAAATGAAAATGAAAATAGAAGCTGTACAGTAGCAGGCTAACAAATTATGGTAATTTGGTACTAAATATGCTCTGCAAGGAACTAAATATAGTAATGCTTATAAATAGCCTGAATTTTCTTCAGAGTTAAACAATCAGTTTGAAATTAATGACTAATTCGTTAGCTCTCTCTATTATTATTATAAACATGTTCATTATTTCAAGGGCGACAAAAAAGTACCGAAAAATGGGTAAAAAAGGGACAATTTATGAAAATTGTTCCATAAATAATACAAAAATGAACTATAGATTCAAAATCAAGCATGAACAAGTAAGAGCGCTATATTCGGATGTGCAGAATCTTATATACCCTTCACCAAATTATACTTCAAAATAAAAATTTAAAATATTTTTAGGTAAACAAAATTATTTTTTTTCCAAACTTGTTTTTTAATTTTTTAGAATTTTTTTTTTTCGAATTGTTATTATAAAATTCTTTTTTTTAATTTTTTTAAATTTAAAATTTTTTTGGTGAAAAAAAAATTGGAAAAATTTTTTTTCCAATTATTTTAAATTTTTTTTTTTAAATTTTAAAATTTTTTTTGGTGAAAAAAAAATTTCGGGTTAAAAATTTTTTTTTCCGATTTTGAACCATTGAAGTTCCAACTTGCTATGGTCTTATATACGTCGTTGCAAAGGTCTTTGAAGTATCTATCATTATAGATATCCATATTGTCTATATTAATGACTTAGTAATCCAGACATAGGTCAAAAATCGAGGTTGTGCTGATTTTATCCTCATATCTCAGCCACTTGTGGACCGATTTTGCTGATTTTAAATAGGAAGCTTCTCGAAAGCATGTCTGACAGAATTATTGAAGCTTTAGATCCCGAAGATATCTGGGGTCTTCAGAAAATTGATTTCAACAGACAGACAGAAAGACGGACAGACAGACAGACCGACCGACAGACAGACATGGCTTAATCGACTCCGCTATCTATAAGGATCCAGAATATATATACTTTATAGGGTCGGAAAATTATATTGTGGAAATTACAAACGGAATGACAAACCTTTATATGTATACCTTTCTCACGAAAGTTAAGGGTATAAAAAGGAAGAAAAGGACAAACATGGCTAAACAGTTTGGTACATTTTTATACCCTTCACCATGAGTGTAAAGGGTATATATAAGTTTGTCATTTTGTTTGTAATTTCTATATTTTTTATTTGCGACCACTCAAAAAATATGTATTCTGGATCGTTTTAGATAGCGGAGTCGATAAGCCATGTCCTTCTATATGTTGAAATCAACTTTCCGTAGCCCACAAATAACATACAAACATGAGTGATGCATCAATATATTGGGAATTCTTCCGGATCGATTTTTGGCCTATTTTTGATCTACATGCATATATCTGGATTACTAAGTCCTTAATATAGACAATATGGATATCTAATGATAGATATTTCCAAGTTCATTGCAAAGATGTACATAAGGCTATAGTAATTTGGACCTGCAATGGGTCAAAATCGGGAAAAATATTTTTTTTACCCGAATTTATTTTTGAACTAAAAATTTTTTTTTTGCCAAACATTTTTTCGCTAATATATTTAAAAAAACAATTTCGAAAAATTTTTTTTTTAAATTTTTAAAATTTTTTTTAATACACTCAGGTCTCAATTTATGCGGATTCAAATTTATGCGATTTTTAAATTAACGATTTTTTTTAGAATTTTTACAGATTTTAAAATTTGAGATGTTTTTTTTTTAATTCTAGTGATGAAAATAATATTTTACAATATGATTATATCATCTAGTGATGAAAACGACGTTGAACCAATTCCAATTATTCAGTGATTCAGATTAATCAGAAATATTTACAGAATTTCCTTAAAAAATGTTTTAGCTTATTATACCCTTCACCTTCGTGAGAAGGGTATATATAAGTTTGTCATTCCGTTTGTAATTTCTACATTTTTCATTTCCGACCCTATAAAGTATATACAGTGGTGGCCAGGAATTTAAGACAAAAATTGTTTGCTAAATTCCATGTGATTGTCAATTATTTTTTCAAATATTTCCACAAATATGTATGAACTGTTTTAACACACAAGTGTGTTTTATTCGACTGTATCAATTCATACATATTCACCACGAACACATAAAATTTTTCTACAACTTGCCCAAAAATTTTTTTTTTAAATAAACGTATTTTCTCACATTTCTATCATTATATTTTTATCATTATAAAATATTCGGACCAAATTTCGTATTTTTAGTTCCATTAGTTTCGGTCATATCATGTTATTAACAGCGGATGTTCGCTGAGTTGGGTCAACGTATTTCCACATATCTTTGTCCATATATGTTTTACCGATTTTTCCAAACATTTTTCAGAAACTAGAAACATTAATAATAAATTTCATACCCTTAGAAGTCCTTTTATTTTGGCTCTATCGCACTTAAAATTCAGTTGATGGAAAAAATTCAAGTATTTGTCTTAAATTGGTGGCCACCACTGTATATTCTGGATCCTTATAGATAGCGGAGTCGATTAAGCCATGTCCGTCTGTCTGTCTGTTGAAATCAGTTTTCTGAAGACCTCAGATATCTTCGGGATCCAAATCTTCAATAATTCTGTCAGACATGCTTTCGAGAATTTTGCTATTTAAAATCAGCAAAATCGGTCCACAAATGGCTGAGATAAGAGGAAAAAACCAAGACAACCTCGATTTTTTACCTATATCTGGATTACTAAGACATTAATATAAACAATATGGATATCTAATGATAGATATTTCAAAGACATTTGCAACGACGTATATAAGTTGGACCTACAATGGGTCAAAATCGGGAAAAATTGTTTAACCCGAATTTTTTTTCCAAAAAAAAAAAAAAAATTTTAAATTTAAAAAAAAAATTTTAAAATTTAAAAAAAAAAAATTTTAAATTTAAAAAAAAAAAAAATTTTAAATCTAAAAAAAAAAAATTTTAAATAACTGAAAAAAATTTTTTCTAAAAAATGAAAAAAACAACTTGAAAAAAAATTAAATTTTGTTTACCTAAAAATATTTAAAATTTTGAAGTATAATTTGGTGAAGGGTATATAAGATTCGGCACAGCCGAATATAGCACTCTTACTTGTTTTTTAGATAATTTTCAGTTTTTTCTGTTAATGAATTAATATTATATTTTTGTTTATTTTTGTTTAAACGGGTTTTGTTTTTACTGTTTAAGTAAATGATATAAATATATTTTTGTTGATTTTTTTATGCGATTTTCTTATTCTTATTTCTTATTTTTTTAATTAAAATCTGAATTTATGCGGTTTTTCAGAATTCTGGAACGAATCATTAAATTTTATATGAAGCGAATTCAATTTATGCGTTTTTTTATGGAACGCATTTATCGCATAAAACGAGACCTGAGTGTATTACTGTTTCATGTCTGGCCCCATGTTCTGGGAGTTTTTCGGCCAATGATCGCATCAAACGAATCAGTTGAGTTCGATACAGCTTCAATGTGATGGTCTGGCCAGATTTTAGCGGCTCATAATTTGGTCCCACCAAATATAGAGCATTACCTTAGCGGCTTGGATATTTGGTTTTAGTGTCGATTAGGCTGGTTGGTCGGGCTTCGCATACGATCACACTTCGGATTATCGTAATGGATACATTTTTCATCGCAAGTAATGATTCGGTGCAAAAATTATTTTCTTTTATAGAGTTCAAGCAGCGTTTCAGACACACAAAGTCGTTTTTCAAGGTCTCTCAGCTTCAATTCGTATAGTACCCAATTTCCTACCTTTTGGATGAATCCTGCTGCTCGCAAACGTTTTGAAATTGCTGATTGAGTAGCTCCCAATGATTTTGCAAGCTCTGGTTGAGTTTGACAACAATCTTCATGGTTTAATGCCTAATATTCTTGGTTTTCAAACTGTTTTGGCTGACCTGGGCTATATTTGAATTCCGTGTCACTTCTAAACCGCAGAAACCATCTCTCTCACATTGAAACTGATGGAACACATTCACCATAAGCTTTGGTAAGTAATCGATGTATTTCAGCGACACATTTTTTTTTTAAATTAAGGAAGTAAAGCTAAACTTCCCGCATATGACGCTTTGTTTATACAAAATTTCCACTATAATGTTCTCTGTAATGTTCAATAACTAAGTGACAATAAATGACAGATATGTTCCCTTCAAAATGTCATATCAGTTATTAGAAACAAAAACCCCATTCAAAAGGTACGTCATTCTGCATTTTTAAGTCATACACCCAATATATTCTGGATTTTTATAAATATCGAATTCTATCCTTCTGTTCATATGTTAGTGTAAATCAACTTTCCGAAGGTCTGAGATATCTTACGGATCGAAAACTAGTAACGAATATTTTATATGCATTACAGAATTTCGGTATTGAAAATCAGCACAATGGGTCCATAATTGCCTGAGCTATGAGCCAAGGATCAATACAACTTTGATTTTTGAATATATTTTTACAAATATCTCGAATACTATGTCTAATTATAAACAAAATGTATATCAAATGAAAGGTATTTCAAAGGCCTATCCAATGCGATTGCTTTTCTAACCTTAATTTGGAAACCCACATTTTTAATTATTTTAAGTAGACATTTTTTTTTTTATTTTCTTATAAAACCCTCAGTACTTAATAATGCTACAACTAAATTATGCTTCTCCTGTTTTTAATTCATCACTTTAGTCTACAAAATTATTATTACACAACTTTTAATATGAGTATGTCATACTCATTCATCACATCAAATGACTGCAGTTAAATACAATTTAATAATAACAAATGAACAAATATTTACACACAAGTTGTTAATTTTTTGGCGTGTATTTAAAGCATAATTTATTGTGTCGTTTTTTTTAAATTAAATTAAAATGTAAAGAAAACTTCACAGTTTTTGGAACATTCAAAATACACATTGTGTTTTGGCAAAAACAAATGAAAATTCACTGCAAACAATTGTAGCATGTCAAAATAATCGTATGTAAGTCGTATGTTATGATTTTTGTTTTGTGTTTTTCTGTATTTGAAATTAACGTTTTTATAAACAAAATTCACAGACCATAAAATAAATGTTGGTAATGACTTTAATAATTTTAACGGCACCAAAGCAACAATACATTTGTATATAAATACAGGCAGACGTTCATAATAGTCCAGCTGATTTCCAGGAAGTCAATGTATCCCTTTTAGTTGAATTACTGGGCTGACTCTAATTTAGATACTTTTGAATCATCTGACTTTTTAAAGATCATTCTAAGGTCAAGATAAGTTGATTGGTTACTTTACACATTCTTGGTAGTCTATTGTGAAGTGAATTGTCACTTTAGTGTCCCTATGTAAACTAGAAAGTAGTCTCTTTAAACTTGGTTTGTGCTGAACATTATTAGGTAAGTAGTATTATTGGAAAGTTCGGAACAGTAACCCAGAACTGCTGGATTTTTCCTGCTCATGTAGGTGTGTGTATGTATTTATGGCACATACATCATTGCAAATACGTGTGAAAACACATCTAGCGGGAAAACTCCCTGGTTACACAGAAATACCTAGACAGTTTACACAATTTTTGTAAAAATAAATTATATTACATTATGGCAAACACGTACACGTGTACTGAACGACGTGGGTGTAGGTAAAATATATTCATATATACATAAATTGAGGCCCAAAATTATATTGAAATCATTAAATTATTCATATATTTTTCATATTTTGCTAATAAAATCATTTGATTTAATAATTATGCTAAGTATTGAAGAAAATTTAAATGGATTACAAATGATTAATGAACGACGTACTTAATTAAGAGAAATTGTAATTGATAATAGGAAAAATCCATAATAAAACAGTTAATTAAATTTTAAAATTTGGATTAAAATTTCTTTTATATGTTTCAGTTTAACTTAATTGAAATATTAAATTTGTATTACTAATATTTACCAGAGTTTTAAGAGTTTCCTCACTTTATCATGGTTTTGCTAAACTTTGTTTAATCCAGTCCAACTAATTTTGTAATAAATATTGCTTAAACTTCACAGTAAGTGGTTTAGCTAAACCTCTGTTAAGTAAACTAAGATTAAAACAAATAACTATCTGTGCTTATTAATGTTTACTCAAGCCTTTGTAATATAAAATTAAAAATAAATGCTAAACTCAGTTTAACCTAGTTTAGCTAAACTTGGTTTAAGCAAGATTAACTTAATTCATATCAAATTAATATAATAAAATATACATTTTATTTCATGATTTAAGTAAATTATGAAATAAGGCTTAAACTTTGCTGTAAGTTGTTTAGCTAAACGTCTGTTAAGTAAACTAAGTTTAAACCAATTAACTATCTTTGATAATAGTGCCTACTTAAGCCTTAATAATATAAAATCAAAAATAAATGCTAATCTCAGTTTAACATAGTTTAGCTAAACTATGATTAAGCAAGTTTAACTAATTTTATACTAACTAAAGGATATAGTTTTTTTAAATACACAAAAATCACTATTTATTAATGTTTAAATAATTCTTAAACTTTGTTTTAAGATGTTTAGTTAAACTTATGTTAACTAAACTAATCTAATTTAAACAATTGACTTTGTTAATTAATTGTTTACCCAAGTCTCATTAATATAAATTATGATTTAGATGCTAAACCCTTTTAACCTAGTTTAGCTAAACTTGGTTTAAGCTAAATTAACTTTATTTATATTAACTTAATATAATAAATTAAACATTTTACTTTATGATCTAAGTAAATTATTATAAAATAGGGCTTAAACTTTGCTCTAAGTGGTTTAGCTAAACGTTTGTTAAGTAAACTAAGTTTAAATAAAAAAACTAACTTTTATTATTAATGCTAACTTAAGCCTTAATAAAATAAAATTATAACTAAATTCTAAACTCAGTTTAATTTAGTTTAGCTAAACTATGATTAAGTAAGTTTAAATAATTGTAGACTAACTAAGGGATGTAGTTTTTTTAATTACACAAAAATCACTGTTCATTAATTATAATTAATGTTTAAATAATGTTTAAACTTAGTTTTAAGAGGTTTAGCTAAACTTAAGTTAACTAAACCAAGTCTTATTTAAACAATTGACTTTGTTAATTAATGTTTACCCAAGTCTCATTAATATAAATTATGATTTGAATGCTAAACTCAGTTTAACCTAGTTTAACTAAACTTGGTTAAAGCAAAATTAACTTTATTTATATTAACTTAATATAATAAATTAAACATTTTACTTTATGATTTAAGTCAATTATAAAATAGGGCTTAAACATTGCTCTAAGTGGTTTAGCTAAACGTTTGTTAAGTAGACTAAGTTAAATAAAAAAACTGTTAATGCTTACTTTAAGCTTTAATAATAAAAAGTTAATAATAAATGCTAAACTCGGTTTAACCTAGTTTAGCTAAACTACGATTAAGCAAGTTTAACTTGGTTTAAGCAAGTACAGTAGATTATAGAGATTATTTTATAATTTTAATAAATTAAGTCATTAATTAATTGCTAAACTCAGCTTAACAAAGTTTAACTAAACTTGGTTTAAGCAAGTTTAACTAATTTTATAATTACTAAATGATGTAGTTTTTTTAATACAACTATTACTTTTGACTTTTTGCGTATTTGAGTTTGAAAACCTAAAATAGTGGCAGCAAATTACATTTGAGATATAAATTTCAAAATGAGAACTCCCTGCAAGGTGCCCAGAAAAAAACAATTCTCATTCGGATGCAGAAGTAATTATTGAAAGCAATACAAAGCTTTCTACTACAGCTAGTTGCTGTTAAAGTTTACAGAAATGTAACAAAAATGCAATGACATCAGGGAAAGACTTGAGGCTCATTTCGATCTTCTCAAACATATGAAAATCTTTCTTCGGGCATAATTTTTGTTCGAGATTTGCTCTTTAAAAGGAATAGTTTATGCATCAAAAATTAAAGTCACAAAATTCTCCCTTCCTTTACTGCTTCTGTATTACATTTCTGTAAGCTCTTACTGAGAGAAGTTATTTGAAATGTAAACTGTAGTATTGGTACGATATTTCGTTTTGCAAAGGTTATAATAATTTTTTTTGGTTGGGATCTCTGCTAAAGAAAATTTATGGACTTTTTTCAAAAACTTTTTATTTCGAGGAAAATTTTAAAGTTTTTTTATTTCATTTATACAAGTTTTCAGTAATTCATGTCTTTGTTTATAAGATATTGGAAAAATAATTAGAATTTTCTAAGAAAAATAAAAATTTAAAATTTTATAGGAAAAATTTTTATTTTATAAAAATTAACTTAATTGATCATTGGAAAGCATATTTTTATGGTTTTATTTATTAAACTGAGGTGTTATCTATTCATAACAATTTTAATAATTTTATTTTCTGCCTCAATTCAAAAGTTATAAGCTTAAATGTAAATTAAGTAAAAATTAATATTAATCATACGCACCCTGGTATAAAAAACTAAATTTTTGAATATCTCTTAAACAAATTGAGATATTTAAATTAAATTTGGTGGACTAATAAAACTACTCTATAGCTGTAGTTTTATATTTTGTTTGAGTTTCCAATAAGAAGTATTGGACTTAAGGCTTTAGGTCAAAAGAAAAAAAAAAAATAATTTTTTTAATTTAAATGATTTTAGTAAATAATTTTAATATTTATTGACTTTGTTAATAATGAATAAAAATTAAGAGTTTTTGCTGAAAAATACTATTTTTGTATTATAAACTTTGGAATTTATTTTCATAGTTTCTAACATTTTAGAAACTATGAAATGTTTTTTGTATAATTAAACTTTAAAGAATACCTACTGGTGTTCCACTTCCCCCATTTACGTTTTGTAGAATTATTTTTTTTTAGAAAACTAATTCATAAATTTATAAAAATAATTATTGAAAAAAACTTTGTCTTATTAAATTCACATTATTAACTTTCATTTTCTTTTAATTCCGTTGAATACAAAAATGGAAAAAATATACAAAACACACAAAAAACTAATCACCAACATTTATTTTTATTTAACCAAAAATAAAAAAGAAAAAACATAACAATACCCTCTTGACCATAAATATAATTTATGGTCAACATAAGAAAGCAAAATCCGACAAAAGAAGATTAAAAGCATAGCAAAAATGACCTTGAGAATTAAACTAATTTATTCTCAACACAAATGTTTTGTTATTTTGTTAAAATACAAAGAAATTAGCTCTGAAATATTTCCATATAAATACCAAATACATAGAAATATTTATAAATGGATTTATTAATAATTTGTTTCATTTAGCTAAATTGATTATAATACAAATGCATATGAAACAGATGTGGAATTTGCCTGAATAAAATGAAATAGATATAATTAATTTGCTATAATGTGTTAATTCTTTCATTATAAATAAGATATAAATTATATTTTTTCTATATAAAGAAATGGCGGTTATAATTTAGAGAGTTTGAAAAGCATTTAAATTATAATAAATTGGTAGTTTGAGATTAGAAATCGATTGGAAATATTATGCACTGTTTAACAGAGTAAAATAAAACTCGCCTTTTATGATTTATATTGTTCAGAAACAAACAAAAGTAAAAAAACTGAAGTTGCAGAGTACGGATTGAATAAATTATACAAGTTTTTTGTTGCACTATAAAAACTACACCATTTGGTTATTATAAAATTAGTTAAACTTGCTTAAACCAAGTTTAGCTAAACTAGATAAAACTGCGATTAGCATTTAATTAACAATTTTTATTATTGGGACTTGAATAAACATTAATTATCTAAATAATTTTTTTAAATTAAACTTAGTTTTACTTAACACAAGTTTAGATAAACCACTGAAAACTAAGTTTAAGTCTTATTTTATAAATAAATTAGTACGTGAAATAAAATTATATTTTACTATATAAAGTAAATATAAATTAAGTTAAAATTGCTTAAACCAAGTTTAGCTAAACTACGTTAAACTGAGATTAGCATTTAATTAACAATTTTTATTATTAGGACTTAAATAAACATTAATTATCAAGGACAATTATTTTATTTGAACTTAGTTTAATTAACATGAGTTTAGATAAACCACTGAAAACAAAGTTTAAGCCTTAATTTATAAATTATTTAAATCATAAAATAAAATTATATTTTACTGTATAAAGTTAATATAAATAAAGTTAAACTTGCTTAAACCAAGTTTAGCTAAACTAAGTTAATCCGAGATTAGCATTTAATTAACAAATTAATTTATTAAGACTTAAATAAACATTAATTATCAAGGATAATTATTTTATTTGAACTTAGTTTAGTTAACATAAGTTTAGATAAACCACGAAAAACTAAGTTTAAGTCTTAATTTATAAATTATTTAAATCATAAAATAAAATTATATTTTACTGTATATACATAATATAAATAAAGTTAAACTTGCTTAAACCAAGTTTAGCTAAACTAAGTTAATCCGAGATTAGCATTTAATTAACAATTTATATTATTAAGTCCTAAATAAACATTAATTATCAAATATAATTATTTTATTTAAACTTAGTTTAGTTAATAAAGTTTAGCTAAACCTTATAAAACTAAGTTTAGTTAAATTTGTTTAAACTAGGTTTGTCTAAACTATGTTAAACTTAGTTTAGCACTTAATTTATAGTTTAAATAACATAAATGTTTTGATAAACTACTTAGATTGAATGTATGTATTATAGTTCCGTTTTATTTTTAAATTAAGTGATAATTTATACTACCTTCACCCCAACCACAATACAATTTAAACTAATAAATCGTTTTACTAACGGCAAATAAAACTCAACCAAAACAATAATCTTCAAACCTTAAAGGCAATTTAATGCACCAATGAATTTTAGGGCCTAAAATAAGACTGACTACGAAAATACATAGGCCATAACAAATGACCATGAATTTAGCAGAAGTAGCATGTGTATAATTTACCACACACTTGCAATATTTTGCAAACTAACCATTACAATGTGGCAACAAAATAAAGAGGGGGATGGGTTCATTTTAAATATGGGTTAAAAACTAACTGACTAAATGATTATTAAAGTGAAAACATCAAAAAGTACGTAAATAAAATGTTCACACACACTCCAATCCCAAACAAATTAAACTAAACCACTAATGACCACTTTTTTTTACAGTTCGCACGGACAGACGGTTTGACTGCCAGTTAACAAGAAAATTATAGAAAATTTCTTTATAATTTGAAAAGAAGTAAAACAAAAATACATAAACAAGAGGGAGTGGTAAAAAATAAAGTTGCCAACACAATTAAATGTACCACACAAAACAATTTGCAACAGAACTTGCAAGCGACTGCAGACATTTTTTTTAAAAAAAGGGGAAATAAGTGATTAAAACAATTTAAATAAACACTGAAGACAACTTTATGTTAAATAATAATAATAAAATTATCATTTGATCTACAAAAACGGAATTAAATAAAAAATTTGTCGCCTAAGCTTAAACTAGTTAATGGCTAAAAACTGAAAGTTTTTTTCACACAGCAAAGAAATTAAGGGGACAAACAAACTGAATGAAGGCAAGTGATATAAACATTGTTAAAAAATATGTTAATGCACTTAAGATTGGTTTTTATTTGTGATAGAGCTTTTCAAAATTTTTCCCAGAAATTTATTTTCTTGTTTTTAGATTAAAAATAAGTCAAAAAGATGTGCAATGGGTGTTAATTATATTTAGTATTAAACTTTTTTTTATTCAGTCAAAAATTATATTTCATTTAGTTATTATAAGATTAGTTAAACTTGCTTAAACCAAGTTTAGTTAAACTATATTAAACTAAGTTTAGCATTTAATTTACATTTTATGTTATTCACAACCAATTAAGTATTAATTATCAATAGTGATTATATAAATTTAACTAGGTTTAGCTAACTTAAGTTTAGTTAAACTGTGTTAAACTAAGTTTAGCAGTTAGTTTTCATTTTATATTATTCACAACCAACTAAGTATTAATTATCAATAGCGAGTATTTAAATTTAACTAGGTTTAACTAACTTAAGTTTAGGTAAACTGTGTTAAACTAAGTTTAGCATTAATTTATTTAGTTAAAAATTCTATTTCATTTATTTATTATAAAATTAGTTAAACTTGCTTAAATCAAGTTTAGTTAAACTAAGTTTAGCATTTAATTTACATCTTATATTATTCACAACCATCTAAGAATTAATTATCAATAGCCATTATTTAAATTTAACTAGGTTTAGCTAACTGAAGTTTAGTTGAACTGTTTAGGTTTAGCCAAAGTTTGATGTTATTTAATAGTTTATTCCAATAAAATAAACTTAAAATTATTAAACAGTTAGTTAGCATTCAATTATTAAAATCTTGTTTAGGAAATTTAAATATTGCTAAACATTTTCGAACGAATTCCATGAAATAGGTTGAGATTTTATTATTTCAATATAAATCCGTTTAACAGAGTTTAGCACTTAATTTTAAATTATTAATCGTTAAAAAGCAATAATTACTAAACCAAACTATTACAATTAAATGTTACTTATAAAACTTAAGTTTAGCTAAACCCCTCAGAATGAAGATTAAACCCTATATTTTAATTGTAGAATATCATAAAATAAACTCTAATACGTTTAGTTGGATTAAACATGGTTAACCCTTTTTAAACAAAGTTTAGTTTAACTACCTTAAACTGAGTTTAAGACTTAATTTCAATTTTAAATTATTGACCATTGAAAAATAATTATTATTAAAACTATTTTTTTGCAATTAAACCAAGTTTAAGAAATTTAAGTTTAGCTAAACTCATCAATTTAAAGATTAAACCCTATCTTATAATTTACAAATATCGTAAAAGAAACTTTAATACGTTTAGTTAGGTTAAAAATGGTTAAACCTGTTTAAACGAAGTTTAGTTAAACCTCCTAAAACTGAGGTTAAGTCTTCATTTTCAGTTTACATTACTGACCATTGAAAAATAATTATTATAAAAAATATTTATTGCAATTAAACCTAGTTTAAGAAACTTAAGTTTAGCTGAACTCCTCAGATTAAAGATTAAACCCTATTTAATAATTTACGAATATCGTAAAACAAAGTCTAACACGTTTAATTGGGTTAAACATGATTAAACCTGTTTAAACAAGGTTTAGTTTAACTACCTTAAACTAAGTTTAGGACTTAATTTCAATTTTAATTTACTGATCATTGAAAAAAAAATATTATTAAAACTATTTTTTGCAATTAAACCAAGTTTAAGAAACTTAAGTTTAGCTAAACCCCTCAGAATGAAGATTACTTCATTTCTTATATCTTTAGAATATTGTAAAATAAAATTTAATACGTTTAGTTGGGTTAAAAATGGTTAAACTGGTTTAAACGAAGTTTAGTTAAACTAACTCAAACTGAGTTTAAGACTTCATTTTAATTTTAAAATACTGACCATTGAAAAATAATTATTATTAAACCAAGTTTAAGAACTTAAGTTTAGCTAAACTCCACAATATAAAGATTAAGCGCTATCTTATAATTTACGAATATCGTAAAAAAACTTTAATACGTTTAGTTGGGTTAAAAATGGTTAAACCTGTTTAAACGAAGTTTAGTTAAACCACCTCAAACTGAGGTTAAGTCTTCATTTTCATTTTACATTACTGACCATTGAAAAATAATTATTATAAAAAATATCTATTGCAATTAAACCTAGTTTAAGAAACTTAAGTTTAGCTGAACTCCTCAGATTAAAGATTAAACCCTATTTAATAATTTACAAATATCGTAAAACAAACTCTAACACGTTTAATTGGGTTAAACATGATTAAACCTGTTTAAACAAGGTTTAGTTTAACTACCTCAAACTGAGTTTAAGTCTTAATTTCCATTTTAAATTATTGACAATTCAAAAATAATTATTATTAAAACTATTTTTTTGCAATTAAACCAAGTTTAAGAAACTTAAGTTTAGCTAAACTCCTCAATATAAAGATTAAACCCTATCTTATAATTTACGAATATCGTAAAAAGGCTGTATTACGTTTAGTTGGGTTTAAAATGGTTAAACATGTTTAAACGAAGTTTAGTTAAACTTTCTCAAACTGAGTTTAAGACTTAATTTCTATTTTAAATTACTGACCATTGAAAAATAATTATATTCTAAGATATATATTGCAATTAAAGCTAGTTAAGGTAACATAAGTTTAACTAAATCCTCTAAAATACTCAAAACTGAGTTTAGCACTTTATTTAAACTATTGATAATTTAAACTCCATAATTATCGAAAATATTTCTTATAATTAAACCTAGTATATTGAACTTGAGTTTTGCTAAACCCTACATTAAGGGAGTTACTGATCTGGGACTTATAAACGTGTCGCCTCTAAAAACTTCTTTGTATAGAAATTCAATGTTATTTATGTGTGGCATATTTAATGTTGCATGTCTAAACTAATCCCTATAACGTCTGCTAACATTTCAATTGTTGAATATTAAAGCCCTAAAGACAACATTTAATGATTAGCTCGTGCTACAGTAAAACCAATAAAAAGGGCACCAAAAGGTAAAAAAATGTCTAAAGGTAATAAAAACTTAAAAAAACAAAAATACAACATACAAAGTACAAAGCACACAATTGCATTTAACACGTTTCGTTTAGTATCATGTCAAGTTTTTTGTTTTTATTCTTGTTGCTTTTCAGTTGCCATGTCCAAATTATGTGTGTGTTTTTAAACGATTTTAATTTGTATTATTTCTTCAGTCCGTCATTCACATGAATGTCAAGTTCAGGGTTAAATTAAGAAAGAAAAGAAATATACAAATATAAATGAATTTATATAAATTACAGAGTATGAGCTAAAGGGCGTGCTCGAAAAAATGTTCACTGTTTTCTCAAGCATAACATTAATTTTAAATAAATTTATTAGGCGCTTTGTTTTTATTTGTTTAGAAAATTTGTATCGAAAGTTTTCTTGAAAATCTGGCACAATATTTTATAAATTTTCTGTTGGGTTTTGTCTTTAACATTTTACAAATCTCCAGCAACAAGTGATCTTTACTTCAAACAGCAACTTATTTATACTTGTACGTACTGCTAACATGCCACATATTGTAGAAGAAAATAATAAAAAAAAACTGAAATAAAAAACACATTACAAAACGATAATTTTATATGGAAATCAGAAATAAATGGAGAAAAAACTTAAATACATAAAGACTGTATGTGAGTAATTTAAATGATTTTTATTTTTTATGGAAAAAAAATCTTAATTTGATAAAAGAAAAAAACAATAAACATGCTGAAAACATACAATTACTTACTTATTTAATTACAGTTGTACAAACATGGGAAATTCTTTATAAAATTGTACTGGCAATTAAATAATCATGTTTCAAGTTCAAATTCAATTTAATAATAAAATACAACAAAATAAATACTTAATAATACTAATTGTCAACATTGTTTTATTTATCGCTTTTTACAAATTATTTATACAATTTCAGTTTGTTAAGAAATAATGATTCTTAAAACATAATTAAGATTCGTTAAACAAATAAAAGGATTTAATGAAGAATTTGAATAAGACCTTGATTCTATAATTACTAAAACTCTCTAGTAAATCTCTTTTAAAATTGTTAAAAGAGTATTAATTTAAAAAATTACTTTAGTTTTTTTAATAAACTTAAAATTGTACTTCATTTGGTTAATATAAAATTAGTTAATCTTGGTTAAACCAAGTTTAGTTAAACTGTGATAAACTAAGTTTTGCGCTTAATTACAACTTCAAATTGTTTAGATTTAAGAAACTAATAATAAGCAATAAAAATAATTTCAATCAAGCTTAGTTAAGTAAAGTGAAGTTTAGCTAAACTGTGTTTTAACAAGATTAAGCCTTAACTTATAATAAAATAATTTTAAACATTTACCAATATACAGTTAACATCAATTCCGTTAAGTTTGGATCAACAAATTTAAGCTTAACTTTAATAAACTGAGTTTAACACTTAATTGTAACTTATAATTTTTTGTCTTAAAAAAAGTAACAATAATCAAAAATGTTTATTTTAATTAAGTTCACTTTAGTAAACTTAAGTTCAGCTAAATCATTTACAAATGAAAATTAACAGTTTAAGCAAATTCTGAACGATTTTTAACGGTTTCT
Organism: Calliphora vicina; assembly: GCF_958450345.1. NCBI lineage: Eukaryota > Metazoa > Arthropoda > Insecta > Diptera > Calliphoridae > Calliphora > Calliphora vicina. The sequence continues at coordinate 29,209,042 of NC_088784.1, forward strand.
ATATACATTTAAAATAAATTTAGTTAAACTTATTTTAGCTAACCATTTTAAAGCTAAGATTAAGCCTTTGGTTGCTATTTTCTCAAAATAATTTTAAGTTTTACCAAATACAGTTAATATAAATTGAATTTAACTTGCTTCAACCAAGTTTAGCTTATCTTTGTTAAACTGAGTTTAGCTCTTAATTTAAATCTATAATTATTCGCCTCAAATAAGGCAATAGTTCTAAAAATTATTTATCAAAATTAAGACTATTTTATTTAACGCAACTTTAGCTAATCCTTTTAAAATGAAGTTTAAGCCTTAACACAAGGCACAATTTACTCAAATCATCTAATAATTTAAAATTTTTACGAAATACAATTAACATCAAATCAATTTGGTTAAACTTAGTAAAACCAGGATTAGCTTAACTTTAATAAACTGAGTTTAACACTTAATTGTAATTTTAAATTTATTGTCTTTAAAAAACCAACAATAATCAAAAATAGTTATTTAAGTTAAGGCTAGTTAAGTAAAATGAAGTTTTAAACCAAGTTTAGCTAAACTATGTTAAACTGAGTTTAGCTCTTAATTTGAGTCTATAAATATTCGCCTTAAATAAAGCAATAATACTAAAAATTATTTATCAAAATTAAACCTAGTTTTGTAAACGCAAGTTTAGCTAAACTTTTTAAAACGAAGTTTAAGCCTTGTATTACAATTTACTCAAATCATGAAATAATTTTAAACTTATACCAAATACAATTAACATCAATTTGGTTAAACTCAGCTAAACTAGGATTAGCTTAACTATAACAAACTAAGTTTAACTCCTAATTGTAATTTTAAATTTATTGTCTTTAAAAAACCAACAATAATCAAAAATATTTATTTAATTTGAGGCTAGTTAAGTGAAATTGAGTTTTAAACTAAGATTAGCTAAACTATGTTAAACTGAGTTTAGCTCTTAACTCGAGTCTACAAATAATCGCCTTAAATAAAGCAATAATACTATAAATTATTTATCAAAATTAAACCTAGTTTTGTAAACGCAAGTTTAGCAAGTTTTAAAATTAAGTTTAAGCATTGTGTTACAATTTACTAAAATCATCAAAAAAATTTACATTTTTACAAATAAAAAATAACATCAATTTGGTTAAACTCAGTTAAACTAGGATTAGCTTAACTATAACAAACTAAGTTTAACATTTAATTATAATTTATAATTTTGTGTCTTTAAAAAAATAACAGTTATCAGAAATATTTGTTTAAATTAAGCCAAGTTAAGCAAACGGAAGTTTAGCTAAACCATTTACAATGAAGATTAAGTTACATCTATTACTTAAAAAAAACCAATCTATTTTCATTAAAAATTCTTATTTTAAAAAACTCTGGTTTAGTAAACAAAAGTTTAGCTAATCTTTTAACATAAGAGATTGAGTTTAATTACATTATTTACCAACATTATAAAAAAATTCTGTTTCATTTAATTTACAGAATTTGTATTAAACAAAGTTTAACTAAACCATGTTTAAGTGAGTTTAGCACTTATTTGAAATTTTAAAATTATCTAACTTTTTTTAAACTAGAGTTTAGTTAAACCTCTAAGAACATAGATTAAGGCTTATTTTCCTATAATTTGTTTTTAGAAGCCAAAGGAATTTTACAATTTTATACAACATTAATTATAATTATTATTAAGAACAAAAAAAACTTGTATAATTTAAATATTTTTCTAACTCACCTATATTCTCTTTAAATGATTAATAAAAAATTTGAAACATTTGTTAATTTTGTCTTCTTATTCTTTCTCATTGCAGGTTAGTAGACATGAAAATCACAGCAGCAGCAACCATCGTTACGAAAGAATTCTAATTTATCAAAATAATGCAACATTTAAAGACCTCCAGAGGCAGCAATTACTAAGAGCAACATCATTATCATTTAAAAAATGTTAATAATGATGATGTTAATGATGAACAACATCATCATAAGTAGTAAGTAGGAAAAGCTAAAAAAAAAATAAGAAACCGTTAAATGCATTATGGCCAGAATGATAATGTAATGAGGAAAACACTAAGACATAGAAGTAATAGAATATTTTACAAAGAAAGAAACATAAAAAGCTGTCCGTCCGTTTCTCTTCGGTAGTAAAAACCATTAGCAATAGAAAAGAAAGCATAGAAAACAATAAGAATAACTGCTTTTGAGCAGATACTGCAAGCCAATTAATTGATGTTTAACTTCAAGGTACTTGAAAAGTAAATTGAAAAAAAAAATAAAACAGAACGTATGATTTTGTTATTAAACAGAAGCTGAATTCAATTATCAAAGTAGCAGGAGTTTTCAGTACGCTATTCCACAGCTGAAGCTAGATGTTCATAGACTAAAGACTACTCCGTTTTTCTGCCTTAACAATTTAACCATCTTAAGTTTAAATGAAGCTTAATCACTGGTTTGAAATAAAACAACATGATGTGCTGTTTCTCCATTATTTTCTAACTCATCTGCTTTTTTGTTTCAACCACTTTTTTTTACAAAATTTTCCTCCAGCTAAATATTTTACTTCAGAGATTCTTTTGAAAACTTTCTTCTTATGCTGACTTAATGATTGGGTTTTGTTTCTAATATTTCCGTATGTGGGGATTTAGCTGCTAAAGAATCAATAAAGTTTTTTTAAAACAAAACTTATCGATGTCTTATAGTCTTTTTTGCTTATATTCCAAGTTGAAAGTCTTTTTTTTAGATTATTATCGCTACATGAGATCACGTTTTCAATTGCATTTAAATCAAGCTCATATATTTAGTTGGGAATTAAATTGGTAACAATATTAGAAATATAACTTTCTTCTAAAGATTTAACTAAACTACATTTAATTTGTTTGATAATTGTTGCCTACTTAAGGTTTAATATATTAAAATGTAAATTAAGTCTTAAACTGCAGTTAACATAGTTTAGCTAAACTTGCTTTAAGCAAGTTTAACTAATTTTAGGTTAACTAAGTGAAATATAGTTTAAATTTGAATAAGATTTATTTTATAAAATAATATTTAATCCTTCTTTTAACAAGTTTCCTTAAACTTAGTTTAAATAACCTAAGCTTAAATCAAATTATTATTTTTGATAATTGTTGCCTACTTAAGGTTTAATATATTAAAATGTAAATTAAGTCTTAAACTCCATTTATCACAGTTTAGCTAAACTTGGTTTAAGCAAGTTTAACTAAGTTTTTGCCAACTAAGTGAAATATGGTTTAAATTTGAATATGCTGTTTAGTTATTTATAAAATAATATTTAATCCTTCTTTTTACAAGTTTCAATAAACATAGTTTAAATAACCGAAGCTTAAATAAAATTATTATTTTTGATAATTGTTGCCTACTTAAGGTTTAATATATTAAAATGTAAATTGAGTCTTAAACTCCATTTATCACAGTTTAGCTAAACTTGGTTTAAGCAAGTTTAACAAATTTGTTGATAACTAAGTGAAATATAGTTTAAATTTGAATATGCTGTTTAGTTATTTATAAAATAATATTTAATCCTTCTTTTTACAAGTTTCTTTAAACTTAGTTTAAATAACCTAAGCCTAAATCAAATTATTATTTTTGATAATTGATGCCTACATAAGGTTTAATATATTAAAATATAAATGAAGTCTTAAACTCCATTTAACATAGTTTAGCTAAACTTGGCTTAAGCAAGTTTAACTAATTTTTTGCTAACTAAGTGAAATATAGTTTAAATTTCAATATGCTGTTTGTTCAGTTATTTATAAAATAATATTTAATCCTTCTTTTTACAAGTTTCTTTAAACTTAGTTTAAATAACCTAAGCTTAAATAAAATTATTATTTTTGGTAATTGTTGCTTACATGAGCTTCAATAGATTAATGTGTAAATTAAGTCTTAAACTTCATTTAACATAGTTTAGCTAAACTTGGTTTATGCAAGTTTAACTAATTTTTTGCTAACTAAGTGAAATATAGTTTAAATTTGAATATGCTTTTTAGTTATTTACAAAATAATATTTAATCCTACTTTTTACAGTTTTTTTAAACTTAGTTTAAATAACCTAAGCTTAAATAAAATTATTATTTTTGATAATTCTTGCCTGCTTAAGGTTTAATATATTTAAATGTAAATTAAGTCTTAAACTTCATTAAACATAGTTTAGCTAAACTTGATTTAAGCAACTTTAACTAATTTTAGGTTATCTAATCGAAATATAGTTTAAATTTGAATATGCTTTTTAGTTATTTACAAAATAATAGCTAATCCTACTTTTTACAGTTTTTTTTAAACTTAGTTTAAATAACCGAAGCTTAAATCAAATTATTATTTTTGATAATTGATGCCTACATAAGGTTTAATATATTAAAATTTAAATGCAGTCTTAAACTCCATTTAACATAGTTTAGCTAAACTTGATTAAAGCAAGTTTAACAAATTTTCTGCTAAGTAAAATAGTTCAAATTTGAATATGATTTTTATTGACTTATAAAATAATATTTAATTCTTCTTTTTACAGGTTTTTTTTTAAACTTATTTTAAATAACCTAAGCTTAAATTATTAGTTTTAGTAATAACTTAATCATCAATCTTACAAATTTAACTAAACGATTTTGCTAAATAATACCTGCTTTATGCTTAAGAATTTAAATGAAGAGCTAAACTTTATTTAATATAGTTTAGCTAAACTTGGATTAACCAAGTTTAACTCATGTTATATTAATTTATAGCATAAGAAGTGTAGGATTACACCAAAATTTTATTTCCGTACAAAGCTAAACTTAACCTTAAATCTTACGGGTTTACCTAAACTTTTGCTAACTAAACTAAGCTTAAATATTTAAAAACGTTTTGTAACCGAATGCATACTTGATGAGTAACAATTTAAAGTATAAGCTAAGAGCTAAACTTAATTTAACCTAGTTTAGCTAAACTTGAATAAAACAAGTTTAACTCATGCTATATTAATTAAATGATTCACAGTTTTAAGCCTAAGAAAAATCTTAATCAATTTGTAAAATTCATTTACATTAAAGCCAATTATTTAAACTTTTTCAATAGAAATCAGTATTGTGGTAAAAAAAGTGCATAAATATTTTTAAGTCTTTATTGACCCACACTTACAGTAGGGTATTCCCAACTCTCACGTTACCATTGTCTATCTTTCTTTTTCTTAGCTTATTGGCACATTTGTCCATCTTCTTATTTTACCTTGCAATGGTGTCATGAGTCTACTAGTATTTCCACACAACTCCTCTTACGACTTTTCCACAGAATCTTGTATTTTTTTCCGGCTCTAACCGGAAAAAAAGAACAAAAAACTAATTTTTGAACTTGAAAATTTCCCACATGAGCTTTTAAGCATGCAAAAGTTATGTTATATACAAAAACACATGCTACCTTGTGGTTTTCAAAACAATAAGACAAAAAAAGAAAATACAATTTCCCCCTGCAACAAATTTTGAGGTTGTCGGGGTATCTGTTATAATAGTTCATGAGGCATGTTGCATCTTCTCATATGACGAGAATTTTCTGTTGAAGATGATCATGATGATGACGATGTTAAAGAAGACACGATGACGTTGCGGATGACTGTGGCAATTGTAGTCAGTCGTATGATCATGCTGTGAAATTTGAACCATTCTTAAGTATTTTTTTTTTGTTTTATTTGTTTGAATTTGATAGTTGTTGAGAGTTGGTAAAAAATCTATTATATTATGCTTTCAGATGCTAAATAACTGTTCTAGCGAAATATTTTTTTTAGCTTCTTGGTGATTGAGTATTATTGCACGATTATGGTTGGTGAACTCAACAAATTCTAGACACTTTCTATTTAAATTATTGAGATTTGCATTAGTATATAAGTAGGTATAAATTATTTACATAAATACCCTAAAAAAATTGTTCAAAAAATTATTATTGAGATTAAATTCAGCCAAACATATGGCTTAATCTTGGTTTTAAGTGGTTTAACTAAACGTGGTTTCACTAAACTTGTCTTAAGTGGAATAAAAATTATTGATAATTATTGCTAATTTAAAGCTTAATAGTTTAAAATTGAAATTATGTGCTAAACTCTGTTTAGTAGAGTTTAACTAAACTTGGTTTAATCAAGTTTAACTAAATTTATAACAATTTTTGGTGTTAACATTTGAGGCATAATTTGAGACATATATTAAAAATCGTTTAACTTAATTTTAAGCGGTTTAGCTAATCGTATGTTAATTAAACTAAGCTTAACCGGTATAAGTAGTATTGACAATTATTGCTATTTTGAGGATAAATAGCAAAAAATGGAAATTAAGTATTTAATCTTCGTTCTTATAAATTTAGATAAACTTTCCTAAAGCTAAATACCACAATATTTAAATGCTAAACTCAGTTTAACCTAAATTATTTAAACTTGGTTAAACTAGGATTAACCAATTTATTGCTAACTAAATGTAATTGTTTAAATAGATACTCATTTATTTTTATTTGTTAATTATTTTTTTGTTATTTAATAAACATTTTATATATTTTGTTAAAGTTTTAATTTCTTCCATCCTTTTGTTGTTTCTATATCTATAAACGTTAAAGCTTTGTTAGTTAAACTTAATTTCTTTTTCCCTAAATAAAATTCTCTCCATACATATTTACCAAACAATTAGCTTAAAACAAACAATAAATCTTGCTGTCTAGAAGCAATGAAAAAAATACCCAAACTATAAAAAAGTTTTAAAGTTAACAGAAATTTGTTTTTTTTTTTTTGTTTTGTACCGCAATTGTAAGTTTTCGTACTATTTTTTCCTTATATTGTTTTTTTTTTTCGTCTATTGCCAATGGCAGTACATTGAAAAACGAGTTAAAAGCAAAGAAACGGAACAAATAAATGCAGCTCTTTTCAGAAAAATGAATGAACATTTCGAACAATTTACTCTATTAGACGGGTCTTTATGCTAGTACGAAAAAAAAACACACACTGGCAGCAACTAATTGCTGCTATCTCTAGTTAAAAATCTTATAAAACAAATTTTGTAAAATTTAAAAAAAAAAATGTTTTTGTTGCAATAAATATTTACATGTTTGTTCTGCAGCTGTTTGAAAATTTTAAGGTTTTTTTTGTTAACTTTTTGTTTGAACGACTTTGAATAAAAGATTAAACCAAAATATATAGTTAAAATGCTTAAATCTCTGTGACATTTTTAATGGTCATAGTTTAAAAATAACTTTGTTTATTTAATCCAAATCCTAGAAAAGCATTATATGCATTTGTACATACATACATAGTTATAGCTAAACTTGTTAAAAAATAGTTTAGCTAACCTTATGTCAACTAAAAGAAAAGCAATTTTAAGGGAATTGAAAAAAGATTAAATCAATATGCATTAAACTAATTTATGCAACATTTTTTATAATAAAATTGAAAATCTAAAATTTTTCAGTTCATAATATTCGATTTTTAAACTTAAAATCTGTTAAGTTAATCTTTGTTTAACTATGTTAACAAATTATGTATCAATTTATTAACACAAAATTCGAAGCGGTTTAAAATGTTTGGAATGTAGAAAAAAGTCTTAATCTTTATTCCTAGAGGTTTAACTAAACTTGTGTTGGCTAAACTAAGCTTAATTTAAAAAATCTATATTGATAATGAAAGCTTATTAGCGGCATTATCATAAACAAATAAATTTAAGTGCTAAACTCAGTTTAACTTAGTTTAGCTAAACTGGGATTAACTAAGATTAACTCATTCTAAGTTAACCAAATTGAACATAATTTCAAGATTAAGAAAAAAATAAACAATTTTACAAAATTCATAAAAAATAATAAAAATTATTAAGCTTTTTCTTAATAAATTAGAGCAATTAAGAAAAATATTGAAAAAATATCTTAATATTCTCTATTAAGAACTTAAGGTCTATTAAAACATAGAAATTCTTCCACATCTATGTAATTTCTAAGGATTATTTCTACATGTTGTCTGTATTATTATTTTGCCAAGGGGATGATTCCTAACAAAACACTTTTTAATCTATTTGAAATCTACATTTCACTTCTATTTCTACCTTTTTATGTATTTGTCAACATCTTTGCAACACCTTTCTGATGTTAAAGTGAATGGACAGACGGACAGACAGACTGACTGACAATAGAAGTAGATAAAAACGCTTTAATAACCAGCACAAGAAAGACATGTAAAATGTTAATTTAACATGTGTAATTTTACATTTTACACATGTTTGTTAGTATGTGTGTACTAAATACAAAACAACTAAATACTATTCATACAAATGTATATGAATGTGTTGCAGCATAAAGTAGTTTTCCAGTAAATTAAAAAAATGAGAAGAAGCAAAAAAACATCTTGTAAAAGAAAAATTCATACTACAAACATGATTCTGTACTCGTTTATGTTTTGTATGAATTCTTTGATAGGTGCTTTTTTTGATTTGGTATTTTGCACAACAGACATGGACAGAGAGAGAGGCTGACAAATGGGAAATGGTAAAAAAATATATATAAACATGTATATACTTAGTACATATAACAAGAAGAATTTAAAAGAAATGTAGAACAAGTGCACTTTTTTGCTTGTGTAACAAACTTATTTTACGAGAGCTAATGATTATGATGATGATAATCATGGAGATGATGTTGCTGATGTTTAAGATAATTATTGTATGTTAAACATAATGATGATGTTATAAATAGTGTTGTGATCATGATGATGCTGATGTTGTTAAAATTTTACTTTACACAGTTGAAACAATAGCACTTGAACATCAGTTGTGTTGTTAAAACTTTAGTTGCAAACGAAACAATATAAAACAAATTTCACTTATACAGTCGCCAACAAAAGTTGTAAACAATTTAAGAGATAATTTTTTTGTTACTAATTTAAGTTAAAGTAATTTGCAATATATATTTTGAGTTAAACTCAGGATAACCTAGTTTAATAAAACTTGGTTTCAACGAGTTTAACTTAAAAAAATAGTTTCAAATAAAGTAAAATTTTAAGTAATGGAATTATTTAAGAAAATAAATTGAGTTTAAACATAGATTAAAGAATAATATAAAGAATTTAGTTAAACCCATGTTAACTTTGCTATATTTATTGACTTTCTCAAGGTCAACAAATTGTATTTATTAATCATGTGCTAAACTCAGCTTAACATAGTTATATAATTATCTCAAAATGTTGTGCTAAACTTAGATTAGCTAATCAAAAATTAAATTAACTAGGCTTAAACTAAAAATAAATATTTTTGGTATTCGTATATTGCCTCAGATTTCCTTAAGTATAAAATTCTGCACTACATAGTTCAGGTTAAACTAAGATTAAGTAATTTGCCACTAGTTTGGTTGATACAATTTTTGAAAGCTTAAAAATATGGAATTTTAATTTAGTGCTAAACTTAGTTTAGAGAAGTTTAGTTAAACTATTGTTAACTTAAATAGGCAGAGTTAAAAAATATTTTTGATATTAAATGCTCGCTCAAATTGCATAATTGTTTGAAATGATAATTATGCACTAAAATTGATTTGCGATATTTTAGTTAAACTTGGTTTAATTTTAGAATTTTAATGTTTAGCTAATCTCAATTTGCTTTAACTACGCTATATTGAAATAAGTGTTGGTTAATATAATGCTTAGTTAATGCTTAACTATTTAATATCAAAATTTTAAGCTAAACTCTGTTTAAGCTGGTTTAGCTAAACTTGGTTTAAACGAGTTTAATGAAATTTGAATCAACTAAATGAAGTAAAATTTAAATAGAAATCACTTTTAGCAGAACCTATGGCAATATCTTGAAACTAAGAGTCGTATTTTAATTAAAGTTCTTTCAATAAATATGAATTTCACTTAACTGAATTTGAAATAGTTTAGTTAAACTTGGTTTAATCGAGTTTAATGAATTTTAAATTAACTAAACGAAGTATTATTATACTAGGATTTCAATTCTTATAAAATTTTTAAAATAAAATAAATTTTTTAGTTTTAAGGTTTAGCTAATCTCAAGTTGGTTTAACTACGCTATATTGAAATAAGTGTTGTTTGATGTAATGCTTAGCTAAAGCTTAACTATTTAAAATCAAAGTTTTGAGCTAAACTCTCTTTAAGCTGGTTTAGCTAAACTTGCTTTAAACGAGTTTAATGAGTTTTGAGTCAACTAAATGAAGTAAAATTTAAATAGAATTCAATTTTAGTAAAACTTTGGCAATATCTTTAAACAACTAAGACTCGTACTTTAATTAAAGTTCTTTCAATAAAATAAATTTTAGAATTTTAAGGTTTAGCTAATCTCAAGTTGGTTTAACTAAGCAATATTGAAATAAGTGTTGGTTGATGTAATGCTTAGTTAAAGCTTAACTATACAAAACCAAAGTTTTGAGCTAAACTCTGTTTAAGCTGGTTTAGCTAAACTTGCTTTAAACGAGTTTAATGAAATTTGAATCAATTAAACGAAGTAAAATTTAAATAGAATTCACTTTTAGTACAATTTATGAGAATATCTTGACACTAAGACCCGTATTTTTATAATAGTTCTTTCAATAATCCCCAATTGTACACCAAATTTTATAACCCACTGTTCATATTGATATCAACGAAAGGCATACTTACTCGCATGTTTATATTTTCTGACTAAATTGTTGGAAGATAAATGTTTATCTTCTTGTTTTGTGGCAGATAACAATAGACAAGACATGAAAAAATAACATCCATCCATCTACCATTCGGTAAGCAAAAATTTTTAATGTTGTATTTAATATTTATTCACACTTGATTTCTAACTACCATCTCTAGATTAGAAAAATAAGAAAATTGAACTATCTATGAACAAAATTTTAAATAAATTAATTAAAAAGCTACCAAAATTTTTAATTGCAGTATACTTCAAGGCTTTATGTTACTTACAAAAACTGTATTCATTTCCTTTGCCTAGGCAACGCTATATTAACACTTCAAGCTTAAACTCCTGTTAGAAAAACTGCTCGTAAACATCCCAGTTTTTTTTACAGTTATTTTGTATTTTTTTGGTATGTAAAATTTAATTAAAACAAATGTGCATAAGTACATTATTTTTTGTTGTTCCCAACAAGTAGTTTTATGTTACGTTTTTGCATTAAAAGTATGCGTTTTTTCAAAGCGGAAGTTAACTATTTTTTCTAACTCAAATACAAAACAGAATTTGTTGGTTTCTTAGTTTGAGCAAATTCACGTTTCAATTCTCACGTCATACATACCTAGTATGTGCTTAAATAATTAGTTTTTTTGTTTGTTTTTATTTTTGCAGTTTGAGAACATCTTCTTTTACTCATTCTTAGTATAATTAATTATATTAAATATATTATATTCTGTGTAGCAAGTAATGAAGAAGCGTCAGCAACAACATGCGAATTTCATTCAAAACACTTCAATCAATCTTGGTGGATTTTTTTATATTTTGATTAATTAAACTATTTTTACTTCTTATGTTTAAAAAAAACAAACTGTTAAAGGAAAAACAGCTAAGAGCCAAATTTATATAGTTTTCAAAAAAAACTTGTTCTTTATTTGAACTGAATGTGAAATTTAGTTTAAGCGGGTTTAGTAAAACCTTGTTTAATCAAGTTTAACTTACTAAACAAATTTAACTTCTTATTTAATTAAAATATGATTTGTTATTATTTTCTTTAAAACTTTACATTTTCAGCCAGTTCTTTTGATTTAAACTCAAATTTCATTGTATTCTGTATTACCTACTTAATAATATAGTTTATTGCTATAAATATTTTGTAATTGTTTGCTTTTATGAAACTCTATAATTATAAATTAAAATTGTGCGCTAAACCTTGTTTTGGCTAGTTTAGTTAAACTCAGTTTTAATACATTTTTTCTAAAAAACTTACTTTAGTGAGTTTAAGCTTTTGAAATTTGCAGCTTTTTACATGTTTTATAATTTATATTTATTATCAAGTCTTAAACTCAGTTTAATATAATAAAACTTGGTTTAACAAATTTCAATTTATTTTGAGGTCTAAATTAACTTTTATGGGTTAAACTTATGTCTATGAATTGCAAATTTGAATTGAGAAGAAAACTCAATTTAGGCTAGTTTAACTAAACTTAGTTTTAATCTTTTTTTTAAATAATCTAGTTTATTATTTTAGCACTTAAATATTTGGTGATTTTTTGAAGTTAAATAATTTAAAATGTATATTAAGTGTTAAACTTAGTTTAAGTTAGTTTAACTAAACTTGGTTTTAAACTTGTTTTTAAATATAACATTCAATACTTGCTGTTTTTTTGAAATTAAATAATTTCAAATGTATTTTAAGTGTTAAACTCAGTTTAAGCTAGTTTAACTAAACTTGGTTTAAAACTTGTTTTTAAATAAACTAGTTTGTTGGAATATAGCATTCAATACTTGCTGGTTTTTTGAAGTTAAATAATTTATAAATGTATATTAAGTGTTAAACTCAGTTTAAGCTAGTTTAACAAAACTTGTTTTTAAAATAATTTAGTTTATTATTATAAAACTTAAATAGGTTGATGTAGATTTTTATGTGAAATAATTCAAAATGTATAATAAGTGTTAAACTCAACTTAAGCTAGTTTAAATAAACTTGGTTTTAATTTTGTTTTCAAATATTGTAGTTTATTGGAATTGGAACATGAAATATTTGCTGTTTTTTTTGAAGTTAAATAATTTAAAATGTATATTAAATTAAACTCAGTTTAATAAAATTTGGTTTAAACCAGATAAATTAACTTTGTTTAAGTAAAACTTTAAAAATATGATCCAATACATTTTTAATTAAACTGGGTTAATATTAGTTTACTTAAACTTCAATTATCATAACTAAACAAAATGTTGATAAACATTTTATAATATTTGTTTAAGATTTAATGCATAATTATTTGCATTAAAAATTAAGTACCAAACTTAGTTTAATAAAGTTTAACTAAACCTGGTTTAAACTAGTTTAACTTATAAATTCTATTGGAATCGGTTTATTTTAAAATTGTTCGAAAAATTAAACCAAATTATTAAAATAAACTCAGCATTTTTCCATTTAAACTTCGTTTTTTCTTTGTTTTTCCTTTTTTGACTTAAACCAAGTTTAACATCAGCTCACGTTTTAAAGTTTTTCTTAATTTAAAACAAAATATTTTACTATACTTAATGTAAGCTAAACTTTTAAAAATCTAGTTAGTTAAACTCGGTTTAGCTTAGTTTAACACAAATTCTGCTACTTAACTGATAAACTATTTAATAATGATCTTGAAATCATCTTTCTATAGCATTTATACGTAACTTGTAGAGTCCAGCCAAATATTCGGTTTCAGCATTCGGTATGGCAAAATTTGTCCGAATACAGAAACCAAAAAACATTGATTATGGAATTTTAAAGGAATAAAATACAAAAAGTTATTTGTTTTTGTTGTTTATTTTAGACAAATTTTTTTGATATATTAATGTTAATGTTTTATGGGTTCTTTTGGCTAAACCTAAGTTTAACTCCAGATTATAATTTTGATGTTTTATTTATTGAAAAGAAAATAATTTGACATACTATTTGTAAGGTAATCTCTAAATAATCGAGTTTAGCTAATCTCGGTTTAAGCAGGATTAACCCATATTTTGTTAACTAAATAATATAAAATTAAATAAGGGTTAAGAAAATATATTTTTTAGCGCTCTAATATGTACATTAATTTTTTTAAACCCTTTTTTCTATTTTACAGGAGCTTTCTCCCTGCATGAAATTGTTCAAAATTATGTCTTTATTTTTGTTAGTTTAATTTTGCGACAAAAATCAAAAAAATCACTTTAAATGCTTTTATCATAGTTTCGGTTTATTTTTTTAGTTTACAAATAAAACGTTATGAGAGCTCCCAGTATTGGAATTCTTTTCCTGGTGGCTTCCTTCCAGTGCAGTTATTTTATTACTTTTAATGTACTAAAACTTCATACTCATTCATAGACATGTGCAATTTTCCCATCTAGCTTGATGTAATTTTTTTTCTTCATATATGTATTAGGTTTTTTTCCAATTTAACATTTTTTTTCTTACTCTCGGTCATGTAACTACAGTTTGAGGAAAAAGTGTATAAACTCTAGACTTTTGCAAAGTAAAGTTTTAGTGAATAATTTCAATATGAGCCATTTGTTTACTTTTAGCTGCCACTAACTCTTTAGTTACCACACATTGTTGTATGTGCAGCTTCTGCTAAAAGCCACAAAGTCTATATGTGTAAGTACTGCAAGTAACAGCATGCAGTGTATGGTGGTTGGGTTATTTTTTTATACATTTCTCTTGAAACGAGGAAAAAAATTAACTCTTTTTTCAGTTTGTTTTTTTTTCCTTAACTAGAAACTTACTTACATTGTTTTTTTCCTTTATTTGTTTTTGTTGTTGGGGGTTTTTTTGTGATAAATTTTTAAACATAACTAACCTAAATTTTTACTATTAAAGACCGAGATAAGAAATGAATTTTAAAATAGTTAAATATATTAAATTGGGGTAACCAACTTGTATTAGATTGTTAATATAATGAGTATTTTACATATTTTGGAGCTTCAAAAAGCTCAGGAAAAAAACAAACATAAATTAAATGGTTAAGGATATATTTTTATAGATTTGAGGGTTGACACGTTTGTTTTGTTATGAAAATGAATTTTAAACCAAGATTTTCTTTTGGATATTGCTTAATCATTTAAAACTAATTAAATTGACATAAAAATTTTGCGCTAAACTCAAAATAACCAAGTTTAGTTAAACTAGCTTAAACTAAGTTTAGTTAACTTAAATGCGACTAAACATTTCTGGCGTTTTAGAGTAAAACAAACCTAAAAAAATTTTTGCAAAAATTGGCGTGTTTGTTATGAAAATGTTGAAAAAAACTCTGATTTAAGTTTAAACCCAGATTTTCTTTTGGATTTAGCTTAATAATTTAAAACTGAATAAATTTACATAAAATTTTTGCGCTAAACTCAAAATAACCAAGTTTAGCTAAACTAGCTTAAACTAAGTTTAGTTAATTTAAAAGCGACTAAACATTTCTGGAGTATCATAGTAAAACAAAACTCAACAAATTTTGTGAAAAATTTTATTTAATCCAGAAAAGATAAGCAATATTTCCATTTTACCACAAACATTCCCATAATTTAGAAATTTCCACTGTTTCAATTTTGTATATATTCTCCTGCTGCCACTTAAAAAAAAACCCCAGCAAAAGTTGCCACTAATTTTATGTACATTTCACTTTAGCCACCATGTGAGCATTAAATATAATGATGATGATTACTATTTCTATGTTTTTCGCTCAAGTATTTCTGGTGCATTAAAAAATTATAGAAAAATTCCTTTCTTTTTCTAAAAAATTTTCTCAGTTTATTTCCTTAGATTTTTTTCCCATAAAAATTTCTTCAAATGAAATCATCTTTCTTTAATTATAGAGAACAAATTTAAAATTGTTTTTTTTTTGTTTTATTTTACTTCGTGCACTTTTATGCTCTATACTAATTTAATTAAATTTCAACTTAGTTTTTTTTCTTCTTGCTCACATAAACTTTCTAGTTAATGGTTAAAATCTTATTGTTGAAGAAGCAGAAGAATTCTTAAGAAGAAATTTGATGATAGCATTTGCAAAGTGTTGTTTTTTAGTGGTGGCAACAAATGCTAAATAAATTTTAAGCTAATTAAATCTGGCAGGCGTAAAAGAGTTGAAATTAGACAAAAGTTTTTTGGAAAAATAAATGTTAACATATAGATGGGAGTATTAGTAAAAAAAGGAAGAAATGCTAAATCTAAAAGTTTTAGAAAAAACAACTTAGAAAAAAATTTATTTTAATTGCTAGACTTTTCAAATGATTATATTTTTTTAAAATATTTAATTGTATTTTAAAGTTTTATTTCAAATTTATTTCTTTACATAACTAGATACTTAAACCGCTTTTTCTTTAGCTTAATTAAATGTAAAAAAACGTACAACTTGAATAAATATTTTTGTAAAGGTTTTTTTTTTAATTTGAAGTGTTTTTTAATATAACTACATACTTAAACTGCCTTTGCTGTGGTTTAATTAAACTTAAGTTTACTTAACTAAGCTTAATTAAAAAAAAATTATTTGCTAGTTGTAGCATTTTTAATGTTTATAAATATAATTGCAAAATCTTAAGTTAATCTTAGTTAAAGCTAGTTTAGCTAAACTTCGTTTTATCAAGTTTAACTATGTTTGAGAGTTAATTTTTAAAGCCAGAAAAATTTTGTTATATTTTGAACCATAAACTTAAGTTTAACTAAACTTATGTGGGTATAAATATAGTTTATAAAACTCTAGTTTAAAGACAGATTTGCATTGATTCTATTAAAAATATTATACAAATAAAAAGCAATTTGAATGACTATTAATATAAAGTTATTTTTTAATTTGTAGTTTTTCTTTATATAACTAGATACTTAAACTACTTTTGATGTGGTTTAACTAATCTTAAGTTTACTTAAGTAAGCTTAATTTAAAAAAAATATTTGATAGTTGTAGCTTTTTCAATGCTTATAAATATAATCGTAAAATCCTAAGTTAAAGCTAGTTTAGCTAAACTTCGTTTTACCGAGTTTAACTATGTTTGAGCTATAAACTTTATTTTAACCAAGTATGTGGGTATAAATATAATTTATGAAAGTTTAACTTAACAAAATTAATCCAAGATTAGCTAAATTTGTGTAAATTAAAAATATCTTAAGGGGAGATTGGCCTTAATTCGATTAAAACTTCTATAAAAAACAAAATTTATAAGGCCTATTAATAAAGTTATTTTTAATTTAAAATGTTTTTGAAATAAAAAATTATTTAAAAGTCTTCTTTGGTAATTTAATTAAACTTAAGTTTACTGAAATAAGCTTAATTTCATAAATTTAATTTTTTAATTGTAGCATTATTCATTTTTAGTTAAATAATGGAAAAATTTTAAGTTAATCTTGGTTAAAGTCAGTTTAGTTAAACTTTGTTTTACCAAGTTTAACTAAATTTGAGTCTTAATTTTTAAAGCTCAAACAATTGGCTATATTTTTAGATATAAACATTAGTTAATTAAGTTTAAATAAGCTTGTGTTAACCAAGGTTAGCTAAACCGGAGACAATTTAATGTATTTAAAGTAGAAATTTGTATTTAATCTATTAAAAATATTACAAAATATATAAAATTTTTAATTTAATGTGTTTTTTAACATAACTAGATACTTAACTTACTTGTTCGCTTATTTAGTTAAACTTTAGTTTACTGATTTAAACTTAATTTCAAAAATGTTATTTTTTAATCGTAGCATTATTAATTTTTAGTGATATAATGGTAAAATTTTAAGTTAATCTTAGTTAAAGCCAGTTTAGTTAAACTTCGTTTTAACAAGTTTAACTAAATTTGACACTTAATTTTTAAAACTTAAACATTTGGCTATATTTTTAGATATAAATTTTAGTTAATTAAGTTAAAATAAGCTTGTTTTAACCAATGTTAGCTAAATCTGAGTTAATTGAAAATTTCTAAAGTAGAGTTTTTATTTAATCTATTAAAAATATTATAAAATAAATAAAATTTTGTAATGCCTATTACAGTACGGGCTCGATTTGCGCAACCGAAAGGAAATCGAGGTTGTTGCGATATTCGAAATGTTGCAATAAGCAACCACTATATACGCTATTATTTTTTATTCTTTTTTTAACAAAAACATGCAATTTAATTAACAAAAAGTAATTAATTCATTTATTAAACAAAACAAAGTAAAAATAAATGGTGTAAATAAATATAATATGTTCTCGAATAAATAAAAAAATATTTTAATAAAAAATAACTGTGAATAAACAGCCAAAATTCTTTATGAGAGCAGTGTCGTCGTGAAAGTATTTTTCAGGTGCCTATGATTTGGCTAATAGTTTTCAGTTACGCTTCTGATTAAAAAAACAACCAGAATAAATAGAGAAGAGAATAGAATAACTTCTGAATTATATTACATATGAAAAAAAATAAAGTTGCACTTATCGCGTCTGTTATTTGAAAAAAGTTGCAGTTATAAAAACTCTAATGTTAAAAAATAGGCTGTTGCGCTAATCGGTCAGTTGCAATAATAGGTAGTTGCACAAATCGAGCCCGTACTGTAATTAAAAGTATTTTTAATATAACTAGATAATAATTAGTTACTTAACCTTCTTTTTCGCTTATTTAGTTAAACTTTAGTTTACTGATTTAAACTTAATATCCAAAAAAGTTATTTGCTAATTTTAGCATTTTCATGCTTATTAATATCATGGTAAAATTTTAGGCTAATCTTAGTTAAAGCTAGTTTAGCTAAACTGCATTTTTCCAAGTTTAACTAAATTTGATAGTTAATTTTTAATGCTATAAAATGTTGCTATATTTTTAGATATAAACTTTAGTTAATTAAGTTTCAATAAGCTTGTTTTAACCAATGTTAGCTAAATCTGAGTGAATTGAATATAACTAAAGTGGAGATTTCAATTTAAAATATTAAAAATTTAATAAATTTTTGTAATTCGTATTAATTAAAAGTATTTTTAATATAACTAGATGATAATTAGTTACTTAACCTTCTTTTTCGTTTATTTAGTTAAACTTTAGTTTACTGATTTAAACTTTATTTCCAAAAAATATACTTGATAATTGTTATCTTTTAATGCTTATTAATATAATGATAAAATTTTGGGCTAATCTTAGTTAAAGCTAGTTTAGCTAAACTGCATTTTTCCAAGTTTAACTAAATTTGATAGTTAATTTTTAAAGCTAAATTTGTTTGCAATATTTCTAGATATAAGCCTAAGTTAATTAAGTTTAACTATACTAGTTTTAATGAAGATTAGCTACATTTGACTAAATTTATATAACTAAAATACAGATTTGTATAGATTTTATTGAAAATATTGTAAATTAAAAAATATGGTTCCATAAAAACAATTTGAAACAACATCTGTTAAAATTTTTAGCCTTTTCCAATAAATTTTATAATTTAAATAAACAAAATCCTTTGAAATCTATTTTAAGTTTTTCTTAAAAGTAACTTATAAACAGTGCAAATTGTTTTTAAGAATCTCTTTTTTTTCTTCATTTATTATCATCATCCTTCTTCTGCTTTAGTTTAATTGAAATACTACTGAAAGGAAAGGAGTTTGTCTTCCGTTGCTGTTCACTTTAAATTGAATTGAGACAAAAGATTGAAAGCAGCAAAAAAGTAAAGAAAAATTATACAATTCCTTTGTATAAAATTTCAAATGGAAATTCAAACTTAAGCTGACTAAAAAAAATTTTAGCCACCATTAAAATACGGCCACTATTAAGTTGAAATATTAGATGCCATTTAACTAAACCAGTAGTAAGAGTAGAGTAGTTTCATGAACTACATAACCCAACACACACCCTTGCCGCATTTCCCACACCACACCATACCACCATCAGCATCTAAACTCGCCAAACATTCTTCAAAGTCTGGGCAACGCAACTTGTAATGGGAAAATAGGAAAAATACGTTAAAACTTTTCCCCAACATAATCTCAGGAAAAGAAATTTTGTAGCTTATGAACAGGAAGTAAACCATGGTTAACGATATCGTAGCTACAAAAACACAACAAACAAACTAGTGAGTGAAAAAAACATTTTGCTTTTAAACTTTGAACTATGCTGTGTTTGAGGTACATACTCCAACAAAAAAAATATAGAAAGATACAGAAAAAACCAACAACCTCATAGATAAAACAGGTCAGGATATATGAACAAACATTTTTAGTTTGTGTAGTTTTTTTTTTATTATTTCTGTGTGTAAAAGGAGGAAAATGTCTAAAGGAATGAATAAATGAATGAATGGTTCGTTTGTAGGGAGCAGTTTAGTTTTATTTTTTTTTATAGAAATCACCAGCAAAAGCGTTTAAATAGCACCTGTGTAAGTTGGCAGGGAGGGAGAGGTTATAAATCTAAATATGGCCAAAAAGTGTATAAAAAGTTTATTTTAAATTAGCTGCTTTACTTCAGCTGCTTAAAAAGAAATGGTATTTTTGATGGAGTGAAATTACTTTTAAGAGTTTTGCTATTTTTTTTATTTTGCTGTCTTTAGAAAGGGACAAAAGTCATTATAACAAATGACTAAAGATGATTTAAAGTTGTTAAGAAGTATTATAAGTAAAATTACTTTTATTATTTTAAATAAAATTTAGTTAAACTTGGTTTTTTGATTCAAAGTTTAGTTAAACTTATGGTAAACAGCTATAAAATTACTAAAGTTGATTTAAAGTTTTTAAGAAGTATTATAAGTAAAATTATTTTTATTTTTTTAAATAAAATTTAGTTAAACTTGGTTTTTTGATTCAAGGTTTAGTTAAACTTTTGGTAAAAAGCTATAAAATGTAAAAATTTAAAGGATATGGATGTTAAAAGAAAAAATGCTTTTGTTTTAAGAAATAAAATATAGTTAAACTAGGTTTACTTAAACTAAGTTTAATTAAACTTGTATAGAAAAGCTAAAATATTTAAAAAAAATTACATAAAATGTGTCCAAAAATACAATACTTTCATTGTTCAAAGTAATTTAAGGCTTTATATGCTAGGTTTAAGGAAACTGGGTTTAGTTAAACGGGGTTTAAACTACAAAAATATTTTTAAACGCCTTAGAAGTAGTTAAAGATGAAAATGTTACAAGTATTTTATATAAATATGATTAAATTTGGTTAAACTCTGTTTAATTAAAATGAGATTAGTTAAACTTCGATTTTCAATAAAATTAATATGGAAAATCCTCAAGAAAATATTGATTTAAATCAGAAAATGATTTAATAATATAAATTTTAACTAATCTCCTTTCAGTTAAACAGAGTTTTTATTGTTAAACTCAAAACAATCAAGTTTAGTTAATCTTGGTTAAAGTAAATTTAAATCGCCAAATTCCAGAGCAGTACGATTTTCTTTGAAATAATTACAAACAAATTAATAAAACTATTTGCTTTAAATCATTTATTTACAATCCCTTTTCTCCTTCAACATAATTGCCAAATTTTACACAATTTATAAAGACTTAATTAAAATTAATTAAACAATTTAATCATTTGAAAAAATTTCAACAAATACTTAAAAAAATAATAACAAGTATTATTTTTTACCCTACGATTTGTTATTATTTTGTTAAATTATCGCAATTAAATTGTGAATTAAAATCTTTTTATAACGTTTTTTTAACACCAACATTATTTACTACTTACTTATGGCTCATAAAACAGCAAAAAACCAACCACAATAGAATTTGTTTAAATAAATTAAACAAAATTTAACATTAATGACTTTAAATTTAAGTTTAACTGCACAATTGAACTGGGTGTTGAATGTTTGACGTCAACGTTATGCCAATTGTTAGTTGGAGTTTGTTTAACCGAAAGAAATCAAAGAAAATTATTATTAAAATAATGCTTTGGCTAAAGAGTTGTGTGAATTATTTAATAAAGTGACAATGGGGAAAAGAGCCAATACTAAATTGTTTACAATGGAGATAGTTATGTTAATTTATTAAGAAATAGGGAGAGGCAGTGCTGTAATCAGTTGCAAGACAGTTTTACCAAATCAGTTTATATAAATGTTTGTAGTTATATTTTATTAATAGTTTTACATAAAATATAAATTTTAGATTTAAACTCTCATAAATATAGTTTAGCTAAACTTCGTTTAAAGCTTGGTTAGTTAAAGTTTTGTAAACTTTTTAGCTTATTAATTCAATTTAAATAAAAATGTTATAGTTGCGTGCTCTAAACTTAAGTTAATCAAGTTTAACTAAACCAGCTTTAATCAAGATTAGCTTAATTTAAGCTATCCAAAATAATAAAAACATTGATGTGAACTATTTTATATATAGTTTAGCTAAACCATATATAACTCAATCTAGTTTAAGTTAGTTTATTTAAACTGACATAAAAACTTGTTTTTATTTGTTAAATTTGTATAAAGATGCTTTAACTAAACTTGGTTTAAAGCTTGGGCAATAAACTTTAATTGAATTTGTTTTAGTTATTTAAAATAAATAAATTTTAAATATTTTTAAACGCTAAACTTAAATTAATCAAGCTTAACTAAACTTGATTTAATCATGGTTAGATAAATTTTAATAACTTAAAATAATTAAAATAGAGATAAGAGTTGATATTAATACAGAATATTGGAATACAAACAATATTAGCCACAGGTGGTTTAGTTAAACTTCGTTTTAAGCTTTAGTTAAAATATTTAGAGACATTTTCTAACTTATTTGTTGAAACTAAATATATTTTTAATATGATTATGCTTTAAACTTGCGATAACCAAGTTAAACTAAACTTGGAATAACCAAGGTTAACGATTTTTTTTTAATTTTAAATTATTAAATTATTGTTGAGAATTGAAAAAATAATACAAAAACAATATTACATAAACTTTTAAAAAGGTGGTTTAGCTAAACTTGGTTATGAAGCTTAGTTTTTAAGTTTTTATAACACATTTTTACTTATTTATTTAAACTAAATACGTTTTTAATATTTTTATGCTGTAAACTTTTGTTAATCAAGTTTAACTAAACTTGGATTTATCATGGTTAGCTAAACTTAAGTAGCTAAAATTGATTAGAACAAAGGTTCAAGTTGATAAAATTAAAAAATATTGTAAAATTTGTATGCTCTAAACTTTTGTTAAATTTTTATAAAGGAAATTTTGCTAATGTTGAAAAATAAACTTTAAATAAATTTGTTTTAGTTATTAAACTGAATAAACTTATATTTTTAAACGATAAACTTAAGTTAATCAAGCTTAACTATACTTGGTTTAACCATGGTTACCTAAATTTTAATAACTTAAAATAATTAAAATATAGATTAGAGTTGATACCATTACAGAAAATTGGAACTAGTGGTTTAGCTAAACTTCGTTTTAATCTTCAGTTAAAATATCAAGAGACATTTTTTAACTTATTTATTGATATTAAATATATTTTTAATATGTTTGTGCTTTAAACTTGAGTTAATCAAGTTTAACTAAACTTGGAATAACCAAGGTTAACTATTTGTTTTTAATTTTAAATTATAAAATAGGGTAGGGAATTGAAAAAATAATATAAAAACAATATTACATAAACTTTTAAAAAGCTGGTTTAGCTAAACTTGGTTATGGAGCTTAGCTTATAAATTTTAATTATATATTTTAACTTATTTATTTAAACTAAATACGTTTTTAATATTTTTATGCTTTAAACTTTTGTTAATCAAGTTTAACTAAACTTGGATTTATCATGGTTAGCTAAACTTAAGTAGCTAAATTTGATTAAAACAAAGGTTCAAGTTGATAAAATTACAAAATATTGTAAAATTTCTATGCTCTAAACTTTTGTTATAACAATATTATTTAAACTGATATAAAATAAATTTTTTTGTTAAATTTTTATAAAGGAACTTTAGCTAAAGTTGGAAAATAAACTTAAAATAAATTTGTTTTAGTTATTAAACTAAATAAACTTGTAATATTTTGAAACGCTAAACTTAAGTTAATCACGCTTAATTAAACTTGGTTTAACCATGGTTAGCGAAATTTAAATAACTTAAAATAATTAAAATAGAGATAAGAGTTGATACCATTACAGAAAATTGGAAGTAGTTAAAGGTGGTTTAGCTAAACTTCGTTTTAATCTTCAGTTAAAATATCAAGAGACATTTTTTAACTTATTTATTGATATTAAATATATTTTTAATATGTTTGTGCTTTAAACTTGAGTTAATAAAGTTTAACTAAACTTGGAATAACCAAGGTTAGCTATTTGTTTTTAATTTTAAATTATAAAATAGGGTAGGGAATTGAAAAAATAATATAAAAACAATATTACATAAACTTTTAAAAAGCTGGTTTAGCTAAACTTGGTTATGGAGCTTAGCTTATAAATTTTAATTATATATTTTAACTTATTTATTTAAACTAAATACGTTTTTAATATTTTTATGCTTTAAACTTCTGTTAATCAAGTTTAACTAAACTTGGATTTATCATGGTTAGCTAAACTTAAGTAGCTAAATTTGATTAAAACAAAGCTTCAAGTTGATAAAATTACAAAATATTGTAAAATTTGTATGCTCTAAACTTTTGTTACAACAATATTATTTAAACTGATATAAAATAATTTTTTATTTGTTAAATTTTTATAAAGGAACTTTAGCCTTTAACCTTGGAAAATAAACTTTAAATAAATTTGTTTTAGTTATTTAAACTAAATAATCTTATAATATTTTTAAACGATAAACTTAAGTTAATCAAGCTTATCTATACTTGGTTTAACAATGGTTACATAAATTTTATTAACTTAAAATAATTAAAATAGAGATTAGAGTTGATACCATTACAGAAAATTGGAATAGAAACCATTATAGTTAAAGGTGGTTTAGCTAAACTTCGTTTTAATCTTTAGTTAAAATATCAAGAGACATTTTTTAACTTATTTATTGATATTAAATATATTTTTAATATGTTTGTGCTTTAAACTTGAGTTAATCAAGTTTAACTAAACTTGGAATAACCAAGGTTAACTATTTTCTTTTAATTTTAAATTATTAAATAGGGTAGGGAATTGAAAATATAATATAAAAACAATATTACATAAACTTTTAAAAAGCTGGTTTAGCTAAACTTGGTTATGGAGCTTAGCTTTTAAGTTTTTATAACATATTTTAACTTATTTATTTAAACTAAATAAGTTTTTAATATTTTTATGCTTTAAACTTTTGTTAATCAAGTTTAACTAAACTTGGATTTATCAAGGTTAGCTAAACTTAAGTAGCTAAAATAGATTGGAATAAAATTTTAAGTTGATAAAATTACAAAATATTATCAAATTATTTTCAAAAGATGATAAAAAGAGAATTTAAAAGAGATAGTTCCCCAAAGTTTTCTATGTAAAATTTAGCTTGGATTATTTAGGGTTTAGTTAAGCAGTATGCTATTTTAAACTATTTTCAAATAAATATTTTGCAAACAACCAGTCAAACTTAGTATTTCTTACGAATTATTTATATTTTTTTGACTACAATATTTACCCTTTTCATATATTTGACTACTTTAGCCCAATTCTAAATCCTTGTATTCTAACCCCATTTCCTTTATTAAAATATTACTGATTATTTCGAAAAGAATTCTAAAAAGATAGTATGTATTTCCAGTTAAAATTTACTTTCTTTGAGTTGGGTAAACTCAACACCATTGTAAAGTAAATATAACTGTTTTTTTTGCCTTTAAAATGTAAATCATCTATTTATTACTTTCTTTTCTAAGGCTTTTCCCTCAGCATGGTTTAAAAATGAAAAAGATATTGTAACAAAAAGTGAAAAAAATGGTTACAGTTAATATTAAATGTAGTTAAGTATTTATAGAAAAACTATAAAAAGGAGAGATTTTGATATAAAGGTATAGAAAAGTATTACTTTCAGTTACAAAATAAAAATATAGTTGGTTGCTTAAGCTGCTTTTTCCATAAATTTCAATTCATTCTAAGGATAAAATAAGGATATTTTTATGTAGAGAAAAATTAAATCCAGTATATGTTAAGCCATAACCGTGTAGTAAATAACTATGCAAATTTAATAGATCTTAAAATGTATCTATAGAAGTTTTTAAGTTTAAAATTAATTTTCCAATTATATTCAGTTGAAACATTTGCCCTGTACATTTGTTTATGTCACATAATAAATAATGAAACCTAAATATCTGATTTAAAATAAACAAATTGTATTTTCTATTTACTTACAGAATTTCATCACTAAATTTTAAAAAAGCGGCATTTTTTCATAAAATACCTAAGGTAAGTTTTTGTTTCCAAAAAATAATATAAAAACTACTTAAATAAAATGAAATCATCACTTCTAAGTATTCTTTGACACGAACTAAAGAACTTGACGTCATTATTGTAAACAATTTTAAATAAATTCTCAGAAATTAAACCAATATTTAAAAAGGATTTTTCTCCAAATAATTTTAAAACATGTTCAGAAGCTTTAATAAATTGAAACAATCTTTTGTTTATTAACCAAATTGTTTATACAAAAATCCCCCCAAAACTGCATCTTTCAATTTCATCATGATTATAATTTACAAAGCAAAATATTTCTAAAATATACCGGTTTTTTTTATAAACAAGTTCATAAAATTCAATTTTAATCATTTTATTTTACTCACATCTTGTGTGTTTTTGAAATCTATACAAAAATAAACGTTTAAAAACGTTAAAAACATTTGAATTGTTAATTAAGTTTTAGAGAGATTGTTTCCTTTTTTCCTCTTTGTTCTTTATTGATTTATTAGAGAGGAACATATAAATTTTATTCTCGTACACGTTTCAAATGGTAATTAAAACACATTGTCATCTACCCACATTTGACTGACTGACTGATTGCATAAAGATGCTTTAAATGGAACAGGTAAGGCCAACCTTCACTCTATACTGTGCCCTAGTGTAATGATCGACAAATTCTTAACTATAATTTAACGATAACCGAACTTTTCCATCCAGTGGATCAATTGTTGGACATGAATTATGGCCACAAGTCTAATATTCTCTCCAAAAATACAGCGAACGCCACTGACTGTAACATTACGATCATTCTGATCGACGACAGAAAACGGGTCGATCACTTCTGGTGTTTAGTAAAGCATAATTCATAAATGAAACAAAATAGTTAAATGATTTTTCATGCTCTTAATCGCTGAATCTAATTTGTCGTAGGAGTTTCGGCGGTACAACTGATCAAGAAGCTTCAATTCTTGAGTAAATTTTATCACTAGTTGTTCAAAGTTTGGCGCAATGTAGACTCATAGATTATAATTATTTGTAAACGGCTTCATCATGAGTGGCAAGGGTATTAATATTTTCTATTCATTTGCGACTCAACAAAGTATATATATTCTAGATCGTTTTAGATAGCGGAGTCGATATAGCCTCTATTATAGAGTTCTATTCTAGAGTCCTATTCTAGAGTTCTATTCCAGAGTTCTATTCTAGAGTTCTGTTCTAGAGTTCTATTCTAGAGATATATTCTAGAGTTCTGTTCTAGAGTTCTATTATAGAGTTCTATTCTAGAGTTCTATTCTAGAGTTCTATTGTAGAGTTCTATTCTAGAGTTTTATACTAGAGTTTTATTGTAGAGTTCTATTCTAGAGTTCTATTCTAGAGTTCTGTTCTAGAGTTCTATTCTAGAGTTCTAGTCTAGAGTTCTATTATAGAGTTCTATTCTAGAGTTCTATTCTAGAGTTTTATACTAGAGTTTTATTGCAGAGTTCTATTCTAGAGTTCTATTCTAGAGTTCTGTTCCAGAGTTCTATTCTAGAGTTCTATTCTAGAGTTCTATTCTAGAGTTCTATTCTAGAGTTCTATTCTAGAGTTCTAGTCTAGAGTTCTATTCTAGAGTTCTAGTCTAGAGTTCTATTATAGAGTTTTATACTAGAGTTTTATTGTAGAGTTCTATTCTAGAGTTCTATTCTAGAGTTCTATTCTAGAGTTTTATACTAGAGTTTTATTGTAGAGTTCTATTCTAGAGTTCTATTCTAGAGTTCTATTATAGAGTTCTATTCTAGAGTTCTATTCTAGAATTTTATACTAGAGTTTTATTGTAGAGTTCTATTCTAGAGTTCTATTCTAGAGTTCTGTTCTAGAGTTCTATTCTAGAGTTCTATTCTAGAGTTCTATTCTAGAGTTCTATTCTAGAGTTCTATTCTAGAGTTCTATTCTAGAGTTCTATTCTAGAGTTCTATTCTAGAGTTCTAGTCTAGAGTTCTATGCTAGAGTTCTAGTTTAGAGTTCTATTCTAGAGTTTTATACTAGAGTTTTATTGTAGAGTTCTATTCTAGAGTTCTATTCTAGAGTTCTAGTTTAGAGTTCTATTCTAGAGTTCTGTTCTAGAGTTCTATTGTAGAGTTCTACTCTAGAGTTCTATTCTAGAGTTCTATTCTAGAGTTTTATACTAGAGTTTTATTGTAGACTTCTATTCTAGCGTTCTATTCTAGAGTTCTATTCTAGAGTTCTATTCTAGAGTTCTATTCTAGAGTTCTTTTCTAGAGTTTTATACTAGTGTTTTATTGTAGAGTTCTATTCTAGAGTTCTATTCTAGAGTTCTGTTCTAGAGTTCTATTCTAGAGTTCTATTCTAGAGTTCTATTCTAGAGTTCTATTCTAGAGTTCTATTCTAGAGTTCTAGTTTAGAGTTCTATTCTAGAGTTCTGTTCTAGAGTTCTATTGTAGAGTTCTACTCTAGAGTTCTATTCTAGAGTTCTATTCTAGAGTTTTATACTAGAGTTTTATTGTAGACTTCTATTCTAGCGTTCTATTCTAGAGTTCTATTCTAGAGTTCTATTCTAGAGTTCTATTCTAGAGTTCTTTTCTAGAGTTTTATACTAGTGTTTTATTGTAGAGTTCTATTCTAGAGTTCTATTCTAGAGTTCTGTTCTAGAGTTCTATTCTAGAGTTCTAGTCTAGAGTTCTATTATAGAGTTCTATTCTAGAGTTCTATTCTAGAGTTCTATTCTAGAGTTTTATACTAGAGTTTTATTGTAGAGTTCTATTCTAGAGTTCTATTCTAGAGTTCTGTTCTAGAGTTATATTCTAGAGTTCTATTCTAGAGTTCCATTCTAGAGTTCTATTCTAGAGTTCTATTCTAGAGTTCTATTCTAGAGTTCTATTCTAGAGTTCTATGCAAGAGTTCTATTCTAGAGTTCTATTCTAGAATTCCATTCTAGAGTTCAATTCTAGAGTTCTATTCTAGAGTTCTATTCTAGAGTTCTATTCTAGAGTTCTATTCTAGAGTTTTATACTAGAGTTTTATTGTAGAGTTCTATTCTAGAGTTCCATTCTAGAGTTCTATTATAGAGTTCTATTCTAGAGTTCTATTCTAGAGTTCTATTCTAGAGTTTTATACTAGAGTTTTATTGTAGAGTTCTATTCTAGAGTTCTATTCTAGAGTTCTGTTCTAGAGTTATATTCTAGAGTTCTATTCTAGAGTTATATTCTAGAGTTCCATTCTAGAGTTCTATTCTAGAGTTCTATTCTAGAGTTCTATTCTAGAGTTCTATTCTAGAGTTCTATGCAAGAGTTCTATTCTAGAGTTATATTCTAGAGTTCCATTCTAGAGTTCTATTCTAGAGTTCTATTCTAGAGTTCTATTCTAGAGTTCTATTCTAGAGTTCTATTCTAGAGTTCTATTCTAGAGTTCCATTCTAGAGTTCTATTCTAGAGTTCTATTCTAGAGTTCTATTCTAGAGTTCTATTCTAGAGTTCTAATCTAGAGTTCTATTCTAGAGTTCTATTCTAGAGTTATATTCTAGAGTTCCATTCTAGAGTTCTATTCTAGAGTTCTATTCTAGAGTTCTATTCTAGAGTTCTATTCTAGAGTTCTGTTCTAGAGTTCTATTCTAGAGTTCTATTCTAGAGTTCTATTCTAGAGTTCTATTCTAGAGTTCTATTCTAGAGTTCTATTCTAGAGTTCTATTCTAGAGTTCTGTTCTAGAGTTCTATTCTAGAGTTCTATTCTGGAGTTCTATTCTAGAGTTCTATTCTAGAGTTCTATTCTAGAGTTCTATTCTAGAGTTCTATTCCAGAGTTATATTCTAGAGTTCTATTCTAGATTTCTATTCTACGGTTCTATTCTAGTTCTGTTCTAGAACTTCTCGTTTAATTTAAAGTCTTTTTATTTTAACATAATAACTAATTAATTTTCTTGAGCTTAAACTTAGTTTAACTAATCATATACTCATAATCACTTATACAAATTAGCATTTTATATTTTACCTGCAGTCTTGATAACAATTTATGATAATGTTGATTTAAAGTAATTTTATTTAATATGCCAACTCATAAAAAACAACCGACCACATGGTCATAATATAAAACTGAAATAAAAGAATAACTGACCAGGATACGCATGCGTATTCTCATGAAATTAAAAAGTTTTTTTTTTTTTTTTTTTTTTGCTGCACATTTTAGATTATTTTCTTATTTTAAAATGTGGCTAATTTTGATAATCATGTGGAGGTCTTTGAAATTCTAGTTGTTATGGCTGTTTTTGTTTGCATATTAAAAAAAAATACTCATGAAATTTATATGCATTTTATAGTTATATATACAAGTATTATTCTAAGTGCTGTGTATGTTTACTTGGCCAAGATGTTACTAAACAAATGTAGAAAAAAACATCTATCGTTTACACTTGATTGAAATTTGTACGTGACCAGAAAAAATGTTTATAGATTTTTGTTCATTTCTTTTTATTCGCTTGAGTTTTTTTTTTTTTTTTTTTAGTAATTTTTACTATAGAAATTATGCAAAGTTCAGCCATTATGTAGTGAAGCAAAGTCTATTTTTAAGCTTCAATTCTGTTGAGGCATTTCGAATTTTTGTTCGTTTTAGAAAATATTTTAAGTGAATAATGTTTTGAGTAAATAAGAAATTAAATAATGTGTGGTTGTTGTTGAATGCTTAGTTAGTTTAACAACAGTTTAACTATAGTTTGGTAAGAGCTCAACTAATTGTGTAATGTTAGTTTTCAAATAGAATTGGGGCTGTGACCAATAATTTAGATGAATCATAATTATGTAAATATTGTTGGATGGCAGTTAAAGTAAGTTAAACTTTGTTGTGTCTTAACTAGATTAAACTAGTCAGTTAAATAAGTTACTCATATTTATAAGATTTTCGTTCTACTTGAAATGTTGAAACTGTTCAATGTAACAATGAGTGTTTTAAATAATAAAAATCTTACATTTTGTACTAAACCATACCTAAGTTTAACTCTGTAACTTTTTCTTTAAAGTAAATTTTTTATTTATTCCCTCACAGAGATCACTGAACTTTATCTTTACTAATACAACAACCGTGTTAAATACAAAAAAGAAAATGTTATTCAATTCTAGTTAAACATTTGTTAAATCTCGCAAGTAAATCTTTGCAAATGTGTACAACACATTTACCGGGTGTAAAGCAGGTACTCACCCGTATTCATAGTTAATCACACTTTCTACTTTACTGCTCTGCTCTGCTCTACTATAGAAATGAGCTGAATGTATAAATATAAATAACATTTTTGCTTTAGTTTCATTCTTTTCTAATATTTCAACAAAGTAAATATTACTCTGGTTGTTTTTTTTTGTTCAAGCTAAATTTACATAGACAGACTGCTACATACATGTAAAGTATAGTTTTTAGCCAGTAAAAGTAGTGTAACATAATGAATATTCTATATAAAAGCTTAGAAAAGCATTAAATGTGACACTTTTTATATATAAAGTTCCCCCCACTTGGTGTTTGTGGGTTTTAAAAGAAATGCTTAGATAAAGAAAGGAATTTTATGAATTTATGTTTATATTGTAGTAATAACGTTCACATGTATAATACTTACAGTACGCGATAAAAGTAAGTTTACAATATGTTTGAATTTCGGTTCATAAGTCCAGCTTGATTAAAAGTTATTTTTTAATAAATAGCTTTATTTTTAAAAATTTTATACTTTTTTGGTATCTACTTTTAGCTCTCACTATTTAAAACTGGCACTATAAAATTCTATATTTGCTAAGTTACTTTGTTTTTTAAAGCATACACAAAATATTGTTTATTCCATTTTTAGAATAATGTTCAGTTTTCAGATTAAGAGAGGATAGGAAATTCTCTAACAATTATTTCTCTAGAGAGGAGAGAACCGACTCAGAACTGGTACGGTAATTGATTCCTAGGGGTTTCCTAGCGGTTAAATTGTGTACAAATTTTAAGAACCAGCTTATTGTCAGATCAGTTTGATTTCGATTAAGGCTTAACGGGAGATACAATTAAGAATTTTGCGCTTGATAGATCAGTTCATGAATAACACAGGTCAACAAATAAATAAAAAACAAGTAAGAGCCTGTGACGAATCTTATATACCGTACACAAAATTGTACTTTAAAATAAAAATTCTGAATATTTTTTGGTAAATAAAATAATTTTTTTTAAAAAATTTTTTCAAAATTTAAATAAAAATTTTAAAAAAATTTAAAAAAAAAAATCAAATTTTTTTTTTTAAATTTATCAGTGAAAACTGTTTTTTAGGTAAAAAAAATTCGGGTTAAAAAATACTTTCCCGATTTTGACCCATTGTAGGTCCGACTTACTATGGCGTTATATACGTCGTTGCAAAGGCCTTTGAAATATCTATCATTAGATATACATATTGTCTATATTAAACAAATTTAATTATTTTTTGTTTTTAAATTATTCCAAAAAAAATTTTTTAATTTTTCAAAATTTAATTTTTAATTTTTTTTTTCAAATTTTTTTTTAATTTTTTTAGTTTTTTTAAATTTATCAGTGATAAAAAAATGTTTGGTAAAAAAAAATTCGGGTTGAAAAATATGTTTCCCGATTTTGATCCAACTTACTATGGCGTTATATAGGAAATATATATCATTAGATATCCATATTGTCTATATTAATGACTTAGTAATCCATATAGATAAATAATATATAGTTTCAAAATCGAGGTTGTCCTCGTTTTTTTCCTTATATCTCAGCAATTTGAGAGCCTATTTTCTCGATTTTAAATAGCAACCGAACCGGATCTATAGCGGATATATTGATGCATTAAAAAGCAAAATACTAAAATAATTCCACTTTCGATCGGAATACAATTCTGTGACAGCCCTGAATATTCACGAGTTTTTGAAATAATTTGTTATTGGCCTAT
The DNA here is from genome assembly GCF_958450345.1 of Calliphora vicina. Lineage (NCBI taxonomy): Eukaryota > Metazoa > Arthropoda > Insecta > Diptera > Calliphoridae > Calliphora > Calliphora vicina. The sequence continues at coordinate 29,241,754 of NC_088784.1, forward strand.
TTGGGATAAATCTTTTTTATTGTATGAATCTTCTGCATTTGTTTTGGAGCTTTAAGCATAATTCCCGGGAATTCCCGGGATTTCGGGATTGAACATTTTGCGGAATTGTCGTGAAAAACCAGATTTGTTTGACACAGAGATGGTGGAAGCTTTTCGAATGAAAAGGACATCGATTTTGTGTGTTAACGACTTCACTTTCATTATACTCAAGGAACGAAAGTCTCATTATATCGCGGTCGCCAAAAAGAACTTCTTGGTCCATTTTTTAGCTCAGAAAAGACTTTTGTAATGACATTGGTGGCCTTTTTGGACTCTCAAGCTACAAAGCTGATGAAATGAGATCGTAATGGACAAATAAGAGTTTTTAATGAGAGACAAAGATTTCATATATTCAATGAATGATTTAGATGCAGCTGCTTAGTAAATCAGAAGGCTGAAAATTACAAGGAATTAGTTATAGACATTTTAATTAGCTTTAAAAATCTTGGATGTAACTTAAATTTGTAACGCCACCTTTTTAAATGTAGAAAAAAAAAAATTTGAAAATCAATTTTTTTTTTTTTTTTATTTTAAATAAAATTTTTATACAATTTTGAAGAAATATTGAAAATATTTTAATGTTTTAAAAAACCTTAGAATGTGGACTTTAAAATGTCATTTAAACCAATTACATCCTTTGAGAGAATACAAAGATATAAGCAAATTAGTTTCCTAACCTGTAAATTAATAATACTCATACGTACCGTGAGCTAAAACAATTCTTTTCTGCTTTATAAAGAAAAAACTTTTTGGCTGCTAAAGTGGCTAAAAAGATTTGTTAAGAGTAAATGTAGTTGATAATATTAGCAATTAATTATACATAATCACTTGCTTTTTTGGCATATATTTCTCAGATTATTATTACTTTAATCATAAAGTCTTAACAACAAAGAAAGTGAATGTTTTAAAGTAGAATTTTTAACCACTAGTTTTGTCCTTTTAACAAATTTATAATTCACTTATTCAATTTATAAAAGTTTCATAACTAATTTCATAAATTGAAGGTGAAGTTGATGAACAAAATAAATTTTGAAAATTATTTTTTTAATTTATTAAATATAATTTTTATTAAATTATGAAGAAATATTGGATATATTTTGGTGTGCTAAGTGACCTTTAAATATTATCATTGAACTGCCATTTAAATCAATAAAATCCTTTATTACAATACAGAGATATAAGCAAATTAGTTTCCTAACCTCTAAATTAATAATAATCATACATAACATGGGCTAAAACAATTCTTTTCTGCTTTATAAGAAATAACTTTTTAGTTGATATAGCAGGTAAAAAACATTGTAAAGAGAAGATTATTATTACTTTAATCATAAAGTTTTAACAACAAGGAAAGTGTATGTATTAAAATAGGTATAATTTAAAATTTTACTAAAATGAAGCAGAATTGTTAGCCATTTATTTTAACCTTTTAACAAATTAGTTCAAGTTTTACAAGTTTTAGAACTAATTTCTTAAATTGAACGTAAAGTTTATGAAGAAAATAAATTTTGAAAATTATTTATGTTTTTAAATAAATTTTTTTATTAAATTATGAGGAAATATTGCAAATATATTCATTTATTAAAAAACCGTATAATGTTATCTTTACAATGCCATTTAAAACTATAAAATCCTTTAAGAGAATACAGAGATATCAGCAAATTAGTTTCCTAACCTCTAAATTAATAATACTCATACGTACCGTGTGCTATAAAATCCTTTTCTGCTTTATAAAGAATAACTTTTTAGCTGTTATAGTTGGCAAAAAGCTTTTTTAAGAGAAAATGTAGTTGATAATTTTAGCTATTAGTATTACTAACTCATTTGCGGCTTTGGATACCTTTTTCTAAATTACTCATAATGAAACAGATGTGTAAAAACGTAGAAAATATTTAAAGCAAAGTGGATCTAATTTAAAATTTTAGCAAAATTTCGATTAATTTTTATAATTTATTGAGTGTTTTTAAACAATTTGTTCTGGTTAGGCAAGTTATACTAATAATTTCTTAAATTAAAGGAGATTTTGAAAGTTTTAAGTTGAAAAATTTTATATAAATTTCTAGATTTATTTTGAATTTTGATTTTTTTTATATTTCTGTTACTAGTATTAGGTGTTTATTAACAAAAAAAAAGTTTTTATTTCACTTACCTTTTTTTTTTCTTGGTAACTTAATATCTATGGAAATATTTTGTTTAGTTGGTGGCTCAGCTTTTAATAAGATTATGTGGGAAAAAAATCGAAATGAATTTGAATATAAAACTAAACACATGAATGCCTGAATTTATGTGTATTAGAAAAGTAATATGAAGCAAAAATAAAATAAAAATAAATAAAGTAAAAGTTTTATTGATTATATTGACAACTTTACACATGAAACCACAACAAATCAGTGACAGTATTTCACAAAAATATAAACACTGACGTTAAGGTATCCACAAAAATATATAAAGATTTCATAGAGATTATATTTCCCAATGGAAATTTGTTGAACATTTTTTTTTGTGAAATGTAATACATGATTCAAATATTGGAAATATTTTGTCTGCAACGCAAATAATTTTTACGCTGTTAGTGTTAATTGTATTTTAATTTGTTGTTTCATTAAATTCTATTTCTTTGTTAATTATTTATAATTTCATATGTTGTCTAAATAATTTATTTAAATTTATGTTAAAAATAAACACTTGTTTAAACAATTTCTAGCAAAACAAATTGACGTAGAATATTGTAGTAATGAAAAAAACACATGTTAAATGCGGTTGGAATAGTTAATTTATTTATTAGAATTAATAAATATAATTTTTAAGTGTTTTCAAGACGTAATAAAATGTTTAAGACTTGATTCATTTTTATAATAAAGCTTAGTTTTCTAAAGCTTAAAGTTTTGTTTGACAAAACATCACTAAATAAAGCTTAAAGCTTTACATTATAAAATACAACTTTAAACTGAAGACAAACAGTTTTGAAAGCTTAAAACAGAAGACAAACGATTTAAAAGCAGTTGAAAGCTTAAAGCTTTACATTATAAAGCAAAACTTGAAACAGAAGACAACCATTTTTAAAAGCTGTTGAAAGCTGAAAGCTTTACATAAAAGCTTAAAACAAAAGACAAACGGTTGAAAAGCTGTTGAAAGCTTTACATTATAAAGCAAAACTTAAAACAGAAGACAAAGATTTTTAAAAGCTGTTGAAAGCTTTTCAATATAAAACTTAAAACATAACACTAAACTTATTTTTAAAGCTAAATAAGTCCACAAAAATATAAAATTTCCTTTAACAATTTTTATAGTTTTATTTTTTGGCAATTTGTTGTTTGTTAATTAAATTTTAGTTTTATTTTATCATCTATATTAAAAGCTTATTTATCTGATTCTTTGTTTGTTTTTATATTTAAATTTTGTCTTTTTCAATTCCTTATACAAGTTATTTATTTCTATAAATTAATTAAAAAAAAGATTTATGGCTCGTGATAATAAATAGATTCCACTTAAATCAAACAAATAACTGACAAACAAAAACTTAATTTTAATTGTTAACCACAAGTTGGCGCTTTATTTATTTAAAGCTAAAACAAATCTACTAAAATAAAATTAATTTCTTACAGTAAAGATTTAAAATTGTGCGTTTGAAAAATGTGCGTGTCTCCATATCATTTTTTTATTAAAATATATGAGAAATTTGCATGTTATCTTTTAATTAGCTGGCATTTGGTTAGCTCTTTTTTTGAGAAAAATAGTTTTGTTAAACTATTGTAAAACCTAAGTCTGAATAAATCTGTATATAGGGACCAAATATGATGTGTGTTGTTAATTTTATCTCTAGGGTTATGTAAATCAGGTTTATGTTTCCTTTTATTTTAATTTTGCTAGCAAAATTGTGCGTGTTTTCTAATTGCTATGAAAAAAGACCAGCTATTTAGACATTTTTAACGAAAAACCTGTTGTCATTTTGATGATTATACTAATTTGTATTGTTAAATTTATAAAGCTTGTAAAATTAAAGGTAATAGAGAATTTGAAATGAGTATAAATTTGAAATTAAAAAAAATAATTAAACGAAGGTATGAAATATTTTATAATTTTGTATATAATTTCCATGAATTTTTGAAAAGGTCTGCAATTGTTCCAACCTGCATAATAATGTCTTCTATTTGCAATTTCAATCAATAAAATCCTTTAAGAACTGAAAAAGTTATAGGCTAAAATGTAACTTAACCTCGTAATAAATAATACTCATACGTCCTGTGTGTTTTGAATAGGTAGTGCTACAATTAATCGAATAACTCCTTAATTATTGATTATAATTAAATGGTTGGTATAGAGAAAATATAGAGGAGAATGTAAGCTAGGTGTAAGAATAAAATATATAATTACTTTTTATATATTTTTCATATTTAACACAAATTTTCTGAGATATCAGATCTTATTAAAAAATTGTTTGATGAGAATTTAATTTAGTCTCATAATTTTAATTAAATTGAAACTAAGGAAGGATCTAATATATAGTTAATATTTATATAATGTTGTCTACAAACTGCTGTTTCAATCATTAAAATTGTTTAAGTACTGTTGAAGTTATATACAATTTAATATCACTCATTCTCACTGTGGGGAAAAAGGATCTCCTACAATTATTTCAATATCATGGTTATCGTAGACATATGTTATTCATTTTGTACTTGATTTAAGTATGAAATACTCAAATTTTTAACGGCAGCCTTGAAAAAAAAAAGAAAAAAAATTGATAAAATTAATTTTTAAAATAATTTTTTTTTAAATTACCAAAAAAAAAAAAAATACAAAATTGTGAAGAAAAATTTAAATGTGCTAAAAACCTTGAAATATTTTCTATGAAATGTAATTTAAATCAATAAAATCCTTTAAGAGAATTCAGTGATATAAGCAATTTAGTTTCCTAACCTCTAAATTAATAATACTCATACCTACTGTGGGCTAAAAAATCCATTTCTGTTTATAAGGAATAAATTTTTAAATGATATAGCTGGTATAAAGCTTTATTAATGGAATATGTAATTGATAATATCAGCTATTAGTTCAGCATATTAGTTGGCATATATTCATTATATTGTACTGAAGTGATACAGTTGTAACAACAAAGAAAGTGAAGGTATAATTTAAAATTTTACCAAAACATTGCAGAATTTTTAACAAATTATTATGTTCTTTTAACAAATTAGTTCAAGTTATACAAGTTTCATAACTAATTTCCTAAATTGAAAGTAAAGTTGATAAAGAAAATAAATTTTGAAAATTTTTTTTTTTTTTAATTTCTTAAATATATTTTTTTATAAAATTATGAAGCAATATTGACTATATTTTGGTAAGTTAAAGAACCTTTAAATGTTATCATTAAACTGCCATTTAAATGAATAAAATCCTTTAAGGCAATAAAGAGATATAATCAAATTTGTTTCCTAACCTCTAAATTTATAATACTCATACGTACTGTGGGCTAAAAAATTCCTGTCCTGCTTTATAAGGAATAACTTTTTAGCCGCAATAGTGGGTAAAAAGTTTTATTTAGAGAAAATGTAATTGAGAATATTAGCTATTTCTAGGAATAAACTATTAGCTGCTTTGGAAAGCATTTGTAAAATTACTCATACTGAAACAGATATGTAAAAACGAAGAAAATATTTAATAGGGTTTTAATATTTTGTTTAACTATTTTAAATATATATTTTATATTACTGTATTCTCATTTATACAAAGTTTTAATAACTTTCATTGATATTTTTAGTGTCTAAACAACCAAATACCAAAAAACTAAAAATTGCATTGAAGAATTTTCAATAAATGTTTGTATTCAGAGTTCGTTTAATGAATTTTATGTTATAAATAAATAAGCTTTGTAATATAAGCTATAATATATATATCAATTGCATTAAAAACATGCAAAGCCAAAAATGTTATAGGTGAATTTGTAACATAACCTCATAATTAATAATAATCATACGCACTGTGGGTATAAAAAGAGGTTAAGTTACAATATTTTTAATAACTTCAAAACTCCTTAAGCAATTGAAATGGTTTTTAAGTAAGAAATTTAGAGAAGACTTTGAGCTATAAAAAATAACTATTTTTTATTAAAAAATAAAAAGACAATTTTTGATTTTATCATATTTTATACACTTTCTTGATAAAAAAACAAATGTGTTATGTATTTTATTACACATTTGATTTTCTCACATTAATTTAAAGTATTTTTTTTTAGATAAGTGCTTGTAATTCATATAAATTTATATTTATTTTCATAAAACACTCGTATAAAATCACATTGACCTCTAACATCAATTGTGTTTATTATTATTTGTTTATTTTGTTTCCATTTCGCTCTGAGATGTGTCAAAACTTCTGCCAACATAACCAGGCAAATCAGTTTTCAAGATTAATTTCTGCAGCCACAACAAAACATAAGTCCCCCTAAAAAAAAAACAAACAAATAAAATGTTAAACATTTTTATATAAAAATTGCCTTAAATTTATATAAATTTAGTAAATTTATGTGCAATTCACAAAAATAAATTTCATTTAAATTTGAAGCCATAAATTACCCAGGCTTAAGTGCCTGTACTGGTACTGGTACTTCTGGTGTATGCTTCTAAACTGCCTGAGATTGTTGTCAATTTTATAATGTTGTTGTTGTTTTTAGTTTTGAGAGCAAAAAAAAAGAGGGTGCAAACTGAAATCTATGTCATTTACATGACTGACTGTCTGCCCTGTAGCTGTTAAATATCTTTATTATACACTTAACAATAAGCATTGTAGGAAAAAAATTATAGATATAATTTATTTATAAGACTTAGTGGGGGATAGGGAGAAGGTGAGGGGTAAATGGATGAGATTGAGATAATTCAGATATGATATGTTCGTATTATGCTGCCTTAGGTTTATGGATGTGGGGGGAAGTTTTGTATACAAAAAAATATGCTTAGTTGACAGCTGTCTTATGTGACAGTTAGAAGTTTGAAAAAGTTGTAGCCAAAATATAAACGTTTGAGCTTTATTATGGAGTTTATCAAATTTGTTAATTAGAAATATTTACAAAGAAAGAATTCGTTTTTTATATATAGAAAACTTTTCCAAATTTAAATTATTCAAAAATTGATTGTTTAAATTAAGTTGAAATATATTGTTTAATATGGAAATTCTGTGGAATATTCAAGTTTTTATCAAACAAGATGCCTAATTGTACAGTAAAGTACAAGCCTTCCTAAATGTTTTTAAAAAAGAAACGTCAAAAACAATCTTTACTTCGAAAAGTTACAGCAAAAAATTTACAAAAAAAAAAACGATTTTTTGAGAATAAATTGGTTTTCAAACAAATAAATTAATGGGCGTATTACTTAAAAATGCGTGATTTACATTGGTGTATTTTTTGATCGCGTTTTTTGGTTTTTAATAATTTATATGTCAATTTTCCTTAAAATATTTTTACCAAAAAATATATTTTTTTAAACCACGTTATTTTACAAATTGTGGTTTTTAATATATTTCTATATTATACCTAATGATAGCTTATGTTCTCCTTTAAATTTGCCCCATATAAGAAATTTTAATCAGTTAAATAGTTTCTAAGTTATTTACGATTTTGTTGCAGGACTTTTTACAAACTCCACAGTATGTATGAGTATTATTAATTCCGAGGTTAAGGTACTAAAATGCTAATAACTTTTGTAATTTAAAGGGGATTTTAAAAATTTAAATTGATTTTAAATGACAACAGTTCAAGGTATATCTATTATAATATATTCTTGGTTTTTTTCTAAATTCCGTTTTTACAATATATTTTTTTACAAACGACACAATGTGTATTATTAGTTCCCAGGTTAAGGTACAAAGTTACTCATAACTTTTGTAATTTCCAAGGGTTTTTAAAAATGTTAATTGAATTTAAAAGACAACAGGTCAAACTGTGTCAGTTATGTTTTAAAATACGTTTTTCTATTGCTCAGAAATTTTGTAACATTCAAAGTATTTAAAAAAAGTCCAGTTTTAAACATAAACTAATTTTCCTAAAAATATTTTTACCAAAAAATTAGTTTTTTAAACCATGTTATTTTTACAAATTGTCGTTATTAATATATTTATGTATTATACCTAATGATAGCTTATACTCTCCTTTAAATTTGCTCCATATATGACATTTTAATCAATTTAATAGTTTCTAAATTATTTAAGATTTTGTTGCAGGACTTCTTACTAACCCACAGAAGTATGAGTAATTCCGAGGTGTTGGTAGAAAGTTGCTCATAAATTTATAATTTTCAGGGGTTTAAATAACTGAGTTAAAAACACAAAGCATTTTTTACAATATTCTCGTTTTTTAAACATAAACTAATTTTCCAAAAAAAAAAATTTTTAAACCACTTTTTTTAACAAATTATTTTCTTAATATATTTATATACTACACCTAATTATAGCTTATAGCCTCCTTTAAATTTGCTCCATACAAGAAAATTTAATCAGCTTAATAGTTTCTAAATTATTTAAGATTTTGTTGCAGCACCTTTTGCAAACCCTCAGAGCGTATGAGTATTATTAATTTCGAGGTTAAGGTACTAAGATGCTCATAACTTTTGTAATTTTCAGGAGTTTTAGAAAATTTAAATTGCATTTAAAAGACAATAATTCAAGGTACATATATTTTAAAATATTCTAGGTTTTTAACCATAAAAACATAAAAAAATTTCATAAAAATTCTTAATTTTTTTTTTTTTTAAATACAATTTTTTCAATAAATGTTACATCTAATGTTACTTCTTTTCTAAATTTATTTTGCACTTTAAATTTTAATTAGGAGTTTTTACAGTGCGTATAAGTATTATTAATTCTGAGGTTTTGCTTATATGCTTATAAGTTTTGTAAATTTCAAGGGATTATATTTTAATATATTTTAATTATATTTTAAAATATTCTCGGTTATAACGATAATAACTAATTTCATAAAAATAGCTTTAAAAGAATTTTTCTTTTACAAAGACTAGACTTTTTTTAAAATTTTTTTTTGGTTTTTCACAAAATGGTTTACACCCACTAACAGCTTATATTCTTCTATATATTTACTCCATACATGGAACATTACTCAAGTAAATAGTTTTTGAATTATATACAATTTTGTAGGAGGACCTTTTACCAAACCCACAGTGCGTATGAGTATTATTAATTCTGAGGTTAAGTTACTAAGATGCTCATAACTTCGGTAATTTTCAGGGGATTTAGAGAATTTAAATGCTATTTAAAAGACAGGAAACCAAGGTATTTTAAAGTATTAAATTTTTAATAAAAAAATATCTAAAATCTGTAAATATTAAAAAGACCACAATTTTAAAATTTTGCCATAAAATTTCTTTTCTATGATACTCATTTTTATTTATAAATTTAAATATTTTTAAACCTACTCCAATAATTATAGGCTGGTTATGAAACTTTTAAAATCTAAAAATATCATAGAACTTATTAATTAAATAACATTTGTGGCCTGGTCATTATTTTAAGTGATAAGATATAAAACAATGTTAATAATTTTAAAGAGTTTAAATCCGTTACATTTTTGTGCTATTATCTAAAGTGTTTTTAGGCATATATTTTTTATTATAGAAACAAAAAAACATGAATGGTTAAAAGAGATAA